>NC_141686.1:126578255-127242422 GCF_964263255.1 Lissotriton vulgaris | reverse complement strand
ACACCATCGAAAGGACGACGAAGAAAGAAAAAATGTCAACACTTTTTCGACGTCCAGAGGAGAATGCGCAACAAGGGGACACCCTGAACGCAAGACATGGACAACACACCATTCAAATTCTGGCGCAACTGCCACCATAAGTACTCAAAGAGGGACCAACACCCAGTCTGTAACCTCTGTCTGCCGGTCTACCACTAAAGCAAGGACTGCAACGCCTGCTCCGCTTTCACCCCGAAGACCCTTCGAGTTAGAGAGAGGCAAAGAATTGCAAACTACACCATGCAGGGCAAGGGCCAACCGCCGTCCCTTCGAGACCTGTGACTCTCGACCGACGAGGAGGATTGCGCCACCGAAGAAGACTTCGGCTACACGGTCGCAGAGACCGATAAAAATAAGACTACAGAAAAGGTAGGAGACTCGACACCCCAAAAAGGCCCGAAAGACTCTCGACAGTCTACCCAGGACTCTCGAAAAAACGAGGGCAAGACCCCGAAAGCGCCCACGCCGAAAACTTCGGCCTCCACAGCAACATCCAGGCCTAGTGGATCCTCACAGAAGGACTCCCTGGTGCCAAGGGACGGCGACCAGCCAAAGTCGTCGTAAAGCGTCCAAGAAAAGGAGCGCTCGACTCCGAAAACCTCTTCGAAGCCGATGTCGAAAGACGCGAAACCAGTCTCGACGCCGGAACCAGTCTCGACGCCGGAACCAGTCTCGACGCCGGAACCAGTCTCGACGCCGGAACCAGTCTCGACGCCGGAACCAGTCTCGACGCCGGAACCAGTCTCGACGCCGGAACCAGTCTCGACGCCGAAACCAGTCTCGACGCCGAAACCAGTCTCGACGCCGAAACCAGTCTCGACGCCGAAACCAGTCTCGACGCCGAAACCAGTCTCGACGCCGAAACCAGTCTCGACGCCGAAACCAGTCTCGACGCCGAAACCAGTCTCGACGCCGAAACCAGTCTCGACGCCGAAACCAGTCTCGACGCCATCTTGCACGGCAAAGAGAACGGCACAACCACTCCACCCCGACCAGACGGCGGAGATGGAAAGAAAGAAGGGGAGACTCGAAGCAGAGATGGAGACCATCCTGCAGCGAAAGAAAGATTTCGACAAAACAATGAGAAATTACAGAATTCCGAAAAAATTAGAAATTACAGAATTCCGTTGAGGCCCAAGTCACCAAAAACACACTTGGTCGAGGAAGAAGATGAGGATGAATTTGAGGTCGAAGCAGTATAGGGGACCTTGGAAGATCTGCCATAGCAGGAAGATGATACCCCCTATTATGATGAGGAGGCAGATGACGGCCAGAGGGTGTACTAAGAATCCACATACTCGGATACACAGGAGGAAGAGTGGCAGGACATCGAAGCTGAGAGTCCAGAAGAGGGAGTGGACACCTATCCAGCGAGGCCCTCGTCGCCTGACGACATTGCACTTTACAATGAATGCATCAAGAACGCAGCAACAGCGTTCAGAGTCAAACTCAAGGAGGAGGTGCCAAAAGGGGATTTCCTAGTAGAAACACTACTCCCAATGCAAACTAGGAGCCAATACCTGCCAATGCTTGAAAGCATCAAAGGATAAGGAAGAGAGGCATTCAAGGAGCCTGCTACTTGTAAACCCGTCATGCCAAGGACGGAGAAAAAATACAAGCACTCCTCTAAAGACCCACCCTACATACAGGGGACGGTCACTGCCGACTCCATCATCACTGCAACAGCAAGGAAAAGGGCCAATGTACCAACTACTTCGGGTCCACCCCCAGCAGAAGAATGGACCTAACAGGAAGAAGAAAGGAAAGGAATGCCGCTATGCACTGGCGCATGGCTAATTCCAGCGCACTGCTCAACAGACACCATTACCAGATCATGGACGAACTGGGACAGCTGGTGAAACACCTTAAACCAGAGGTGCAACACAACATCCTGAACACCCCGTTCAACGGTGAAACACTGTTCGGAGCACCAGTGGACAACAAGCTCTCACAGCTCAAAAAGGATAATGACACCGCAAGATCCAGGGGAGCAAAGAGAGGGGCCCCGTCATGGAGACCACACTGGAGAGGGGGGGAACCAGCCGGGAACGTCGCATCAGTCCTTCCAACATTCCCACCAAAGCGACACCCATACGCTACAAGGCCAGCAAAAACAGCACTGGCAATACCAACATAGGGGCCAGTCCTTTCGCGGGAGGGCGAGTGGACGTGGAAACAACCGGAGGGATGGGCAGCAAACCACCTCCAAGTGACTCGGCCACATTTATAGTGCACACCCTTCAAAAATCTCCAAGGGTGGAGCACAAAAACAAGAAACTGGAGTGTCCCGCACAAAAAGAACACGAACACGTAACACCAGTGGGAGGAAGATTGAAACGTTTTCTCCAAGAGTGGAAGAAAATTACAACAGACAAATGGATCATCAACACAATACAGTACGGGTACTGCATAGAGTTAGAAAAGACACCACCAAAACTAAAGAAAAGAGCACTCACAAACAATGAACTAGAGCTTCTTCAAAGGGAGGCAGAGGAACTCCTATTAAAGGAGGCTATCGAGCCTGTACCTCCCATGGAAAGGAACAAGGGGGTGTACTCTACCTACTTCCTCGTACCCAAGGTACACGAAACAATGAGACCCATCCTGGACCTAAGGTTCCTCAACAAATTCATAAAAACGTAAAAATTCAAAATGACGTCCTTGCAAGAAGTACTTCCACAGCTCCAAACAGGGGACTTCATGGTCACCATAGACCTAAAATATGCCTACCTGCACATCCCAATAAACAGATGGCACAAACATCTCCTACGATTTGCAATCAACTCAAAGCACTATCAATTCACAGCATTGGCCTTCGGACTAAAATCAGTACCGAGGGTATTCACAAAGTGTCTGGCAGCAGTCGCAGCTCACTTAAGGAGAAAAGGGATACACGTTTACTCTTACCTAGACGACTGGCTAATAAAGGCAAAGTCATACAACACGTGCAAACAGCACGCTCAAATAGTGACAGACACACTGATGGCCCTAGGTTTCTCCATCCACTGGAAAAAATCCTCGATAAACCCAGAACAGATCAAGATATTTCTGGCGGCAAAAATCAACACTGTGCAGGGGAAGGTGTTCCCCAGCGAGAAAAGAACGATGGCGCTGTTGAAGGAGGCGCGCCTCTACCTGAAGGGGCAAGCTCTGACAGTGAGGACGGTGAGCAAAATGATGAGCATGACGGCCTCATGCATCCACATAGTACCAAATGTACGACTACACATGAGACCACTCCAGGAGTGGCTGCAGGGCCAATGGTCACAAGCTACAGGGTGTTGGGTGGACCTAGTGCTCGAGGGGATATCATGGTGGAACAAAGCAAACATAACAAAGGGGAAGCTTCTAACACCACCAATACCGACCATCACCACAGACACATCCCAAAAGGGATGGGGAGCACACATGGGAAATCGCGGAGTGAGGGGCCTGTGGACACAAGCGGATGCGGTCAAACACATCAATTACCTAGAACTAAAGGCTGTTCTCCTAGCTATGAAAGCTTTCCAGACGAAGTTGTACAACCAAACAGTGTTGATCCAGACGGACAACACAACAGCAATGTTCTACATAAACAAACAGGGAGGAACACAATCAGCCCCGCTGTCAGAACTAGCACAGGAAATATGGAAATGGGCAATACCTCTGAAGATAGATCTACTGCCGATAAATCTTCCAGGAAAGGACAACGTGGAAGGGGACTGGCTCAGCAGACCGTCATCGACCTCACACGAATTGGAGCTAAATGCACAAGAAACAAACTGTTCGACAGGTGGGGAACACCGTCAATAGACCTGTTTGCAACACGCCAGAATTCAAAATGCCAACACTTTGCATCGAGGCAACCAGGGGAAGAGTCCGTGGGAAATGCCCTATGGATAAGCTGGTCAAAGACATTTGCCTACTCTTTTCCGCCGATTCCCCTGATACACAAGGTACTCGGCAAGTGCAGGACAAGCAACATGACCCTGATACTGGTCGCACCCCAGTGGGCCAGGCAGACATGGTATTCGCAGATTATGGAAATGACACAGAGTGCACCACACAAATTTGGGAGAAGGAAAGACCTACTCTCCATGCAAAACGGAGAGGTGTTGCATTCAGAACCAGAAAATCTCAGCCTAGCAGCATGGCTCCTGAGGACATAGAGTTCGCACACCTAAAACTACCTGAGACCACCCTGAGGGTACTTCGAGAGGCCAGAAGACCAAGCACACGGAAGTGCTACGTGGCCAAATGGAAGAGGTTCACACTATGGTGCAGAAAGGAGGGACTGCACAACAAAATGACAAGGGACTCTAAAGTGCTTAAGTACCTCACGCACCTGCTTGAGACTAACCTGAGCTTTTCATCGCTAAGGGTACACCTAGCAGCCATTGTCGCTTACACTAGAAGAGAAACTATCAAAAGCTTCTTCAACTTCTATGATGGTGAAAAGATTCTTGGAAGGCGCAAAAAGGATTGCACCACCTAAAAGGTTACCAGCACCTGAATGGAACCTCAATGTTCGAGGCATGTGGGCTGCTGAATTCATATCTGTGCATAGATCGCCGCCTAGTGTTGGGTCCGGATGATTGCACATTGTTGTCCTGGAAGAGTCTTCGAAGTATCACGAGATAGGTGGCTCCTCCCCTGGACTACAGTGCGCATGGGCATCGCCTCCATCCCCAGATTGTTTTTTTCCGCCATTGGGTTCGGATGTGCTTCGGTTCCCTCTGTCGTAATCGATAGTTGTTTAACTTTCCTAACTTGAGACCAAAAGGTCTTTAGGACTCGCGTCGGTATTGTCTATCGTTCGGGTTGGTTTATTCATCGGCTCCGAACACTTGCTGCCCTTCCGCGTGCTGTCGGCGCGGACGGGCCTACACAACGCTCCAGACTACTTCAACATGGAACGAACTCCGTTTAAGAGGTGCCCGGTGTGTGCCTCAGTATTCACACCTCGACGTGCACCCAGTGTGCAACAGATGCTTGTCGCCGGACCACGACGAGGCCAGATGTATGGCCTGCTCAAAGTTCCGGTCGAAGAAGACTCTCAAGCTACGTCTGGCCGCGAGACTGCAGGCCCAGTTGTCGGCACCCCCTCCAGCCAACATCTTTGAAGAAGACGTTGAAGATGACACTGTCCTACAAGTTTCGGACTCTGACCCAGCGTTGGACGATGAGAACTACGACGCGGGAGATGAAGAGGTCGAGGAGGTAGGGGACGACGACTGGGCCGTTGCCACCGTGGAGGATAGCTCGGGAGAAGAGCATCCTCTTATGCACTCTGGGGCCGAACCCCAGCATAAGGCCCAGGTCGAGGGATCGCCTTCGGGCCTTACCCAAAACCTCAATACTCGTCCCACGGCCCCGCCTCCGGGCCCGGCCACGGACATTGGTGGTGCGCCACTCCCGGTACAGAAACCGAAAGTGAAGCCGTCAGGGTCCGCACCATCCGTATCAAAACCGAAAGTGAAAGTCGCACTGGTGGGACCAAAGGCTCCAGAGTCCTCGGCGACGAAGAAGTCCAAAATGGCCGCCGAGATCAAGAGAGCCACGCCAAGATGGCCGACCCGAAGACCCCGGTGTCGAAGGCGAAGACGCCCGACGCGGCTGCGTCGGCGCCGAAGATGGTAGACGCTCTGAAGAGCCGCGTCGACGCCAAAAAGGTTGATGACCCTAAAAAGGCCTCGAAGAAGCATCAGGACGACCCCAAAGCTCTGGCTGCGCCGATCCAGGTCGACAAAGCCAAGGGCGGTGATGTGTCGGCTCCGAAGACCGTGCCTTTGATCGCCGACCCGAGTCCGGACTCGGAGGACTCGCTCGAGTCGGTCCAGCCCTCACCGTCCTTTACCAAGAAGGTCACGGAGTCCCTTCAACGGATTCGGAAGGAAGCAGTGGCTCCCGAACCGAAGGATGTGGCGACGAAGCCTCCACAAAAAACGGCGAAGGCGCAGACGCCGATCCACTTCACGCTGCCGCCAAAGACGACGCCGAAGGCTTTCGCTCCGAAACATGGGGCCGGGGTGCCCTTGAAGCTGGTGTCTACGCCTAAAGCATCATTGGTAGTGCCGAAGCCTCGGCTCCAGCCACTCGCGGACGAGGAGCGTTGAGAGGTTGTCATCGACGCCAACACAGGCAAGCTCTCTCTCCTTAAAAGGAAGATCACCCCGGAGCCAGTGTTGGAACATTTTCGTATTCCACTCAAAAAGAAGTTGGACTCTGGGGGTACTTCTGCCCCTATGGAGCCTGCATCTTCACAAGGCCTGGAACTCTCACCCACTCACTCTAACGCTGGGGAGGGTGATGGAGACGAGGAGGAGGAGTACAATTATCCAGCGTACTCGGATCCAGAGGAGGTACATGAGCCATGGTCTGCTGGAGGCGACCCTGAGGACCCTCCGTCAGGACACGAGCCGCAGCTTTTTGCTGCAAAAACTTCTCCAACAGAGGACTCTGCAGCCTTCAACGCTCTAATTGAGAGAGCTGCGGCCAATCATGATGTCGACCTCCATGCGGACCCAGTGGACGTCGATTTTCTGTTTGACACTTTCTCGGTGGCTGTAAAGACTGTCAAGACATTGCCAATGCTCAAAGGAGTGCTAAAGCACGCGCCTGAAGTTTTCAGGGAGCCCACCCGGGCGCGAGTCATCAATCCTCGTATTGACAAAAAATACAAGGCAGCGCCCACTGATCCAACGTACATCAAAGGACACTTGCCACTGGACTCTTTGGTTGTATCCAACGCACGCAAGCGGGCAAACTCGCAGACCACGGGTGATGCTCCTCCCCCAGACAAAGAATCGAAGATCTTTGAAGCCTCAGGAAAACGTATTGCTGCACAGGCAGCTAATATCTGGTGCATTTCAAACACGCAAGCCCTACTTGCACGCTACGATAGGGCACACTATGACACCCTAGAAACCCTTCTACAGCACTTACCTGATCAGTACAAAGAGGGAGCTGAAATGTTAATTCAGGAGGGGAAGCTTATCACCAATGCTTCCATTAAGTGCGCACTGGATGTGGCTGATACCGCCTCCAGAGCTATAAACACTAGCGTGCTACTGCGTAGGCATGCATGGCTTAGGATATCAGGCTTTAAACCAGACATACAAACTACGATCTTAAACCAAACAGTTAATCCAGACCACCTGTTTGGGCCAGAAGTGGATGCAACCCTTGAAAAGATGAAAAAAGACACTGACACTGCTAAGTCTATGGGGGCCCTACAGTCCCAGCAGTTTCGGGGTGGTTCCTTTCGCCGCTCCAATAACAGAGGCACCTCAAGGGGTCAGGCATCGCAATCTACGCAATACTATAAAAGCAACACCCAGACCTCATACACCAACAAGGGTAGAGGTGGTTACAGGGGCAACAACGTCAAAGGCAGGGGACGTGGGAACAACAGCTCCAGGTCCTCCGCCACCAACAAACGGTGACGCCTTGTCGCTGCCCCCCGACCACACAACACCAGTCGGGGGGAGACTCCAGCAGTTCCTGCCCGCGTGGAAATCCATCACCACGGACAGGTGGGTCAGATCTCTTATCCAATACGGTTACTGTCTGGAGCTCACTTCCACTCCACCAAACATACCTCCAAGAAACCGTCCTATGTCCGGCAAGCACTTGCACTTGTTGCAGCAGGAGGTCCAGGTCATGCTGCAAAAAGGGGCAATAGAGCTCGTTCCACTGCAAGAAAGGGGAACAGGGGTTTACTCTCTGTACTTTCTAATCCCCAAAAAGGACGGATCCCTCAGGCCCATCCTGGACCTCAGGCCCCTCAACTGGTACATTCTGTCAGAACACTTCCATATGCTCACGTTGCAGCAGTTTCTCCCTCTGCTTCGGCAGGGGGACTTCCTGGCTACTCTGGATCTCAAGGATGAATACTTTCACATTCCCCTGCATCCTTCACACAGGAAGTACCTCAGGTTCACCATTCAAGACCAGCACTACCAGTTCAGGGTTCTGCCTTTCGGGGTCACCACAGCGCCCAGGGTCTTTACAAAGTGCCTGGCGACTGTGGCGGCGCATCTAAGACGTCAAAACATTCACGTCTACCCCTATCTGGACGACTGGCTCATTCAGGCACAGTCGGAACAACAGTGCGCCGACCACGTGTCCCGCACCATTCATCTCCTGCACGATCTGGGATTCTCACTGAATTACCCGAAATCCCATCTCCAGCCCGCCCACATACGGCAATATCTGGGCGCGACGATAAACACTCTGGCAGCCACTGCGCAGCCAAATTCAGTGAGAGTCGCCAGTATTCAGACGCTGATCCAACGATTCAGACCTCAGCACTCGCTTCCAGCAAAAGTGTTCATGCAGTTGATAGGCATGATGGCCTCCTGCATCTCCATTGTCCCGCACGCGAGGTTACGTATGCGCCCGCTCCAGGAGTGCCTCGCACGTCAGTGGACTCAGGCTCACGGGCAACTAACAGACCTAGTGTTGGTGAGCGGTCGGGCGTACAACTCTCTGCATTGGTGGAATCCACAAAACCTTTGCAAGGGCCGACCGTTCCACGAGCCTGTGCCACAGATTATCCTGACAACGGACGCTTCTTTCCAGGGATGGGGAGCGCATGTACTCCACTACACAGTGCAGGGACTATGGACACTACAGCAAAGGAAGATGCACATCAATGTATTGGAACTGATGGCGATCTTCATGGCCTTAAAGGCATTCAAAGTACATCTGTGCAACAAGGTCGTGTTGATCCGGACGGAAAACATGACGGCCATGTACTACATTCAGAAACAGGGGGGGCACACACTCTCCGCAGCTGTCTCATCTGGCTCAGAGCATGTGGAAGTGGGCCATTCAGAGGAACATTTTCCTGATGGCAGAACGTCTCCCAGGCAAAGACAATCAGATGGCGGACCTGCTCAGCAGGCACAGCCACCAAATGCACGAGTGGGAGATACATCCATCAGTACTCCAACCGTACTTCCAAAGGTGGGGTCATCCAGAGATAGACCTGTTCGCCACAAAGGAGAACGCAAAATGCCAAAGCTTCGCCGCCAGGTTCCCACACCCGCAATCGCAGGGCAATGCGATGTGGATGAACTGGTCAGGCAGATTTGGGTACGCTTTTCCCCCAGCACCTCTGATACCGCTGGTGGCACGCAAGCTCAGGCAGCACTCGATGACTCTCATCCTGGTTGCTCCAACGTGGGCTCGCCAACCATGGTACACCACGTTTCTGGAACTTTCCGTGGTACTGCATCAAAGGCTTCATCTCACACCCAGCCTTCTGACGCAGAGCCATGGCGACATTCAGCACCCAGATCCGCAACAGCTCAACCTGGCGATCTGGCTCCTGAAGTCCTAGAGTTTGGCTACCTCAATCTTCCCCCCGATTGCATGGACATCATTCGGGAGGCAAGAAAGCCCACCACTAGAGCATGTTATGCGGCTAAATGGAAGCGGTTTGTCATTTATTGTGCAAACCACGACATTAACCCGCTGGATGCTTCCATTCAGAACATCATATGTTACCTGTTCCATCTGTACCAATGCAATTTGGCATATTCTTCCATCCGCATTCACCTGTCTGGGATGGCCGCATACCTCCAGAATAGGCAACACCTATCACTTTTCAAGGTTCCTGCTATCAAGGCATTTCTGGAAGGACTCAAAAGGGTCATTCCACCACGGACACCACCAGCTCCAGAATGGAACCTCAATGTGGTTCTTACAAGGCTGATGGGTCCTCCTTTCGAGCCACTACACTCTTGTGAGCTTCAGTTTCTGACTTGGAAAGTGGCTTTCTTAGTAGCAATTACATCGCTACGGAGGGTTAGTGAGTTGCAGGCCCTCACCATCCAAGAACCTTTTTTCCAAGTCCATGCGAACAGGGTGGTGCTCCGCACTAACCCTAAATTTCTACCCAAGGTGGTATCTCAATTCCACATAAACCAGACAATTGAGTTGCCATTGTTTTTTCAAAACCCTGAGTCGCTGGCGGAGCGGATGCTCCACACCCTTGACGTCAAAAGAGCCCTAATGTACTACATTGACAGGACAAAGGATTTTCGAAAGACTTCGAAGCTTTTCGTTGCCTTTGCATCACACCACAAGGGTAACGCTATTTCCAAAGCTGGTATCGCTAGGTGGATCGTGAAATGTATTCAGATCTGTTACGCTAAGGCTAAACGCACTCTTACAATTCCACCAAGAGCCCACTCCACCAGAAAGTTGGGGGCCTCTATGGCTTTCCTTGGGAACATTCCCTTAAAGGATATATGTAGAGCAGCCACATGGTCTACCACACATACATTTACTAAACATTACTGTGTAGACGTGCACTCTAAACAGCAAGCAGCTGTAGGGCAGGCTGTTCTCAAGACACTTTTCCGAACTGCTGCAGCTGGCACGGGCGGCCGCCGCTAATGGAGGGACTGCTATGTATTCTATGCACAGATATGAATTCAGCAGCCCACATGCCTCGAACTGCAAATGTTACTTACCAGTATACATCTGTTCTTGGCATGTAGGGCTGCTGACATTCATATCGCCCGCCCTCCTCCCCGGCGCCTGTAGCAGCTGCAGTATTCATGTATATGCTCATAGCATGGTCATCACTCTCATAGTTCACTCCATCTCGGCCACAATGGCTAAAAACAATCTGGGGATGGAGGCGATGCCCATGCGCACTGTAGTCCAGGGGAGGAGCCACCTATCTCGTGATACTTCGAAGACTCTTCCAGGACAACAATGTGCAATCATCCGGACCCAACACTAGGCGGCGATCTATGCACAGATATGAATGTCAGCAGCCCTACATGCCAAGAACAGATGCATACTGGTAAGTAGCATTTGCAATAGTGCTAACAGAACTCATGAAGGCACCCTTTGAACCAATGCATAAAACCTCACTACAGATGCTAACGTTAAAAACAGCATTCCTAATGGCAATCACCTCGCTGCACAGAGTAAGCGAACTATAGGCATTGACGCTACAGGAACCCTACATACAAATTCACAACGATAGGGTGGTGATGAGAACGGACCCACACTTTATGCCAAAGGTGGTGTCCAAGCTCCACATCAACCAAGCAATCCAAATACCGAGTTTCTTCCAGAAACCAACAACAAAAGCAGAAAGAGCACTGCACACTCTGGACG
This sequence comes from Lissotriton vulgaris, assembly GCF_964263255.1. Taxonomy (NCBI): domain Eukaryota; kingdom Metazoa; phylum Chordata; class Amphibia; order Caudata; family Salamandridae; genus Lissotriton; species Lissotriton vulgaris. Next base: position 127,231,259 of record NC_141686.1, on the reverse strand, counting down.
CGAGACGTGCAGTCATGCATTACATAGAAAGAATTTAAGACCACAGGAAAACGAAAGTTTTTAGTGTCATTTGCAGAAAGCTTCATGGGCAAAGCTGTTACTAAAGGGACAATTGCACGATGGATCACGCAAGTTATACAATTCTGCCACAAACAAGCTGGGCAAGAACTAACAGAGGAGCCACGGGCCCATTCAACAAGGAAAAAGGGAGCTACAATAGCCTTCTTGGCAAACACTCCCATTCAGGACATATGCCTGGCGGCAACATGGGCTTCTGTGCACACGTTTACAAAACACTACTGTGTGGATGTACAAGGAAGCACAAGTGGGACAGAAAGTGCTTCAGCACATATTCAAGAACAGAAGCTCATCTTCCACCCAGCCGCCACAATAACAAACCGCTACAAAGTCTATGCACAGCTAGTGAATCCAGAAAGATTCACGCTGCAAAACGAATAGTTTCTTACCTGTGGGTGTAGTTTTGCAGCTTGAAGATCTTTCTGGATTCACTAGCGAACCCACCCACCTCCGCCAGAAAGATGAGGCTGAAGAAAAGAGGTGGTGCAAAAAAAAAAGGGTTTATGAAACTTCAAGGAAAAGAGCGGTAAAAGAAAAGATCAAAACATTGCCATACTATTCGGAAACAGAACACAAACGGAAAAGAAAAAAGAATCCGAAGATGGCGCCCAAGGGTGGGAGCTTCCGCAGGAAGCATGCCGACGTCACAGGAAGGACATCAAGAGGTGGGACGTCGACGCCCACCTGGGCTACAAAAAAAAAGAAAAGACTACGATTCCGGACCCAACCACTAGACCGCGGAATAATGCACAGCATAGTGAATCTAGAAAGATCTTCAAGCTGCAAAACTACACCGACAGGTAAGAAACTATTCGTTATGGCTCATCCAACCTTTTACATCTAGGAGGCAGTTCCTGAAACGTTCTGCTGTAGCTTCTACTGACTGGGAGATAGACACTACAATTTGTGTGTCGTCGGCGTACGACACTAAAAGCAGGCCATGTGATTTAATTAGCGCAGCTAAAGGTGTGACATATAGATTGAACAATGTGGGCGATAAGGCCGAGCCTTGGGGTACACCTCCTGGGAGAGAGTATTCATCAGATTGAAGGCCTCCCCAGTGTACTTGTTGAATTCGAGCGTCCAGAAAGGATGTTAGAAGGGCCAGAGCAGTATCTGTAATGCCCAAGGTTCTCAATCTGTTTAGTAGTACCGAATGGTTTACTGTGTCGAACGCCGCTCTTTAGTCTAATAGGATCAGGGCCGTTCTGCCGCCTTCATCCATTGTCCTGCGTATGTCCTCCGTTGCCATGATTAGGGCAGACTCCGTTGAGTCACGGAGAACTACCCAAGAACGCACTTGGGTATAGCTCTATCACTGCCTGCAAAGCAAAATAGTGCTCCTTTTCTGTCAACCGTTAATGTGTGCCTGTGATTTCTTTTCTGTAACATCATTACACTCACTCATATATTCATTTAAGACCCCATTTTGGGTGTAGTTGTGAATGTGGCACAAGGTTTGTTTAGACGGATATTTGGTTTACTGATAAGACTGTATTAGGTTTGAGAGACAGTGTTGTATTCCTCTGGTTGCATTGTAGACTTGTTTCTGCTACTGTTTATCTAGGCTTCACTGTCTCAGTTATGTTTTATGGGGTTATTTACGCTGTTTTCTATCACACAAACTTGGCCCAAGGGTGTTGGAAATTCTGTACAAAAGATATTGAATAAAAATGTAAATGTTGAACGCAAAATAATAACATAACCAAGGCATGGGTTACAAGTGTTGGTTGAAAAGCAGATAGTAAAGTAACTCCAGGGTAACTGCCACCAGAGCAGGCCTGCAAGGTTTCCACAAGGAGCAGAGTGGATCTTCAGTCCTACACAGTCAAAATGTCTATGGAACAGGAGGGTTTTTAGCTCCTTTTTAAAGGTGAAAGTGTTGTGGTAGTGCAGAGGTCTGGTGGAGACAAATTCCAAATACTGGTACTGGTGCTGGAGAATGGCGAGATTTGTCAACTTGAAGAGCGGTCTGTATCAGATTACAGGATGCCCAATAAATATCAAAAGATCTGAGACCCTGACTGTAGCATTTTGGTCTGGCAATAGGTATGAGTAGAAAGTTACTTATTAAACTGTATGCAAAGGCAGGAAATTACTTTTCAAAGGTCTAAATTACTTGGTGTTCTTAAAGATACCATTAACACTGTTGTGCTATGTGCGCTTTTATTTTATTTCTTGATAAAAATGAATTTAAATATTATATAAAAATGTAGGCGGCTCAAGGAGAAGAGATTGTCCATTTCTTGAACCTCATTGACTGCACAAGGTTTTCAATTTTAAATAGGGGAATGGAAGTGATGCAGGCCATTTTAAATTAAGCATCGCCTTTGTGGCACGCCAGTTAATTGACGCAAAACAAGCCAATAGGTCTTACCTATGCAAGAGCTGTTGGCTTTGTCAATGTGTTTTAGAAAAGTTGTACACCAGTGTGGCTGCTTCTCAGCCTGACTAAAGGTTTGTGGGGTAGGGGAGAGTTGTGTAGAGATTAGTGGAATAGAGTGTTGTAGAGTGGAGTGGCCTGGTGTAGAGTGGAGTGTTGTGGTGTAGTGGAGCATATTGTGTCATTTCATAGAGGGGTTGAGTGTTGAAGAGGGGCATATAGTGGCATAGCATGGTGTGGAGTAGTATTGTAGAGGGGTGTAGAGTGGCGTAGCATGGAGTGGAGTAGCGTGTCATGGAGTAGTGTCTTGTCTTAGAGTCAAGGTGCGTAGAGTTAAGTGACATACGGTGGAGGGCGTAGAGTGGCGTAGCACAGAGTGGAGATAACTGGACTAAAGTGTGGTGGAGTGTTGTATCGTGGAGTGATGTAGAGTGGGGTAAAGTGGCATAGAATATGCTGTTGTAGGATGCAGTTAGTGTCATGGTCTAGTTTGCGTCATAGATTAGAGGGACTTAGAGTGTCATGGAGTGCAATAAAGTGTCATAGAGTTGATTAGAATACAGTGGAGTGGTGAGGTGGAGAGGAGTAGAGTGGAGTGTGGAGGAGTAGAGTGGAGTGTGGAGGAGTAGAGTGGAGTGTGGAGGAGTAGAGTGGAGTGTGGAGGAGTAGAGTGGAGTGTGGAGGAGTAGAGTGGAGTGTGGAGGAGTAGAGTGGAGTGTGGAGGAGTAGAGTGGAGTGTGGAGGAGTAGAGTGGAGTGTGGAGGAGTAGAGTGGAGTGTGGAGGAGTAGAGTGGAGTGTGGAGGAGTAGAGTGGAGTGTGGAGGAGTAGAGTGGAGTTGAGTGTCGAGTCGTAGAGTGGCCTAGAGTTGAGTGTCGAGTCGTAGAGTGGCCTAGAGTTGAGTGTCGAGTCGTAGAGTGGCCTAGAGTTGAGTGTCGAGTCGTAGAGTGGCCTAGAGTTGAGTGTCGAGTCGTAGAGTGGCCTAGAGTTCTGTGTCGAGTCGTAGAGTGGCCTAGAGTTGAGTGTCGAGTCGCAGAGTGGCCTAGAGTTGAGTGTCGCGTCGTAGAGGGGAGTAGTGTTGTAGAGTGAACTGACATAGAGTGGAGTATGCATGGTGTGATAGCGCACTGCCGTTACAGGCAACACAGTTTCAATTGAAAAGACCTTCACATTTGCACAGACATACAGTTTTTCTGATAAAACTATACAGCGTACAAACGTTAATGTGTGGAAATGGCATCACCAACTGTATTTATTTGTTTTGATTATATTAAAATATTTATTTTCTCCACACTTCAGAATTACAAAGAAATGTGCCTCATTGGTGCTTCCCCAATTCTGAAATATTTGCGCAGTTCATTTACATACATTTAAATTTTGTTGTGTGCTAGAAAAAATATCCTACAGCCTTTCGTCTCACCTGGGTACCCTGCAGGATTGCCACATAAATCCTATCCCTTTGAAGTCAAAGCACGAAAAATAAACACTTAGCTCCCTCTGAATACAGAGCCTGACATTTGACCGGTCATTGAATACGCAGCAAATGTGATAAGATGGGAACAAAATTGAAAGGCTGTTTACCTCAGCGAGTTTGTGGAAGAATACAGTAAATTGGGTTTGCTCCACGGTATGGATTAACTCAAGCTAGATGGCCTAAAACAAATAAAACCAGCAATTAAGAAGGCAAGAAAATGTGAGTTGCAAAGCCAATTGGAATCAATGGACAGAATGCATTCTCAGAGCAGCTTTCTGAATGTCCCGAAGATGTCTTCAGCACACCACACGGCTGGGCTTTCTGGTAGACTTCGACTTCACAAAATAAGCAGCAGTTGCATTCTGACTCCAGTGACAGACAACCTTTAGGAAGGCCATTGATGAATGAATTGCTATGCGAATCTGGAACGTACAAATGCCTGAGCTAAGGACTTTAAATCACGGTCATAAATTGACTGTCTGCTACAGCAGAGCAGTTCGAGTTGAATCATCCACTTTTGCCCGTAGCAGAAATTTGTATTTGTAGATTAAGTTTGTTGTGAAATTTACTCGGGGATTTCACATTTTCCAGAATAACTGGTTCACAGTCTTGAAGAGTTCAGGGCTCAGTCCAAGCGTATACCGCTAGATGGGGCATTTTTGTTGATGTTAATAGAAACTCTGCCTTTGAGGCATGGAATTTTAAGTTGTGATTCAACATCCATGTTTAAACATTTTCATGAGTTTTGGGGAGCGGTGAATTGTCAGTTGGGGATGAGATCTTCATATAGATCTGGGAATTGTTAGCAAATGGATGATAAAGTATCAGAGTTTCTGATACTAACCCCCACGTGGTTCACAATGAATATAGAAAAGAGTGAGAGACAAGATGAAGCCTGTAGGTCTCCTTATAGTAGGCTGCCATTACTAGATAAAGTCTTAGCTATTTTAACCATTTGGGTTGACAGGTAGGAGGAGAACCACCTCATCTTCTGTGCCCATTTGTTCTTTAGGGATTTTGATCAGAGAGCTTTAGTTGACTGCGTCAAACGCCTAGGTGGATTTAGCAGCACAAGTAAGTAGAGGGTCCATGACGTGGAGTGCTTCTTCTGCCACTTGTAGAAGTAAATTTTCAGAGCTACAACCCTGCCTAAAGCTGGCTTGAAAATCGTACAAGAGATTGTGATTCAAAGTTCTTTCTCTCAACTTTTCTCTCCCTGTTTAATCATGTTCTCTAGGAAAGGACGGTCCGCTACACGGACAGAAGTTAGTCATCGCTTAGAAGTGTGTATATATACCCAGCATAAAAGAATGAGGAGCTTGTAAAAGTACCTATATTTTTGCCTGCATAGAACACCTTTGGATTAAATGTGATTTAGCACTTTTGATTGTTTTGGTGGTTAAGAGACATTCTTTTATATGGCAGGTTCCAGTATTTAATGGGGGGAAGGTGGTGTGCACTTACCTTGTCACAAGGTGAGGTAAGAGAGGGAACAGATATGGGGCTTAATGAGAACACACCTGTTGTGCTCTTTCGTTTCTACTACTCTCCCACTTTAACATCACACAGTGCCTTAGTTTTTTCATTTTTTGGATTATCTGTGTTGTTCCATGCTTTTTGTTTTATCTCTCCTGCCTTCAACCTCAAAACCAATGGAGTAAGATGTCCTCCTCTTTCCATGCAGGCAGATGCTGTTATATTCGCAGGACTTTGACAGTGATTGCAGCTCTGGGGAAGAAGACCTGTTTATTCTGTGAGTGTGTCAAATTACTCCCAAGTATAAGTTCCCAATAATCATCTGCTTCATGCCTTAAGAAAGGCAGGCCTGGGTCTTTTTGTTTTGTTTATCCGGAATTTGCCGTGTTTGGAGGGTCTTGGTCAATAATGACGCCTTTGGGTTTGCACTATATCTTAATTCTGTGCCTATGGTGACCAGTGTAATTAATATATGTTAGCTGTTGGGTGCTTTGCTATGAGCATCAATGTTTGAGAGGGAGAGCTGTGACTGAAATTCTCTTGAGTTTTGAGGGTCTGTATGGATTTCCTGTATTGGGTAAGACAGGCTAAGAGTTGTTGTCCAACGTTTCCGAGTTTATGCTCAGATATGTTCCATTCGTTAGCTCCCATCTTGTGTGATCAGTGAAACCTCCATCACCTGTAAAGGGCGGTGGAGCAGTTTCTCTCTTGTCAAGTGGTATGAAGAGGACATTTAAGGCACGGTATCGCCCAGTATGAGTGTTTGAAACCAGCAGTGTGAGCCTGGTGTCTGCACCTCATTTGAAATATATAGCTCCAAGGGGGTGTCTGCATCTTTGGTGGTTTGCATTTAAGGTTCTATTCTCAGTATGCATTTCTTGCTGCACATGAGGATTAACTTTGAAGTACTGGGTCTGTTTTAGTAAATGGAATCTTGAACAGCAGTATACGACCTAATTCTCAAAAGACCGTGATTCTGGTGCTGTTATTCAACTCACTGGTATGTATTCGTTTTACTGTTCAGGGTAGGATGAAGAGCTGCCTCAGTCCCTCCAGGATTCTATCCTTTCAGAGGTGTGAGAGGCTGAGATTCAATAGTGGGGGTAGATGGCGAAAGTTCCTGCGTACCCGTAAGTGATGAAATTCCTAGTGTTATGTATTGGAACTATAGGAACCCATGTCTGCATCACCTGTTTAAAGTAAGGGGGTAGATAGCAAGAATGTACTCTGCATTGTTTAATAGGTGCAGGAGATGAGGTTTAACTGTGTCTCCTGGGAGAGGCGGTGTCTATACAAGCCCCGTCTTACTGAAGCCACATCAGTCTTTTTTGTCTGCACTGTTGAAGTGGATTTGTATGGGTTCAGATGGGCAGAGCTCTTGAACAGGCTGTTTTCTGTGTTCAATAATTTGTCTTTTTTTTTTCTTTGCTGGTATACCCTTACACCTGACTCTGCGAATTTCTAGGTTCTTCATGGAACTGAATAATCGCATTTTCCAGACCCTGCTGGAAGTCTCATCAAGTCAGGACAGGACATTAACTGCAGACCATGCAAGGAGCATGGGCCTGGATCCTCAAGGAGACCGTGGCTTTCTCATGGACCTACTGGAGCTGTATGGCATTGATGTCATGCTTGTCATTGACAACCCCTGCTGTCACTAGCCTGCTGCCTTATGACTTCAAAAAACATGGCTGAACCCTTTTAAACACTGCTAGCAGCATCTGAGTGTCACAAGCATCAGGGACCAAAACACCAGAAGGATCTTCTATGGCACCGCTTTACCAGAGATTTACTTCTTATTTATAGTTGAACATGTGGTTCAACAAGTCGTGGGTGGTGGCGGCTAACTGTTGATTGAAGATGATGCTCTTCTGGAGAGTCCTGACCTCCGTCGGAGCTTTCCTTATTGATGACTGGTTTTATTGCAGCAATTGTAAAGCGGAGAATTGGTTTTGGAGCACACAAATCTTAATTCCCTCAAATTAGATTTCTGAATTGTGGGTCTTGATCACTAGATAGTTCAAGGCTTCTAAAGCTGCCCACCCAAGTTACCATGCGTTGAGCCGGAGGATATATTCTGAAGGAACCTTTCCTTCCCACAACAGTATGATGTTGGTGTAAGTGAAGGAAGACGCACACTGAGAAAAACTGCCTTAGGCTCATGGAATCCTGAAATTTGGTCGGGAATATACTGTGAGGAGAGGGTTTATATTGTCTTATTTGTTGTATTCTCTGCTGCATGATGACCCAGTGCCTATTAGTTTTTAAATTATTTATTGTAGTAGAATTATTTATTTTATTGTTTCACATGCCTTCAAATAATAATGCATTCAGCTTCACTGCCATTCCGCCTTTGTATCTCCTGCCATTGGAAGACATAACTAACAAGGAATCAAACACCTTCTATAGAATGGGTAGACCCTCAGCTGCTGTAAAGACGAGGGGGCATTGTTTAATGGCTGATGCAATCTTCATTGGCCCAACACGTTAGATAACATAATGTTACAAGTGCTTTTTTTGTAAATGTTGCATGCAAATGGGGCTCTTAGCATCAGGACGCTTCGATCTTCAGACAGTCTTTAGTTTTCAGCACTTCTGTTCCGGGGTGTGACTGCTGTTTCTTGGCCCAACATTATGGAAGGCCTTCTCTGTTCTGCCTAGGGTCCTCTCACACCACTTATCTAGAACCAGAACACAGCTAAATGTAGGGGATTGAGGCTTCAATGTTCCTGAAAATGCACAAGAATAATAGTTGGAAGCACTACCGGATAAAGGCAAATGTGTTCAGTGGATACAGACTTGGTACATAGTATACAATGTGAACTGGGATAACCACAGGTACCAATCACAAATCTTCAACTTTAAAACAAGGAAATTACGCAGAGATTCCACCTATTATTTTTGTGGAAGATTACTTTCATCATGTATCCTTGGTACATATTTTGTGCATAATTTCCCTGGTATTCTCAACTCTTCCGTATGATGCATACATTCATAACGTCGGTGGGAATATGATCATTAGAACTTGATATTGGTAAGCAAGTATAGTAGTTTGCCTTCCTTCAACCTTTTGAAAACTATCACATCATGTTCTCTTTGAGGCCCAGTTATCCCGGATGAAAGCAGAGTATTATGTTCTGTACACCAAATTAATGCTGCTACTAGCACTTCTAGAATACGAGCACACTCCGCTTTGTTGAAATTGGGTTGAGCATAGCGATTCTCCAAATTAAATGCGAAGAGAATTTGATTTTCATTAAAGACAGAGGCTAACTTTATGCATTATTTCTTTCATGCTACTCCATGCATCACTTGAAAGACTTTTTACATCCTAAAGTAAACATTATAAAACCGAACATCCGTAACATAGGTTAAGTAACAGAGTACACAATGCCTTTGGGGTAACTTTAGAGATTATTAGGAGAATAAAAACAATGTCCAACACCACATTATCCCAAAGCTTGATTCTTGCAGAAAGTTATGTGTTGTGAATTGCATGAGGGTATAAGATTCCATGATGAGCGAGTTTCACCCTGATGGTACTGACGAACTTCCGATTTCCTTAGTGAAACCCTTTAAAGCAGTTACTAGTGCAATTATTGAATGGTGGGTGAATTATGGACTATGTAATTGGCCAGCTCATTCTTTAAGGGGAGCTATGGCTAGTCAGACCTTTTAGAAAGGCGGCAGATTGGCGGATATCTTGAGGGCCGCTGACTGGCCTAACTCTTTTACATTTGCAAAACATTACTGTAAGCCAATTGAACACATGTCTGATGTGGTAGTATTGGGGGTCTATCAACATGCTTAATGGTAGCCTCCAGTCTTTTAATGAAATAGCAATTCTCCAAATTAAATGCCAATTAATTTCATTATCATTATTATTATTCTTCGTTATTTGTTCAACGCATGACTACCCAGAGGCTTTCCAGCTCTAGCAGCATCAGGCAGAACAGCAGGCTAGATGGTTATAGAGCCGCGTTTTGAAACAACCGGGTTTTGAGAAGCTTCCGGAAGCAGAGATGGTGGGTCACTGAGTGAAGATGTGGAGGAAGGGTGTTCCACAATCTGGATGTGTTACATGAGAAGGAATGGCATCCACATCTTGCCCTTTTCTTTTTATGGACTGAGGTCAGAAATAAGTTAGCCGTGCATTATCATTTCCTGGGACAGTTGAAGGTGATGAGGGGCCCCTTCCCCCAGAGGGTCTTGTGGGCTATACACAACGATTTGAATTATATTATTTAATTGGCAGCCAGTGTAGAGTCTTCAAGGCCAGCTTGGCAGACTGAGTTTTAGGAATATTAAGCAGCAACCGGGCTGCACAATTCTGTACAACTTGCAGTTTTCTTATCATTGACTTCAGAACCCTCATATAGTGGGAATTTCTGTCCAGGCTGGACCATGACTCTCCTTGCTGTCATGTGAAGGAGAAGTAGGACTTTCCGAAGCATTCTAAGGCTGCCATAGCAGGTTGCTGCCAGTTTCACTGGTTGGTGATCAAATTTGAAGAATTTAAAAACGCAGGGGCTAACATTATGCCACCCTCCTGTCCCCGAATTTGGGATTTTACCTTTCTTTATCTTCGTTCATCCATTAAGGAGGAAACAAACTTCTCATTACAAAGAAGCAGATTGTTCTATGCATTGACTTAATGTATGTTCGGGATGTTCTGTTCTAAAATGTTTACTTTATGACGTAAAAGGTCTTTAAGTGCCGAATGGAGTGGCATTAAAAGAATATAATGCATAATGGTTGCCTCCGGTCTTGTAATGAAATGTAATTTAAGCTAAGATACCTTTGACCAGAAAATATTGGTATCGTATACAGAAACGGAACAAGTTCAGAAGTTTAAAAGCTTGCCTGGGACAGTGGAGAATAAGGATGTTTATTCAGCTGGGTGTGAACAAAAAGTTACTGTTTTCCTTTGTGTTATATTTAATGGCTTCACATGCTTTGAGTCATTCGCTGTTATGTGTCTGGGAACCTGAGGCAAAGTGTTATAAATAGCAGTATTAAACACATAAAATGTAGGGCTTTATCAACAGTGTTGCTCATAGATTTCAGCAGAAGAAACAGAAATTCTCATTAGCAAAGTTGTCTTTAACAAGCAAGGCCAGCGCCATAAAATTATTGTCAATGAATGAGTAGTCAGAATGCTGTCTAGCATACCGGAGGTTTTAGAGTTGTTTTGAGAAACACCTGGCCCTTTCAGAGCAGAGGCCCAAGACAGTCCTCACGTCCATATCATTCTTTTCATCCTCCGGTGTAGAATCAACCAAAGGTTTACAATTCTGAACATTTTTAGACCAAGAAGCAAAACAAGCATTTCTGACAGATTCCACACTACAGGAAACAGTCTCTTCAATAATAAATAACAAAACCGCTCACTTTCTCCCTTATCCAGGCTTTCCCAAGACTTCAGTCTTAAGGCATACGCTTAGGATATAGGCGATAAATGCTTTCTGCACTTAGGCTGTATACAGATATGTTACATTATTTATTTTTTTAGCCATTCTAGACTTTTCAAGATGTGAAGGAGAGGAAAGCTGTACTGAAGGCGACCACACATTAGGTTGACCCGCAGATGGATCCCAATGATTCCCAGGAAGGTGTTGGAAGCCCTAAGAAAAAAAGGAAAGCCCCATAGTTTCCTATCAGTAATATTAAAGTTATGTGGCAATCCATAACTATTTCTGGTTTTGGCAGTACAGTAGAAAAATTTGTAAATGCTGTAAAGAGCAGAGCTCGCTTTGCGAATTTCCTTCACACAACTAGGTAGAATATCTGAAGTAAAGACTTGCTGGGAGGAGAGGATTTCCAAAACTCACCACCACACTGTTGTGTTATGTTAGTTGAGTCTTATAGAGTACACTATCACAGGGAAGTCTCTAGGCAAACCCAGGAAACTTGGAGTCGGATATACTAACATTTTCATTGCAAAAACGGTTGCAAATTGCTCACCTACTTTTGAATGAAAGCAGATTCTGAAAACGCACCTATGTACTAGTAGGTTGGTTTGCAAAAAGAGAATTTGGAGTGTGTTGTAATCTTGATCGACCTAATGAATATTAATAAGGTATTTCACGAATTGCAACTTGCTCCGATTTGATGCCAACACAGGGATGGTGGCACGCATGAGTCTGCAGACCACCGTGCTTGTGATAGCGTTTTAAATAAGGTACATGCTGGGTTTTTTTAAAACAAAAATGCAGCTCCATTTTCTGTATAGATAAAGGTGCTGCAAATACTTGAAGAAAATGCCCATTCATGTAAATTTTGTTTTTTACATTCAACCTTGTGAATAGTTAACCACCTCCTTTGAGGAGTCAGTAACCCATGAATGGTTTGCAACTGAAATTGTAAATCTGAATTTGAAAGGGACACCCTAAGCCCTTCCTATCCAAATTGCAAATCGGTACCCAGATACCGAATCCCAAAATGGGTTTAGTACATTTGTAAAAGTCACGGAGAAGTGTGGCTCACCGGTTAGAGGCGGCAGACCCAGAAGCAGAGGTCGGCCCGGGACCAGGGTTCAATTCCCGACGCGGCAGGGTACGGAACCAATGTCGGCGGGCTTGATAAATCTCTCCTCCGTGCCTCTCTAACCATGGGTCCCACGCTGCAACTCTGGGCAATAGCTTGTTTAATCTCCACAACGGCCCCCTCGCTGCCGGGGATGCCTAGCTTCACCTTGGGGATGCCCAATAGGGACCATCTCATAGGGAAAGCCAGAACGGGTTCCCCAGCGGTACACAGCGCCAAGAAACCCCAGGGTGAACGTGCGCTCTACAAATTCATACTAACATAACATAACATTTAGTGAATCGCTGGCTTTGCGACCGTTAAATGGCTTTGCACATATGGCCAGAGCTGTTTTAAATGTATTTTTAGAGTATTTCAATTTGTAATATTTTATGGGGAATTACCCATTTATTAAACGAAAATAATTAAAAGTACATTACTTAGCGGCCTGCAGGTCCTTACAATCAATATCTATGTTCCTTACTTCTGGATAGCGTACATTTCCAAAAATGTTCATTCCTTGCACTTTGTTGTGAAACTGCTGTATTTTAAGAATGCCAGGCTTCATTTAGTACAGTTTGGAAAGAGAGCACCTTTGAATGTTAAAGCACACCTTAAGCAGTGATATTATATTTAGGTAGCAGTTTGAGTTTATTATCTTTCACTACAGAAGGATGAAAGAAAACATTTTCACTATGGATGCTGCAATAACAAAGAAGCTGAATATTGTGCAAAACTCCTACATCTCCTTTCGAGCTCATATGGCACTGCAACATCAAATACACTTCTTCGAAATTACCTTACATTGTAATTATTCCTTCTGGTAGCACTCCTATAATAGGCTTTCATTTCATGGTCAGCAGTCAACTATTTTGTAGAGAAAGGTTGCTTCTCAATTGAAATTTCTGCCAAAAATAGTTTTTTGTTCTCATATAAAATGACCACTGCTCTCAACTGGAGAGAAGTATTTATAATGTGAGATGCAAGTGAATTTAACAGAACCCCTGCATCTTTATGATAAGCATAAAAACACACTCCCCTTAGAGTAGACGTTTCACTGTATTTGACATTCACCTCATTCCATGACATTTTCCGTTGAGGCATCTTAGCTTGCAATAGTTGTTGAATTTATGCAACTCATTATTTGTGATTGTACAGTATGTTGCTACAAACTGATATTTTTAACTTGAAGAAAAGAAATAATGTCTTAACTATGTGAAGAAAGTGTCATGTCCTTGTAAGGAGCATACAAATAATGATAAACCTCCCTGAACTAGATATATCTGAAGAGGATAGAAATGGGAACATAAACATGGCAAGTTGTATTTGGCACTGGTATAGAGAAGCTTGGGCTCTAACAAACAGACATACCCTCGCAAGACAATCCAATACGCAAGCTTTTACAGAGCAATAACATCATGCTGAAAATTGAATGCAGACCCACAGGAGATCATACATTTTGAAATTATGCTCGAAGTTATCTGTGGTTTGTGATGCATTCATTGATTTGGTAGGTACAGAAAGGGAAATGAAACTGTGTGTAGGTCAGTTGATGCACATGAGTCTTAAGATTGAGACTGGTGGAGCTGTAGTGTACATTACGTCTCTCAATCATGGACATTATGAAAACAGTAAAACGGATTTGAAACAAAAAATAAGAGTGCCTTATTCTGGCTCTCATCCAGTACCCATCTCTTAGGCACCTTAAAGAGCTTCTGCTCGGTTTTAAATGGTTGCCCTCTATAATCTATATGTCCGATACCCATATTTTCACAGTCAAAGCTGCTTTCTCTAAATATCAGAGTGGATTAGAGCCACACAGATAAATAAGGAAAAGTTAACTGATAATGCTCATCAAACTCTTTTGGATTACCAATGCCCATGTATATTAGGCTTGCTCAGCTTCAAATATTAAGAACACATGGAAGTGACATGTGAATGACAAAGCATGAGGGTCTACTAGTTAATGGGAGTGCCTTGTAGCATATCCATCAGCCTCAGCATCATTATCTAAGGCATGGTTTGATGGCACATTACATAGTGGCATACATTATGTAAGAATTGTTGGTATAAAGAAGACTAAAAGCACCTTGGTCACTATTTGTGAGAACTCTTTCTTGATTGTGTTTTGGCACTGATCCTTGCTTTAATCATGTTCATAAAGTGATCTCTTGCATATTTAGTGATGCCATTAGAGAGCTCCCCACTCTTACCTAAGCAAGGAATTTTGGTGTGTTGATGATTCTGTGTTACACATTATTCCAGTCCTAAAAAAAAAGATCGTAAACATTAATTTTGCGTGCAATGCATATGGCAGTACTTTTCAGATATACAAGGTATTATTGGGGCCATTGGATTCATTCAGTAATGGAGGACCAAAATATGGTACGGGATTAACTAAATTATGTTTTAAGAAAAGGCAAATTATTTGACGTAATGCTGCACATGCTGTGCCAGTACTGCTTCACTGTTCATTTACATGTTGGTAGTCGGAGCACAAATTTTACCTCAGTAGTACCAATTTGAGGGTTGAATACAGCAATAAGTAGTTGAAAAGTGACCAATTAACCATTGCAGAAGTTCTTCCATTGAATATGTGGAACTTATTTTAGTAACTTTGATCCATTTGAGGTCAAAATGAAATGTTTTTGGTTGAAATCTGCAAATTATCCAGCAGATATTAGATTATGTGGTAAGTGCGGTAAATCCATATTTATGTGCAAGCACTAATTCACATAATTCTACGGGCCCTGGCTATGGCCTACTCCTATATTCAGTGTCTGTAGGAGGAGTGTGTTTTTGGAAGTTAAGGCAGTCACCCATATGTCCCGCTTTTTAGAGAATTCATTAAATACATTTATTTCAACCTTTCACATAAACAATTGAATTAACATAATTCCATCTCATTATGCCCAATGTTGTTTGTATTTACTGACCAATAAGATATCCTAATATTGAAACATTATCTTGCAGGTTAAAATAGAACCCTGTATGTAAACCCCATCTTTGACCTGTTGCAGCATCACGCTGGGTGGTACACATGTAGGATTTGGGCAGTTAGACATGCACTGAATTATCCAGCAGCCTGAAATGACCCAATAAAATTTGTTGGGAATTCTATTTGTAACTGTTTTTTTGTTTACTTTCTTTAATCCTACCAATGTACTTGCTGGCTACAAACAGAAAGCCTTATTGTTATATACATATGTGTTTCAAAATGTTAAATGTCTGCATTCCACAGGAGGTTGGTGATCTGAGTGAAGTCAGTACTACCTTACAACTGATGTATTTTATAATAGGAAATATGATAGGCAGCTGAATAGCATCATGTATGGATTTATGAAACTGAGCCCAAAGAGACAATAAACTATACAGAACCCCAATTCTTTGTGTCTCACTTACTTCAAGGTATTAATTCATATTTATCATAATTGACACTGTTCACAATGCCTTTAAAAAGTTAAAAGGTTAGTAATAGTGTGATCGTGAGTACTGCAGACCCAAAAAGCACATAGTAAAGGGGAACATTTGTGTTGCAAAACTGAATTGCCATATTGAACACTTTTATTCCAACATATAATGATCTTAAATCAAATTTGTAACTGTTATTTGTAAACTCCTCTGTGCGTATTAGGACTAACCTATAGCTTCATTAGGAGAACAAATCGTATTGCAGCTATTTAAACACAAGCAATGCCAAATATCAAAATCTAATACTCAATAGTTCAAAATATGTACACTGGAAACTAGCAGAGTTTTACATTCAAATTCTGATTGGTGTTTCTGACTGCAGATTCCTTAACTTTAGAACATCCCCAGGCTCTGGATCAGAAAGACTTTGCAGCATAGCCCCCGTGTGCCAGTAGGTGGCTTTTAAAGCTAAACATCTACATCTACATCGCATTCAGAATATTGAGGCATTCAATTATTGGGGGCAAATATCTAATCCAAAATATAGAAAAGTAAAGATTTTCTGTACCCATCGCTACATATATCTACCTTGGTAAAAAATATATCCTCATGGAACGTGGATGTGGAGTTTGGAATAGTGAAACCATGCTTCCCTGGATGCACTTACCTTTCGATATTTTGTCCCTCGATATTCTGTCCACAATATTTTGGTATGAGGCTTTTCTTGGTCTCGATATTCTGTAGTACAGTTAGTGCGGTGAAGTCCTTCGAAGTTTTGCCTTTGTGGGCGGATCCAAAGCTAGATCCTGTTTCTTGTCAGTTGACTAGTTTTTTCTCAAAATATCTTTCAGTTTGCAAGCAAATATGTCTCTCCCTAAAACTACAGGGTTTAGGCCTCGTAGAGACTGTTGCAAACAAATATCCGTGACAGATGCCATGTGATGTGTCTCTGGTGTTTGGGGTAGGCCATCACTCCAACTTGTGCGAGGAGTGTGCCCTGATGCACCCAAAGGCAATCCGGAACCATGAAGCAAAGCAGTACATTGCTGAACACATGAAAAAAGTTGCATAAGAGCCTTTCCTGTTTGAAATTAAGAGTTTGGACCCTATCCCACTCTCTGGGCCGGTCACAGGACCGGTCATCATTGCTAGCCTAGTCTCTGAGTAAGTCAAAATCCCAAAATAAATACAAGAAGTCTGAGTGGGCCTCATCCCACCCATGCCATTCTATCTGAGAAGTCACTAGGACGTCAAGGTGCCCTGCTGTCTCGCTCCCGGTCCCCTACTGAGAAGTTGATTCCACAGCTGATTTCAATGCACCCCAAATCTTTGGGTCCATTGGCGACACCACAACAGTTGGCGGACTTTAAACAGGCCATGCTCCACATCGTCCGCACCCTTCCAGCTACCTCTGGGCTCCATGGATTCGTGAAGGCTTCCAGTGTGGTTACTGCTAGCAAGTCTGCCCTCAGCGATGTCTGTGATTCCTGCACTTGCTTTGAGTTCAGGGCCAACTATCCCAGCACCACGTTCCATGTGGATTCTTGCAGAGTCGACACCTGCACTCACTCGGCTGGAGGAGGATGTCTATCTCCTAGCTCTGTCTGACTCTGAGCCAAATCAGTCTCAACCTCATCTTTGCTCAGTCCCTACGCGCCTAGCCATTCTATACTCAAGCCAGGACCTTTGCCCAGGACCACCGTCCAGTGCTTCAACAACTGTTCGGACACTACTGTGACCATAGCCTAGCAGGATTTGTTAATCATTGTGGGGACACATTCTCTCCACGATATGATAACAATGTATATGTGGACCATCAAGATGCCAGTGGATTGGATACTTCCCCTGACATAGGGCTGGTTTCTCCCTTGGCTGTTCCACAGAAGAGTCTGCTTAATTCACCATGATTATTAGCTGGGTGTCCAAAGTTTTAGATCTGACACTGCCTTCTGTTGAGGTAATGACCAACATCCTCGTGGAAGTGTTAAGTCAGACAATCCTTACTGTCATTCAAGGATGCCATGATTGACACCCTCAAGGACACTTGGACCAAACACTGCTCTGGCCCACCCATAAACAGACTTGTGGCACATCACCTCAGTCCCACTCCGGGTGACCATGCCTTCCTAATGCAGCATTCCACTCCTGAGAGCCTAGTACTACAGGCCCCAAACACTGCTCTGGCCCACCCATAAACAGACTGGTGTCTCATCGCCTCAGTCCCACTCTGGGTGACCCTGCCTTCCTAATGCAGCACCCTACTCCTTAGAGCCTAGTACTACAGGCCTCCACTATCAGGATTAGTCTCAAATCTTTTCCCACTGACCCTCGGACACAGTCAGCAAGCATTGGCATTAGCCAATAGGTCTCACCTTTGGGACCTTATAAGTGTTTAGCCATGCAACAGTTGACGTTGTTGCACCAAGGATATTGTGCTGCATAACTAAATACTTATAATGTCCCAAAAGCGAGACCTATTGGCTATGCCAGTGCTTGCTATGTTTTCCTGTGAACAGGAATTTCGTGCAGCATCCGGAATAGCATCATGGTATAGAAAAATCTCCACAAACGTATGGCAAATTCTGAAAGCGCCATGTGATGTGTTTACAAGCTAGAGAGAAAGGCAACATTTAAATTGAGTGTCTAGTGCCGCATGATGATGCATAAATGTACAGATGTGCATATTCTCTTTTCTCTGCCTATACTTGTCACGTGGTTGCTCTGCGGAGTACGTGTGTTCGGTGCTGTGCTTTACTCCGCATTGTTGTGCACGTGTTCACATTCGCATTTTACTCCGGACGGTTTGCGTACTCTGCACAGGTTGTATGTGAAAACAAAAAAAAAACACAGGCACCAGAATAAAGTGTGCAAAAATAAATAAAGCGTACCAGCCGGGCAGCAGCGGTAGAGATACGAAAGCTGAAGTATAAACCTGCTCTCGCACAAGCCTTCTCTTCTTCCTGGCCTCCACGCCTTTTCCTCTGTCCCTGCTGGTTCAAGACTTGTGCTGGAGAGAGCTCCTCAGCTATTCATTTTATAAACCAGCTTTGGTGAATCTTTCTTCCGCCTTTAACTGAAATAATTCCCTTTTTGTGAGTGGGGCAGTTTGGGAGGGGCAGGGTGGTGGGGGGGGATAAGGCCATGGGCCGGCCATTTTCTATGTTGGGCTACAAAATGTTGTAGCCCAAATATAGCCCAATTGGAGCCCAACCATAAATAGGTTGGGGGTCCCGCCCCCAGCCACCATTTTAGGTACTGGTGGCTGGGGAGCTTAGGTGTAATTGTTTTTTGAAGTTCATTGTTTCTAGGAGTTTAGGCGGTGTTTTTCCAGCGTTTCGTAGCGCAGACTTGTGTTTGTACGAGCGCAGGGTTTTGGGTCTAATGGCGCAGGAAGACTACCGGATGACGCGGTCCGGATGGACCTGGTTGTTGGCGACGTGTCAGAGCTGGCGCACCCCCTGTGGCGCGCATCGGCAGGGGTTGCGGCAGCTGTGGCCGCCTGCACGTCCCCGAAGAGATTCTAGTCGTCACTTGCAAGTGAACGGGGCCTCGCTAAATCCAGGAAGGCGGCCCCGGTAGCTAGGCGGCAGGCAGGAGCGGGAGGTGGGCTGGGGGATGCAGGCGAGCTGGAGTGTATGCGGGATGGAGCCGTTGGGGGGGCAGGAGGCTGGGCAGGGGCCGGAGAGCCGCACAGGAGTATGGAGACTGCATTTATCGGCTGCAGCCCCTGCGATGACAGGAAAGCGGTGGGGGCAAGTAGGAAAATGGCACGTCCCGTCCCTCTCGTTTGTGTCGAAGGGGCGGGCAACATGTGCGGTCTGGCGGGCAGGGGGGCTGGGGGCGTCCTTTCACCATCAAGTAGCGGATGCCAGCAGCAGAGAGGTAGGGGGGGTGGGGCCTTCCCCGCTAGCGCAGGTGCCGCTCTCGGCTGACAACCCCGGCGGTGTGGAGGGCGGGGCAGGATACAGGGCAACATCCCCTGTGCCAGAGAAGCAGGTTTATGGCGGAAAGCAGCTCGAGGGTCAAGCAGGCTGAGCGCCCCCCATTACAGTGGGGGGGGACCATTATGTGAAGGGGCATATTGCCTGCCCCCTCCTTTTTTACCCCGCAGGACTCATGGGGGCGAGAGGTTATCTGTGGGAAGGAGTTCTTTAGGGGAGGGGGACTGGGCGCAGGTGGGGGGTTGGGGGAGCATGCCCAGTCCAGCCACAGGTGGGGTTTTCGGGGAGGTCAATCTTGGTCCTCAATTCAGCAATTTGAGGCCTGGGGCTCGCTGGTCGTGCAGTGGGGGACGGGTGGGGGGCAGGATGATGGAAGCAGCTTTTCTTTGGGGGGGGGGGGTTAACTTGCAGACTGACCTGGAGCTGGCAGGGATGGGCCCGACATGGGAGGGTCTGGATATTTTCTCGGCGTGGTCGGAAGTGGTCAGGGGCATCGGAGGGGGGAAGGTCCTTGAGAGCGTGGGACGGGTTGCTGGGGGTCCAACGGTCCATGTCAAGGGGATGGGGCCGTGGGGGGGCACCCAGAGGGTGCATAGGGGTCGGGTCCCAGGGCCCCGCCTCGGCGGTGTTGCAGGCAATGTTGGTGAGTTCAGGTAGGTCCGGGCAGGTCATGGGCTGGAGGGCCTAGGAGTATTGGCGGTTTCGCGACAGGAGGGGACTGTCAGTAGAAATATGGGGCCCAGCACACCAGTCCAACCTTTTGCTTTACAGGTTAGGGAGAGACGCAAATGTGGCAGACTCTGTAGGGTGGGGTGCGGCCCACATACGCTGAGGAGAAGGGAGGGTAGAGCCCTGCACAACGCAGCCTGTACCGGCGGGGGATCCCGGCGCGGCCAGCGCAAGAAGGTCCAGCACGACTTCACTGGCCCCAACCACGCGCACTACCAGGAGGGCACCCCTCTATCAGAGGAGTTGGATTTTCAGAGGCATCAACGCATGCGGGAGTATCTGTGAGTAGTCTGCTCCCCCCGCATGGAAGTCACGAAGGCGCTGTTAAGGCCGGTACAGGGCGAGTTGGGTTCGATAAGGCCCGGGGTGTGAATTCTTCTAACGTGGTGTTTCAGGTGGAGGAGCCTCTTGTTCTGGATTACGATGAGGACAGCCCCGAGGAAGGGGAAGTGAGGGAAACAGAGAGGGGGAGGGGGTACTCATGTTTTTCATAGTGTTTTGCAGGCACCTGCGAGGGCGCCAGAGAAAAAGGCAAGAGCATCTGGAACCAGGAGAGAGCACGGCCCCTCGGTGAGGGCTCCTCGAACCGTGGATTACGCAGAGCTGGTGGCAGGGCAGGCGGTGCCTGTCCGAGCACCCTCCTTAGAGCCAGGTGAGAATTCGAGACCACAAGCCAAACCGAAAATGGTGTCTGTTGGGACAGGGGGTGAGGGGAGTGGGGGGGGGTACCAAGGGTAGACTGCATATGGGAACATGTCAGGGACTCGGACGGCGGGGCAGGGCCTGGCGCGAAGGTGGGGTGTGGGACTAATAGGGAGGCTCCTGGGGGGGTAAGGAGCTGCTACAGAGTAAGGAGCTAAAGATTAAGAAGCTGCCATATATGGGAGTGACAAAACCCCTGGGGGCCCATTTAATGTTGGCCACCAAAGAGCGTATCTGGAAGGGAGAATACGTGGAACTACAGAAGCTATTGCACAGGGAGGTTAGGTCTAAGGAGGGCCCTAAGGAGGAAGAGTATGAGCTGGCAAAAAGGCCTAAGGTACCGGTGACAATAGAGAACTGGACGGCGGCATTTCTGATATACGCAAGTGTTTATTTCGAAAAGTTCCCTGAGCGCTGTGTGGCTTTGTTTAAGTATATGGATGTCATTAGGAAGGCACAGATAACAGGGGGTGGATACGCTTGGTCGCAATACGATGAGGAGTTTCGTGCCCGCATGGCTTGGCATCCGGAAGTAAAGTGGGAGGGTGGGGGGGGGACGACTAGACAAGGATTTGTGGCAACACACCATGGGTTCTGCCGCAGGCTGGAAGACTGTTCTCAACCACCGGTTTACCACTAGTGTATCGGCCCTTTCAGGGGAAGCCCACCCGGGGTGGGGTGGGAGGCACAGAATCAACGCAAACTGGGAAGGGAGCGTGCTGCGACTTTAACAAGGGCCTATGCACAAGGGAATACTGTAGGTTTTGCCATGTGGGAAGCGCCACCCCCTTGTTAAATGTTGGGGCATCAAACCACAGGCAAACCAGTAGTGGCAGCAGGGAGGGCGCACCACCCCTAGCAATGCACAGCAATTCCAGAACTGTAGAGGTGACAAGGGGTTACAGGGGGTGGGCCCAAAGGCTCCTACGCCAGTTAGACTGGAGAAGTTGGTGGAGGCATTGCAGGTTTTTTTTTTCTTTTTCTTTTATAGCGCATTATCACCCCGGGGTCTCTAAGCGCTTGTACAAGAGAAAAAAACAACTCTACAAAAACAGGTAGCCAACTTACAACACTCCCCATGCTAGTATGGTTTTTAACATTCGGCGGAATGGCATAACATTAGGTTCCTTGCGGAGATTAAGTGGTAGTTTATTCCATGCTGCAGGAAGCAAAGTGGAGAAAGCACGCCCACCCAAAGTAGACAGGCGGGAACGTGGATTGACCAGGAGAGTGGCTTCAGAAGACCGCAGCACCCTACCAGGGGTATATCCAGATAGTCTGGTTTTAATGTAACTGGGCGCGTTACCGTAGAGTGCCTTGTGGGAGATACACAATCCTTTAAATAATGCCCTCTGTCTAACGGAGCCAGTGTAACTGACGCAGGAGAAGTGAGGCATGCGTCTTCTTGGGCTTCTTAAAGATCAATCTTGCTGCGTCATTCATTACTGTCTGAAGCCTCGAGAGTTGTTGCTGGGGCAGCCCTATATACAGCGCATTGCCGTAATCCAATCGCCCCAGAATCATAGCTGACACAGCGCTTCTTAGGGTGGGAAACAACAGCAATTGGGAGATCTTACGAAGCTGTCTCAGAAGGCCAACACACGTGCCTACCACTACAGACACCTGCTTCTTCATAGACAGATTGCTGTCAATGTGGATTCCCAAGCCTTTCACCACGGTTGCTGGTACCGGCAACCCTACCCAACTCCTTGGGCCAAAACCCATCATTCCAAGGGCTGCCTGAGATGGTTATAGGCAGCACCTCGGTTTTGTCAGGGTTAATCTTCAAGGAGTTGGCGGACATCCAGTTTACCGTGTACCTCAAGATGTTATGCAACCTGGCTTGTGCTCCTGGAGAATCCTCTATTTGGATGACGATCTGCGTGTCGTCAGCGTAATTATAAATCTGACATTCCATCTGATTAAGAGCTGAAATCAATGGCTGCAGGTAAATGTTAAATAGGAGCGGTGAGAGAGCCGAGCCTTGCGGCACTCCACAGGTGATGGCCGCTGATGTTGATACTAGGTCGGACAACTGCACTTTCTGTGATCTTGCAAGAAAGAGGTAAGCCAACCTAGTGCGGTCCCCCTGATGCCCAGATCTCTCGCACGCGACAGCAATTGACTATGACACACTGTGTCAAAAGCCGCAGAGAGATCAAGTAGCACCAGGGCCCCTGGGATCTTTTTATCAGCTCTACACCACAATTCGTCCAAATTGGACACCATCACCAGCTCCATACTATGATGTACCCGAAATCCAGCCTGATTCTGCTCTAACAGATCATTGGTCTCCAGATGCTTTGAGAGGTATGTCAGCACATGCTGTTCCAAAACCTTTGCTAAGAAGGGTAATTGGGAGATGGGCCTGAAATTCTTAAGAATGTTGACATCCGCCCGGGCTTCTTGAGCAGCGGAATCAACCGGGCCTCCTTAAGCATAGCCGGAACTTGTTCAGTTTCCCAAGACTTTTTTAGGAGGTAAAGAACATCCTCTTCCATTCCTGGCATAGCTAGCTTAAAAACCCTCAGGGGGCAAGGATCCACCTGGGAGCCTGACTTCACCCTCCCTACCAGGCTGGCTAGCGTCTCCTTCGTAATCAAGGGAATAGTATTCAGGGGGTTATTGACTTTAGGACTAAGAGGCGTAACTTGTAGTGAACATTCTAGGACGGGAGAGCGAGAGATTTCTAACAGGAGTTCTTCAATTTTATTAGTGAAGAAATCCTGGAATTTCTGACAGTCCTCCTGCAAAAAATCAGGCCTATGCTCCCTGTTCTTCCTCAATTCAGAGAGCACCCTGGAGACTTCTTTCTGCGGATTTCTGGCTGTTGCAATCCTAGTCTAAAAAAACTCAGATTTTCGTGCTAGGATAGCCTTTTTATACGCGGCAAGCTCTTGTACGGGGACTTGGGGCACAGCAGGTTCTGATGGAGGGCTTTCGGTAGAGGTTTCATTTGGGGTACAGGGATCCGAGGCAGAGGCGGGGGGCGTACAATTTGAAATCGGCCTCCGAGCACAAGGTGGTGGTGCAAGAGAAGTTGGACAAGGAGGTCGGTGACAGGGAGGGATGGCAGGCCCTTTCAAGGAGTGGCCAACAGAGAACTTGATCGTATCACCGATCGGGGTTGTGCCCAAAAAAGAGGAAGGACAATACAGGTTGATACAGCATCTTTCATGGCCTGAGGGGTCTTCGGTTAACAATTTCATTGACTAGGAGGCTGCCTCGGTTTCTTACTCCTTCGGTTGACGTGGCCATATCACTAGTTGTGACCGCGGGTGCAACTGCAGAAATGACAAAGTGTGACATAAAATCTGCTTTCTGGCTACTGCCGGTTCATCCGGATGATTGGGATCTACTGGGGATTCAATTCGGGGGACAATGGTACATGGACAATGCTTTGACAATGGGTTGCTCTATGTCATGTGCTCTATTTGAATGCTTTAGCACCTTTTTGCAGTGGCACTTCACGAGGCGCACAGGCCACACATTGGTGACGCATTACCTGGATGCCTTCTTCTTTGTTGGGTCACCAGGCTCCACGGAGTGCCAGGCAGCCCTGGACAACTTCCATGAGCTCATGGGTGACTTGGGGGTGCTGCTGGCACCTGAGAAGACAATGGTCCCTTGCACGGCCATGTCCTTCTTAGGGATTGAAATTGACTCTGTGGCAATGCGGGCTTGCTTGCTGGAGGACAAGAAGGTTAAGGAGACACAGTTGATGGACCGTATGCTGTCAAAACAGAAGGTGATGGTGAAGGATATTCCGGTGTTATTGGGCCACTTTAACTTTGCATGCAGAGGGGTCAGAGCCGGGAGGACGTTTTGCAGGCGGTTGGGGAGAGCGTTTGCGGGAAGGCATTTACCTCCCCACCATGTTCGATTAGCAGCAGGGGTAAAGGAGGATTTGCGCATGTGGTTGTTTTTTTTGCAGTCTTTCAATGGAGTGCCTTTGGAGAGGGAGGAGGATATCCAGTGGGACGTGCAGATTTTCCTCAGACCCGGCAGGCGGTGAAGGCTTTGGGGTCTGTTGGCAGGGCAGTTGGTGAGTGGAGCAGTGCCCGCGGCAGTGGAAGGATGGTGGGAGGAGCATAGCATTCCTTGAGCTTTTCCCGTTACTGGTATCTCTGACACTGTGGGGTGAGCAGTTGGCACACAAGAAAGTTTTGTTTTGGGTAGACAACATGGTGGTACTGGAGGTCATTAACTGACAGTCTGCCAGAGATGAGCAGATTTTGAAGTTGTGGGTTTTTGTGCTTGGCTGTCTCAGACATGACATTGCTTTCAGGGCATTGCACATACCAGGTGTGGACAATGACATAGTGGATGCTTCGTCTCATTCGCAGTGGGCGAGATTCCGTGGGCTGGCCAAGGAGGCGGACAGGACCCCCGACGCTGATGCCGGAGCACCTTTGGTATGTAAGCAACGTATGGTGCTACAACTGGTGATAGGCTCTTTCTCGGCTTCTACCTGGGCAGCGTATCAACTGGCCTGGAATGATTGTTTGGCATCTGGGGCGTGTTAACGGGCAGAGGTCTGGCATCGGGCTGAAGATGTGTCCTGACACTCATTGAAAAAGGCCTTGCTGGGAAGTTGGCCGGCTTTGCGTTCATGGGGAAGTTGCTGTGGGGTTATACTCCGACGGCGGGAGAAGTGGATAGGAGGATGTTGGAAGGCTGGGCTAGGGAGAGGGGAGGGGAATGGAGAGTGCAGCGCGGCGCCCCTTGTCATGGCAGAAGCTGGCGCTCGTATTGGAAGCACTACCGGCAGTATGTAGGGATGAGTGTGAGTCTTGTTTATTCTCAACCCTGATGGTATGGATGTTTTTTGGGGCATTCAGGGTGTCAGGGCTGCTGGGCAACAAGGCCAGGTAGGGCGTGCGTTGGGAGGATGTGTCCATCGGGGATGATGGAATACATATTTGGTTGGTCAGTTTGAAAACTGACCAGAGGGGCCTGGGAAAAGGGGTTCGGTTGGCAGCGGCAGTACCAGCCGCAACGTGCCCCCTTAGTTGGGCCTGGCGTTGAAGGGGCTTGGCGCAAGGTTTGGAGTCAGAGGAGGTTTTCATGCACGCAAATGGGAAAAATGTGACGGATTATCAGCAGCGCATGGTGTTGCGGAAAGCTTTGGACAGCATGGGGTTGGATGGGGCGGAGTATGGGACACAATCCTTCAGGATTGGGGCGGCGACAGAGGCTCATAACAGGGGCTGGACGGGAGGCGACATAATGAGGCTGGGGCGCCCTGTCTTCTAACTGTGATCAGCGTTGCGTACGGCAGAATGCGGTGGAAGCCCATGTGTCATCCTCTCTGGTGTGAGTCTCACCCCCTTTTCTCGTTACAGGTTCTGTGGCGGGGCCCCAGGAGAAGAAACTGACCATTTGGATTGTAGGGCATTCGTTTATCAAATGGGCACAGGCCCAGGCATGTCATTGTGTGGAAAGGAAAAGGGGGGGATGTGGTGGAAGGAATTGCTGCTGTGCCTTAATAAATGGATGGTGCAGGGGCGGTGCCCAGAGGTTTTGTTGATTCATCTAGGGGAGAACGGCTTGTGTGAAGTGAAAGGGGTGGTATTGATGAGGGCCATGAAGAAGGATTTGTCGAGGTTGAAGGAGCAGTGGGCTGGGTGCCTGTGTTGTGGACGGAATTGGTACCGCGCAGAGTGTCGAGGGGTGCTATGAACCCAAGGGCCATTGATAGGGCACGAAGGAAAGTGAATCAGGCCATTGTGTTGTAGCCCAAATATAGCCCAATTGGAGCCCAACCATAAATAGGTTGGGCTCCCGCCCCCAGCCACCATTTTAGATACTGGTGACCTGGTGGCTGGGGAGCTTAGGTGTAATTGTTTTTTCCCTCCCTCCTGTTTTTTCGGTTTTTGTAGTGGGGTTTTTTACTCTAGGTTTACAGGTGGCATTTGTTGGGACAGGTGTGCAGGGGCATGAGTATGTACTGTCGCTGGAAACAGGTGCAATGCAGGGATTATTGGAAGTTATTGGTCAAAGTTGACAGAGTTGTTGGGTTATTGTTGGATGTAGGTTATCGTCATAGAAAGGGTAGGAAATTTGGGATAGTTTGATCACGCATGTTAAGGGTTGACAGGGGTAAAGAAGCAGGATGGGGAAGTAGTTGAATGGGTGGGGTGAATTTAAAGTGTCTATGTTTTGAGGTATTGATGTATATGGTGTAATGTTGTAATGTATGGGTGGTGGCGGGTTCATAGAAAATGTAGGAGTGGGACAAGGTTAAAGGTCAGTATATGGTTATTTAGTGAGGACTAGTTTTGTAAGGTGTTTGCCAAGGAATTTTTAATGTGATGCGCACCTGTTTTCAATAAAGCGGCCTTTTACACACCGCGCCGAGTTTGTGGTCTGCTCCTTCCCAACATAGGTGGAGAGTGCAAGGTCTAGAAGTTTTTGTTCTTTCAATCCAGAAAACAAAATTACACATTAATTGTGTCCCTCTCAATACCAGAGCAATTGCTGGTCTCTGTTCTATCTGTGGATGGGGGCGGCTGATAGGGGCAGGCAGGGGTCCTCGGCGCATCACAGTGCTTCAGAGTAAGTTACTTTATCAAAGAAAAGTTTCTAAGAAGATGCAATTTCTGTGAAAAAATTTGTTTTAGTTTTTGTACACAATGGTGTTGGGCATTTTGTGACCCCCTCCCCCTTGCCTCTAAAAGACACCTGCTCTCTCTCTCCCCCTTCCACCTCCCCAAGGCATGGGATTTAAATCTCAAATTCTCCCAAAAACCGTGATGTTGAAACCTGTCATATTCCGGGAGGGTCTGTTTTCTCTATTAAGAAGACGTGCTAGAGTCAGGGACTGCAGAGTACAAAAGAAATTCGAGAAAATATACCGTTTTATGACACTTTTTCCCATGCTGGAAAGATCTCATTTTCAAATAAAGTAGGCACGCTTACGTCCGTCATCAGTACAAAATGAACTTATGCAGATCTGCGTTTAGGCGCTGTAAGTAATGTATGTGGGATCATAGGTAGCACTATTCAGCTGAACGGTACTCCTATTATCAAGCTTGAACGGATGAAAAGCGAGGTCGCCTCTCATGATAACTCAAGCTGTGTTCTACAGGTTATGCACAGTTGAGCACAGTAGGCCGTTTAACCCTGTGATCTTTTTTACTGGCATTAGGGCCTGTGGCTTGGTGATTGCTGATATCTACAGCTGGTGAATGGCATTTTCACAGTGTTGGTCAGGGTACAGAGCACCGCAGCCGGTTGTGCATTCACCCGTTGAGCCACCTTGCTGTGTCGGGACCCCTTGACTTGCTGGACATGCCTAGTATTGTGCAGGGAGTGGTATATTAACAGTCTTGTGCTAGGCCAAGTACCTGTATTGAAAGATGAGAAGGGAGCGTCGGTGTTCTTAACAAGACAAATGTCAAGTGAAAGCTAGAGTAACAGCTAATATTACAATTCAACCATTATGGTTTATGTCACTAGATGGCGAAACGCCCCTGGAGATGAGTTACAGAGTGGATCTCAAACTGGAAACTCAGTCTTCAACAGGCATCACAGTAAAAGAACGTCGCACAGCAAACATTTACCAAATACACCAACCTTCTGCCACCCAATAGACTTTCAGTATCTGGAAGTGAACTGCATTTTTGGTACGCTGTGAGGAATAGTGCCACCAGGGATGTAATTCCGTCACGTTGTTGAGGCTTGAAGTGCAGATGTTTCTATTTATGCTCCACTGAGAAGCAAAATGAACTGTGGATCGTGGAACACAAAGGGGGCTCACTAGTGGGTTCTGGTGATACATTAATCACCCCCTCGGAGGTAACGCTCACAAGCTCCTTCGAGGCAGCGGGCACGAGGCCCTTGGATCCTTGAACTGGCAACAACATTTATAATAAAATATCAAGCACAAGTGCTTGAAAACTGCTGACCGATTCCAAAAGGTCATCTCCTAAAGCAACGCATGCGTGCTACAGTAGGCTCAACCTAAAAAGCGTTGGGGCATTTAAGAAAAGAATGCTTTCTTCCACCAGCTCTGCCCTCAGGTTAGTCAGTGCCAGCAGTTTGCTTGGCAGGTACTTCCATGGTTTATGAGACCCAATTGCTGATATCTTACCAGCAGCCCGAAATATTTGCACACCTGTTTGCCACAGACTATTCAAGATGTGGCCAGGTACGTCATCTGGTCTGGCATTGTAATAACCGGCAGCTTGGGAATAACGGTCAGCAGTAGGGTGGTGCTCTGATGTAGCGCATTGATGAGATCCACAGGTTTCTTGGGTGATGTTCGGGTGTGACTCATAATCCTGCAAGAGTATCACTCCCATATTCTATTCGGGAGATGACTAGGGATTGGACTGCTAACTGAAAGTCACCCAGGGGCTAGAAGGTTTTAATTTTCCTTAACGAGTTCAGCTGGTCTTTCGCTACTTTGGTGATTGCACTGTGATCCTGCATATTCAGGTGTTTGTCCAGTGTAGTGCCTAATGATCTAGTGGAATCCACAACATGTGGGGCACGGTTGAGCGCTGTATATTGTTTGAACCTTTCATCCATTGGGGCAAAGTGATTGTGCCGGTGAATAGGAGAAATGTAATCTTTTTTTTTTTTTAAACCTTTATTGACAGTTATAAATATACAATAGCAAGCATACAACCCCCAGTGCCGGCTGTCACCGATATAGACAAGCACATAGGATAGTACAGTTACACAGCGCTTCAGCCGGCAACCTGGGGGTCCGGCGGCAATTAAGCTTACATGTCATGTCTATGCATATTGAAACACAGGAGGGGGAGAACCGCACCTAAGAGATTCTTATGTAGCAGCAAATGGAGCTTATAAGCTATACAAAAAGGGGGGGGGGTAGGGGTAGAGAGCTAGCAATCAGTGTATCAAGTAAAATCAGGACCACAGAGGGAATATCAGGCTAAGGGGATTGCAGCACCTCAGGTGGGTCTACAAAAGGGGGAGTGCAGATCTCACCGCGATACTGATTCCACTGGGTCCATATTCTACTCCACTTCTTGGGTCTACCTCGTGTGACATGCACCGTTTTTTCTCGAAACATGCACCAGTCCATGTTCTTTGACCAGGCAGACAGACTGGGCGCCCTCGAGGACCCCAACAGTTGTGCAATGTCTCGTTTGGCAACCATGTTTCCTAAAGTGGCCCATTGTGTCTGAGCCACGTTATAGTCGTTGGGTTCCCACACATTCAGCCGACACCTACGGGCCTCAGGCAAAATCGAAACTCCCGTTACCTCTTTCATAACGTCATGCACACGGCTCCAAAAGGATACTACCTCGGGGCATTCCCACAGGGTATGGAGGAAGGTACCCATCATTCCACACCCACGCTTACACAGTCCATCCACAAAGTATCCCATACGTAACAATCGGGGGCCTGTCACATACACACGGTGTAAAATTTTAAGTTGCACCAGTCGAAGACGGGCCGGGATAGCCACCTCCTTAGGAGAGGATATCGCTGCCTGCCAATCCTCATCATCTATCTCCAGTCCATCGCTGGTCCAGGCCTCCCGAAGCTGTAGAAGAAGGTCCGTCCGGTCGTTTATCAGTTTCTCATATATTAGAGAGATGGTGCTGTCCGGGACGTGACCGTCGAGCACTCTGTCCTCCAGGGGAGAGGATTCCGGAATGAGGGTACCGGTCGGGAAGACCGAGCCAAGAGCATGCCGGACCTGCAGGTAACGGAAATATTCCCTATCGCTAAGCGCATATTCAGTTTTTAACTCATCGAAGAATTTTACCCTATCCTTAATCCAAAGGTCCCCCACCTTGCTAATACCGATGAGGTCCCATTTCTCAAAGTCCTTGGTGGTCCATAAGTTGTCTAACTTCTCAGAGACATACAGTGGAGCCGCTCGAGTAACAATATCCGACCAGCCCATAGCTGCGTTTGCACTATACCAGATCCGCACCGCCACCTTGGTGGGTCCCGTTAGCGTCCTATCCGACCGCCTGGAATATAGCGCCCTGTAATAGTTCCCACCCGGGAGCAACCATTTGTCCATGGTGAAGGCCGGGTTGGGCGCCGAGCCATACATTGCGTGATTAACCGCGCTTAGTTGGGAAGCCCAGTAGTAACGCCTGATGTCAGGTAGCGCAATGCCTCCATCATACCAAGGCAGTGTCAATTTAGCCAGGACAATACGAGATCGCCCGATCCACAGTAACTTTCTCTGAAGGCTTTCGATCTCATGGAAATAGCTAGTGGGCACAAGGTCGAGAGTATTTTGGAGTGCATATAAAAATCTAGGCAGGGACATCATTTTGAATAGAGCTCCCCTGCCCACGAGGGACAGTGGCAGCCTACACCAAGCTTTCACATCAGCTCTCAACCGGAGAAGCGGGGGGAGCAAATTACGCTGATACCTAATTGCGGGGTCAAGCGAGATATATATTCCCAACTACTTGAAGCCGGAGTGTGAAATTTGTATCGGGCAATTACGCGGCACGAGAGGTGTATCATCAGTGAGCGAGTAGACACATGACTTACTCCAGTTAATCACCAGACCAGAGTTCTTACCAAAGGAGCTGAGGACATCAAACAGTACCCCCAGCGATTTCCGAGGGGAAGTGAGGTGAAGGAGAATGTTGTCCGCATATAATGATATGCGGTCTTCAAATCGGGGGTCCACCTGATGCCCTTGAGTGATGGTTCCCACCGCAACCATGCGGCCAGGGGTTCCAAAGCCAAAGCAAAAAGCAGCGGGGACAGGGGGCAGCCTTGTTGTGTACCTCTCTCAAGAACAAAGGGGGCCGAGACCCTTCCATTAACAGCAACCTGAGCCAGAGGCTCCTCATAGAGAAGCCTGACCCAGCTAATGAACACCGGCCCGAAGCCAAACTTCGTAAGGGCCGCCCACAGGTAGGGCCATTCCACTGTATCAAAGGCTATAGTGGCGTCTAGAGAAACCAAAATGGCCGGCTCACGCAACGTCCCCGCCCTTGTAAGAACGCCGTGAAGACGGCGTAGATTCGAGGCAGTATTGCGGGTTGGAATAAAACCAGACTGATCTGGGTGTATCAGGTCCCCAATCACTTTAATTAATCGATTCGCTAACAATTTCGCCAGGATCTTAGGTTCGGCATTCAGAAGCGAAATGGGTCTGTAAGAGGTACACATCTCACGGGGTTTCCCCTCTTTATGAATTACGGCGATAGACGCCAATCTCTGGTCTCGGGGAAGCGAGCCCCTCTCCTTGGACTCCGAAAACATCGAACGAAGATACGGCGCCATTTTGTTCGGACACAACTTATACAACTCGATGGGTATACCATTCGGGCCTATAGCTTTTCCCGAGCGAATGGAGCGAATAGCGAGCGCTATTTC
This sequence comes from Lissotriton vulgaris, assembly GCF_964263255.1. Lineage (NCBI taxonomy): Eukaryota > Metazoa > Chordata > Amphibia > Caudata > Salamandridae > Lissotriton > Lissotriton vulgaris. Next base: position 127,199,208 of record NC_141686.1, on the reverse strand, counting down.
ATCGGTGGAGAATTCCGCCTCCATAAGCTCTCTATCGGAGTCAGATAAGCTAGGCAATGCGATACCTCTGAGTAAAAGATGTGAATCCTCCTCCGGCCTATCGGAGACTGGCGCATACATCGTTTGGAAATGACATGCGAACTCTTCCACGATCTCCAGTAGATCCACCACACGCACACCATCCGCACGTTCAACAAGCGGCACCACTCGACTCAGTCTTTCCCTCTTGTCCAGCCACGCAATCAATTTCCCTGCTTTGTCACCCACATCATACAAATGACCCTGTTGCTCACGACTCATGGCTTTAGCAGCATTCGTCCCCAAGGCTTTATAGTCAGATTGTTTTAAATTCAAAACATGCACCTTATCTTGCGTGACCCCGGACTCAAGATCGGCCTCTAGAGCAGTGATTTCAGATTCTAGCTGCACAACCTCCTCATTATGAAGTTTCTTAGCACAGGCAATCAGCGATAGTGTCTGGCCCCGAATAACAGTTTTAAAAGCCTCCCATAAGGACACGGACGAGGACACCGATCCCACATTTTCGGCAAAGTAATTGTCGATGGCCTTAACCACACCCGCCCGGGTTTCTGGATTATGGCGATGCCAAGGATTGATCGGGGCAACCCGACCCCCGGCTCCCAGATGAAGATCCATGAGTAGCCATAGCAGGGAGTGATCCGAGATGCCTCTGGGTAAATATCGGACCTCTCTCACGGATACGGCCTGTGCAGCAGGCATGAGGATGTAATCGAGCCTAGCGAGGCTCCCGTGTGCCCCCGAGTGGAAGGTGTATTGAGCCTGTCCAGGGTGTAACATCCGCCAACAATCGACCAGCCCAAAGGTATCCAAGAAGCCCCCAAGACAGGACTGCGACCACGTGAGATCTCTGGGAGGGTTACGATCCTCCATGCCACTAACAACAGAGTTAAAATCTCCCCCCACAACCAAAATCCCTTCGGGGAGCTCCAGCACCAGTTTCCCCAGGTCGGCAAACGTTGTGGTCTGTAAGCCCGGGGGAACGTATACTGAGAGGATGGAAATAGTCTTCCCCTCCCACCTACCAATAACGGCCGCATAATGACCCCTATCATCCAGGACAGTATCATCAACCTCCAAGGGGAGGGAATTTCTAACCAGAACACCAATCCCTCTGGATCCAGAGGTGAACCCTGAATGAGCAACCAAACAATAGCCCCTCCGATTCATAGCGTGAAACGTGTTCCCCACTAAGTGTTTCTTGCAATAATACAATATCAGGGGAGTGGCGTTTCAAGTATTGAAGTACTATCCCCTGCTTTATCCTGTCCCCCAAGCCATTAACCTTCCAACTCAAGACTCTCAACCCCCTATCCCCCATCCCATAAACACTGGCGGGGTCCCCCAATCCCCGCGAAGGAAACCGATATCAAAATGTTCAATACGTAGCCTCTAAAACAATTCGAACAAAGAAAAGAAACCCCCCTCCCCCAAAAAGCCCCCCACACACATCCCCCTCCCTGCACCCCTGCGATAGTACAAAATACCACCCCAACTTGCAGTGTGCCTGTCGCCCAACCCTAGACAAAAACTAATCTACAAGAAGAAAAGGAACACCCCAAGAGGAGGAAAAAGTCCCAACCCCCCCACCGCCTCAGGGTTTGCATAGTGAATGTGTCCTTGACTCAAAAATTAGACGAACCACCGCAATGCGGTATGGAAGTTTCTCACGCCGGTCTCCTCACTCCTCCTGGTCCGTCTGGCCTCCCTCCGCTCCTCTGGGTTGCTCCGTACGGTCCTGTTGCGTTGATAAAGTGTCCAACCAGTCATTAACCACCTCCGGCATATCAAAAAACAGTACACGCTCGTTCTGTTCAATCCGTAGCCGGGCAGGGAAGAGCATGGCATACTTCAGGCCCAGGTCCCTTAGTCTATGTTTCACCCCGGTAAATCCTAGTCTCTGTTTTTACACCGATTGGGTAAAGTCGGGGTAGAAGCTGATGGAAGCGTTTTCAAATTTCGTGGGGCCATTGGTCCTCGAGGCCTGCAAGATGGCGTCCCTGTCCCTGAAGTTGAAGATCCTAGCAATTATGGGTCGTGGTGCGGCACCCGGTTTGCGTCTTCCGCCTGGAACACTATGGGCACGCTCCACCGCAAAAAAGTTGCTGAGGCCCTTAGGAGCAAGATGGTTTAAAATCAGATCTTCCACAAGGAGATCAGTCGATTGTTCAGCTGAAGTCTCCGGAACTCCGACGATGCGAATATTGTTGCGCCTTGCGTGACTTTCAAAATCCTCGAGCCGGCGGACAAACTGTTCACTCGAGGTTCGTAGGTTTCGGACCTCGGCCTGGAGGTCGGACACGTCGGTGGTGAGGCTGGCAGTTTTGATATCCAGCGACTTGACTCTCTCATTAGTTTTGGCCAAGTCCGCCCTAATCAAACTGACAGCAACAGCCACTGTGTCAATCTTGGAGGCCAAAGTTTCATACTGCAGGCCCATAGATGACTTCATACTTGCAATAGCGCCCATCTCGTCTCGCAGAGTCAGCTCTTCCGTTTCTGGGGGGCCACCACCAAGGTCCTCCGGTGTTTTGCCAGTCCCGCTGGGGGAACCCTTAGGGCGCGTATATCGGTCCATAATGTTGGATTGAGTGGCACCACCCCGAGACGTGTTCTTGGTCGTCCGTTTATCGCTTTCAGGTTGACCCGCCATATTGAGCTGTGCGCCCCAAAGTGGCTTTTGGGACTTGGTGCGAATGGCTCCCTACGGAGAGAAACTGCGAAAAATCAAAAAAGGCAGGGCTCCGGTGAGGATCAGTCGAGCAAGTTGGTTCATGGACCGGCAAGAACAAAGGACAGTCGTCTTTCAGCAGACGAGAGCAGGAAAATCGAAACCGAAAGTAGACCAGGGGTAGCAGTCACCTTCCAACCGCCGTTGTTCAACTACCCCCCGGGTATTTCAATGTTCGAGTCCCAGGATGTCCCACGGTGTAGGCCTTCAGGCGTCAGGACGGAGTATTTCAGGCGTCCGGCGTCCGATTCCATTTTTGAAAAGGCCAAGTAGATCAGGAGAATTTGAGCTACAATAACCTGTCGTTAAAAACAGGATGCGTGACAGGATAGATGTAGGAGGCAGCGTTTAAAATATGTTTAAAATATATAGGCAAAGGCGTATTAAAGAATGAGTGGGTGTATAAGTGTCTGGATGATTTAGTAGGTGCGTGACTGACTATATAAGTGAGTGATTAAACGTATCTTACTGAATGCATGGGTTAGTGAGTAAACTGTGTGAATGTCTGTATCCGTCTGTCTGTTGGCGTGTAAGCGGCTGCATGGGTTTGCGAATAGCTACATGAGTGTCTATATGGGTTATTGATTGGTTGTCTGAGTATCTGTATGGATGCCTGAGTGTTTGTGTGGGTGGGGAGTGTGTGACTCTAAGCATAGATGTGTGAGTGGGTGATTCACTGGGTGCATGGTTTCAAGAGTGCATCTGTGATGGACTGCATGGGTGGGAGAGTGTGTGTATGGGTGTGTTAGTGAGTGAATGTATATCTCAGTGGTACATGTGTGAGTAACTACATATGTTAAAGGCAGTATATATGTGTTTTGGAGTATATAAATGGCTATAAGTGAGAGTGGCTGTATGAATAAGTGTGTGCTTGTATCAGTGATTGTATAAGAACATAAGAATGTGCTCATATTTGTATGAGTAATTGAGCTGGTGTGTGTGTGTATAACTGTATAGGTGAGTAAATTGCAGTGTGATTAATTATTTGCATGACTGACTAGGTGTGTGAGTACCTCTATGGATGAGTGGCGGCGTGTGAGTATCTATATACGTGTATGAGTGCATATGATAGTCCTGTACTGAGTGATCATAAGTATGAGTGATTGTACGGGTGAGTGAGTGAGTGAGTGAGTGAATGGATGTGTGTGTAAACCTAAGAATCAGTCAGTGGGTATGTAGTTATTGGTGTTGGAGTGTCTATGGTTTTGAGAATGGCAGTCTGTAATTTAGAGTGGATGTATCAAAGGTTATATTAGGGTATGACAAGATGCATCAAATTATCACGTGCATAATGTCATCAGTGATGTCATTTGAGAGTCATCAGTGATGTCACTGACCATGTCATGAGTGATGTAATATGTAACGTCATCAGCAGTGCATTGCGGGGGCGCGAGTTCTAGTTAGCTGTACTAACTATAACGGGGGAATTTCTCTGGTTTTGTACGAGTGAAATGTCCAACTAACTAGAACTTTCCCTAAAACCTATGTTTTTAAGGTTTTTTTAAATGCTAATTTCTAACTATAACGTGCCTGAAACCTATGGATTTCTAAGGAAATTTCAAAGGTTTTTAAAATGCTAGTTTCTAACTATGCCTACAGAGGTAGGACATGTGAAGAAAGAAGAAAAAACGCACAGAAAGAAGCAAAAGAAATGCAGAAAGAAGCAACAGAAGTCCACAATGAAGAAGAAAAGTGCAGGAAGAAGCAAGCCATGCAGAAAGAACCAACAGAGGAGCAGAAAGAGGCCTTGTTGCAAAATCATCCTGTGCCCACAAATTTTTCAGACGGGTACTAGTGTTAACTGCCTCTGACTAACCAGGCCTAGAGCCAGTGATATGCTAAAAGACACCTAGAATACAGTTAAAACACCTACATACACTAGGGAACACTATGCGTTGGGGTACCCCTGTGATTAGCATGACCGCTCTGTAAGGCCCTAGTATATAATAGGGCAGGGGGATTAAAACTACCTAAGTCAGAGGTGCAGAAATATGCTACTTTAAGTAGTAGTCGCATTTTCCGAGGGGTGGAGAAAGGTTGCTGGGCGTCCAACCAGGAATTCCGCTGCATAGGACTTACAGGACGTACAAGGAGGGATTCTTGGCCTCCAAACTCCCTCAAGTCTAAATTGGACTTCATCCCCCATCCCGTAGTCGGCCATGAGCCACGCTTGCGGACTGGTGGAGAAAGGGGGCCATGGCCTCTGAAGACGTCTTAGCAAGCCCACTATGTGGGACTTATTGGAGGTAACAAGAGGGGTAGTTGTCCCCCGAGGACAGCCTTGGGGGCCAACTTCCCAAACTATTACCTCCAGTCAGTCCCACACAGCAGCACTGATAAGTACTCACACCAGGCCACGCCCACTTTGCCTACCACTCTACAAACTCTCTCCCTGGCACACTCTTGGATGGGGATTGAAGTTCCCTTCACTGCTGGGGGTCCTTTGGGGCCAACTAGCCTACCTTTTACCTCCAGTAAGCCCTGCTCAGTGGGATTGGTGATAGGTAGACAAAGGCCATGCCCCCGTTCTCCACCACTCTGCCAACGCACGCTCTGGCGCGTTGTAAGTTGAGGGATTAGGTGCCCTTGAATCCTGACGGTCCCTGGGGTCCAACTAACCCACCAGAGCGCCAAAGAGCTGCGTTGCAGAGAAGTGTAAAAAGAGGTGTGACCTAGCCCACCTCTGTGCAATGCAGTGCAGTAGCGCTTACTGGAGGTACCTGGTGGGGTTGTTGGCCCCCAGGGACCGTCAGGATTGAGGAGGAATTCATTCCCCAACTTTAAACGCACCACAGGGCGTGTTTGCACACATGTATGCAAAAAGTTCCTAGGCAATCCTAATAGTAGACAAACAAGTAACTAGACCCAAATGCAGAAGGAACAATCAAGAAGAAAATATAATTATTTGTATAAAATAAACATGTTTTTAATACACATAGTAAAAATCATATAGATAACTGAAACTAATCAGACTATATGACAATTCAATTTAAAAATATATACAATTAATACATATAATAACACAATTTACAACACTTTATGTAAAAAGACACCATGAATTACTAAAAGGTGTCCAAGAACAGGGTGACGATAAAGTACTCGACGCGTGTTTCGGCGAAAACGCCTTCTTCAGGAGCCACAAGTAACAATCTGAAATTACACATACAGAATAAATAAGGTACAATTCTTGAGTGGCTTACAATCACAAGTTAAATACATTAAATTAATCAGTTACACAAAAAAATAACAGTATTACATTACATATTACCTATTACCTAATGCTCTTGGGTCCAAGATTATTACTTTGTTTCTCACATGTCATATGATAGACATATTCTAGAGCGAGATTGTGTAGTACTCACAAACACCTTTGAACTCTAATTCTCAAATTTATCTTCAAAACATGACTCTATGTGTACCATATTCATGACAATGTCAAAAGACCAGTAAACACCCCAATGTAATTAATGATAGCAACTTACAAAGGGAGACAGGAAAAAACACACAGTTGGTATCTTTGTGTAAATGACAGGCAAACGATGTACCTGGGCATAGGAGACAAATATGTCATAATTATTAATTATAGGGTGTTTCTACCCTGCCCCCTTCTTGTCTTTTGCATTTTTTTTTCTCTTTTTCTTGTGCCTCGGTTACCCAGGCACAAGATGGCTGCCAACACTTCCTGGTTTGGAGTGTTGACAGCCAATTAGAATATAGCGGATTTACACCATTTAAAAAAAAAGGATGCTTTCTGAAGCAAGTACTACCTTTTTGCCAAATTTATTGTAATTCCGTTCAGCAGTTCCAGCTGCAGCTGTGTCTAAAATTTCCTTTGGGAAATGCATTTTTCAAAATCTTTTTTTTAAAAAAATTCTCGGATTTACACCATTTATTTTGTAAACTAACCTTATTCATTTACAGCTCATCAACCAGTACCATATTAAGGCTTAAACAGTGCTCACATAGTGATGAATGAATTACTTAGCGTCATTTACATGAACGATTATACATTCTTGTCTAATGTCTCCGCTTCTTACAGTGCTCCTGTGGTCATCCATTTTAACAACAGTTCTAGGAGATTGCGACCTATATATCTATCTTAGGAATCAAGTCCATAAGCGTCCGTGCTAGTCCTTACTCTTATCTATCCCAACAGTCAATGGATTAACAAAATATCCCCTTCCCTCCCTCCCTCTCACTCTACCCACCCCCTCCCACTGTCAGACATGACGCTCCATCCCTCAACTCTGTGTTGAGAATTATTCAATCTTGTAGGGCATCTAGCATCACAGTTCAAGAAAGCAGACATCTCCATAAGAGGGATACACCATGTAGTACCTGCTGTCCATCACCTGAGTGACCCGCTCAAGAAGGGCAATGCTTCAGTCCGTATGTACAAGTCTCCTCACTCGTGGGGTTGGTTGGTGTCATCTGTCGGACTCTTGAGTAAGTCAGTCAGTCAAAATACTTTTATTCGATTTTGATAAAAATCATAAAAAGACATTTCATACATATATTCATGATTACATTTACAAATACATTAAGTACATCATGTTAAAAAGAAGTTAAAATGCATGACCAAAGCTTTACAATGCAACCTTATAAAAGATGGTATTCATATTTAAAAAGCTAAAAAGTATCCACAACGGCAGGTGCAGTGCAAACGAGCAATTTAGTCTGCAGTGGAAGGGAGTCATTATATGCTTGCGGTAGGTACATGTTTGGCTTTAATGCGCGCTGCTGCGGCCAAAAAACCTCCCATGCAAAATATTAAACAAACTGTACTCATTGATTGTAAGTATAGGAGTGCCGGTTTAACTTGTCTGAAGCCCGCCTCTCTTAACCCCTTGTCTGCTGATGACGGAACCGCTCCGTCATCAGCTGCGGTGACGCTGTGCTGATGACGCAGCGGTTCCGTCATGGCCCGCTCGCTGCTCATGCGCGGCGCGAATTCCGAGCCTGCGCTGAGCGTTCTATTGAGCGGGGCGGGCCGTGACGGAACCGCTCCGTCATAAGCACAGCGCCACCGACGCTGGTGACGGAGCGGTTCCGTCACCAGCATGCGGCCGCCGCGCGGCCGCCCCGCCCCTTAGCACTGCGGCAGAATAGCCGCCGCAGTGAAGGGGTTAAAATTGGAAGCAAGTATTGCTTCCGAAGCGCTGAGAAAAGTGTGCAAAACAGGACAAAGTGCGTAGTATCTTGTAATGAATTGTTGTCACAAGAACACAGGGGGGCTGACTCTGGCTTGGCCCAAGTTGGATAATTTCCCAGTAGGTAAGGGATCAGATTTAATCTCAAATTAGTCAGGAGGAACCTATGAAATGGTCTTGTCACTATTGTAAGGTAAAGTTCCATAGAGGGGGAACATTTTGTTAGATAATGATTCCTAACCGAGGGCTTCTGCAGTTCTATTTCCTCTCGGCTGGGTCTTGCCAGGGACAAAAATTGCCTTTTGATCGAAACTATATCCTTGTTTGTAATTCTTTTAGGTGTTTCAAATAGTTCCAATTTTCCTAACCGATGAAATGACCTTCTCAGGTAGTCCAAGCAAGGAATTTTTTTGTGGTGTTCCAGTGGCATGACGTCCTCCATGATAGTGGTTCATGGTGACCTCTTTGTTGAGCCACGTCTTTAGCCAGTAAATCAATGGGGCCAGGTTTATCCTGTCAGTTATATAATCCAGATCCACCTCCGAATGAATTGAGTAGGTTGGGGTAGATGGGGGGACTGATAGTAATGAACGTAAAAACCTGTTCTCTGCTCTCTGGATAGAATCAAGCTTACATAACCCCAGATTGGCGCACCATACATGGCTATTGACAAACATTTCGAGTTATAAACCTTCAATAGGGCCTCCATTGGCCTAGCGCCCAGTCTTTTGGAAAAGGCCATAAGGGCAGCCGATGACCTGGCCACCGATAGGCTTTTTGCTCTGACCTGTGGGCCTCACGTCCCCCTCTCGTCAAAAAGCACCCCTAAATAGGGAAAAACTGCCGTTCTGGAGACCTCCAGACCCTTACACCTGAAGGTTTTAAGAGTACTTTTGCGCCTATGTACTCCCACTACCATAGTATGCGATTTGGCCACATTAACCTTCATGTCCAGATCGTCCATGAAGGTACCAAATGCATCAAGCAGGCTCTGCAGGGCGTTACCAGTACGAGCAATGAGGACCGCGTCGTCCGCGTATAGGAGTGCTGGAATCTTAGATACTCCCACACACGGAGCGTCACCCCCAGTCTTCTCTAAGCACTTCCCCAGTCCATTGATATATATGGTAAACAGGAGGGGAGCTAGTATGCAACCCTGCCTTACCCCACGCCTAGAGACGAATTTGGCGCTGCATCTTCCCTCCCTGGTGACCCTGACCTTAGCGGAAAGATCCTGATGTAGTGAGGCCATGAATCTAACAAGGGCCTCGTCTATTCCAATCTCCAATAACATGGCCCAGAGCTTTGCTCTGTTCACCAAGTCGAAAGCCGAGGAGAGGTCCATAAATGCTAGAAATGAGGACCCCTCCTTGGCGACCGTGTACTTGGCGATCAGAAGATGTAAATTGGAACACTGTTCCACTGTGCCCCTCTTTTCCCTGAAGCCATATTGTATTTCGGCTAGCCCACCATGTTTCTCTATGCTCTCCCTCAGCTTGGTTAACAGGACTCTGCCTAAGATTTTAACAGCGGAGTCCAGGAGGGATATGGACCTATAACAGGCTGGGTCGTCCCGATTGCCTTTCTTAAATATCGGGACGATGATGGATGTTGCCCAGGAAGATGGATATTAGCTACTAGTGGCAGCATTAGATACATTGGTCAGAACACCTGCCCAGGTGCCAGGGGAAGATTTATACAAGTCGCCAGGTACTCCATCAGGGCCTGGTGCTTTGTTCTTTGAGGTTTCGTGGATGGCTTTTTCCACTTCACCTATGTTACAGCTCAGGCCGTAGGACTCCTGGGCGGTGAATGGATTGGGGGTACTGTCCGTGCTCTCGCCACCATATACCGTGCTGAAATGACTGATCCATTTTTCATCTGGAATCACGCAATCCATGATTGAATTGGGTGTGTCCGTGAAAAAGGCCTGGTTTATTACATTCCAGAATTCTTTGCTGTCCCTTAGGATGTCTACATTTAAAAGATTATCCCAGGCTGTTGACTTAATCATATCTTTTCTTGATTTGATGGCAGTTTTATACTGTCTCCTAAGGTGTGCAATATTGCTCATGTCCCTTGTAGGTTGCTTTAGGGCAATCATCAGCAGTCTATGGGCCTTGGAGCAATTTGCATCGAACCAGCGATGGGGTATGCTGGTTCCCCGTCTCGTGCTGACCGTCAGGTCTGTCACGATTTGGTTGCAAATTGCTTCAAAGGCCCCTTTGATTTCACTGGCCGGAGATGATATATTTTGGCAGACCTCTAGATGGCAGCTAATTTTTGGTAGGAGTTCTGAGTGAAAAGTATTAGGCATTATTTTGGCCCACTTGAGCCTTCTCCCCTGATCGATTGGGCGTACAGAGATATGTGCCTCTTGTGAATGGGGCATAGGGCCCATGTACAGCCCCCAGGCTACCTCCACTTCTACTGGGTTGTGGTCACTATGTACGGACACACACGTGTTGTATGACATTACCCTATTCAGGACCCCTGGTGTCATAAATATGTAGTCAATGGTGGACGCAGGGGTAGTGCCTTTGTAGGTATGGGGTCTAATGGTGCCTTCTGGTGAGTTAGGTTCATACAGGTTGTGATAAGCCACTAGGTCTTCTAGCTCTGCTCCCTCGGTAGTGTGCTCAAAATGTGGCCCTACTGGCCCTGCGGGGTCTGCCCTGTCCGTTGGGCCGCATGGGCCATTGCATGGATGAATATTAAAATCTCCTAAAAGAATGATTTCGTGAGTAAGATATGTGTTTTGACTGACAGAAAGTAGAAAAGCATCTAGGCTGGCAATGCTGTTTATACTAGTATCCTTATACTTTGAATTGTAACAATTTATGTAAAATGTGCTCATTGAAGGGGGAACTACCCTTTCAACTATTAGCAGGTTTGGGCAGGGATTGTTAACCAGTTTCAACAAGCCTTTAAGTTTCAGGGAAAAAAGGGTTATCAGACCCCCCCCCCCCTTCCCCCGGCTCTATCTGAGGTGCTTGGGGTTGCGGCTTTTACGAAGCTAGTAAAGCCATCCAGGTGAAAACTATCCGCTGTGTCCCAAGTGTCCTGCATGGCAATAACTTCGTATCCGCGAACCACTCCCACCCAGTCCTCATTAGTTATCTTGCTTTTAATACCTGCCACATTCCAGCTAGCAAGTTTACAGACCGTGTTCTTCCCCCGCTCGCCGGGTCCTGTTTGGGGTGGTCGCCCTTGAGCTAGTGGTAAATCGACCTCCTCCAAACCCTCCATACTCTCCGGGCCCTCTATGCCTGACAATGGGGCAAAACGATTATTCGTAGGTATCCCGCTGGCTGATGGTACATCACACTCCACTTGAACTAGTGGTGACAGTGATATGGGTTCTGAACTTTGGGCAAGTCGTTGAGGGGGGCCCGTGGTAGCGCCTGCCACGAATCCTGCCCTTGGGCGTGAGTTCCTGTTTGAGCTCATGGTATCGTGACGGTATCCAACATAGGTTCTCCTTAAGGGGGGGGGGGGTAAAAGAACCCCAGTGGTACTGGTCTCATATGGTCATTGTGGAGAAGTGTGGCTCAGGGGTTAGAGGCGGCAGACCCGGAAGCTGAGATCGGCCTGGACCAGGGTTCAATTCCCCGCCTCGGCGGGTCTTGGGCTAAAAATTCCACGGACTCGATAATTCTCGCTCCGGTGCCTTCTCGGCTCACGGGTTCACACTCTGCGACTCTGGGCAATAGCTTGCTTAATCTCCACAACGGCCCCTCGCGGCGGGATGCCTGGCTTCCACCTTGTGGATACCCTGCCGGGGTTATCTCACAGGGGAATACCAGGACGGGTTCCCTAAGCAAGCGCCGGGAAACCCACCTCAGGTAGCTGTGTGCTATATAAGCTCAAATACATTTACATTTACATCAACAGTTATAACAGAACCGTCCCAAAAAAGTTTATCGACCAGATTGGGCCTGTTGAAATTTATAACCACACAGTCCCCCCTAGTGATTTTAGGTCTTTTCCCAACCCACCCCACTCTCCTTGCAAAAATAATCGAGTCTCCGGGATTCTCCCCACACGAGAGAAATCAGCACACCAAGTTCTTGCTTTATGTAGAAGGTTCCTAGTGGATTCAAATTCACCCTCTTCCAACATTGGTACTCCTATAAACACTGCCACCAAGGGGGCAGCTGCCGGGGGTAGGTTCAAGTTGTGCTTGCTTGGTTTTAGTGTCCTGTGCGGAGACATGGGTGGTGGCACACGTGGGAGGACAATAGGTGTTTGACCCGCCTGGCTTGCAGGTATAATAGCATGATGAAGCTGCCCTGGAACTGTTCCCTCTCCCATCTGGGGTGGGACTGTGGTACAGGGATCTGGCCCCCCTGGTGCTCCAAGGGCTTGAGACGAAGTACCCCTCGTTGGCTGCTCCGCTGGCGTGAGGACGTGATGATTTTGTCCAACTGGGCAAATTTCTTGAGGAGATTGGACAAACATGAATTTAGTGTGTCAACGATGTCTTTAGCAATCCCCGCTAGCAATGGCTCGATTCTAGCAACAAAGAGCGCCTCCAGTTGGTCCCCAAGGGGCTCAGTTTTATTGATGGCCGGTACCGTTGCTTTGTTTTTTTTCCCTCTGGCCCTCTTTTGCGATTGGGCTGCCTGTTGGCATGGCTGCGATGGCTCAGTTGAGGTACTAGACTTGGCTGCTATAGTGGTTATGGGGGCGAGATTGTTGTTGATAATTACCACAGGGTCCAAAGGTATAGGTATAGGTGTAGGGGGGGCCGCTGTCGTAGAGCCCGCTGGACTGGTGGGAAACAGTTCGGGGGTGGGGCACTCTGCTGCCTCAGGCAATGTTAAACCTAGTTCTTGTTCAGCGGTAGCGATTTCTTTAGTAAGGGCCCCCACTGCTGAGGAAAGATATGACAGGATGGACTTGGAATGTCTGGGCATTTTAGCATTTTTCCCCTCATCCTCTCAAGTAGGTGTTTTCTTGCGCTTTACCCATAGTTCACGGTTGAGGTGTTGTTAGGGGGGTGGCCCCGCCCCGCCTCCTCCTGTCTCGGACTGCCAAAAACTGCCCCGCCCTTGTCCTGTGCTTAGCCCGGCGCGGTCCCGCGCGTGTCCAGCGACGCGGAGGGAGCCTCCTCTGTTTTCAGCGCCTCCGGACGCGCAGAAACCGGAAGTGTACCGCTCGGCCTGCTGGGAGCTGTAGTCCAGCGGCGGCCGTGCAGGTGGATAGCAACGGCAGCGTGCGGGACTAACAGCGTGTGAGCCCCAGCGGCGGCGCAGTATGCCCGGTAAGTCTCTCCTGCTGTGGTCCCCCGCTCCTCAGTGGGAGCCTCCTCTGTTTTCAGCGCCTCCGGGCGCGCAGAGACCGGAAGTGTACCGCTCGGCTTGCTGGGAGCTGTAGTCCGACGGCGGCCGTGCAGGTTGATAGCAACGGCGGCGGGCGGGACTAACAGCGTGTGGGCCCCAGCGGCGACGGAGTATGCCCGGTAAGTCTCTCCTGCTGTGGTAAGTCTACCATCGCCACCCATGCCCTAGCCGTGTCCAACATTTTTTCATTATTGGTTCTCTGGGCCATTTGTAATCTAAAAATTCCCTCACAGTCAGCCCACTTTATGAATTCTCGCAGCTATCGTGAGGTGTTAGGTGCAGTGACCGCCCTCCAATGGCCAGTAATTTCTCCCTTAGCTAGGACTAACCCCAAATCTATGAATTTACTGGTAACTTTATTACCGGCAGTGTGGGGGAACCAGTGTATTAGACAAAAACCCAGAGTCTGATTGATATCTCTATCCGTTATTTCACCTAGTTTAGTCGTTACCTCCCTCCAGAACCCGTCTAACAATGGACACTCCCAGAACATGTGTAGAAATGTAGCTTTTTCTGGTTTACAATGGGGACAGGCTGTTCGGGACCCTAAAAATTCGTTAATTTTGTGTGGAGTGAGATATGCTCTGAGGAAGACATAAAACTGGATTAGTTTAAATCTCGCCTTTCTAGAGCATTTCCACGCCCGTTCCATCATCGCCTCCCATGGCTTCTCCTCTATAGGGATCCCAAGGTCCCCTTCCCATTTGACGCGCAGACTCTCCATAGGGGCTTGATCTCTTAGGTAAATTTGCCTATACAGGCAGGAAACCGCTTTGATGGTCCCTGTCGCAGATACCACATGTTGGCATGAGAGAGAGGTCGGCGGTTCCGCCATCCCCTTCTTCCAGTGCTTACGGATGGCTGCCGTCAATGCAGCATGCAAGAGGAAGTCATGCTGGGGCAGCTCGTACCTTTCTAAAAGGTCCTGGAAGGGTATGAGGGCGCCATCCTCATAGAGGTCTCCAATAGTGGAGATCCCCACTTCTTCCCAATCTCTGCCAATCTCGCCCATGCGGCAATGTTATGTTATGTTATGTGGTCTTGTATAGCGCATGGCTACCCCAGCGACGGGGCGTCCCAGCGCTTGCAGACATGCCAGATCCAGGTATGGTAAAGGAGGTGCTAGATGGATGCAAACAGCCAGGTTTTTATAAGTTTTCGGAATTGCAGATGATTTAGAGTAGCCCGAGCTTTAGGGGGGATAGAATTCCAGAGCTTAGGGGCCAGATACCTGAAGGAGCGGCCACCGGCTCTGCTCCTCCGAATTCTGACAGTACAAGCAAGTGAGCGGTCCGCTGAGCGGAGTGCGCGCGTGAGAGTATAGAAAGAGCACAGTCCCTGCAGAGTATGGGGGCCAACATTATACAGGATTTTATGGGTAAGGCAGAGGGTTTTAAAGTGAATGCGCTGTTGTATAGGAAGCCAGTGTAGTCGACGGAGAAGGGGGGACGTGTGACAGGTTTTAGGTAGAGCAAATAGAACGCGGGCGGCAGCGTTCTGTGCTCTTTGCAACCTATTTATTGCAGTCTTGTTAGATCCTAGCATGAGGGCATTGCAATAGTCCAGGTGAGATAGAACTAAAGCCTGGACTATAATCTGACGAGTAGTAGGCTCAAAAAAACCCAGAATGGGTTTAAGAGAGCGAAGACGCCCAAAGCAGGTACCTGCCACTTTTTGAGCATGAGACTCCAAGTTGAGTGTATTGTCCAATAACACCCCCAGGTTTTTTACTGACTCCTTGGGTATAGGAGCAGGTCCCAGCACCAGAGGCCACCAGTGCTCTTCCCAAGTCTGCGTGCCATTGTCAATCAGGAGAACCTCTGTTTTGGAGGCATTAAGCTGAAGGCAGGTGTTGGATAGCCACCTTGAGATCGCCAGAATGTCTTCCTGGAATTTAATTTGGTCCTCCACATTGTTGTTGGAAAAGTTGAAAATAAGTTGCGTGTCGTCCGCATATGATGTTAGTAAGATCTTACGTTCCCGGGCCAACAAGGCCAGGGGGCGGACGTACACATTAAACAATGTGGGACTTAGCGCAGACCCCTGAGGCACTCCACATTCAAGAGGGAGCTTGCTGGATGAGTACGGCGGGGCATGCACCTGGAAGGAGCGATCAGATAAAAAAGACGCAAACCAATCCAGGGCCCTTTCCCTGACTCCGATCTCCCATAGTCTCTCAAGTAGTATCTTGTGGGAGACCGTGTCAAAGGCCGCACTCAAGTCCAGCAAAACCAAGATAGAGGTTGCGCCCGTATCCAGGGAGGCCCTTAGATGTTCTGTAACTGTTAACAGGGCAGACTCCGTACTGTGATTAGCACGGAAGCCATGCTGGGACTCATCAAGGATCCCATTAGACTCCAAGTAGGCAGTCAGAATGGAATTGACATGTGCTTCCGCCACTTTCGCAAGATAGGGAAGCAGCGAGATAGGTCGAAAACTGTCTGGCCTTAAGGGATCCAAAGTTGTTTTTTTTAAGAGGGGTAGTACTTTGGCATGTTTCCAGGATTTGGGAACCTCGGCTTGCTGTAAAGATCGATTAATAAGCTCCCGCCCTTCCTGCAGGACAGAGTCATGAAGTGATCTGAACAGATCCGGTTTAATGGGATCATCCGGAGAGCCTGATTTTACTCTTAAGGCTAGGTGTTCCATCCCTGCCTGTTCTATACATGGAAAAATCAGGAGGGAGTAGGGAGGGTCAGAAGTGACTTTGTCAGGATTACAGACCCGTAACGGGATCTCAGGTGTATACGGTGGTCCTACCTTGGCTCTTCTTTTGGCCTGATCCCAGCATTGTCGCATCACCCACAGATCCCACGGGACCTCTCTTTTGCTTAAAGGGAGCCGGAGGAGTACCCAAGAAAGCTGGTGTAGGTTCAGATCCATGCCCCCATGGTCTTCTCCAATAAGTAGTCTCCTTGCCATCCACTTTGTGAACCATTGGAATTGGGCTGCATGGTATTAGGCCTCAAAATCGGGGACTGCGAATCCCCCACCTGCCTAGGTCTCAGCATGTTGGTGAGCGCCACTCTGCACCTCCCTGAACCCCATAAAAATCCTGCAATCATGGTGTTGAGTTGGGTGAAGTATTTTCGCTGTATCCATTGAGGTAATGAGCCAAAGTAGTCGAGGCAGAGTTACCATATTTAGCAGCGCCACCCTCCCCGCTACTGAATGTGGGAGGGTCCCCCAAAATTCAAAGTTCCTCCTGGTGGTTTGTAATGCTCTACTCACATTACCTTCCAATGGGTCAGAGGGTGCATGATAAATCCGCACTCCTAGGTAGGTCAGACAGCTGCTTTCCCACCTAGCGCATCTGGTGGTTCACCTCTACCACCCTGAGCAGGGAAAAGGCATGTCTTATTCTAGTTGACTTTGAGACCCGCCACTCGACCTAATCTGGCCAGCAGTTCTCGGGCTCCCTGTAACTCATCTACAGTGTTAGCGAGGAACATTAGGAGATAGTCTGCGTATAGAGCAATAAAGTGGAACTGACCCATCCCGTCCAGGCCCCTGTAGTAACGCCCCGACCTTGCATGAACAGCCAGCGGCTCCACTGCCAGTGCGAACAGGAGGAGAGACAGCAGGCATCCCTGCCTCATCCCCCTGCCCACACTGCAGGCCTCTAAAATTACTCCCCCGTGCGTACCCTGGCAGTCGAGAGGTTGTACAATATTTCCATCCAGGCCACAAATCCCTCACCCAGGCTGAAAGCTCATAGGACCCTAAATAGATATGGCCACTCGAGACTATCGAATGCCTTCTCGATGTCTCCTTCACGTGTTGAGTTGTGCAGTAGTTGACACAGTCTGTGTACATTCATGGCCGTATTCCGGGAAGGAATAAACCTCGCCTGGTCTACATGCACAAGTGCTGTCATGTGGGTCATCAAATGGCTGGCTAGAATGCGATTTAATATCTTGTGATCTAGGTTAAGCATAGCGAGGGGGCGATAGGCGGCGCGATCCCACACTGGTTTATCCGGTTTGAGGAGTGGTATGATTATCGCTTCCCTGGTTGAACGAGGTAAACAGCCTTCCTGCTTTGAACTGTTGTAGAGGGCTAGCAGGTGGGGAGCCAATAGAAAAATGGAGCCCACTTTAAAATCTGCCATAGCCATCGACTGTTCAGTCAGCGCCGAGACACCCCTGGGTATTTGCGCGCTATAAAAATCGCCTAAACATAAACATAAACATAGATCCACATACGTAGCATAAAACACTATTGGAAGCCCATCTGTGCCAGGGGTTTTGTTCCTGGCCATGCGTTTTATGGCTTCTCTGATCCCTCCCAGTTCTATATCCCGACCCAAGATCTCTGCATCCTCTGCCTAAATTTGAGGAAGTTCTATATCCAGGAATCCCTCCTCCTCCAATATCTGTGGATCTAATTACCTTTGATACAAGGTAGTATAATATTCCAGGAACTGTGTATTAATAGCTTGCTGCCCGTAATAAGTTGTTCCATCTCTGCCTCGCAGTTCTAAGATTGGTGTCCCTCTGCCCGCCGGGTTGGCCAGCCAAGCCAGCAGTGCCCCAGATTTGACCCTCTCAGCGTGTGACCGTGCCGCACACGCCCTGTAATCAAAACATCTCAAGCGTTCTACTAGGGCTGCCAGTTCTTCCCTGGCCGTTATAAGATCCTCCTGCCTATCCTCTCGTTCGGGTCTATCTCTTTCCACAACACTGAGCTGTTGTTCCGCCCTCTGTACATCGTTCAGCAAGGTTCTACGTACCCCAACCGCTTCTCCAATACAGCGGCCCCTTATCACTACTTTGAGAGCATCCCACTCATTGTGTAGGCTGGCGGTCGTGTTAGTGTTGTTCTGGAAGTACTCCTCTATAGCAGTGCCTATTGTGGTTCTAAAGACCTGGTCTTCCAATGTCTCCGGGCGGAGGCGCCAACTGGGAATTGTGGGCCTAACTCGTACCCAATTCGTGGACTCTAGTAGGGGATTATGATCAGATATCGTACTGGTTAATTACTAACTCAGTGTGATCCCTACATGTACATCTGGGGAACAGAGGATAGAGTCCAGTCGAACATGTAGCTCATGTAGAGCTGAGAAATAAGAGTAGTCCCGTTCCCCCAGATGATGGGCCCTCCAAGTGTCTGTCAGTCCCCTGTGCCATTGCCAGTCTCGTCGGGCTTCTGTTACTCTGTGTGGGAGTGTCGTGGATTGGTGGATGAGAACAGTCCAGGGCCACTTTAGTAATGCAATTGAAATCTCTCCCGAAAAGCAGGGGCCAGTCAGGACCGGCGCCAATTTCTTAGAGAGCTGTGCAAAGAAAGCAGGTTGAATGACATTAGGAGTGTATATACTTCCTATAGTAATATCCCACCATCAAGGCACCCCATCACCACTACGAATCATCCCTCAGGGTCTATTATCTGCCGAACATATTGATAAAGGACCCCCGCTCGTACCCATACTAAGGTCCCTCTGGCAAAGGCTGAGTACGTAGTGCGAAACACCTGCCCCCTCCATCGCCGCTGTAGCGCTGCCCCTTCTGTCTTTGTCAGGTGGGTTTCTTGTAGTAATGCAATTTGCACTCCTCTTCTCGTCAGTTAAGCATGTATTTTGTGCCGTCGGTTCATGGTGTGCATCCCCTAACATACCAGGTCAAAATTTAGATGCCTACGGAGGTACCCATAATTCCGACTCCAGACTCTGTCAGCAGAAATCTCACATATCAACATGTCTGACCCCAAACCATTTGCCCCAACTCTAAACTCTACCCAACTTCCACTCCCCAGGACAGGCGCACAAGAACAGGTCCCCATCCAAACAAAGTCATTCAAACAAAAAACCATAAAAGGTGGTGGTGCGTGTCCCGCTTGTGTTGACCTCAGAACCCCCCGCTATAGCTAGTTTTCCTAGTAGGTCCCCATGATACATACATGCCCACCCGCAGTGTACCAGTTGGGTCTCTAGGGCCAAGAGTCAAAATTGGTCATCCTACCATACTCTCCCCATACAACATGCAGTCGATCATCCAAACACCCCATCCGCCATCTTTGGAGTAACTTCCGGAAGTTCAGTATCTGAGAGCCTCTGGGCACTGCTCGATCTCAAGCTGTCATTGCTAGACGGAATGACATCGCCATGGCTAATGGCTGCCACTGCTTGGACTGCTCCGTCTCATTTCTGTCGGCGACCAGCAGGAGAGATGGACCTCTGTAGCGGTGGAGTGGAGTACAACCGCTGTCGGGGCGAGCTCGGATGTGGTGAGCGTGTTTCAGTGCGTCTGTTTTCCCACCAGTCCCAAGCAGCCTGCGGGGTGAGAAAGAAGTGCGTGTCCGCCTCAGAAGTTACCCTAAGGCGGGCCGGGAATAGCATGGCGTAAGGGACACTGAGCTGGCGCAACTTCCGTTTAACAGCCAGGAAGGAAGATCTTTGTCACTGCACTTCCCTATTATAGTGCGGGAATATCATCACCTTGCTGTTCCCAATCTGTAGATTCTGTGTCTCATAGGCTCTTTGTAAGATGAAGTCTCGATCCCGATAATGCAGTAGTCTCACTACCAGTGGGCGGCGTGGAGCACCAGGTTTAGGTGGTCTAGCCGGGACCCTGAGGGCACGTTTCAGTGCATAGAAGGGGGAGAGACCCTCCGGAGCCACCTCCATTTTCAGCCAAGTTTCCAGGTACTGGATCGCATCAGCTTCCTCCTCCCGTTCCGGAACACCTACGATGCGGAGGTTATTCCTTCTTTTTTTTTTTTTTTTTTTTTTGAAAACCTTTATTGTGCATCAAATCAGTACAAATACGGGCCTACAACCTTCCGGCCGGCCACGCTAACAATTGAGCATCAATGCAACTTTACGACGACACAGCAATATCTTAGTCATAGGCAAGAATTAAACGAGTTACACTGTAAGTACCATATTACCATGTCTCAGGATCGGTGAAGGTTAATTTTAAGGTTTTCATCGCGGCAATGAAGTTCAGGTCGTACTACTCCGTACTAACACAAGCAAGAAGAAAAGAACCAGGTCCATGTAGGTGGGACTCGACAACAAACATCCATATCAATCAGAGCGACTCGCAACATGCAAGTTCCTGCCAGAGGACGGCCACACAGTATGTATACCCCAAGAGAGGACGCAGCATCCCAACCAACACCGCGCCACCACCCATCCCCCAGTCTGCCTAACACGGGCCTAGGAAAGAGGAAAGTATATGAAAACAAAAGGCACCATAGAAATAAACACCAACTAAAACGTACCCCCCCACCCTACACACATGCAGAGGCTACGGCCTACCCCCCCCCCCTAGCAGAGTGTTTCATCTCCCCAAAAAACCCGAAATGTAGTGAGAAAAGAGAAATGGAGAAGAAGAAAGAAAAGGGAAAGAAACGAAAGGACGCACATTTCACATAAGACCGGAGGAGGGCCAGTCCAGCATGCCCGATGCAATGAACACACGAATAGCAAAGTTACCCACGGCCGCCCGACCCCAGGCCCCGACCTAGTACCCAATCGATCTGTACCTCCAACAAGTTACGTCCACAGTCCCGGTCATACACATAGAAAGCAGCAGCATGAGCGAACACATCATCAACCCTGTCCCCTTCGAACCGGCGAGTCAACAGGGTCCAAATCCAGATCAGCCAACGTGGATGGGAAGGGCTCCGGTGAGATCCAGTGCAGGAGTCGAGGTGCTTGCGACGGGGCAAATTGTTTAAAAGTTCGATGACATAGGGCACAAGAGTTCTTCACGGCCAAACCAAAGTTCGCACAACTGGGCGCAGGACCAAATGAAAGTTCCAGCGTAGCAGCCCGGCGGGGTCCAAGCGGCGAGTCCAGAATGATGCGAGGAAGCATGTCGCCAGAGAACAAAGGAGAAGGGCAACATGGCGTCCGAGGCCCGAGCGACGGCCCCAGCGAAGAAGCAGCGCCGCCGGACCCTACCGAGGCAGAGCCGAGGGGCACCACGGCAGTCATGGAGGCGTGCCCATCCATCGCCCCGGTACACTCCAGAGCAAGTGATCCACTGTCAACCGGTGGAGGATGTGGCGCAGTGCGCAGAGCTGAGGGGCAATCGTGACCAGCTGGAAGGATCTCGGTGAGCCGGGCCCCCAGATCGATAGTGATGACACGAAAGGCCATACGCAAGTCCACAAGTGCATCTAGGACATCTCGCAGCCCCAGCGGAGGATCCAGAATGGGAGATGCGCAACTGGCCACCATCTTGTGCGCACGGCTGTGGAGCGCCTTGAAAGCAAGCCTTACTCGTCAGCGAGCCGCCCCCGAAAGGCTGTGCAATGTCAGCAGGGCACAGCTGGCACTGGAATGGGAATGCAACCGGTCAAAAGGGGGCTGCATAGATCAGGGAGCCAGCAAAGCAGGGAAATCCACTGGCAGAGGCAAGAATGCAGACGCGGAAAATGGCGTCCGCCGCGGGAGAGTGCAACAAAGAAGCAATCCCGGCCCTCATCCAGCGAGGCCGGGATACAATGAGTGGAGGCGACACAATGTTGCAGGGAAGGCGCGCTGGGCCGCCAAGCCGAGGAGAGCCCAAGCCGAGAGAGCTGCAGTGGGAAAGCCCAGCGCCTGCCCGTGGAGTCAGTCCACCGGCACCTCCCCCTCCGCCGCTGCCGCCGCTGTTGTCGTCGCCGCCGGCCGTCTCTGCACTCGATGTCCCTGCTGTGGCCACGCAAGAGGCCGGGGTGGAAGCGGAGGCTCTACACCCCCGGGATCGCTCCGCTTTCGCCGGAATCCGTCGCAGCAGGATTAGGAGCGTCTCCGGGGTAAGTGGGGTTCGCGAAGGTGCAGGATTAGGGCCAGGATATCAGGAAAAGGCTCCCGGGTCGACGGAGCCGAGGCGCTAGGCGGCCATCTCGGCTGCTGGCCGGTTATTCCTTCTTGAGCGCTCCTCGCTGTCCTCAGCCCTCATCTCTAGCACCTTGACCATGTTTACCACTTCTTTCAGGGTGTCTTGTATGGTGGTGACCTTGTCCGGTATGTCCTTCATGGTTGTCTCATTGGTCACCACTCTCTCTTTAAGTTTTCAACGGTCATCTTTCAAGAGGGTGAGATCCGACCCAATGGCATCCATCATCGTCTCCAGCACCTCTCACAAAGATATAATGGCCTGCATGATGTCAACCAAGGTGGGGCCTCCGGGTTGCCCCACTCCACGTCCTCCAGCTGTGCTCTCATCATCGTCAGTGTGCTGCTCCAGTTCGTCCATCCGCAGGACCTCATACCCCTTTTTCCTGGACACTCTTCCCATCATGCGACCCGTTGGTAAAATTAGCGAGTTGCTTAAGTAAGTTTCTTGATCCCCACCTTCACCGGTCCAGTGGGATGCAGCCGTACTCCAGGGGGTGCAATGTCGTCAGTCCTTCAATTCCCGTGGGCCTTGTCTGGAAGTACGTGGGCCAGGCGGTTCCAATCTGTAGGAGCTCCAGGTAGTCGCCCCATAGTCGCCCCAAGCTTCTCAGAAATGTGGGGGGTAGCCCAAACAGGATCAAAGGCCCAGCCCCAGCAGAGGCCCAGGAAATAAGTAGGACTGTAGCGTTATCTCTGTGGCGCTCCATTTCAGCAGGGTCTGGGCCTAGTGTCCCTTAACCGCTGTGCGGTGTGTGTTATGACCAGCTCAGATATTGTAGGTGTTCATGCATTTCTAGGGAGTTATACCTCTCATACCCCTCACCAGATAGGTCTGTCTCACAGCATCTCCAAGTTCAGAACATCTTGCTGTTAGCAGCGCCTCCACCCAAACAGGTCTCCACTGGTTTGTCCTTATAGTGGTGTGCGGCCCAGTGAATGCCTGCAAAATGCCTGCGAGCACTCGTCAGGTGGAGACCTGTGTTTGTGGGCCGCCGGGCACTGTACAATGTGTCCGCGCTGGGTGCTTCTGAGCGCAGGTAGCTCGCGCCGCTGCCCACCGTCCACCTCACCCGGTCCCACCACAAGTCCTCTGTCAGACCAGGATAGTACTGGCGATCTCTTGGTCTCTCGCTCGCTCTTCTCCCCGTCGGGCCTCAGGTACCCTGCTCGCTCGATCCGTGACAGCTCCAGTTATGAGGACCTCCCAGCTTGTTTCAGTTCCTGGGCAGTAGGGTGGCTTCCCAGTGCACTGGCTAATCTGGGTAGAGCGCCAGACCAACCCAGAATGTGTCTTGTGCAGAAGAGGCGGCCCGGGACCGAACGGCCTCACCTCAGCGTAGGCAGAGTATCTCACTCTGCCATCTTGGATTCCGACAGTATCGGCCGATCTGCCAAACGACGTGTGCCCACTTTCGCCGCCCCTCAGTTTCACTCATCGGTGGGCTCCCAGGTGAGTCCCAGTCTTCACTCAACCTTCAATGCTTTGCCCAGTAGGTGCTCCAGGGACACTTGTGTTCCTTAACGGCTGGCGTCCCAACCACCGGTCACAGCCGCCATTGCGTCTCCTATTCTGGCAGGCTAAAACAGACAGGGAAATCCCAGTTTTCTCTGATTTCCGGTTTTCCTATGCCCTGAAAGTTCTTCTAGGAGGGCACTCGGTATTCCAGAATAGTTTGCGGTATCAGGGGCCTCCTCAGCTTGTCAGGATGGCTTACGGAGGAGGGCGGCCACAGAGGACCTCTGTGGTCCGCTGCTGACTACATCGGCACCAAGACATGCCCCCCGAACGGATTTACACCATTTAACATAAAGAGTTCTTTCTGAAACAAGGTCTACCTTTTTGCAAAATTTGGTGTAATGCCGTTCAGCAGTTCGGGCTGTAGCCATGTCTAAAGTTTACATTAACATGGAGAAAACACGTTTTGGGACCCCCCTTTTTTCTCAGCCCCCACTTGCCAAATCACCCCGAAACTTTCAAGATAGGAGCTGACCAGAGCGCCCCACAAGTTTTGAAAATTTCGCGAAGATTTGTCAACCGGCGCTAAAGTTATTGGGAAAAGAAAAAACGCTTTTTGAATAGAAACTAGGTCTTAACTATAACTACCTACTGGCGACTGCCAGTAGGTAATTGAAAAAACTAAAGGTTATAGGGGAGAAACGTCCTTCAGACCGAAGTCAGAATCCGGAATACTAAAGAACGAACGCGTCTTTAGTATACATTTGTTCAGCACGCAAGTAGTTATAACGACTTGCCTGGTGAGGGGGGGCGAATTGGTGGAATGGTGTTGGATTTAAAGTCCAACACCTTCCCTACTGTTCCCTACTGTTGGGCATCCTAGAGTTGGAATATTAAATTAACCTATTCCAAAATCCATTGCCCCCTGTCGGAGGGACGGTCAGAAACAGAAGAGAGGAGGCTGTATGGGATCAATACTGTAGAGTTTTATTGATGGTACGGAACACAGATAAGGTCTCAAGAACACAGTCCAACAGAGATCAGTAGGGCAATGTCAGGATGGACGGGAAACAAAAAAACAACAGCAAAAAAAACGAGTCCTGTTGTCAGCACAGGTATAAGGAGTTTGTCACACTCTGAATGGGTTCCGTCCTGGGTTCCAGCGCTCTCCCAAAAGAAAGCAAGAAATGCAGTGGTCAGTAAACAGGTTCTACTTGACCTTTACAACTGTCACCACACCACATGAAGGACTGGCCAAAAAGGGTGAGGGAAATAATGGGGAAAAAACATAGAAGAAAACAACAAAAAGGAAGGGTGGGTCAGACGACCAACGATTCTCGGTGGGGTGGCCAGAAATGTCCAGTATTTCACTCACTCCACTCGGGTGGGATGGTCGGGTGCAAAGCATGAACTTTTGTGAGGGCAAAGGGACATGTGAAAACCACCTGTGGGGATAAACCACCCTTTTGTCCTGCTCCTTATGTTTTCCCTATGCCCAAATCACGCACCGCTATCTGCCACAACTCTCCTGAGTTGTGGAGGCTCAAGCGGCTCCTCCGGGATCCACCAGTCCTCGCACCAGGCGTCCGGAAGCTCCGGATCCCCTTCTCCGGCATCTTTGGGTCTGGTGACAGCAACAGCCTCCTGGATCATCTCCGCTCCTTTAGCGTCTGCTCCGTTCTCCTGCTCCGGCTGATTCCCAGCACCTGACACACTGGATGTGCCGCTTCCCGGCCTTTTCTGCCACTCCTGACCTCCGACTGGCCGTCCTGATTAGCTGCTTCGTTGATCTGTCACGCCTCTCCCTAGACGGACTGTTTCCAGATTACTCTCTCCAGGCTGCGGGACGAGGAAGACTTCCTTCGTTATTGTTGGAATACAGTCCTGGATTTCGGGGTCATCGTTGTCCTTGCTAGAAAGGTAAGGCACCCTGGAGGGTTTTAGGGTGGGGTTGTCGGGGTTCGTAGTCACAGTCCCGGGGTCTTCCTCACATCCCCTAAGGCAAGTCGTTAAAACGACTTGCGTGCTGAAAGAATGCGTACTAAAGACACATTCGTTCTAATGACGGCGCTGTGAAGGCACAGCCTGATTACAGCTTGTGTTATACCATCGCACATTTGTTACAGAGACGTTATAGTTGAACTCAGATTTCACTTGTACAAAACCAGTGAAATTCTGCAGTTATTTACCTGGGCTAACTATACCTTATGCCCTTGCAATGAACAGCTTATGACCTCACAGATTATATAACTAATGACCTAGTCAGTGACATCACTGATGAAATCTCATCTAGTAAGTGTAAGTATTTTCTAAGAGTTTATAATTGTTACTCATATACACTAACCTACAAAATGAGTACACTAGGTGCACTACTGCTGAGTAATGTACTTCTAAAATATATTATGTGAATGGTGGTATGACTATGTATCCTTGTGTGTATGGGTGTGTGAGTGGCTGTATGGGTGTATAACTGGGTGAGTGAGTTGCTGTGTTAGGTTTGTTGGTGAGTGAGTGGTTGTGTCAGTATCTGTGAATTATTGGCTGTGTGAGAGGCTCTATGGATGGGTTATTGGGTGTGTAGTGACTGTGGGTGGCTGAGGGGGTGTCTGAATAGGTATATGTGAGTGACTGGGTGTATACGTGGCTGTATGGGTGATTGAATGACTGTTTAAGTGGGTATTTGGTTAAGGGAGTTGGTGTGTGATTGGTTGTATTGGGGGTATCTGTGCAAATGTATGGGTGAGTAAATGTGGGAGTGCTTGTATGGATGTGTGAATGGGTATGTAAGTGGGTGTGTGAGTGAGTGTGAATGCTTGTATGGGTGAGTGAGTACCTGTGTTTTCAGAGGTTGTATGGGTGTGAGAGTAGGTGTGTGATTAGCTGGGAATATCAATAAGTATGTGTGTGTGAGACTAGCTTTATGGGTGAGTGTGTGAATGTGACAGTGGTTGCATTGCTGAGTGACTGGTTGTAATAGGGGCAGAATAGGTGAGTGAATGAGTGTATGAATTGCTGTATGGTATATAAGCAGGTATGTTAGTAGCAGTGTGGGTGAGTTTGTGAGTAATTTTGTTGGCGAGTGAGTGTGTGTGTGTGTGTCATTGGAAGCATGGGTGAAAGTGGATGTCTGACTGGGTGTATGAGTGAGTGATTGTTTGTGTAAGTGGCTTTATCGGTGAGTGAGTAGTTTGAGTGAGTGTTTATTTAAGTGAGTTGGTGTATTATTGGTTGTATTGGAGATTGAGTGTCTGTAAATGAGTATGTAGGTGAGTGAGCGGATGTAGGAGTTATATGAATGTGTGAATGGGTATATAAGTAGTTATGTGGGTGTCTGATAAAGCATGTAAGTGATTGTGTAGACGAGCAAGTGGCTGCGTTGAAACACTATAAACAAGTGATTGGGTGTGTCAGTGGCTCTATAGGTCTAATAGTGAGTAAACTATTAGCTGTATGGGTGACTGTGGCTGTGTAAGTGGGTGCATGAGTGACTGAATATATGAGTAGCAGGTTTTGTAGTGCATGGTTGTGTAAATGCCTGTATGTATGAGTGATTGGGTCAGTTAGTGGCTGTATGCTTAGGTGACTGTGTGTGTGACTATCTGTGTGGGTGGGTGAGTGAGTGCATGTATGACTGATTGTATGGAGCTCTGTGCGATTACTGGAGGTAACACAAGGCCTTGTTGGCTCCCAAGGACCCTAAGCATATAAGGGGACTTCATCCCCCAAACAGCAGTGCCCTAGGAGGTGCATTTTAAGAGTGATGGTGAAAGGGGGCATGGCCTCTCACGTCCTCACAGCAGTCGGGCTGTTTGGGACTTACTGGAAGTAACAGGAGGGGTAGTTTGCCCCCAGCCACCCTCAGCACCCAAGGGGACATCATACCCACACCAGCAGGTTGCCAGGAGGCGCATTTGCAGAGTGGTGAAGAAAGGGGGTAGCTGCGACTTGCTGGCCTTTTTAAAATGTTTTAATTTATTTGAGATGGGGGAATGCATGGCCCCCTTTCCCTGGCCCAATTTTGTCCCAGTGCATCCCATCCCCTGAGGCCAGGCCTATTTTGAATAGGGGAGGAGGGCCGTGTGGTCGCACTCCCTAGGCCTATTTCAACCCCGGGGACCCCATCCCCTGGGGCCCGTCCTATTTTGAATAAAGGGGGGGGGGCCCTTGGCCCCCCTCCTGGGCTGATTTCGGCCCTGGGGCTCGGCCATTTAAAGATGGGGGAAGTTTTGGACCTGGTGACCACATCCCCCAGGGCCTGGCCTCTCCGTTGGTGCCCGTGGGGGAGCCTCAAGGTCCCTGCTGGCATTTCGCGACCAGGGAGCTGCTAAACATGCAGCTCTCTGGATCTCAAAGCAATTTGTCTGTTTCCCTGCTCGCTTGATAGCAGGCAGGGAAACAGACAAATTGTCCGCTTTTAGCAAGCAAGCGTTTGCTGTAGCTTGGCAGGAAGCTCCAACCATGCTACAGTAAACAGCTATGTCCGGGGGTGGGGACACTGGTTCATAGCAGGACCCAGGGGGCGTGACGTTCCCCAGGGTCATGTATGGTTTGGTGCATGTCATTTATACTCCATGTTTATTAATTTGCATTATTAATTTGCATTACTTCATCACATCTATGATACTTTCAATCATTCTCACTTATTTCCATGTTTTTCACATCATGTTTTTGTATATCCTTTATTGCATCTCCACTTGTTTTACTCTTTTGTCATCTTCTTGTTTATTATCCCTGTCCCCTCGTCCCCACTATGCCTGTTTCAAGATGGCTTATCCATCTCACCTAAGGCTTGTCCTTTTTCGATCTTCACCCTTACACGCTAAACTCGAGTCCTTAGTTTATGTTTACTCATCGCTTCCCCGCGACTAACAAACACACCGGTTCGGTAGCTGCGCCCAGCAGTTAGCAGACACGGAGACCTCGTCAGTCCCACTCTTGAATCCTTTCTCGGTAAGCGTTAAGCCCAGTCCTTGCCACCCGGCTTATCTAGTGTAAATACATGTCGCATTTACTGTTATTTTAAACGTTGACCTTTTTTCTACCTGGTTCCTTTCAGCCCTAATGATTGCTGAGCAAACACGTGAGCGTTTTACTTTTTCTTTTAGCGTTTATCTTACCCCCCGTTCTCTGATTTGTTAAACGACCCGCTCCTATTCACCCGGGGTGCGCCCTTGTAATACACCTGCACTATCAAGCCACCCGGTCTTTTACCTTTTATCAACCTTACATATCACATATGCACCGTCTGTTTTTCATATGTTCTCATCACTACCACTGGGAAATGGGTGTTTCTGACCCACACATTGAACATAATTGTTATATTATTATGCATTTTGATGCAAACGCAGATCGTTCTTGTTTTCAGAGCTCCTTGAGAAAGGTCATCTGGCCCGAAATGCATTGGAGCGACTATGATCCATGATAAAGCCAGTTGAAGTTGATGAAATTAATCTACTCATGAAAGGCTAAAGACAGCATCCTTAAATTAAAGAAATTTTGAAACTCAATGGAGTCTATTCATATTTGATGAACCAGAGGGAGTGCCCAAATACTGGGATGTGCACACAGGCCGTGTACACACATCATTAAGGTTCCAGGAGGGAACCATGCAACCCACCTCCTTGATTTTGTTTTGGACCTTCCCCGGGGAGGTGGTGGTCCCTTGGGCTGAAAACGGCCCAGGAAGGGGGGGGGGGGGGGGCAACACAGCACCCTCACAGTTTTAAAATAAGGATGGTCCCAGGGAGGTGGTGGGCCATGGGGGGGAGTGTATCTGAGGCCCCCAACAAACATTAATTTTGGCCCCTGGGAGGTGGTGGTATTCGAGACCAGTGGGGTTCGAGACGGCCCTCCGCTTTAAAATTAGTGGGTCTCTTGGAGGTGGTTGTCCCTGGTGGATAGCAAACACCCCCCTACTTAATTTAAGACATGCCCCAGGGACCTGACCCACCCGGTGGCCTATAATTAACGAAGCGTGGGAGTCTGCGCTACATTTAAAAAAAATCTTTTGGCCGGGTTTCGCGAATACAGTGCGAAATATTTTTACAAAAATCTATTTTTGGGCCCTGCGGCCTAGGGGATCAGGGGTTTCTACCCTGCCTACTTTTATTTTCTATAATGTTTTTTCTGTGACTTGGTTCAACTGAGTCACAAGATGGCTGCCAACACTTCCTGGTTAGATGTGCTATCAACCAATCTGATCTAAGTACGAGATCGGGAGGGCTTGTGGATCCACTGCGTTCCTAGATATACAACTGGAAATTTCTTTAAATAACTCCACAACTTCAGAACGTATTTACAGCATTTACCAAAAAGGTCGCTTTCTGGACCAACAGCTACCTTTCTGCCAAATTTGGTGTAATTCGGTTCAGCAGTTCAGTCTAGCCTTGTCTAAAGTTCTTATGGAAACAAACATGCAGAAAATTTGTTTTTGGCCCACCCCCTTTTCCCCGGCCTCCGCTTGACGGATCACCCAGAAATTTTCAAGACAGCAGCTGAAGTTCGTGTCAAATTAGTTTTAAACATTTCACAAAGATTTGTCAAACTACGTCACGCATATAACTATGCAGCCTATGCTAAGGACTGAAAATGCCCCATATACATTGAATTTTCCTTTAATAAACTACTTACCAGACTCAAGCAAATATGTAAATAGAAAACAGAGAGCATAAGGTTCAAAACCAGTCTTTATTGAAGGACCTCCTGTATCCTATCATGCCCCAAAGGTGACATGCCAGATCTTTTTTTCAGCTTCAGTGGGGATCCTGGAGCACTGAACTCTCAGTTTTTGACTTTCGGTCAAAAATTGCTTTTCAAAATTAATCTTCCTCTGCTTTGCTCGACATCTTTTTACATCTAGAGTGAGGAAAAAGTTTTTTTCCCAGTAAAAAATGCCCTCTCTTTTTACCAATTGCTCTGCCTGTGGCAAAAAGAAGGCACACCCATTCAGTATGCCTAACTGATTGACATCTGCCGGAGTCTTGCCACCACTGCCAGAAACTCTCTAGATCTCTAAAAGATAGAAAATCAGTCTCCATGGTCTTCAAAAGAGAAAACAATTAATAGGAGGACATCCTCAAGCTGCTTCCAGGGCTTCCTCTCTTTACAAGACTCCTTCCAGAGGTAGATCTCCAAGCAGGGATGCAAAAAGGAGAACACTTTCAACATCTAGAGGTAGAAAATTACCAATTTGTTGTCCGTCGGCGTCTGGATCGACGTCGAGAGTGCCTCTGACTTGGAGGCACTCTTCTCCTGCAATGCAAAGATTGGCGTCAAAACAACGACAACCGATGTAGAGAGAATCAGCTCTGAGAAAGACTACCTCAACTGTGAAGACCAAGCCGTCAAAGCCCACATCAAGGGTTCAATAGTCGTCCCACCATCGCTCGACGTCAACTAAGGACAAGTGTGCATCGACGGTAAGTCTTCACTGATCGACGTCGAGGCAAGTAAACACTCTGTGGACGGACGATCCAACCCATTTGACATCGCAGCATCCTTTGACGAAGATTCCCTCGACTGGTTCCCACCACCGCTCAACATCGAGACACACTTCACTGGGAAAGTCCCCATCGATGGCAACCAGGCGCCATTCGACATAAAGATCTCCGTCGTATGCAACTGGATGCTGACCGACGTGAAGTACACATCTGTCAACAGCTACCAGGCGCCACTCGACATCGATGCACACGTCTGTCGGCGGTAACCAGACTCCACTTGACTTTGAGGCAGAAGTCTCTGCCGGCGACACACCTGGCATTGAGGTATACTTGTTCGTCATGTTGTTCGACATTGAGGCAGGCATCTTTGTCCACACCAACACGGCGCCAATCAAGGCAGACACCTCTTAGGCAGTCTCCGTCGATGGCAAGGTAGAGCTGTTCCATCGAGGCCACACTCATTGCCTTCAACATCACCGTCACTTCATCGTCCGTCGAGTCAGCTTTCCACAGGGTCAAGCTTCAGTTGCTACTTCGGGGGCCTCCTCTCACTCTTGCACGAGGAAAGAACTCTTTCCATCAATCGGAGGCTTACCTTTCTCCACGGTGGCTGGAAAGTGTCTGCAACTGCCCTGTTACACAGAGTCTGGATTTGCAAAACTCACAGACTTATTCACCTTCACTGTCTCCCCCAAAGACACCGTCTCTTATGTCAACTCCATGAGCCAAGACTCCTCTTGCCCACCTGGCAGAGGCCAGATTTCCTAGGTCCCCAACAAGATCCAGGGTACCTAGAGAGATTATTCTTCAACACAGAAGTCACTCGCAGACAAGGAGTAGATCGTGACGGAGGGCCAGAACAAAGCATGGGCGGATTTTGCGGATTCGCAATCCGCGAATTTGCGGATTGCGAAAATCCGCGAATCCTCGCGGATTTTTTTTTTGTGTTCTTACGGGTTTCTGCAAGTTCGCGAGGGTTTTGTGCAATTTCGCAAATTGCGAACTTACTTGTCAGGTCGCCAGTTTTGCGAACTTGTTGTTTTTACGTGCCCAGCCTGTTTGCAAGCCTTTCCTCATCACTGCCACCCTCTGTTACCACTGGCACTCTCTTTGTTCACCCATGCCACCCTCTGGCTCACCCATGTCACCCTCTGTGTCTTCACAGCACCCTCTGGTTCACCAGTGTACATTATTGGGGCAAAGCAAAGCACTGCCATCCTCTGTCAACACTGGCACTCTGGTTCACCCATGCCTCCCTCTGGCTGGCACACCCATGCCACCCTCGGTGTCATCACAGCACCCTCTGGTTGACCAGTGAGTGTACATTATTGTGGCAAAGCAAAGCACACCTGCTATTTGCTTTAAGTTTTGCAATATTAAATTACAACAACACCTGCCCTGCCCCAACTGACATTTATGAAGGCTGGCACCTGCTTGTCTGCTCCCTTTCCTTTCCTTTTCCTGTTTGTTGCAATGTAATTTTTTTTAACAGGAACCTAACCGAATTCTGGAGGGCCCCTTCAGGAAGCACTACAGGGAATGGTTACAAATGATGAGGTTGAACTTTTGCACCAGCTCATTGTTTTTGCTTTTGCAAAAATCGTTTTTCTGTAATTTCGCGCTATTCGCGCGGCGTCGTGCGAAATCGACCGTAGAAGCCGCGAACTCATGCGAATTACCCCAAGGTCGAGTATGGGCGCCGCCATTTTGTTTGCGTGACGTATTTCCGTTTCCGCCCGCGAAGTGTAATCTCATGGAATGAGCGCGTTGCGAATACAAGTTCGCACGAGTTCGCGAGAGAAATCGCGTGCGAACTTACTTACGCTCACGTGATCGGGCCGCCATCTTGTTTTTCATTCATTCCTGTGTCTGGGCTAGGTGGTGTTTCTAATCCTCTCTATATCTCTGCCATCCTTTGCTTGTTATAATATTTTTTGAATCTATTTAAATTATTATCTATCCCTCTAGTTTTCTAGCTTCATATTTTTGTGTTTTAGGCTACTTTTGTTTACTTTTCAACTACTTTTTTAAACTTTTATTTTCTTCTTCCCTAGTCTTATTCTTTTTCATTTTTTCTCCTTGTTCCTACCACCTGCCCAGAGCATGGTGAAGCCAGCAGTGAAGCTGCCCAAGACGGGCCCCGCAGCCCGTGCCCGGCTCCCGTGTGGCCGTTTAAGGACGGAAATGGTGGTGCCCAGGGAGATCTTCAGCCCTGAGGAGGTGGGCGCACTTGTTTTCTATGTACAGCGCCGCCTCCCTAGGACCATCGCGGCAGGCGGCAGGATCGCTGCTGGCTACACCAACTGCCAGGAGCGACGGAAGCGGTGGGAGCAGGTGTGCCGGGCCCTGTTTGACATCTCGGGGGTCCAGCGCACCTACAACCAGGTGACCCACCGCTGGACGGATATCCTGGACAGGGAGCGCGACCTGCTCGACCTGCTGGGAGTGGAGGTCCCCGGGCTTGGTGAGTAGTAGTAGCAATTTTTTCATCACTCTCTACTCTGTTTTTTCCCCTGCTCTGTGTGTTATATTGCAAATGTTTGTTTTAACTTTTTTACAAAGAGCAATAATGCTGCTGATTACATTGATAGTAGAGGTAAGTTAATATTTCAAAATCTTATGTGCATTTCAGGTGCACTGCTCCCCTTCTCTGTGGCGGTGCCACTGCTTATTTGTTTTCTATTTTGTGTTCATTTAATTGGGCTGAGTAATGTATGAGTGTACTTTACAGAACTGCGTAATGCTAGACACAAAGGGGCAGATTTACAATCCCCTTGCGCCACGTTTACGCTGCCTTACCTGGCGCAACAGCGACGTAAACGTGGCGCATCCCTGCGAGTCATGTACAACGTGATGCATCTAGGGAGATGCGCCACGTTAAGGCCTGGGCCTGCGCCACAATGGGTGCGTTCCCACGGGGGGGGGGGGCGGTCAGGCAGCTGTGCGCCTCGCAAAAGTGCCTGCGTGAAATCTACAAGATTTAACGCAGGCACTTCCGTGACGCTGCTACGTCAATTCTTTATGCCTGCTTGCTTGAAGCAGGCGTAAGGACTGATGCGGTATGTTGAGTATTGGGCAGCCCTGAGCATTGCTAGAGTTGCATCGCGCCTGCGACGCGACTCTAGAGATGCGCCCCTCTTTCGTCACGAGATGCGTCACGCATCTGCCTACCCTTGCGCCAGGGTGTGCCGCATTGTAATTGCGGCGCATCTGCCGTGACGCAAGGTTAGTTTTGCGTTACGCATTTGTTCTGGTGCACCTCTGGAGGTGTGCAGCCCAGAACTCGTAAGTATGCCCCTAAGTGTCAGATTTGCAATTACCTGCGCATCCCTGCAAAGTGTGCGACACGCCAGCACCGCGCTGTATTTACAATGCGGCACACCATGGTCCCAAAACGTCACCGAAGCGTTTACGCATCAGTGCCGTAAAGGCGGCTCATTGATGGAGTTGCGTCGCAACGATGGCGCAGCTCCAGCAATGCTGCGTCAAGCCGTACGTCTGCTTCATGCAGGTGCAGGGTTTGAGTGACGCATCATTGTCCTAAATGACTGATTGAAATTTTATATATTTCCCATAGCCACTTTTAGCATGCGTTCCTGCGCAGGAACGCCCTCCCTTGCGCTGGAACGCTCCCTTATGGCGCATGGCTTTGAAATGGGATGCATCTCCTATATGCGTCACGTTGTTAATATACGCCACACCATGGCGCCTCTCTTGTTGTGGCGCTGCGTCACAAAAGTGACGCAAGAACGGAGCAAAAGAGCTGCAAGGGGCTTGTAAATCTGCCCCTAGAGTAGAGGCTCAGGTGCAGTCCTTCCTTTGTAGCCCTCTTTTTGGCTGAAATAGTTGGTTCTTGTTCTTTCTAAATGTTTGATTTGGTTGACAAGGACATCGACAAGCAGCAATCATCAATGTTTTCTGTTCTTTCTTTCATGTTGTATGTCAGGTCCCCCCACGGGCTAGCGGACAGAAGTGGAACAGGAGGATGCTGTTGTGGCTCCAGAGGAGGAGGATGCAGGCCAGGGCGGCGAGTGCTCCTTTGCTGGCCCCAGTAAGTTTTCATTTAAATATAGAGGGCCTACTGTTGTCCAAGCGTTCCTAATTTAATTTTTTCGAAATAGTGTTTAGATAGGAGCACAATCCATAATACTACTGTTGCAGGGATAATTCTCCACAAACCGAACTATGGACACTAAACACAGAGTAATAATATTTCAGAGTGGCGTGTTTGGCACACTGTATAAACCTGGTAGTGTTAGCGGCACGGACTCCTCCTTGCCAAAATTTGCAAAACCTTGCGCTCAGTCACTCTAGTCTGGAGGACCAAAAACCACAGAGTCTATTCAAGTTTAAAAGCTTTATTAAAAGTAAAAGTAAACACATATATTAAAATTAAGTTAGCTGGAAATGGAAAAGTGCTTGGTGCGGAGTTGATGAGTAATGGAACACATTTCTTGTGGTCGAGCCGAGCTTTCACCTGGTTTGAAGTTGATGTTGCTCTTGTCCTTAGAAGTCCAGCTTCTGTCTGTTCAGAGAAAAATGGTGTGTGTTAAAATTAAGCAAGCATTCATCAATTGTGACAAAAAAGTGCTGCAAGACAACAGCCTTCCGTGGAAGGAGGGACATTTTTACTTTAGACTACAGTAGACAGTCAATTACTTTTTCTGTTGTTTTCACATTTCTTCATTCCTAGAACAAATACTAGTGAGTGGTGTAATTTAACATTCTTAAATCTACTTTGTAGGTGGAACATCTGGTGGCGGGGCCAGCTCGGATGTGGTGGTGGTGGTGGTGGTCGACTCCGAGTCCAAGGACAACTCTGGGGAGGAGGCGGCGCAAGTGGCCAAAGAAGAGACTGTGAGGAAACAGACAGTGGTGCTGGCGGGTAGAGGTAAGCTGGATCATGGTACTATCTGACTCTTAGATAGCATACGATGTGTATCTACAGAGAGTAGACGGTCACTGGATGAACTACGAAAATACTATGAAATGTTTCCGGGGGGGGGGGGGGGCCAACATCATCACCATCTCCTGAGTCCTGACATGATTTAGCACAAGTATTACATAATTTTTTTTTAAATCTAACACGACATAGAGCTTAAATAAACAAAGAACCCCATAGGGGGAAGAGAAAAATCTTGTGCGGCACCACAGCAGACGACCTGGCAACTACATTAAAACAGAGGGAAAAACAAAAAATGCCAGAAAAAAACAATTCAATCTAAATCAGGAGGATGTGGTTATAGAGCATGGGTCCTCACAAACTTTCTCTCGGGCCAAATTGACAGTGTGGTTTGTGGCCAAGGGCCGCACCGAAGGGGGCAGGGTCAATGGGGGAGGGGGGTGGATCTAGAGCAACAAAAAAAACTATGACCATGAGGTTAAACTCATGCCCCTGCAGCGGATGCCTTCGTCCACTGAGCCACCAGACCTGGCATACACATTACACACATCTTTCTTTCTCTCTCTCTCTGTCTCTCTATCTGTCTCTCTCCCTCCCTCTCTCTCTGTCTCCCTCCCTTTCTCTCTGTCTCCCTCCCTCTCTCTCTGTCTCCCTCCCTCTCTCTGTTTCCCTCTCACTCTCTCTGTCTCCCTCTTTCTGTCTCCCTGTGTCTCCCTCTACCTCGCTGTCTCTCTCTCTCTGTCTCCCTCCCTCACCCTCCCTCTGTCACCCTCTGGCTCCCTCCCTCCCCCTCTCTCTCTCTCTCTCCTTCTGTCTTCCTCTCTGTCTGTCCATGTCTCTGCCCCTATCTGTCAGTCTGTCCCTGTCGCTATCTGTCCCTGTTTCCCTCCCTCTGTCTCCCTCTCTGTCTCTCTGTCTGTCTCTGCCTGTCTGCCCCTTTCCCTGTCTCTGCCTCCATCTGTCTCTGTCTGTGTCTCTCTGTCTGTCTCTGTCTCCCTCCCTCCCTCTCTCTCTCTGTCTCCCTCCCTCTCTGCCTGTCTCCCTCTCTTGCTCTCTCTCCCCCTCTCTCTCTCTCCCTCTGTCTCACTCACTCTGTCCGTCTCCCTCTCTCTCTGTCTCCCTCCGTTTCCGTCTCTCTGTCTCCCTCTGTCTCCGTCTCTCTGTCTCCCTCTGTCTCCGTCTCTCTGTCTCCCTCTCTGTCTCCCTCCCTCCGTCACCCTCAGTCTCAATCCCTCTCTCTCTCTCCCTCGCCATCTCCCTCTCTATCTCTCTGTCCCTGTCTCTGCCTCTATCTGTCTGTCGGTCCCAGCCTGCTGTAATTACCATATTGTAATTTGTCACTGGGCCAGCACGGGATGGACCTGCGATCCGGGGGGGGGGGGGGGGGGGGGGCAAGCGCCCCCCCTTGCCCCTCCCTGCGGACGCCCATGATACTGGCCTCAATAGTTTTGTACTGCGCTGGCTAGTTGCTAGTTGTACTGTGACACAACTTTCTGCTGAATCATTTTGTGTTAATCATATTCTTAAAGAGCATTGGTTACAGATTGTCTTTCTTTCTTCATATAGTTGGTAATACTAAAACATCAAAACCATCAAGGAGTATTAAGGCTCTACTGGCCCGGCAACGGAGGCTGGATGCTACTGTTGCCCAATATCGGCGGCTGGTGGAACTGGAGGGGGGAGGACACGCAGTCCAGTACATCGAATGGGACACCTGCATCCTCCTCCGTGACCCCACGTTCTGCCGGTCAGCGCAGTGCTCCGGCGATACGGAGCTGGGCTGGCAGACGCCACCGCCGAGCAGCAAAGGCTGCCCCTCACAGTACTCTAAAGGCTTGCTTGCGCCGTGCAATGCACAGAGTGTCCGACCTGGAGGCGGAGGTCCGGAAGTTGAAAGAATATCAAAATTTGTTGGAGGGCCTCCGCTTAGACCACGCCATCCTCTGGGAGCAGTACGAAGCCCTGGCCCTAAGGCATGATGCCCTGGAGGCCAAAGTCCACACCATGCATCCCTAGAGTGTCCCTTGCCCATTTTTTAGAGACTTTTGGGGGGTGGGAATTGGAAGTTGGGGTTTTTGGGGACTTTTGAAGGACTATTTATTTGTTGGGGTTAGGGAGGGTCTTGCGGGAGATTATTTTGTTAGGGATATAAAAATATACTTTTTCAAACTTTATCTGAGCAAACCTATTTTTTACTACTTTTGAGCCTGGTGGGTGGTGGTTTTGCAGTAAGTTCGTTTTACTGAACACTGTCATCGTGTTGGTTCACGTGTAATTGGCCAAATGTTTTCCAAAGTTAAATGCCTGTCCCAGAGTTTCTTAAATCAAGAGTCCTAGGACTTTACTAGTACCACTGTCACTCTCTCGCCGCTCCTAATACTCCATTATGCTACCTCCCATCCAAACGCTTATCTTACCTGTAATTTGTGTTTGAGGGCTGTCTCCACCTGGAATTCACAGTGTCCTAAAGCGTTCTGCAGCAGGGCCCCAACTGGAGTTTCCCGGCGTGGATTTTCAGCAAAACAAAAGCAATCAACATTAGAAATGTGGCAGCCGTGCTCACAGACCCCAAAACCCACACCCAAAAACCTAGAAGCCCCACAGACAGCACCCCTAAGACAGGCAAGCGAGCATTAATAACGCCTAAACGTTCACTTGTAATTGGCCAAATGTTTTCCAAAGTTAAATGCCTGTCACAGAGTTTCTTAAATCAAGAGTCCTAGGACTTTACTAGTACCACTGTCACTCTCTCGCCTCTCCTAATACTCCATTATGCTACCTCCCATCCAAACGCTTATCTTACCTGTAATTTGTGTTTGAGGGCTGTCTCCACCTGGAATTCACAGTGTCCTAAAGCGTTCTGCAGCAGGGCCCCAACTGGAGTTTCCCGGGGTGGATTTTCTGCAAAACAAAAGCAATCAACATTAGAAATGTGGCAGCCGTGCTCACAGACCCCAAAACCCACACCCAAAAACCTAGAAGCCCCACAGACAGCACCCCTAAGACAGGCAAGTGAGCATTAATAACGCCTAAACGTTCACGTGTATTTGGCCAAATGTTTTCCAAAGTTAAATGCCTGTCATAGAGTTTCTTAAATCAAGAGTCCTAGGACTTTACTAGTACCACTGTCACTCTCTCGCCTCTCCTAATACTCCATTATGCTACCTCCCATCCAAACGCTTATCTTACCTGTAATTTGTGTTTGAGGACTGTCTCCACCTGGAATTCACAGTGTCCTAAAGCGTTCTGCAGCAGGGCCCCAACTGGAGTTTCCCGGCGTGGATTTTCTGCAAAACAAAAGCAATCAACATTAGAAATGTGGCAGCCGTGCTCACAGACCCCAAAACCCACACCCAAAAACCTAGAAGCCCCACAGACAGCACCCCTAAGACAGGCAAGCGTGCATTAATAACGCCTAAACGTCCACGTGTAATTGGCCAAATGTTTTCCAAAGTTAAATGCCTGTCCCAGAGTTTCTTAAATCAAGAGTCCTAGGACTTTACTAGTACCAATGTCACTCTCTCGCCTCTCCTAATACTCCATTATGCTACCTCCCATCCAAACGCTTATCTTACCTGTAATTTGTGTTTGAGGGCTGTCTCCACCTGGAATTCACAGTGTCCTAAAGCGTTCTGCAGCAGGCTCCAACTGGAGTTTCCCGGCGTGGATTTTCTGCAAAACAAAAGCAATCAACATTAGAAATGTGGCAGCCGTGCTCACAGACCCCAAAACCCTAGAAGCCCCACAGACAGCAACCCTATGACAGGCAAGCGAGCAATAACGCCTAAAGGTTTTCACCTCCCATTTCCTCCTAACCAATTTCATCCCTTAATAGACCTTGCCAGCAATGGCCTAGCCAAGACCCGTTAACCCAAGCGCAAACAAGTTTGACACCCCCCAAACAGCCAAAAAGCAAATCCGGGAAAAAAGCCACACTTAGCAAAATGTATTTAAATGAGGACTCACTACTTCCAGTACCTCTTTAGGGGACTCGTCAACGTAAGTTTCTTCATTGTGCGGAATCCAGGCATCAGCATTACGGGAAATGGATAGGGTGAGTCTGGAGGAGGAGGATAGACGACCAGGACTGAGTTCTTGGCAACTAACTTGTGAACCTGAGGAATGCTGCGGCATCAAAATCAAGACAGTTCTGCTGATGGGCTTGTTGTTTGATTGGGTGATTACAGTTTTGTTGTGAATGGGATCAAGCACTTGCTAAACAAAGAAAGACAGACATACAGGAATAAAAGTGAATAAGGACGAAAAATAAAGTTAATGAATCATTGACTCATTTTCAGAACTCGCTGTCAGGGAAGCAGAACTCGTCCTCATACTCTGCAAATTCAGTCGGTAGTACTTCTGGTAACTGAGGAGAACTTTCCTCAGGTAGGTTGGTGTCCTCTTCTTCCTGCGTGCATTCTCGTACTTTGTAATCTGGTGGTATGAAGTGCTGGTTCATCTTTATCATGGTGAGCCGCTCCACATTTGCGGGCAAGAGGCGGGACCTTTTGGAAGTCACAATGCCACCAGCAGAACTAAAAACACGTTCTGAAGACACGCTTGCGAGTGGGCAAGACAAGTAATTGATAGCCAGGTTGGTGAGCTCTCGCCATATGTTTCTTTTCCCATGCCAATACGCCAATGGGTCCTCAGTAATATTGACCGCTGTTGAGTCATCCAGGTAGGCCTGCACCATTGAAACAATGTTCTCCCGCATTCCTGTACTTTGCACTTCTGTGTCCTTTCTGGGACAAGGAAACCCTAGCTGACTTAGTCAATCCTCTTCAGACATATCGCCTGTGCCTGGTGCAGATTATACGGTTGCTGGTGTGGTTAACGGCTCAGAGGAAAAGACACTCACTTCTGCCACAGGCACAGAAGTGCTTTTTTGGGACGCCTGATGGCCTGCTGATTCACTAGTACTGTCTTCTCCTACAGTTTCCTTCCGCTCTCTTTCAAAACGAATGGCTGACTGAGCTAGCCAACCTTTGTACTCTGTAACATCTGAAGTTTCAAAAGGAATTAATACTTTGCCAAACAATGGCTTTTTGTAACGTGGATCCAGAATAGTAGCACAAATGTAGTGCTGTTGTTTCTTGATATTTACAAGTCGTTTATTGCTAACTAGGCGTTGTAATAATCTCTGCGCCAACTCATATGCTTCATTCTTTCCAGCATCCTTTAATTCTGAAGACACCACCTTGACTTGGTGCTCGAGCTTCAGCAACAATGGGATAGCTTTGCTCAAAGAACAGTCCTCCCTGCTGACTTCACGCGTGAAGACCTCAAAAGGACGAAGCATGTCTGTCAGGCTTTTAACTAGCTGCCATTACTCCACCGCTAGCATCATTTCTGTCGTATCACCACCCAGGTTGTAGAAATACTCATTGACTACTGGAAACAGCTCATGCAGACGCTCAAGCATGTAGAAGGTTGAGTTCCAACGTGTTGCCACCTCCTGGATAAGTGCTTTCACTGGCATTCTACGTACATTTTGCTGGCGCCTCAGCTCCTTCAGGGCCTTAAAAGAATGGTTGAAATGTGTGCATATTCTTCTGCAGATGGTCAGTATTTTGTCGACTGCAAGTTCTTTTTTCAAGACCTTTAGCACGACAAGGTTCATACAGTGCGCCAAACACGGCACTCTGAAATAGTCACCGTCCGCCATGGCCTTAACTACATTGCTGCCATTATCAGTAGAAACATAACCAACCTTGCAATTTCTTGGGGGCAGCCATTTCAAGACCTTTTTGTTAAAGTCATCCAAAATGTTGTCTGCAGTATGAGTTTTCTCCATGCCAAACATGGCTAATGTTGCATGTTTACGAGCACCCTTAAAAATCTCGACCAAGTCACCACCTGCATTTATCTGTTTTGCAACCCCTGAAAAAGAGACCCAGTGTGCAGTGATGCACATGTAATCAAGGGCTTGGCAACTGGTCCACATGTCTGTTGTCAGGTGTATAGTGTGAATAGCACTCTTCTGCAAAGCTGCCCCAACCAACTCAAGCACCTCTTTATGTAGTGCTGGAACAGCAACCCTGGCAAAATAGAACTGGCTAGGAACCTTCCATTTAGGGGCCAGTGTTGCCACGAGTTCAAGAAAACCCACACCTTCGACAAACGAAAAAGGGAGAAGGTCCACAGCTAGCATTTTAGCCAGCTTAGTGTTATACAGGCGCACAATTGGGTGGTTGCGTTGAAATGGCGCATCTGCAGAGAACATGTCTGTAAGGGTGCGCTAGACAAATTTACTGGATGATGCTGATGCCTTCTTCGACCCACTTCTGCTCAGTGTTGACATTTTCCGCATTGGTGTGTCTCCCAGACTCTGTGTGCCTCCTATGTGTTCCGGAGGGTGTGGTGCTGCCAGGGGTACTGGGTGCAACCGGACAAATGTCTGACGCTTCTTCTACCTCCCCGTCATCTTCAGATGAAACACCTAATACGGGTATATTTTGGCCACTTGCCCTTTGGGATTGCTTTCCCTTGATGTTTGCTAGGTGCGCAAACCATTCGACAGCGTGCCTTCTTTCAAGATGACCTATCTGGCCTCCGGTACCATAGTTGGTACCAATCTTACCACGGCTAACTGTAGTCGTACAAATGGAACAAATGGCTAGGTTATCATGCTTTGCATGGACACTAAAAAAGTTCCAAACTGGGGACTGGAAACTTCTGGTTTTGCCGCACGAGGTGATACTGCCAATGCCAGATGA
This sequence comes from Lissotriton vulgaris, assembly GCF_964263255.1. Taxonomy (NCBI): domain Eukaryota; kingdom Metazoa; phylum Chordata; class Amphibia; order Caudata; family Salamandridae; genus Lissotriton; species Lissotriton vulgaris. Next base: position 127,156,593 of record NC_141686.1, on the reverse strand, counting down.
AGCAGTGGTGGATGAGCCTTGCAGACATCTACTGGGTTGCGCAATTATTGCAGCAACCCTACTTGAGGGAGTCGAGCTGGATGGAGGTCCCCTCTGGGGAGAAAATATGGGAGCTGTAGGTTTTGTTGACCTTGTTGTACTACTTGACTGCGTTGGTGGTGCTACCAGTGCCACGTCGCCAGGGTCACGCTCAGCATGACGTCGGGATAGGGTATAAATGTCTGTCTGCTGCATGGCCGGTGTGGCTGGAATGACGTGTGTGATGACTAGGTCATTGCTGTCATCCTGTTCATCAACATCAGAATGCACCACTTCATCAAGTCCGACGTTCGGATCCATAAGTATGAGCTTTCCGGGGCCCTTCCTTTTAACATTTGATACCTTTCTCAGCTCATGTTGTGCCTCCCTCTCAGACGTCGGAGATAGTTGCCAATCTGGATCCAGATCATCTGATGGAGCGGGGCTTGAAGAGGAACTTCTACACACCCTCCTTGATCTTTTCCTTGCTGGGGAGCTGGGAGAAAATGAATCATCAGGAGGAGTGGCTTCGTCTTCCTGACATGATACCCCGGCTCCAAAGTCAATTTCCTCCTGTGCCCCTACTTCTGGAAGAACAACCATTGTGGCCACTTGCACCGCTCCATGCGCCGCTACATGGGCCTCTTCACTGACCTCTACTTGCAACTCTCCATGGACCTCTCCTTCTCGGCCTTCTCCTTCTCGGCCTTCTCCTTCGCGGACAGCTCCTTCTCCGACAGCTCCTTCTCGGCCTTCTCCTTCTCGGCCTTCTCCTTCTCGGACAGCTCCTTCTTGGACAGCTCCTTCTCGGACAGCTCCTTCTCGGACAGCTCCTTCTCGGACAGCTCCTTCTCGGCCAGCTCCTTCTCGGCCAGCTCCTTCTCGGCCAGCTCCTTCTCGGCCTTCTCCTTCTCGGCCAGCTCCTTGCGCATGTACTTGTGCTTCTACTAGTAGCCCATGCAGTTGTTGTTGCGGCTTTGGTTGTTCATTAGTACTTGTGAGATGAGTTACAACCTGTGTTGATTGTGTGCTGCTACTTTCTTGCGATGAGCCAACATCACTGGTCGTTGGTGATTCAACCACTAAACAGGCTACCTGTGCAGCACTCATGGTGGACTTTTGATTTTTCCACAAAAATGTAGTGGTCAAGGCACCAGTCTCCTCGGTAAGTGGTGCCACTTGCTTCTTCTTCTCCTTAGTAGAGACATCTTTCTTGCAAGAGGAGCTACGGCCACCTCTTTTTGGACCCATCTTCTTCAGATGTCGGAACAGCAGGCCGCAGCAGGACTTCTTCCTGGCACTGATGCTCAACAATGATGCGGAGTTCTTGACTTTGTGCACCTAAAAGCAAACGAAGACAGAGGAACATCAGTTAAATATATGTTGCATATGTAGCGCTTCAATTAATAGTTTGCAAGTAGGCATTTATGAATACACACGTGCACACCACAATATGGAAATATCAAAAATAAGAATTGCTAAATTTTTGGGAAACAGGAATTTAACATTGATCCAAGAGAGCCCACAGAGAGGGTTGTAGTTTCATGTACCACTGACTCAACCTAGGCACAATGGGTGAAAGCAAGGCAAAATGGGTGCAGGCCTATGGCACAAATATCACTGCCTGCCTTCAAAATGGCCGCTTGACCCCCATCCACATGGCCAGGACCATGCCTCAAAATGGCCCCCACCAACATAGCCAGCCCCCAATCCCTACTCCAAAAAGTCAAAAAACACAACACAAATCACCACAATCCAATGCCATCCATCAAGTTTCAGAAGGTTTATGCTGCCTGCTGGTGGTTTTCTGGTGCAGAATTGTAATTTTTGCAATTTTGCGAGTGCGAGATTGTTGCTTCACGACGCGAACGTGGCGAAAAACCCGCGAACAGATCGATTCTGGGACCCCTGGGCATAATGAATGAAATCAGAGCACACTGGGTGTAGGCCTATGGCACCCCATTTTGTGGGGGTGGGCATCCACCCCCACAAAATGGACTCCTTATGGTGCCTGCTGATGGTTTTCAATTCATCATGTGCAGAATTGTAATTTGTGCAATTTCGCGAGTGCGAGATTGTTGCAGCGAGGGACGCGAGCAGTGCGAACACAAGCAAAAAAATCCGCAGCTCGCGAACTTGCAGATTTTCGGTAAATCCGCCGGAGTTCTAGGGCCCCTGGGCATAATGAATGAAATCAGAGCAGACTGGGTGGGCCTATGGCACAAAGCACACTGCCTGACTTCAAAATGGCCGCTTGACCCCATCCACATGGCCAGGACCTGAAGGACCATGCCTCAAAATGGCCCCACCACCAACACAGCCAGCCCCCAACACCACCCCAAAAGTTGAAAAACACACACAAAAAATCTCCACAAACAACATCAACTTATCAACTTACTTCTGAAATCAAATTTCGAATCCAAAAGTAATCCAAATGGCCCCCCACCAACATAGCCAGCCCCCAACACCACCCCAAAAGTCGAAAAACACACACAAAAATCACCACAAACAACATCAACTTATCAACTTACTTGTGAAATCAAATTTTGAATCCAAAAGTAATGCAAAAGGCCTCAAATCCAAATATCCAGCAGCATCCACAAAAAGTAATCCTTCCCAGTCAAGATCAAATCCAAAGTGGCCAGGAAAAAGGAACAGGAAGTTGGAGACTGGGGCACTTCCTTCACTCCACCCCAATGGGAGGAGCTTGCTGGACAGGAACAGGAAGTTGAAGACTGGGCCACTTCCTTCCTTCACCCTCCCCAATTGTAATTTTTGTAATTTCGCGAGTGCGAGACTGTTGCTGCCCGCGCCGCGGGCCGCGAGCAGTGCGAACACAAGCAAAAAATCCGCAGCGCTCGGATTTGCGGATTTTGCGGGAAATTCGCGAATCTCGCGGATTGCGAATTTACCGAAAATCCGCAAAATCCGCGAGCGTAACGGATTTTCCGCCCATGCTTAGCCAGAACACGATCCCCAATGCTAGCCCAAAGATCTCAGAGATCTCGCTCACGCCACCGTGCAAGTAAATCCCCGACATGGTCTACATCCACTAGATTATCAAAGAGGGGCTATTCACCAACACTTGTGGACACTCTACCAGTGATAGTATCTCCCATAGATGACCTCAACGCATTTAATGAGGTAATGATCATAGGGGTGGCCAAGCTGAACATTGACATTCCAGCACCCACTGCAATCTCATCAGTCATTTCTAATACCTTACATCATAGATCTTCTTCAAGACCATTATTGCCTTTGGTTCTAGAGCTGATCCAGCCAGTCATGGTCATTTTTCTGACCACAGCCTCCATTCGAGTGGCTCCACGAAGCAGTTTAAAGAAATAGAATACTTCAGATCAAGATCTTTTATTTCTAAGAACCGACCTTCCACCAGACTCTGTCATTATAGCCGCTGCCAAGAAGACATGCTCCACTGCAGCTTTGTTATCTGTCCTGCCTGACTAGGATAGTAAATAATCAATCAATCAATCAGCCATTTTTTAAAGCGCGAATACTCACCCGTAAGGTTCTCAAGGCGCTGGGGGTGGGGTGGTGCAGGTTTCGGCCCGTTAAGGAAGGGGTCCATCGAAGAGCCAGGTCTTGAGGTCTCTTAAAAAGATGGTAAGTGATGCTGTCTGCCTGAGGTGGAGCGGAAGGGCGTTCCAGGCCTTGGCCACGAGGAAGGAGAAGGAGCGGCCTCCCGATCTGGTTTTCATGGTGGGTGGGACCACGGCGTAGGAGGGCTGGGCTGATCTTAGGGACCTTTGGGGTGCGTGGAATTTGAGTTGGCCAGTCAGGTATGCTGGTCCGGTGTCGTGGAGGGCCTTGTGCGCATGGGTGAGCATCTTGAAGGTGACTCTTGCCTCGATGGGGAGCCAGTGGAGTGTGTGCAGGTGCTGGGAGATGTGGCAGTTTTTGGCAGGTTGAGGACCAGTCTTGCTGCGGCGTTCTGGACGTTCTGTAGCTTGCGGGTGAGGTTTTTGTTTATTCCAGCATAGAGTGCGTTGCTGTAGTAGAGTCTGCTGGTGACCAGGCTGTGAGGGACTGTCTTTCTGTGTTCAAGAGGGATCCATTTGAATGTCTTACGTAGGAGGCGGAGGGTGTGGAAGCAAGAGGACGAGACTAAGTTGATCTGGCGGTCCATTTTGAGCTCCGAGTACAGGATGATGCCAAGGTTGCGTGCTTGGTCCGTGGGGGTGGGTGGGTTTCCGACGGTGGGGGGCCACCAGGTGTCGTCCCAGGCGTCTGGGTTTGGGCCCATGATGAGTACTTCCGTCTTGTTGGTGTTAATTTTGAATGGATTTGTAAAGCGCAGCGGTTACCCTAAGGTGTCCTGGCGCGAAGGTGATGTCCTACCCGTGGAATACCTGAGTGGGTGTAGCTGGTTAGTTGTTAAAGAGCCACGTTTTAAGGGACTTAAAGAAGGCCAACAAATTGGTCGTACTTCTTAGATTTAGGGGGAGCCTGTTCCAGGCCTTAGCTGCATTGGTGATGAAATTTCTGCCCCCCCCCCCCCTCCCCATTTTGCCTTTTTTATTCGTGGTGTGGCCTCTGATGAACGGAGTGTTCTTTTTGGTATATACCAGTAGAGTTGTTGCCTTAAAAGTCAGACCCAGATCCTTGCAGGGCCTTGAAACACCAGGCAATGTGCCTTAAATTGGGTGCGCTTTTTGACTGGTAGCCAGTGGAGTTTTTTTTATGGATGGGGAGATAGATGCATACTTTGGGATACCTGTGAGGAGTCTAGCCGCCGCATTCTGCAGTTTATGCATGGAGCCTTCTTGCAACTTTAGGTTGAGTTGTAGGCACCTGTTTTTCATCCACTTGGCGACGTCTTCCATGCCTTCTCGAAAGTTGTGTCTGGCGGTGTTGTGTTAGTTGGATAGGGAGAGGATGAGTTGGGTGTCGTCTGCGTATGACACAATGCTGAGTCCGTAGTTTTTGACGATGGGGCGAGCGGAGCCATGTAGATGTTGAAGAGCGTCTGGCTGATGGAGGACCCCTGAAGGACACCGCAGGTGGTTGACGTGGGGTCCGAGAGGAAAAGGGGAGTCTGACCCTCTGCGTTCTGCCGGAGAGGAAGGAGCTGATCCAGTCGAGGGCCTTGTCCTGGATCCCTGCATTGAGGAGTCTGCGTGTTAGGGTGCGGTGAGAGACTGTATTGAACGCCGCTGAGGTCGAGGAGGATGAGGGCTACTGTTTCTCATTTGTCCAGTAGGGTGCGGATGTCGTCTGTTGCCACGAGGAGGGCTGTTTCCGTGCTGTGGTTTTTCCTGAAGCCGGATTGGGAGGAGGATGTTGTGCTCTTCGATGAATGTGGTGAGTTGGTTGTTGATGGCTTTCTCGATTACTTTTGCAGGGAACGGGAGCAGGGAGATGGGTCTGTAGTTTTTGAGGTCGGTGAGGTCTGCCGAGGGTTTCTTTAGGAGGGGGTTGACCTCCATGTGTTTCCAGTCCTCGGGGAATGAGGCGGTCGCCAGGGAGCGGTTGATGGTGTGGCGGAGCATGGATGCAATGGTGTCGCGGCTCTGTTGAAGATGTGGCGTCTTCAGTGTATCTTCGGTGGTGTTGGCTGTCCAGCTGTCAATCGTTAGTTTTATGGTTTCGGTGTAGTTGGTGGGAGTTCCGTGTGTTGGTTGTCATTGTCAAAGTTGTCGTAGATGCTCTTGATTTTGTGGTGAAAGAAAGTGCTGAGTTTGTCTTGTGAGGGAGGGATGTCAGTTGACTTGTTGGTGGGTTGGGAACTCCTTGATGATGTTGAAGAGTTCTTTGCTGCTGTGTGGGTGTGGGGAGTTTCTGTCTTCAAACACTTTTTTCCTCTTTTTTCTACTGAGTTGGTGGTGGGCGTTGGTAGCGGCTCTGAAGTTGTGAGTTTCTGTGGATTTGGTGTTCCTCCAGGCCTTTTTGAGGCGGAGTCAGGTGCATCTGAACTCTCAAAGTTCGGTGATGAACCATCTGGCTTTCTTGGCTCGTTGTTGTTTTTTGTTTAGGGGGGTTATGTGTTGGCGATGTCGGAGATCCATCTGTGCAGGGTTTGGGCTGCTGTGTTGGGATCTTTGCTTTCCGCGATGCTTGGGGTGGCATTGCTGAGTGCAGAGGTAAGCTGGTCATTGGGGATTCTGGTCTAGTTTCTTTGCGGGAGCGGGTGCTGGTGTCTCTGGATGATGGGTGTTCTGAAGGTGTAATGGACTCATCGGTGGTCAGTCCATGGTAGTTCGGTGATGTTGCTGAAAGTGATGGAGTTTCCTGTTGTGAAGAGGAGGTCGAGGGTGTGTCCTGCTGAGTGTGTGGGTTCAGTCATGATTTGTTGGAGTCCGATGTTGTGGAGGTTGTCCAGGAGAGATGTGGTGTTGGGGTCCAGTTGGTTGTCGATGTGGAAGTTGAGGTCTCTCAGTAGGGTGTAGTTGGTGGATGCGATGGCATGAGGGGAGATGATGTCTGTGATGGCATTGGCGAACGTTCCGCAGAGTCCAGGGGGTAGGTAGATGAGGGTTCCTCGGAGGGTGGTTGTAAGGTTGGTCTGTAACTTGAAGTGTAGATGTTCCATCGTGTCTGTGGGCTCATGAGGGAGTGTGCTCAGAGGGTGCATTTGTGGACAATGACGATTCCTCCTCCCGGGGGGTGTGGCAGTCTTTACTGTGGATTTTGTACCCTTGTGGGATGGCGAAGTACGGTCCTGAGGTGGTGTGGGTCCAGGTTTCGGGCAGGAAAATGTTTGGCAGCTCTGCCTCATTTATGAAAGTATCAAGCGCAGCAGAATTACTGGATTGCTATCATAGATCCCTCTAGGACTCCCTCACCAGGCGATCAGAAAAGCTCCCCAGAAAAGATAGGCAAGACTTCGAGGAGATCCTGCAAGAAGGAGGTGTGGTTGCTAACCAAATAATTAGCACAGCAGCAGTTGGCTCTGACCTAGTAGCCCATGGATATTCGCATGGGATATGTGCGAGACGCTCATCATGGCTTCACCTGACTGGTCCTAAGCCAGAATTCAGCAGTACATCCTACCACGGGCAATCCAATATTTGGAGAACACACAGACACAGATGATGAGATGGCAAAAATGAGATCTGAATTGAATACCCAAGGCTGTGAGCTTAGAATAGAAAAAAGAATACCTTAAAAGGTACAGGCTTTATGACACGCGCCCCTTCTTGCCGATGGTTTAAACCCCTCAGTGGGTCCCACGCCTACAACCGCAACCCAGATCCTAGTACCTGCCCTGCAGATCAGCACATGGACGAGGATCTAATAGACAGCCAACCGCTCCCTCCAAGACCCCAGACAAGCAATGAGATGTTGCTGTTACCTACTCCAGTGGGTGGAAGTATCAGCAAACATCTTAACGAGTGGCGCAACATCACCAGTGACAAATGGGTGCTGAATATTGTAGAGAATGTATACACAATGGGCTTCAAATCCCCAACTCCGCAAGTCCTACCATCAAAAAGCTCTTGCCATCAACAAAGGCTACTACGAACGAAGTCTTCAACCTACTTCACAAAGATGCCATGGAGGCGTTTCCCCTCTCTCTGAAGGGAGTGGAAGTGTATCCTTGGTGTTTCCTGGTAACCAAAAAAGGCCACAACAGAGACTTCAGACCCATTCTGAACTTACGCCTCTTAAAAAAATTCATAAGAAAAGGGAAATTCAGAGTGCTTGCTCTCCACCAGATTTACCCCCAACTCCATCAGGGGGACTTGGTGTGTTCTGTCGACCTTCAGGATGCCTTCTTTTCATGTCTCAATCACCAGGAAGCATCAGAAGTTTCTAAGGTTCTAAGTGGCACCCAAATATTACCTGTACAAAGAGCTGCCGTTCGGCCTGATATCAGGTCCTTGCACATTTTTCAAGTGCATGGCCTTCATAGCAGCAGCTCTACGAAGGAAAAGCTTATTAGTCTACCCATACCTAGATGACTGGCTGGTGAAAAGCACCTCTCCAGATCAAGCAAGAAAACATTGCAATGTTTGTCACGAGACCATCCAATTTTTAGGTCTCTGAGTCAACACCGAAAACTCCTTCTTCATTTCCACTCAAAGGCTGCACTACCTAGTGGCAACCATGGGCACAAAAATTGCAAAGGCGTGACCCTCTGAAGAGAGTCTATCCTCAATTGCTCAGAAGGGTTCAAATCTTTTACACATGCCACACCCATCAGCCAGACAGACAACTTTTACTTCTGGGTGAATGACCTCATGCATATTCCTGGTCCCCAATGCCAGGCAGCTCCAACAGAATCTAGAGGATCAATGGAACCAATACACAGACCACTGGTACAACAGGAGCACCTGCCACAAGCGACAAAGAGTTTGCTATGGTTGTAGATTCAATGGAAAAGCCTACTCATTGTTGACACTCCCACACACTCGCTCACTACAGATGCATCTCTCCAGGGCTGGGGAGCTCACATGGACACCCTACTGACACAGGACCTATGGTCGGCCAAGGAACAACTATATCATATCAACGTGCTAGAGCTGCGGGCCGTCAATCTAGCCCCAAAGTCCTTTTATCCCTCCATCCAATGAGCTCCAGGTCCATAGTGACAACATGACCACAATGCACTATTTAAACATGCAAGGAGGCATTCAATCTGACCCACCTATCCCTGGAATCGCAGGCCATCTTGAATTGGCTTATAGCAAAGAAGTTGACTATCTCGACGATTCACCTGCCAGGAGTCCACAACAAACAAGCAGACTGCCAGCCGAAACTTCGTCGACACGCACTATTGGATTCTACACAACAACATCATGCAAGACATTTAGATTGGGGAAATCTGCAGATTGACTTGTTCGCAGAATGAAAGCAGCAAAAAATGTCCACACTTTGTTCCTGGCTGGTAGAACCTAGATGCAAGGGGGAATGCCCATTTGATTGACTGGTCTAAGAAATATCTGTACGCATTTCCTCACATTCCCCTGATACCAACAATCATCAACAAACTGTACCGAGCCAGGACCAGAATGTTCCCAATAGTACTGGAGTGGTGGTACCCAGATCTTCTCCACCTAGCCAAAGACCACACAGGAGGCTGCCATGCAGACCGGATCTCCTCTACAACTAGGTTGGAAGATATTCCACCCCAACCTTCCTTCACTGAGCCAAACAGCAAGAAGTTGACTATCTCGACGATTCACCTGCCAGGAGTCCATAACAAACAAGCAGACTGCCAGCCGAAACTTTGCCGACACGCACTATTGGATTCTACACAACAGCATCCTGCAAGACATTTAGAATGGGGACATCTGCAGATTGACTTGTTCGCAGAAGAAAGCAGCAAAAAATGCCCAGACGTTGTTCCTGGCTGGTAGAACCTAGATGCAAAGGGGAATGCCCCTTTAATCGACTGGTCTAGGAAATTTCTGTACGCATTTCCTCACATTGCCCTGATACCAACAGTCATCAACAAACTGTACCGAGCCAGGACCAGAATGTTGCCAATAGCACTGGAATGGCCTTGCCAGTGGTGGTACCCGGATCTCCTCCACCTAGCCAACGACCACACAGGAGGCTGCCATGCAGACCAGGTCTCCTCTACAAGCTAGATTGGAAGATATTCCACCCCGACCTTCCCTCACTGAGCCAAACAGCATGGCTCCTTAATTCCTGCAATATGGACACTTAGGCCTGTCACAGGAATGCATGGATAGTCCACCAGCCCCTCAACCAGACCTCTTATGCTTCCAAATTGAAGACATTTTACATGTTGTGTATTCAATATTATTCCCATCCAATTTCGGGGCAAGAGGCTGTCATATTATCTTACCTTCTCCATTTGGCTAAGTCTAACCTGCAATGTTCATCCATTAAGGTACATCTTGCAGCCATAACAGCTTACAGAAAGTCCCCTACGCAAAGGTCACTCTTTCAGATGCCTGTAGTGAAGGATTTCTTAGAGGGATTAAAAAAAGGGTTCCCACCAGTACGCTTTCCTCCCCCTTGGGGAAGAAATGTGGTTCTTTCAAAGCCCATGGGTCCTCTATTCGAACACATACATAAAGCAACCCTACAACACCTTACCTGGAAAGCTGCTTTTCTAGTAGCTATTACTTAGCACGCAGGGTCAGCAAAATTCAGTCTCCCTACGCCAAAGAGCCTTACATAGTGCTCCATGCTAACAGGCTGGTGATGAGGACTCATCCCAGTTTCCTCCCCAAAGTAGTGTTTGATTTCCACATTAACCAACCAACTTCTCTACATAAGTTCTTTCCAAACTCTTTCACACCAGGGGAAAGAGCATTACACTCTTTATGTCTCAAGCAAGTTTTGAAATACTATTTGGGCAAAACTAAAACTGTCTAACAAAATTGCCATCTCACTTCCTCTAACCAATCCTTTTTTAGTTGGATAGTTTTGTGTATTCTGTTTTCTTATCAGTTGACCAACAAACAGTTGCCTTCCAGACCAAACGCCCACTCTACAAGGAGCAAAGCGGCAACAGCAGCCCTGCTAAGGATTGTCCCCATCTCCAAAATATGCAGAGCTGCTACTTTGAGATCGTTGCATACTTTCACAAGGCATTACTATCTAGATTCCTGAACTAAGGCAGACACCCAAATGGGGCAGGCCTCCTTAAGAAATCTATTTGAGTGATGATGACTAAAGTTTTTTAATGTTCCTAACTCGTCTGTAGGGGTGTGGGGTGGGCATGATACTCTCTTCTAATGATTATGCTTATTGATGAGGATCTGCTGGAAAAGAAGGATAAGTTATTTGCCTGTAATCCTAGTTGTCTTCCAAGAAAATCCTCATCAAAGTCATAACCAACCCACCCACCTCCGCTGATGAGTCTAGCATACTGTAGGTCATACATGTATATATTCTGTTTGTTCTGTAAAAAAAGAACTGACCTGTCACCTTTGGGCATGATGGGATACAGGAAGTTCTGAATATCTTAAAGGCACAGTGTCAGTACTCTTGTTATGCTTTTAATGCAGCCTATTGGCTAATAATGCCTTTGCATTCCCTTGCAATTTTCCCTTCAATAAAGACTGCGGTTTTGAACTTTATGCTCTGGTTCACATTTACAGAAATGATGGAGTCTGGTAAGAGGTTTATTAAAGGAAAATTCAAAGTACATGGCGCATTTTTAGCCCTTAACATAGGTTGCATAGTTGAATGTAAATGTATGTAAATATATACATATCGGCCAAAGTTCTACGTACATGTTTTAAACTATACATATATATATATATTTAATATGTGCTTCTGGGTCCCAGCACGGGGACATTCTAATGCTAATGACTTTGAGAAGGATTCCCCTGGACGAGAAGTAGGATTACAGATAAGTAACTTATTCTTGTGCATCATCAGCGTACATGTGGCAATGTATATTTGAGTGTTTCAGAATTTCAGTAAGAGTTTCCATGAACAAGTTGAATAGCATGGGGAGAGTGTTTGAGGTACTCCAATCGAGACCGGAGTAATGTATGACAGGGTTTAATTGACTTAAATTAATTGAGCTCTATTAAGGTGGAACTTTCTCCAAATGATTAATCATGCTGTCATGTTTGACTGTATCGAATGCAGAGGAGAGATGACAAAGTCTCAGGGTGCCCTCTACAATGTGTGGTAGAGCCGTTTCAGTGTTATGACCTGTTCTGAAGCCAGATTGGTAGTGGTCAAGATGAAACTGCTTGATGTGGTTGCATAGTTGTAAATGTTTGCATTTCTCGAGTAGTTTTGCTAGTGTCAAGATGTTAGTAATTGTATGGAAATTGTTACGGTCAGACTAGTCAGCGTTTGTTTTGTTTTGGAATTGGGGGTAACCTGTCCTATCCTAGGCAATCAGGAATCATGTCCTGGGAGAGAAATGCATTGATAATCTTAGACCAAAGTGAGAGTATAGAATATCTAAGGTATTTGAGTTTGGTGGGCTGAGGATCCTTGAAGTGGTTTGAGGGTTTTATTGATATTATTGTTTTGAGTATCTCAACTTCATCCGGAAGTTTAAAGGTGTTCCTTGTAGCATTGTTTTTTGTAGTAAACCCAGTGTGATAGAACCTCATCAAGGAAAGCATTGGGAGGGGACTTGGGTGGGCCTGAATTACTGGACGTTGGGAGGTGAGTTTTTGAAAGTGAAAAAAACTTTTATTGTTCGATTATTTAAAATCATTACAATATGCTAACTGTATAAAAATAGTTATCTAAAAAAGAATCGTAAGTTATATTCCCTAAACTTTTTCCTCCAGTCAGTTAAACCTAAAACCTTCATAAAATGTCATGTTCTGACTGTGCAGTTTAAAAACAAAGTGCATTAGTGTTTTTAAATTGGGGGTGTATCCGCCTCTCTCCTCAATCCAGACCTACAGTTTCCTTTTTGCAGCTCAGCGTTTGCGGACAGTTCTGCGCGAATTAGGTCTGTAAATTTCCCCAGCCGTGCTACTGTTTAACTTGCTGTAGACAAAAAATACAAGTCCCAAATTTCGCAGCATCGGTTGAGGCCCTGAGCTCTGCAAATTGGGATGACCAACCGTTGCCTCTCTCTGGCTAACTTTGGGCAGCAACACAACAAATGATACCAGGATTCCTGGTGGTAGTCACAGAGTCTGCAGGCTACTGATTTGTCCGGACGGGCCCAGCTTGGGTTGAACTCCACTATAGGTAGTGCAAGGAGCCTCATGTGAGTGATCTTTTTCTGGGTTTGAACGGAAAGAGCTTGTTCAAAGTAGGGCTGTGCTTTACCCACTTTATAAGAGGCATCCAGTGAGGAGAGATTTGGGTGATGATGCAGACTAGGGAGATCTCTTGCAAATGATATTTGCTTTACTTGTCAGTTCACTGCTCTTTTCCATGCTGCAATTGAGATATTCGTGTTGGCCAGGTTTTGCACCTCTATTTCCAGAAATTGGTTAGCTACTGCCAGTTGCACTTGCCATGGCGATCCGCTTTCTTCAAAGATTGTTTTAATTTGCGCTTTCATAGACATTGCTGGAGCTCGCAGGGTGCTAATGTAATATTTTATTGTGTCTCCCAGGCAAGAGATGTCGGGTCGGGAAAGCCCCAGCTCCAACCTTACTCTGGCTCTCGTAGCCTGTCGTGGGATGCCCAGCGCTTTCTTATATGCAGCAATTTGAAAACTCATATAGAAGTTGGTAAGGGCTCCGGGGAAAATTAAGTGGCCATAGTTGACTGAGGGCAATATTTTTGCTTTTAAGACTTTCAAGATGGGGTCTGTGGATGGACAATGTAATTTTCGATTGAGGTTTCACAGACTGCAGATGATTCCTGCTGCTTTACTTCTTAAATGCTTCAGATGAGCTGTTGTCTTTGCCCCCTCCGTTAGCCTGATGGCCAGGTAGTTATAATTTTTGCAAGATCTAATTTGCTGGTCACCCAGGCGCCATTGGGCTATATGCTTTTGATGGTACTTCCCAATGATGAGAATCTTAGTCTTTTCCTGGTTTACCAATAAGTTATTCTTTTGATTAAACCTGTTTAGCACACCTAGGGCTTTCTGTAGGCCTATCCTGGTATGATCCAAAATTACAAGGTCGTCGGCATATTGAAGTATTTGGAGCCGCTTGTTCCCCAGTTTTGGAATGACTAAGTTTGCCCCCTCCAGTGCTTGGCCCAGGTCGGATGTGTACATGTTGAACAAAAGTGGTGCATGAACACACCCCTGTTTGGGGCCGTTATTTGTTGGGACCTTATTGGTCATCGATGATTGTCTTAATCCTTACCCAGGTCCCTTCGTGTAGAGACCTTATTGCATTTAGCCACTTTTCAGGAATGCCCCAGTTGGTGAGTTTACTCCATAGTATGCCACGGTCTACACGGTCAAATGCTGCACTATAGTCCACAAAGCAGCAAAACAAGGGAGTTTGAGCGGGCTGAGTCACACGTTTGGACAAGTATCCCAGTGCTATGATGTTATCTACTGTGGAACATTGTGGTCTGAATCCAGTTTGAAAATAAGGCAAGATGTTGTGCTCTTCCGCCCAGCTTTCTTATTCCTTCAACAGCACTCTAGAGAATGCATTTGCTTCGATATCTAGCAAGGCCACGAGCCGGTAGTTTTCAGGTTTTGTGCGATCTCCCTTTTTGTATATGAGGCAGAGTACTGAGCCTTTCCACGATGATGGGATGGAGGCCGTTTCAAAGGCGAGCTTGAAAAGTGGGGTAAGCTGTTCTGCTCAGAATCCGTGTGCCTCTTTGAACACCGCCGCTGGGACACCGTTGGGGCCCGGTGCGCTTTCTGTCCTCATTTTCTTGATCAACTTAATTATCTCACTTGTATTTATGAACAAGCTCTTGACCTCGTCTTCATTATCTAATGGGTTTAGTTGTTCTTGCGTGACCCTCATTGCCTGCTCTGTTGTGTACAAATGTTTTGCGTACTTGACCCATTCCGTGGCTGCCACGCCGTTTTCATTACTTTGGTCAATGTGGCTTAATTGTCTGATGTGTCTCCAGAATCGGGCGTGACCGTTTTCTTTGAGCATATGAAATATTTTCAACCACTCCGCCTCAATTTTTTTTGTTCGAATTTCCCATATTTTTTTCCTGCGTTCACGTCAAAGGGCTTTTATTTCCGCGCTGAGATGAGTTGTCACTCCTTTTCTTCTCGCCTTCAGGGCTTTAGAAAGGCTCCGTTTCGTTTGCTCTAAGTACGTGGGGTTTGGCTGTAGTAGGTGGGTTTGCGGGTGAAGGCGTTTGGTTTTCAGGGACCCACTAACTTGTCCTAGGACCGATTTTAATTCCAGAAGTAGTTTCTTCCAGTGCTCCGTGGGAGAAGCCGTTGTTTGGCACTGCTCTTTGCAGACGACCCACTCCATGAGCGCTGGGCTTAATTTTATGGACCACTTTAATCTGTTCAATGCTATGTGGTGCTCTTCCTCTGTAGAGAAACCCACTGTTCCGGGGTGTTTTGCGGTTTTCCCATTTATATCTAATGTGACCCTCAGTGGATTGTGATCGCTTTCCTCCCTGTCTCCCACCTCGAAGACCTTAAAAAGTGTTGCAAGTTTCTTTTCGATGAAGATGGAATCGATTGTTGACTTGTTATTGAAGGTGGGCAAGGGACGCCATTGTGGGTCCACTGCTTTCATGGTAGCTTGGGTAGAGACCATGTTATGCGCAGTCAGCAGCTGAACTAAGGGAACCAATTCTGTTATGCTTGAAGTGTCCCTCGTGTCGTCATCTAGCCCCCTGATGTTCAAATCCCCTGCAATGATTGGGAAGTGAGATGCGTGTTTGTTTATCAAGTGATCCATTTTTTTGGATATTAATTTTATAGCTTGCTTTTTTTGCCTTGTGGCAGGGTTTATGTAACAATTGAATATCAACAAACAGATTACGTTATTGTTACTTTTGAGGCCAGAAATCAGGACTGCTTGGAGATTCGCTGAATTGGTTTCTATTCAATTTCAATTTCAAAAATCTTTATTCGGATTTCAAAAATCCATAAAAGCACACTTTAAAAAACAATTTGACATTCACAATTACAACTACAAAGGTACAATAGATACTATAAAATACATTATTAGGGCATTTACTAAGTCACGCATTTCAAAAGTGCAAGAGAGGAACAATAATCATTAATAATTCAAGGGTTTTCCATACTTCTACGTACATTAAAAATGACTTTTAAAAAACAACTTGTCCTAAATATAAGTTCATCGTCCTCCAATTTTAAAAGCATCAAGTAAGACTGATTCAGGGAAATGGGTCTGCGTTTTTTAAAATATGGTGCTAGGAACCATTTAATGTATTTCTTATAAAACTTGCACATGAAGAAGAAATGTAGGTCATTTTGTTTGCTTGTTCCGTCACAAGGACACAGAATCTTGTCATCTACGGTGTGTCCCAGAGGAAAACAAAGTAAAAATTTTACCGTTCCTGCTTTCATTCTAAACAATAGAGATCTTTCCCAGTAGCACATTGGTAGTGTCAAATACAACGGAAATTGCTGGGTTAATAAGCCATTGTTAATATAGGACACAACAGTTTGTTTCTTCATCTCTTCTGACAATCTTTTTTCCCTGTAATTGGCATACAGTTCAAGTTGGACTACTTTTTTGTCAGTCCTCTGTATTTGAGATGGATTCTCAAAGAGGTTGCCCCTGTCTATACTAGACAGACTCTCTTGTA
This sequence comes from Lissotriton vulgaris, assembly GCF_964263255.1. Classification (NCBI taxonomy): domain Eukaryota; kingdom Metazoa; phylum Chordata; class Amphibia; order Caudata; family Salamandridae; genus Lissotriton; species Lissotriton vulgaris. The sequence goes on along the minus strand of NC_141686.1, from coordinate 127,140,474 downwards.
CGCCACGGAACCATGGGATCTTATTCCATTTATCACAAGCTAAACATTCCCTCAAAATATCATGTGTTAGGCTAGCATATTCATTTACCCAGATGGCTAACCAAAATAGTGCAGGCCTGGCTGCGATAAAGTCACTAATATATGGTGCATTCAGCTCTGAGTGACAGATAAACCCTGATGATGAGATGGGAGCACCCAGTAGCTTTCTACAGAGCCGATTTTCTTCTCTTTGTATTGAGGGAGTTTTTACCGACCCCCAAATTTCGGCACCGTAGGTTGCCACTGGGATGCATTGGAGCCTATAAATCTTTAAAATTGCTTTAGTTGCTCCCACTTTCCTCGGTTTGGGAAGAGATAAAATTGAGTTTATGGCCTTTGAGAACTTGCCTGTGGCGTGGGCGATATGCCCACTCCAAAGGCCGTTCGCAGCAAAGACCATACCTAAATATGGGAAAGTTTTAGTTAGGAGTAACTTATCAGCTCCTATCGTAATGGAGTTTAATTGCTTAGCACCTGGACCGCAGGACATGATAAATGATTTTTTAAAATTTACTTTTAAATCCAGATTCCCCATATATAATGCAAAATCCCTGACTAGTGCCCGTAGGGCATTAGGTGTTAATCCCATAAGCACAGCGTCATCCGCGTATAGAAGACACGGTAGTTGGCAACCTTTAATTTTAGGGACATCTTGGGTAACCTTTTTTAGGGAGTCTCTTAAGCCATTTATGTAGATGATGAATAACAGGGGTGCTAGAACGCACCCCTGTCTCACCCCCCTTTCTACATTAATTGGGCCAGAGAGTGTACCCTCCATGTCAATCCGTACTTGTGCCTTTGTGTCTTTATGGACATAGGCAAGGAAATGTACCAGAGGGGGATCCAGGCCATAAGACAATAAAATCGACCACAATTTTGACCTGTTCACCAGGTCAAATGCGGACGATAAGTCCATAAACGCCAAATTGGTTTCTATTGAGTTTACCTCTATTTTACGGTTGTGGTTGATGTAAATTGAAAGCCCACCTGCTGCTCTCCCGAAGATATTACTTCTTATGGCTGCGGTGTGAATCTCATAAAACCCTGATAGAATTAAGGGTTCTGTAGCCCATGTCTCTTGTAGACCGAGTATATCATTTTCTTGAAGATACAAGCTTGCTGCTTTACAGTTGAGCATTCTTTTCAACCCTGCGACATTCCATGATAAGATGGACAGTAGAGTGTTGTTCCCCCTTTTTTGGGACTTATTCCAGTAGCTGGCTCCCTTGTCTTTGTTGGATGTGCCGTCGAGGGCTCATGTCCCCCGGGCCCATCGACACGTTTTGCCTTGCGATGTGATTTGGATCCGTGTGGAGCACTTCCCTTTGCTCTGCAGAGCTTATTATCTTGTAGGCCTTGTAGTGTCTCGCGGCCCTGGGCACACTTGTCCCTGTTTGATTAACTCCCGTCCCTTTTAACACCGAGTAAACCTCCTTTATAGAGGAGTTTAGTGCTAGAACATGTGGACATTTCTCAGGTATGGGAAATGCTATATCAATTCCCCAGGCGGCCATCATTGCTGTTTCATCAGTTGTGAGCCCCACTTGGGCGTCACTACTCAGTCCAATTGAGGTTGATTCACTGTGGGTGTCGCTTTTTAAACTTAAGAATTTAACTCAGACTAAGTCGTCTGATTGAATTTCCGTGAGAGATGGGATATGCTTAAATAACCTGAGTATGTTGCCCCTGTTTAGAATATCGTAGTTACCTTTGATGTGGTATCTGGGGGTTAGAATCACCTCATATGTTGTTTTACTAATTTGATTTGCTTTGCCCTGATCCTTTAGTTCTCCTTCGCTGCTGGAGGCGTTGCTTCTAATGCCGTAGGACCGTTTGCCTAAGGCCGGCTGCTGGGCTGAACGTTGAAATGGCAGTTTTGCTTGGTCGCGCGTTTTCAGCCCCCCAGGGGTGAGGTGACCCTTAGTTGTACTAGCCCCAGACTCAGGTGCTTGATCCTTGCATACACCCTCTGGTTTTCTGTGCTCCCTCATTTTGTTGTTTAACTCCGGGGGAGGATGGACTCCGCCAGCCGTGCCGTGTGGGCTTTGAACGCCCTCTCTATCGGCGATTGGCTGTTTGTAGCTGTCCCTCGGATCTGTCTTCCCCGGGGAGGGTGAATCCGTGCCTATTGAATTATTTGAATTGTTTGAAGGCTGACTTTTCGTAAAGATTGGAAAAAGGCGTCTTGTTTCTGTATTACTTTGTGGTTTTAGGAGATGAGATGGAAAAAGGAGGGCGCGTTTTTTTGCTGTCTTAGCTTTTTTTTCCTGTTTCTTAAGCTTTTTCTTGGCCCTCCTTGACAGAGGAATCTCCTTACTTGTCTGGTTGAGGTTAATGCCTTCTGGTTGTTTTTCCATTGAGGAGTGGCTACTGTTGGATTTGCGTCTGACCGGACTACTTGGGGCTTTGTTCGATGACGAGGAGTCGTGTGCTTCTAAGATTATTATTGAATCACCCAATTTTCCTCCTCCTGCTGTACCTGACTGATTTTCAAGTTTAAAGTCAGGACTGCAACTATCCTTGTCACTTGGGATACCAGTTTGAGTTTTTAGAGCCTCCACCATCTCTTTAAGAATTTCTGGCAGTATTGCCCATGTGTCCATGAGTGCAGCGCACAAGCAGGTGCCTATGCTGTTAATCTGGGTCTCACTCAGCTTTTTCTCCAGGAAGTCAACCTTATTGTTCAGCTCCGCTAAATGTAGCGCGATAGTTGCTAAAAGATCAATTTGTAGCTCCATTTTTTTGATTGCCAGAGCAAGGACCTGGCCATGTTTTGCGCTGTTTCTCCGGGAGGGGATGATCCTTGTTCCAAAATGGCACTGCTTTCCTGATGTTTTTGGCTTTGGGGACTTGGTGTAAAGGAGGGTGTGCATCGGTCCACGTTAGAACTTCTGTAAAAAGTTGGAGTCAGCTCCAATGTACTTTGTATCTTGGATTCTAGATTTTGGAGGAATATTGGGGATAGACAACCCAGATTTTGTGGCCTCTCTGACGTGACAGAGCCTGGATTTAGTGACTATGGCCTCAGCACCGGGGAGAGAGAAATAGATTGATCCTGGCAGTGTATTTGAGCAGTTGTAACTTGCTCTGTCTTCTGGCAGCTTGGTGCTAGGGTGTCTCTTACTGAATCAGGTATGTGACCCAACCCTGAGCAGGAGCGAGAGCGTCGTCTTTCTGAACTTGTGGTTCCAGGGCTTTCGCATTGTGTTTGCATGTTTGGCAGCTTATGATGGAGCTGATTCCCTGAGCTATTGTCTTATGCCTCCTTGTTGCACAGGCATATCTGAAGTGCTCTCTGGGTTGGGTGTAAGTTTCACCAGAAATTGTGTGATGAGTCCCCCTGAAGGCGATTTCAAACAGGGCTTTTTTTCTTGGTCTGCGAGCTTTGAGCTCCGTAAAGTTCTGAGTGGAGCTTTGGGCTGATCTATTGAATTTGCATGGCCATTTTCTAATTGCTGGCTGCTTTTTGAGTCACTTCTTTTTGTCATTCCTCTGTCTGGGTAGTCTAAATCTGCTACCGTGAAGGCTGGTTGCTCTTTAGGGCTTCCACTCCTCACGGTCTTCTGTGAGGCAGCTGGGTTCAGCAGTGGGTCAGGCAGCGCTTGCATTCAGCTGGTCTGCGCTCTCTCGTCTCTCGCTTGTCGCGTCTCCTTTGGGCACATGGCGTGCCCCCTGGCCTTATCCCCAGACCACTGATCTTGCCGCGACGGCACCCGTGGGAGAGGGCGCCCAGCGGCTCCTTCCGCAAGAAAAGGCGCGCCCTGCGGCACCTGCCGCAAGAGAAAGCCCCCAGCGGCACCAGCCGTGAAGGAAAACGCTCAGCGGCTCCTGCTGCGAAAGGAATGCACTCAGCAGCTCCCACCGCGGGAGAAAGCGCCCAGCGGCTCCTGCCGCGAGACAAAAGCTCCCAGCGACTCCTGTTGCGAGAGAAAGCGCCCGGCGGCACCTGCCGCGAAGTAAAGCTCTCAGCTTCTGCCGCGGGAGAAGACGCCTAGCGCTGTGCCTTCTCAGCCGCTCCGGCTCAGCAGCTCCGGCTCAGGCTCTCTGTGACTGCGTGCTGCGCTCGTTAATCGCTCAGCTGCAACGCAGCAGGGCGGCCTGAGCAGCAACGCCCAGCGGCTCAGCCTCTAGAAGGAGCACACAGTGGCCGCCGCCCGGGCAACCTCGATAGCTTGCGGGTCCTCATCGGGAAAAAAGAGGCCAGAGGGTATGTAGCTGTTCCCAATCTTCCCTCTCTCCTCACTCTCCGACTGACTGCGGCTTGTTGCTCCTCCTCCGCTCAGATGCACATAGAGAAATGCCCGTGAGCAGCCCGTGAGCCCCCTCGCTCTGCCGCCACCACGGTCAGCACAAAAGGACGTTGCTGGTACTCGCTGGTGTCCGCCAGATAATCGGCACATTTGGGGGGGGGGGGGGGGGGCAGCTCGGCTCACGGTTTACAACTCGCTCCGCGGCTCTGCATGCTCTTCGCTCTGCCTGCTCCTCGCGTTGCGTCTCGTCTCACGTGACCGGAAACGAAGATCTGGGCTGGGTGAGTTTTAGTTCTGATTCAGTCTTCCTTGTCCTCTTAATGAAATGCGCAGAGAAGACATCATACTTGCTTGGGAGTGACCCATTATCTTCAAAGTGGTGGTTTGATCTACAGCTTGATTGTCTGATGATTTCGAACTGTTTTTTGGGTCTGCTTTTAGCATTGTCCAATTGTGTTCTAAAGTATTCAGCTTTGGAAATACGGATGAGTTTGTTGTAGGAGCTTCTTGTTGTCATGAAGTGCTGAAGGTGTGTTATGGAAGGAGAGATTCTCCATGGTCTCTTGGCAAGCCTTAATTTACTTCTTGCCCCACTATGGTAACCATTGAACCAGGATTTGTAGTGTCTAGTGGTTATTCTTTTAAGCTGCTTCTAAGCAATTGTATCAAATCTGTCTGACATGGATTGGATGTAATGTTTAGTAAGGTCATTCACATTAGACATGTTTGAGGGCGGAGGAAGGAGATTGTTGCTAATGAACTTAGATTAGTTATGTTTATTTTTCTAGTCTCTAGAGCATTTTTTGGTTTTACAGGGTTGGCCTTGTCAAATCAGCTCATTTTCCAAGATGAGGAAGGAGATTAGGTAGTGATCTGACAAGTCACAGGGAGATATGGATTCCAGTTGTATGACTTTGTCCTTGGAAATGATTAGATCAAGGCTAGATCCTCTATTGTGGGTTGGGCCATTTCAAGACTGGGTAAGGTTGAGGAAAGAAAGGAAGGCCTTGAAGGTGTTTAGTATGGGTCACTTGGGTAATTCCAGTGAATGTTGAAGCCCCAATGACTATCTGGTTAGGGGGTTGGTCCAAGGTAGAGGTGAGAGTCTCCATTATTTGTTCAATGAAAGGTAGGCTTTTTCCTGGAGGTGGTTATTGGTGAGGAGTTTGTATAACATGTTGTCATTGTTCCATATTTCGATGCCTAGGTATTCACAGGAGAACATTGGAGCAGTTGTTGCATGTTTCAGGGTGAGCATAGAGCCATAGATTTATACAATGCCACTTTCAACTCCTTCAGATCTGTCATAGTTAGGAGAAACTAGAATGTCCAGAAGTGGTGAGGAACCACGTTTCAGTTACGATCATGAGGTTAAAATCTTGTGTGAGTATGAGATTGGCGATGCCAGCTGTGTGTCTTACCGCTGCCCTACAGTTAAGCAGCATATACATAATATGTGATTTGGTTACTACTACCTCTTTGTGTGTTATTGGGCCATGTATTAAGTTATACTTGTTCATAGTTGTATAGTTGAGACTGGGTTCTCTAAGTGACTTTGAGGGAAAAGTTTGGCTATTCACTGGCGAGGGTGTTGTTTCCTTATGTGTGGTGTTGTAGGATAGCTAAAGGGAGTGAATATCGGCATCCAATAGATGATCAATAACCCTCTGAGGTCTGTAGTAGGGATTGAGAAGGGGTTTAGCCAAACCATCATGTACCCTTAGCAGTGCCCACTGCCCACCACTCCCCCCTGGTGCTTGCTGCAGCATCACTATGGCAGACTGTAAAATGCAAAATAAAATGATAAAAATGTTTTTTCATTATCATTTTATTCATGTCCTTGCCTCTGCTGGCTTGTAGCAGGGTGGAGCGCAACATTCCTCCGCCACTGGTGGATGTGTCAATCCAGGAGTGTCTATCCCTCGTGGGAGGATTGAGTTGTTTAGTATCAAGGGCTTTGTTAGTCCCGGATGTCAGGTTGGTATTCCAAAGCTTCTCAAGGTGATGTGTACAAGGTTCTGTTAGTAGCCCTTAACTAGTTGAAGTTCTTGTTAAGATACACAAGCTTGTCCTCAAGGGATGGAGGATCTACAATACAGATAACCATGTGGGATAGCCTTGGGGTAGCCAGCAAGCTTTGCCTCTTAGGGTTGGGTGGGAAAATCAACAGAACAGATTGAACGTGGTGGGTAGGGAAGTAGTCGGGGTGATTGAAAGATGAGTGCTAGAAGATGGTATACTAGAGGTGATGTTTGGAAAAGGGGTAGACAGAAGACTCAAATTTTTTAGTCCCATCTATGGGTCTTTTGTGTTGTCGGTCAGATGCCGCTAGCAGGTTGGGGGCCAAAGTGATTGAGTTGGGTGCCAATTGGATCACAGCTGGTTTAAGAGACGGAAAGCATTTGCTTGAAGAAGGGCAATCAGTAGTTCTACCATTCAGCAGGTTGCTGTTGTTGATAATTCAAGAGCGATGGACATTATTTCCCATTCCATGTGGAGCTGAGGGTTGGGGTAGATCAAATAAGTGGATTCTTAAGGAAGGGCAGTAGTCATTGTTTGGAATAACTGGTTTTGGTCCAGCAGTAAAGGTTCCGTTGTTGGAAAGAAGGGAATGTTCGTGTGGTGGCGTAGGTGATGAGGTAACGTTGAGACTAAAAGAAGTAAGTGTTTCAGCAGTTGAAGTGAGGCGTTGATTTAGAGAGGCAGTGGGTACATTGTTTGACATCGTATTTTTGAGCCTCAAGAAGATTTTGTTGAACTACTCTAGATTACGGTCCGATGATTGTATACGAACGTTCCCATGGTTGTATAGGGAGATGGTTGCTTCAGCCTTGAAGTCTGGTTAGGGTATTATGGAGATTCCGAAACCATGCAGTGTTTTTCTAGTTGTTTTAATTCTTAGTTTGTCCTTACCAGCAGAAAGCCAACACTTAAGATACAGGATCTCCATGGGTGGGAAGCCATAACATCGGACAGGTGGGTCTTGCAGATAATTAATCAATCTAGGGGTTTGTAAAGCGTACTACTCAACCTTTAGGGTCTCAAGGCACTGGGGGGGACGGGTTGTGCAGTTCCGTTGGGGTCATCTGAAGAGCTAAGTCTTGAGGTCTTTCCTGACCTGAAGCAGTCTGGGGTTTTGCCGGAAGTGGAGGGGGAGGTTGTTCCAGGTCTTGGCTGCGAGGTAGGAGAAGGACTTCCCACTGTTCCTGTAGAAGCATGGAATGGTGGTCAGGGCGAGGTTGGCTGAACAGAGGTTTCTCTTGGGGGCGTGGAAGGAGAAATGGTTGTTGAGGTATTGTGGCCCGATGTTGAGAAGAGCCTTGTACGCATGCTTGAGCATCTTGAAAGTTATTCTTCTTTTGAGCTTTTTGTTGATTCTGGCGTAGAGGGTGTTGCTGTAGTCTAGTCTGCTGGTGATGAGGGCGTGTGAACATTTTACTGGTTTTGGAGAGGATCCATTTGAATGTTTTACAGAGTATGCCGAGGGTGTTGAAATGGGCTGAAGAGACTGCATTGAAACAGGCTGAGGAGATGGTGTTCATTTGGCGGTTCGTAGTGAGCGATGAATCTAGTATGATGCCAAGGTTACATGCATGGTCTGTTGGGGTGGGTGGCTTTCTGAGGGTGGGGGGGCCACCAGGTGTCATCTCAAGTTGAGGGGGTGGAGCCCATGGTGAGAACTTGTTTTCTCTGAGTTGTTTAAGGAAGCTGTTCTTGATCAAGGTGGTGACCGCTTTCATCCCTTCTTGGAAGTTGTGCATTGTGATGTTAGGTTCTTTGGAGAGGATGAGCTGGGTGTCATCAGCTTAGAAGATTGTTTAGACCGTGGTTTCTGACGATGGTAGCGAGGGGGGTGGGTGGAGTTGTTGAAGAGGGTTGGGCTGAGGGAGGATCCTTGGGGTACTCTGCATCTGGACTCTGTCGGTTCTGAGAGGTAGGGTGGGAGTCTGACTCTTTGTGTTCTGCCCATGAGGAATGAGCAGATCCAGTCTAGGGCCTTTCTCGGATGCCGGCCTTGTGGAGTCTGGTGGATAGTGTGTGGTGGGAGAGGGTGTCGAAGGCTGCTGATGTCATCAGTGGCAGCGAGGAGGGTGGTCTCGGATCTGTGGTTGCTGCAGAATCCATGTTTGGATATGTCTAGGATGTTGTTGGTTTCGATGAACTGTGCTATCTGGGTGTTGATAGACTTTTTGAGGACTTTGGCTGCGAATGGAAGCAGTAAAATGGGCCTGAAGTTCTTGAGGTCCATCGAGTCTGTGGGGTATCTGGAGGAGGGGGTTTACTTCGGCGTGCTTCCAGTTGTCGGGGAATATTGCGGTCTCGAGGGAGCAGTTGATCGTTCGATGTAGCTTGGGTGCGATGGCTGTGGCTGCCCTGTGGAAGATGTGGGGAGGAAAGGGGGCCTAAGGGTGATCTGGAGTAGATGCTCTTCATGGTCTTTAATGTGTCTTCTGTCATGAACGGGGTCCAGGTAAGTAGGGTCTATTGGGTGGCGTCGCTGGGGGTGGGAATGGAGATGACATAGATGTCTTGGTCATCGAAGTTGTCGTAAAGCGTCCTGATCTTGAGGTGAAAGAAGGAGCAGAGTCTATTGCAGAGGTCTTGGGAGGGTGGGACGTCTGTTGTTTTGGTGTCTGATTTGGCAAATTCCTGTGATGGAGAAGAGTTCCTTGTGGTCTGGGCGATGGAGAGTATTCAGTCTTGGAGGAAGTTCTTCTTTGTAGCTTTGATGAGTTGGTGGTGTGCTGTGGTGGCTGTTCTGTAGGCGGTGCATGTGTCTGGGGTTTCGCTGTTTCTCCAAGTCTTTTCAAGTTGTCGTCAGGAACTCTTGAGTTCTTGGAGTGCCTGGTGAACCAGCTTGCTTTCTTGTTGCGTTGCCCTGTAGCCTTGCGGAGGGGGGGGGGCGAGTGTGTTGGCGCAGTTGGTGATCCATCGGTGGAGGTTGCTTGCCACGGTGTTGGTGTCTGGCATTGTTGGGTGTGCAGTGCTGGTGATGGTGGATGTGAGGTGTTCTTCGGTGACTTTGTTCCAGCTGTGTTGGAGGCGGAGTGTGTTCTTGTGTGTGGTGGATTTTCAAAAGGAGAAATTAATGCAGTGGTGGTCAGTCCAGAGCAGTTCCGTGGTGTAGCTGAAGAAGACCCTGTTTCCTCCTGAGAAGATTGGCTCGAGTGCGTGTCCTGCAGTGTGAGTGGGGGCGGAGACATGTTGCTCAGTCCAATGTTGGTGAGGTTCTCTAGAAGGGCAGTGGTGTTGTCCAGGTGGAAGTTTAGGTCGCAGAGCAGCATTTAGTCTGTGAAGGGGAGGGCGTGGGGTACAATTATGTTGGTGAATGCAGTGCAGGGGCCAGCGGTCGGTAGACAAAGGTTTCTGCAGAGCGTCCTTTTGGTGTTGGTCTGGATCTGGAAATGGAGATGTTACATGGTGGTCGAGGCATTGTCTGGATTGTTGGTTGTCATGCAAAGGGAGTTTTTGGATGATTGCAAAGCCTCCGCCTGTGCAGGTGGGGCGGTATTTCCTCAGGATTTTGTATCCGTCGAGGATGGTGGTTGCGATGTCAGGTGTGGAGCTGCCATTGGTCCAGGTCTCTATGAGGAAGGCGATGTCGGGTGTGTGAGTGTTGAGGAGGTCCCAGATTTCCCTGCAGGGAAAGCATGTTGATGAGGGTGCAGGTCAGTGGTTTGTGTGCGCTGGCGTCCGGTGAGCTGGGGCCTTTTTCTGGAGATCGGGTGTTGGGTGTTGCTAGGCGTCGAGAGCTGTCAGTTGTTGCTGTGTCTGGGGCTAAGCACATGGAGGGTGCTGGAGTTGTGCTGGCAGCGGGTTGGGGGACTGGGGTCCCTGGTGTTTGTCGTGGACGGGCAGAGACAGGCTTGCCTTTGGAGCGCCTGCTGCACAGTTGCCGCCATTAAGTAGGAATTGGGGAGGGAGGTGGGAGCGACACGCTGAGGGGAGTGGCCGCAGGGGTGGCAAGAAGCGAGGGAAAAGGGTCAAAAACAGGAGCAAAGAAAGAGAAAAGTTAAACAAAGAGAAAGGGCAAAACAGAGCGAGCAAAAAGAGGTAAACGAGCACAGAAGACAGCGCAGAAGAGCAGAGTGCTCTTCCACTAGACCACCAGGGATGAAGCGCAGGCAGGAGCCTGTGGGTGGAGGAGCGCCTCAAACACCTATCTGGCACGGAGCTCGGGCTCATAGGGCAGTCCCTCAATAGTGGAACTGCACGAGGAGAGAGCAGTGACACTGACCAGGAAGGTCAGTGGTCTTACTCTTCTTGCCTTGCAGCGGCGGCCATTAAGTAGGGGTGGGGAACAGGGCAGTCAGCTGGGAGGCAGGAGTGGGAGTGACACGCTGGGGGTGAGGGACAGCAGCAGCGGGGAGTGTGGGAAAAGGATTAAAAACAACAAAGCAAAGAAAGAAAATAGCAAAACAGAAAGGGCAAAAGAGAAAGGGTAAAAAAGAGCAAGCAAAAAGAGGAAAACTGGCACAGAAGACAGAGAGGAATAGCAAAAGAGCAGAGTGCTCTTCCACTAGACCACCAGAGATGATGCGAAGGCAGGAGCAAGTGAGTGGAGGAGGGCCTCAAACACCTACCTGGCATGGAGCTTATCTCTCAGAGGGCAGCCCCTCAATGGTGGTGCTGCACGCGGGAACAGCAATGACACTGACCAGGAAGATAGCCTAATGGAGCTACGCCCTGCCATTCCTTTCCACCCCAGCGTCTATTCCACCTATGTGAGAGTGCCTTTTGGAGAACAGTTTGATCATTTTGCTGCATGAAGTCAGGGGTCTTCTGGAGAACAGAGCCATAGAGAGGGTTTCGGCATTGGAGACTGGCACTAGGTGTAATTCCCTTTATTTCCTAGTCCCGAAAAAAGGTGGAGACCTTCGCCCTATATCAGAATTTCAACCCCTCAATTTTTTCCTGCGAATTCAAGATAATTACCCTATCCTAGGTCCTATCTGCCCTGGATCCAGAAGACTGAATTGTAGCATTGTCTATTCAATTTCCCTGGCCGTCTGGCCCACAAGTGCTACCTGTGGTTCAACATGGGCGGTTTGCCAGGTTCCCTCTCATGCTCACTAGTGGACCATGGATGTTCATGAACAATGACTCCTTCTCAGAGACTCACTTTCATGAGTGCCATCCTGGATGCCTTCATGTAATTCATTTGCAGACCTTCTGTCTGGAACAATGTGTCCAGGATATTCGGGCTATGATCCCGATGTTTTATTCTCAGTCCTGTGTGTCAGTAAGGATGGTTCTGAGCCTTCTTGGCCCCCCTGCACCCTGCTTGACAACCATGCCTAGTGGCATATGTGGCTCTGCAGTGGGATCTGAAGTCTCAGTAGGCCCAGCACCAAGGGAACCTGTAGGCTTCATCTTGGCTTCGGAGGAGAGTACAAAAGATGTGCATTGGTGGCTGCTTAACTGTAATTGAACCAGTGACCAACCTCTCTCCATAGCACACCCAGAGCTACCAATGGTGACAGGTGTGTTACTGCTGGGAGATGTGGAGATCAGAGGACTTTGATCTCAGGTAAGACCTGGCTCCATGCTGACCTACTGGAGCGCCAGGCCATTCGCTTGGCATTTCAAGCCTTCCTTCTGTCTATCAAGGGGAAGCTGGATCAGGTCCTCATGCACAACATCATCTCCAGATAGTACTGCAACAAGCAAGGCAGGGTGGGTTCCAAGGCCTTGTGCCAGGAGGCCCTGCTCCTCTGGGCCAGGCTGAATTGTCAGGGCATCTCGCTGAGTATGCACCACCTGGCAGGATCTTTAAATGCCAGGGTGTACAGACTCTGCCAAGGAGCTCACTAATGGCAGCTACACCCCGAGGTGGAGAAGGATATCACCCAGCAATGGGGAGAGCACTGACTCGATCTCTTTCCCGCCACCGAGAATACGCAGTGCCAACACTTTTACAAGTTGGAGATCCCAAGAAGGCTTTACCCCACAGATGTATTACACCTAGAATGGAGTATGGAACTTTTGTATCCCATCCTGCTGCTGCTGCCGCCTCTCCTGTCCCAATTTTTAAAGAAAATCAGGAACAACCAGGCCCTATCCCTCCCTAGGGCTTAGATTGGGCCCGGAGAGTGTGGTACAAGGAACATCAGGGGTTTAGCACCTGTCCTCTGATCAGACTGCCACGTCAGGAAACTCTAATGTTGCACTATTTTCCCTCCAGCGTGCATGTCGGTGCACACAGCATTCCCCAAGCGCCCAAAGGTTTCCTGAGAGTGCGTAGGTCGTTCAAAGCATTAGGAGAGAGCCTGCCTTTTGCTAGCAGCTCGCCTTTTAAAATGACATTCGGCGTGAAAGGTAATGTGTCTCTTAGTACTGTGTGTGGAAGATAAAGCAACCCGTCTGGGAAGGGGATAAGTGGCATTGGACCCTGTGGTGGAAGAAAGCTGCACAATTAGCCTGGGTGTGTGGAGCACATAGTGGTCTACCGAGGGAGCCAGCAGACTGCTTTCACTTTCACTGCTAGTTTCACAATTAGCTAGAAACGGGGAGGGATGGGGTGGCATGAAGACCAAAATGTTCTGTTTTTAAAAAACGTTAAAAGGTACAGAACTGTGCGGGCTGTTGGCAAGAAGTGGCAGTGCATAATGCCTCCTGCACAAAGAAGGCGCATGACCTGGAAATGATATGGTACAGTATTTATGAAGCGCAACCTCCTGAGGAATATAAACTGCTCCACTGAATGGGAGGGTTTGCCCAAAGTGTTATATGTAGCCCCTGGCTTAGAGGTCAGTGACCAGCCCCTAGTAGAGAAAGTAGGCAGGGAGCCCTTTTATCTATTAGCTGGTGAGATGCTGACTTGAAACAGGTGGCAGCACTCCACTATCTTACGTTACTCACTGCCTCCCATGCCACCCATGCCTCCCATGCCACCCTGTTCTCTGAATGTATTCTGAATCGTTGTCGCCATTAAAACCGCAGTCCCTCTTTTTTAAGCCTGAGTGTTTATTTTGTTAAAATTGGGGAAAGCAACTAGTAATTTATTTCAAAAGTACTACATTCCACTTGTGAGATAGCTGAAAGTATTTTATTATCAAAACCTCAAAAAGGGTTTGAGTTTTCTGAGATTTTGTGGCAGTTACAGTAATAGGAAAATTGTGTTTGTCTATCAAGCAGCATTGGTTTGAGGCTCGAAGTAAAGCAATTTTCGTTTCCGTTACCAAGGGTGGTGCTTCACAGGGTTGGATTGGGACCGAAAATAGCCCCTGGCACAAGAATAAAAGTGGCGGCCTCATTGAGTTAGATAGCTGAAATGTGGCCCATGGTTGCAAATTGAGGCAGTTTTGAACGTGTGCAGGCATGCAGAGTAATTGTTTTGCAAGGTAGAGAAGAAGACTGCATGGGTGTGAGCTTACTGCAGGCAATGTTTTTTTATATAGCCGAAATCAATAGTACAAACTGGCCCACCAGACCATAAAACAGGCCCAAAAACCTGGCCCAAACACTGCTCCATCAAACCAGACCATTGGGCACTGCCTGATTGCCCTATAGTTCAGTCCACCTCTGGTTTCCCTTGTAAATGCAAGTACTTCTATGACCATTTTATTGCAAAATGCAAGATCACCCTTTGCTTGTGGCACCATGCATTATTATGTTTAAACCCCTAAGGAGGGTGTGCAAGGGAATTGGTATAGTAAATAATAGCTGTGCACCTGCTGCATGCCAGCTTGTAACATCGACTGTGTATTATGCAGAGATGGTAATATCAATTTAATGATCATTGTTTTGCACATAACACTGATCTGAGAGAGGAGTTTTATTTTCTTTTGCTTTGTGTGTGTGTTTAAAAATAATGTACTAAGAATGAGTTGGAAGGCATCCGATGCTCCACCAGTATGCTGAGCTAATAGAACGTGTGCTTGAGAAATAAACACAGTGCTTCACATCCGTGTGCTTGCTGTCTAGGGGTAATATTCAAGAGCAGACTCATCAATGAGTTGCGTCACCCTAAAGGGCGATGCAACTACTAATTCAGATTTAGCCAGCCATGCAAGGCCACCTTGCTGGGCCACCTGCTGGGCCTGATAAATCTAAAGTAACGCAGTGCAAATCACTGCGTTGCGTTACTCTGCCCCAGGGAGGTGGAGCCTCACGCATACACCCATGCATTTTGGCGCATTCCCAGATTTACTATTACTCGTAGACCTAGCTTGTTTAAATTAACCACCCACACGAATGATAAGCGCGAGAGGTACCTGGGTGGCAGGGTACCAGGCGTCCTTGTTACGATCCTAGTTAAAACACCTTGAGTTTCTGTTTTGGTCGGTCCGAGCAGTCTCGTGGAGCTGCAGGGTCTGGTGCGCCTCAGCGGGTGTTTCTGGGGAGTGCTATGACTGCTTAGATTGACTGCAATCTAAGCAGTGGACGGACTGGACATCGTTCCCCCGATCCTAGGAGACCATTCCTACGGAGTCATAGCACTCCCCGGAAACACCCTCTGAGGCGCACCAGACCCCGCAGCTCCATGAGACTACTCGGACTGACCAAAACAGAAACTCAAGGTGTTTTAACTAGGATCGTAACAAGGAGGCCTAGTACCCTGCCACCCAGGTACCTCTTGCGCTTATCATTCGTGTGGGTGGTTAATTTAAACAAGCTCAGAACACCCAAGCCCTGCACCAGGGCAGGTGTATTATTACAGGCAGGCAAATGTTGTCAATTTTAGTCCTGATGATGGTCCCATGTAATTGAGCAAGAGGGATCTAAACGTCGACTCCACATAGTGCTTTCACAACCTTACCATTGTTTTTCATTCTGTTGTGTCTAGCACTTCCCTGGCAATACTTCTATTCAAACACTGATTAAAAGTGGCCAGTATTGCTCCTTTTTTGCCTGTAAATCTCTCCCTCATATGTTGTTTGTCCTTCTTGAGTATGGTACAGGACTGTGCCTTGTAACCATTTATTCCTTTTGTTCATCTTGTTCAAATAAATACCCTGTCCGGCTGGACAGAGGACAACAAATATAGTTTCCTATTATGGCCTATATTATATTGCTTTTCTTGATTCTGATAAGCTAAGGACCTTTGTCCCTCATAGCATTCTTTCCCACGGTCCATAGCTAACTGTTTGGGTCCCCTTGTTAGATTTAACAAGCATAATAGATGGCAGCACTTACCAGAGACACTGACCGCCAGCATTACAAATGTATTTCATAGACATCAGGCACTAAAAACAAAGTATGGGGCATATTATCAAGAAACGGCGTTAAAATTATCGCCACTTTAGCGGCAGGAAAATGCCGCTAAAGCGGCGATAATGGGCTTGATAATATGCCCTGGAGAATTCCAATAGAAGCCCATGTTCACACCAGAACATGGGCTTCTATGTGAATTCACAAGGGCATATTATCAAGCCCCTTATCGCTGCTTTAGCGGCAGTTTCCTGCCGATAAAGCTGCGATCAATTTAAAGCCGTTTCTTGATAGTATGCCCCCATATTCTGAGCATATAAGTACTAAAACTTGAAGATTATAGCTGTCATTAAAAAACAAAGCGATTCTAAATTCAAACGCAAATACTAGGGCTGGGTGTAGTTCGCGAAGTAGCGCTACGCATTGCTACGCGAAGTGCACTACGTGAGCTACGCGTAGAACTACGCAAACTGCGTAGTACCATGTTCGCACTGTGCAAATGCCCTTTTAAATGATTGCACAGTGCGGACAAGCATCCGGTGCTGTGCAATCATTGAAAACGGCATCTTGCACAGTGCGAGCTGTAGTTTTCTACTGCTTGGGTATATTTTTACTTGAGCGGCAGCTTTCTCAACGCGGACTGGTAGTTTCTCATCGAGAGCGGTCGCGAGTATACGCGACCACTCGCAATGAGAAACATGACCTCCCCGCATTGAGAATCTCACAGGGAGGTTTATTTTCCACGCTTGCAATCGGCAACTTGATGTTGCTGATCGCAAATGAGGAAAAAGTCTCACCGGGATGTCATTTTGCTTGCTCGCGGTCGCCAACTTGACATTGAGGACCACGAGCAAGCAAAAAATGACCACTGCACTACGCTACGCGTGTTTGCACCGTGCTACATGCAGTTCGTGAAGTAGCGTAAACTACGCGCGCGTAGCGTAGTGCTTTGCCCAGAGTTAGTAAATACTTTGAAACAGATTATCACATCAGCAAAAATAAAAACGACAAAAGAAAAAGAAGAGAAAGTGAGTCTGACCCACCCAAAATAAAACCCCCAACCACAGACACTTTAAAGATAAAAGGGACTTCCGAGCTACATTGGACATTATCCTTGAGCAACTGGTATCTGTCTTTGATATGACTCAAGCTACGAAGACTGCTTTAATGCAAGCTGACTCACAGGTTTTCAGTATATTTATTCGCCCTATAAATAAAGATCATAAACATACAAAGCACAGAGATCACAGCATAGTTCAAAATGAAAGATACAAAGTTAACAGATGTATAGATGAAAACGTAACCAATACACTCGATAAGTATCTGACTAAATGCATAAAATACAATGTATCACATATACATGGAAACATTTCATGGTTAAAACATCACATTAAGACATCAATATCAAATCAAAGATAGACCTAAATCAGTGAAAAATGCTACTAATAAATCCATCACCCAGCTTAGCGTTGAAATCACATAAAAACAAAAGGAGCTGTGTCTATCCTTGATAAACAGGGCTTGGTATGCGTGGCTGGGTGTAGTTACAACGGATGCTTCTATCGTAAGGTTCAACTTGACCCATGGGGATAGGCCGCCCTTGGCCCTCCTATGAGAAGAAGCCAGGGCGGGCACGAATAACCAGAAAATCCCTTACGCGAAATGGGAGAAGTAGCCCAGGTCTACTGCATAACAACAAAATCAAATGTATCGATGGAAGCCACCCAGTCGAAATTTGAAATGATTTGATTTGTATATTTATAAAGCGTGCGATTGCTCGGAGGCGTCTTGGCGCTAAAGTTTGATGCGAATTGGATTACTGCTGAGGTGAAATTCTAATTTAGCAGCGGAAGTGTTAAATGTTGTCCTTTAGCCTCGCAATATTCCAACTTATCAATAAAGAAGAATCCTAAAAACCTGCCACCCTTACCTTTTGTCCATGGGCATGTTGGTGGGGATTTGAGATAGCTGCGTGGAAGGGACTTTGGACGACTCCTTTACAATGGTAAATGCCCCATTTGACGTAACCCCAGGAAGAGCAGTAAGGGTCTGAATCGATTGCCCAGGATCCACTCTCAAGCTTGAATCCCGATAGGCAAGGAGAGTCAGTCTAATTTGTTAATATTCGCTAGTGGTGCAGACAGATTTTTACATGGGATCTGATAACCACCAAAAATGCTGTCATCTGGAAGGCCCAAGGCGGAGAAAAGTTGTGGGCCCAGTGAGGGGATCTGTAAAAGAAACCAAGGGGTACAGCATTAATATCAGTGTTCAGAATTTGAGTCTGATGGAGTTATATCACGGAACAAAGCAGGGAAATACATTGCATGCCTTAACCACACATTGTTTACCTCGCATTTTTTACAACGCATATGCTTTTATAACACATGGCAACACATGCCATTACAACGTAAAGCTTACATATGAAAAACAATGTATTTGGGAGGACACCCCCACCCCTCAACTTACCTTAAATGCATTGGAAAAGCATGCGTTGTAAAGACATACACGTGGTACAAACTTGCGTGCTAAAAAAAAAATGTGTTGTAAAAGCGCAATGTGGTAAAAGCCTCGTTTGAAAAGGCTGTTTCCCGTCTAATGGTGCTGGGTCAGAATGTTTCTTACAATGGCTGGATACCTGAAGTTTATAATAACACTGTCCCCTTGGATGGAATTCGTAGAAGGCCCACTCCAAGCAATGCATCAGACTATCAGAATGTTCTTGTTGCCCTGAGTGTTGAATCTAAAGTGACTAGCAAGCCAGTGGCACAACTTGTTGTTTGGAAGCAGTCCAGTGGACCCCTAGCTGGGATCTTGCAGTGAGGGTACACAGTACAGGGGCAGCCTTAGGCAGGTGCAAGCTGTGCACCTGCACAGGGCCACCAAACCCCAGGGGCCACCACACCAATATATATCCTTAATATAATAATCCTCTGAGGATGGATACATATTTGCGTGGCGGCCCCTGGCAGGGATTTGGCGGCCTCCGGCTCTGTTCCACTTCCAAACACCCTGACCCCCCCCCTCTTCACTGGCCTCTGCGCTCCACCCCGCCCAGACCCCCTCTTTCGGGGACCCCTACCTACGCTCCCTGCCCAGGGCCGCCATGAGCCTAGAGCCGCCCCTGCACAGTAAAGGGGCAGCAAGATGGAGGGAGATTGATCAGTGGTAGCAAAGACGTAGGGCGGGACTGAAGAACAACTAATGGAGGGAGCCAGGTTCACTGAGGGCATGGAGACAGAGAACTCCTTCTGCAGTAGCCGAGACAGTAGGCAGGATGGAAGGCCAAGCGCCAGAACCGACTGACTGAGGAACGGTGTGGTAGGAGCAGATGGTCCTAGGTGGAAGTGGCAGCTTGGTTGCTGGTGCTGGCATATAGTTAGAAATTTTCCTACTCCCGCCTTCAATTTATTTTAGTTTCACCCTCAAGGGGGGTAAAGTAATCCTTAAGAAAGACGTAAGTTTATGCAAAATAGGAGCACACGTGAGGTCCTCCAAAACACCGGAGGACTTGGAATCGGTGGTGCTTGGGAACCAAAAGGGTTTAACAACTGGCTCAGCGCTGTCGACATCGTCTGTTATGGAAACAGCAGCTGTTCCAGTGAAATCCAAGGACAGGCCTCTCTCAGCCAAATCAATTTCTTTTGAGATGACATCTGCAGCTCTGGCCAGGAAAGAATCACTAGTGGTGCGTTTGGGACCTGTGAAGGTTTCATAATCGCTGCCTTCCTTTTACCCATTTTATGAAAGGAGACCAGCCAACTGCAGAACGAGTATAATGGCTGGCCCGGGGAAGTACAGACAGGACATGAGACGGTCTCATCAAGGACAGGTTAACAATAGGAAGCAATACTACTAACTTCCAGAGCAGTTCAGATCTTCCAACCAAAATGTTGCCTCAGTGGTCCCAGGTGGAAGGGCCAAGAGACTCGTCCAAGAGACTCTTGGCCCTGGCACGTCCCGCACTGCAGAAGTTCAACAACGCTTTTAAGCATGAGACTGTCGTGGTGGTGTGGGCCCCTCCTTTACACAGGGGGATGCTGGGAGGCGAAGTCCCACCCCACAAGGGCCTCACTACATGTTGGAAAATGGAATGCAGGAAACCGCCCTCCTTTGTGACAAGATATCCAGGTGTTGTATGGAACTGCATAGGTATCACACAGGGCATGGAAGTAATAGGAGGTATAATATCCAAAGAGAAGTATGTTTGAAGGCTCAGACATCACTAAACACACATGAAATCACACCAGCCATAAATGCAAGGAGAAATACTTGAGCTCAAAGACAGAAACAGAAGAGGAACTTTGTGCATTTTCAAACTCCCAGAAGGCTCTGAAGAGCGGGAAAATGCATGTGTACAATTCCTGGAAGCATGTATTCCAAAGGTTCTATGGTTATCCTCTGCCAGAGTGTTTGAAATCGAATGAACTACAAAGCACCTTCTAAACCTAAATCTAAGAACACGAAGAGCCCTTGGAGGTATCAACATTAAGGACCTTATTCATGAGAAAGTAACGTAGCATGGTGCCGCAAGCCATATGACTGTGCAGCACTGCATTACTTTCAAATCAAAGGGATGCGTCATATTTACAACAATATGATGTATCCCTGAGCTCGCCCCTGTACTGGCGCACATTTGGCTGCCATACACCAATGCAGGCACCCTTGCACCATGGCACAAGGGTGCCTGCCTTGCGGTAATGACTGTTTATGTGCAGGAAGGTACACCGTCCTGCACAAAAACAATCACGAGAAGTGTTTTCCTCTTTCTCACATAGAAAGAAGAAAAAAGAGACAAAATAAAAGTATTTAAACTCGTTGCGCCTCCTTTGACCGCCCTTGGAGAGGCGTAGGATTCTGACATATTCCCAGTGTTGGACCTGGGACCTCCAAGTCACATAAGGTAGCTTGGCACTAAGTGGAAAGGCTTAACTCTGCGGAACCTGTGTTAAGTTTGCATCACACCCTTCAGCAACATAACATCCACCCACTTAAAAATAAGGACGCTACACCAAATTTAGAAGAATACGGTCTGCTTTATAAAAACTCTTTGTTGAATTGACGACTTATTATCAGGTTTCAATACATCATATAATCTCACATGTCATTATTACTTTACATTACATTTTTTATGACATTAGCACCCTTTCTAGGATATGTTCCTGTAATTTAAATACGTTTTCTACACACTTCAGCTCTAGATCAAGTTTCTGCAATTGTCAAACTCTTTTGCAATACAAAGAAGCTGAACTTTACCACCACAGTCTCATGGGTATTTCATACAAGACGTTCAGGTTTACAACCCCAGCTTCGGTAATGTCACCCACTGACTTGTTGTACTATGTGGAGCCTAAAAAGGGGATAGACAGGTAGTTACTTCCTCTGATTCAGGGCTGCTTTAACTTGTCCCTGGACCCACTTTAGGCTATGTGGCCCCTTTCAACAAGTGTTGTGCTTCTAGGACAGTTGCAGCTCCTACACCCTTTCTTTACCCCCAGTTCGGCCCCCGTCTTTCCGGGAATCCGGGTTAGGCGGAATAACAGTGCTTAGCCTCGTTTGGGTGGGGAAAATCCGGTCACAAAGGATAACAATTTTACCACTATACCCCTACTCGGGAGCCAGTTTGCCACCTGAGGAGTAATTTACAGTCTCCCTCGCTGTTTCGTCACACTCCCCGTGACGGTCCCCACCTCCCTCCAGTTATGCGGCCCGGCTTACTTGTCTCAGAATAGGACTGCCGGTTAGGTTGCAATGACGCCGATACCTGGGGACATAATGGCGCTTACTGACACTCTGGTTTCCTGTTGTCTCTGTCCCGGGTTGAGATGCTCCTCCCTCGGAGGCATCGATGGATTCAGACTTCACCGCCCGGTGCACTCCTCAGTGATCGGCACCTCAGAGTCTGCGCAGCCGTCGACGCTGTGGCACTACCCCTGGCGTTTCCTCTCAGACTGCTGGGCTTGCGCAGAAGACGACGCGGCTGCACTTCTTCCGACGCTCTCGCCTGGCCGCTCCCTCTTCGCTGTCTCCTCACGCCGGGGTCCCGCCTCTCTCGACCCGCCTCTTCCGTCGCTGCCTCACTTTCTCTGACACCCTCCAGCACTTCACCAACTCGCAGAGGAAGTCGGTGCCGGACAGAGCCCTTACCCCACGCAGAGTTGTCAGCTGGACACGCCAGGTTCAGGTTCACGGTGAGTCCTTGAAGAAGGAAGCGCTAGCTCCTTAAATGCCTTAGGGGAAAAGCACTCAGGGCCGCAGTTGATAAAGTGATCTTTCAGGGTTAGACTTCTTCCCTTCTTTCAAGCGCGACTCTTCTCAGAGATCTCAGAGACTTTAGTATGTCCTGGAGAGGTCGTACAAGGATTTTAGGAATGGGCTACCCTGGTGGGGTTTGGTCAACACGAGTGGGTACAGGTCAGTACAGGATATCAGTCTGCCCACAGGTCAATTCCGCTCCTGGTAAAGCGCTGTCCTCCTCAGAGTCGCCTCCCTCCTCACCAGTTCCACTCTCTAGCAATCACTGGTCAACAACAACATGGCCGCCTCGCATCCCGCCTTATATAGGTTCCCCTCCAGAGGTCCAGCAAAGTCCAGAAGGTTCTGGAAGTCCCTATTCTAATCTATAGGTCTTCCTCCTAGGATGGCAGTTATGGCAGTTTATGGCCACCATTTTAGGTATCTCCTAGTTTTCTAGTCAGGAGAGGCCCCTACCTCAGGAAAAGGACCACGAGGGCCAAAGAGCATCTAACCCCTAACCAACACCGCAAAAATTCAGTGGACATAAAAATTAAAGGTTTTGAGGGGCAAAAATGTGACAAAATAAATAATTAATAAAAGGGGCTACTCAAAGGGCAGACAGGTCTAACACCCAGGTTACAAAATGATGTAAATCTGGGAATGCAATAGAATCCATGGGTGTCCACATGGAACACCCCTTTCACGCAAAGTACTGCTTGAAAAGTGGCCGTATTCAAAAGGCCACTAAAAGCCATGCAGGGTGGCTTTACGTGACCTTGTAAATATGGAACACCACACTGTGCCATTGGTGCGTCAAAAAAAGTGACGCATTGGCGGTGCAATAAGCTTGTAAATATGCCCCCATGCTTTTACCCTTGATCATATGAGAAAAGAGGAACATATCATGTGGGAAGGAACAAACATTGCTATATCACAGGAGTACTCCAAGGAACATTCCGCTTCCGCTAAGGAGTCCTGTCTCTAAGTCAACAAAGACCTGAACCTTTTTCTGGCGCAAAGAAATATAAGGCCGTCCGACATGGGAAAACTAAATTCTTCTTTGCCCCTTGAGAAATGGAAAAGTTCCTAAACAAAGCTACAGAGTCGAGGATGGGTTTCCAATACCAAATACTTAATAGATCTCGGCCAACTCTGCCTCTAACCAGAGAGGAGTTATAACTCACACAGGACATACATTATGATCTGCACTGTATCTTTTATCCAAATCATGACGACCACAGGTGCAGTTATTACATATGGTGGCTCAATCCAACAGATGTACAAGGCCTTTATACAACCCTTACTAACAACAAACCACCATCAAAACCACTATGCTCTTAAAACTCCTGTTGCTTCGTACACTTAGAAAATAATTGTTCACATAGTGAATTATAAGAAAAATGTAGCGTGTCATCTGAGGTTTGTCAGTCAACAAAGCCCTACGGTGTCCTAGTTGAAGCTGAACTTAGGATTCTCGGGCAGAGCTGGGAGTGACGTTCCACGAGTAGTAAACTACAAAGAGGGTAGGGAGGGATGGGATATAGTTTAGTAATTGTTCATAGATGATTTATGCTTGTTGTTTCGAATCCATGGTCACATTCGACAGTGGGAAATAAACTTGTTGACACATAGTTATGATGTAACAATAAGATGGCATCACTATGAGCATTGCTAATGCTCCAAAGCTGGGGTTGAATGGTGCTTACATATGAGCAATGGTGGTCCTGGCCAATATGGGCCTGATTCACAGAACTAACTTAAGACAAAATCCTAAACTTACTACTTTTGGTATTCACAGAAGTCAGGATTTTGTCTCAAGACAGACTTACGTTAGGATTTTGTCCTAAGTCTGTCTTAAGACAAACTTAAAACAAAATCCTAACTTCTGTGAATACCAAAAGTAGTAAGTTTAGGATTTTGTCTTAAGTCAGTTCTGTGAATCGGGCCCTATATCTTTATACACCACGCACAGATACGCATGCACATAAATGGGGCCTATTCACAAAGCATTATGGAGTAGTAGTATATTTTTACGTACTCTAACATGCCTATGTAAATTAGCACCAAAATCTCTAAACTGGCATAAAATTGACACTTTCATGGAATATTAATATACCATAAGTGCAAATAGAAAGGACTCCGTCCTCTTTGCACTTATAATAAAAAGGAAGCTGATTCACAGAGGCATTTAAAAGTATGTAGAAATCTACTTCAATAATACTACTTTACATACTTCAAAATGCTATTGTGAATATTCCCCAATAAATCTAAATTAAATGCAGCCATCAAACTACTCAGCATAAACAACTGGGGAAAGTAAAGGTTTGTCATTGAATGTGAAAGGCCTTAATAACCCAGTGAAAAGAAGAAATACACTGCTCAAAATTCCAAGGAGATATTGTATTTCTCCAAGAAGCTGAAATTGGTGTAAAGCAAGTATGGTTCATAAGGAACACCATGGTAGATTATTTCTCAGGCATCCATGCAGTAGTAGAATAAAAACGTAGTGAAGAGTTAAAATTAGTGTTATCATCTGAAGTTGGTAGATGTGTAAGAACAAAATGACAGATTTATAATATTTCCATCTATGCCTCTGTGTCTGACAAACCATAGTTTTGGTCTGAATTAGATAAAAGATGTCTCTTACCTTCTCTGAAGCCCACCTTTTCTTAGAGCAATATTTCTACCTACCTTACGATGGTACTATCTATTGACATCCTATTGACATCCCATTGACAATCTATAAAAAAATGACTGGAGGGGGACAGGGAGAGGCATGCAGGTGGATCGGCCCTGTATCTATGGGAGAACCTTCCTGAGAGATCCTCACTGATCTCATGAGATCCTGATTAAGGGAAATGCTACTCCTTTCTACAAATCGGGCGGCACTGGTTAGTTTAGGCCGCCGCTTATACTATAATTGATCTTCCTTTGGTCCTGACAAAGCGTTTTGGATCTCCTTCTGAGGCCACATACAGCGCGTAACATGTTGACCGTTATAGATGTCCATTAGGGACATAATATCCCTTAGAGCAGCACCACACACTTTGTTTTAACAATGACAGAGGGATCACCCTAATAAATAGTACCCACTCTGCCTCCAATCATTTTTTAACACACCACTTTAGACGTCACTGCCACTTACACTCGGGGAGAACCCGTAGGGCATTACAGTGCCGGTCCGACGAGGAGCAAAGTCCAAATGATGACATCCTTCGGTGTGTTTGAGGGCATTATGATGAGGACACACTGTCCCCCACAGATGGAGTAGCACACAACAAAAGTTTCTTCCTTTTTCTCCCTCTACAAGGAACAGTGATTCCCTTTGTGTACTATAGATTGACAACCTGCAAGTTTAGAGAGTCATAATTACACCAATGCAAAACCTATGCAGTCAGTTGGATCTCATTAATAGTGAAAAATACAACATCCTGGTGAAGAAGAGTTTACATTCTTCTCCTGATTTGAATGTTTTGTGGATCTACATGCTTGAATCATTCCCATTCGCTGAGGTTACAGCTTCACGATAACTTTATGTCCAAGACAGAGCAGTTTGTCCAGTTTCTGCCCATTTCCAACTGCATGGCAAAAAACGTGGCAGAGAACTTAAAGGATTCAGAAAAGGGGGTGATTCAGAAAAGGGGGGATTCAGAAAAGGGGGTGGTGATGAACAGAGTGTCTGAATTAAGCAGACCACTCTTACCCAGTCCAAAGATCAGGGCTTGATCCATCACCGTTTTTTAGCTCACTGCACCATCCCAGCTCAGAACCTGGCTACATGCAAATTAGTCTGTCCCTGGCTCAGTGCATCATGGGAACAGGGCAGACCAGACTACCAAGCCAATTCTTATGCTGGGAAGGAAACAAGCTTCCGGGTACCGGTTTCTGGCATTTCAGCCGTCTTCGGCCCGGCTTGCTTGAATCCTGATGGTGCAGTGAGCAAGGGACTCATGTCTGAGTATACCCTTCCACGCTTATGGTGGACAAAATGATTCAGAAAAGGGGGTGGTGATGAACAGAGTGTCTGAATTAAGCAGGCCACTCTTACCCAGTCCAAAGATCAGGGCTTGATCCATCACCGTTTTTTAGCTCACTGCACCATCCCAGCTCAGAACCTGGCTACATGCAAATTAGTCTGTCCCTGGCCCAGTGCATCATGGGAACAGGGCAGACCAGACTACCAAGCCAATTCTTATGCTGGGAAGGAAACAAGCTTCCGAGGACCGGTTTCTAGCATTTCAGCCGTCTTCGGCCCGGCTTGCTTGAATCCTGATGGTACAGTGAGCAAGGGACTCATGTCTGAGTATACCCTTCCACGCTTATGGTGGACAAAATGATTCAGAAAAGGGGGTGGTGATGAACAGAGTGTCTGAATTAAGCAGACCACTCTTACCCAGTCCAAAGATCAGGGCTTGATCCATCACCGTTTTTTAGCTCACTGCACCATCCCAGCTCAGAACCTGGCTACATGTAAATTAGTCTGTCCCTGGCCCAGGGCATCATGGGAACAGGGCAGACCAGACTACCAAGCAAATTCTTATGCTGGGAAGGAAACAAGCTTCCGGGTACCGGTTTCTGGCATTTCAGCCGTCTTTGGCCCGGCTTGCTTGAATCCTGATGGTGCAGTGAGCAAGGGACTCATGTCTGAGTATACCCTTCCACGCTTATTGTGGACAAAATGATTCAGAAAAGGGGGTGGTGATGAACAGAGTGTCTGAATTAAGCAGACCACTCTTACCCAGTCCAAAGATCAGGGCTTGATCCATCACCGTTTTTTAGCTCACTGCACCATCCCAGCTCAGTACCTGGCTACATGCAAATTAGTCTGTCCCTGGCCCAGTGCATCATGGGAACAGGGCAGACCAGACTACCAAGCCAATTCTTATGCTGGGAAGGAAACAAGCTTCCGGGGACCGGTTTCTGGCATTTCAGCCGCCTTCGGCCCGGCTTGCTTGAATCCTGATGGTGCAGTGAGCAAGGGACTCATGTCTGAGTATACCCTTCCACGCTTATGGTGGACAAAATGATTCAGAAAAGGGGGTGGTGATGAACAGAGTGTCTGAATTAAGCAGACCACTCTTACCCAGTCCAAAGATCAGGGCTTGATCCATCACCGTTTTTTAGCTCACTGCACCATCCCAGCTCAGAACCTGGCTACAATGCAAATTAGTCTATCCCTGGCCCAGTGCATCATTGGAACAGGGCAGACCAGACTACCAAGCCAATTCTTATAATGGGAAGGAAACAAGCTTCCGGGGACTGGTTTCTAGCATTTCAGCCGTCTTCGGCCCGGCTTGCTTGAATCCTGATGGTGCAGTGAGCAAGGGACTCATGTCTGAGTATACCCTTCCACGCTTATGGTGGACAAAATGATTCAGAAAAGGGGGTGGTGATGAACAGAGTGTCTGAATTAAGCAGACCACTCTTACCCAGTCCAAAGATCAGGGCTTGATCCATCACCGTTTTTTAGCTCACTGCACCATCCCAGCTCAGAACCTGGCTACATGCAAATTAGTCTGTCCCTGGCCCAGTGCATCATGGGGTTAGGAAAGGTCTATAGCAAAGTGACAGACATTGATTAAATAATACAATTTACGTTTTTTTGTAAATAAAAACCTAGAATGAAACCGTATATTAAGTCCACTTGTGTACAGAAACCAATGAGAAAAATAATTTCTGATAGAGCTTTATTGTTTATTGTTGTTGACTATTTTTCTTTTGTTTTCTACTGTTTTTTGTATATATAGTTTATATAAGTGATTATGTGTTTAAATTTTATATAGTCTTGAATTAAAAAATACAAAAGAGAAAATACAAAATCAATAGACATGAAACATATATACCGTGATGAAGGCAAAGCGGTAGACACCACTACGCGCGTTTCGGCTCTTGAGCCTTCTTCAGGTGACCGTCTATTGTTCTATAAGCAATAAAAAGATATATGGATGAAATTTACAAACAGACATATTATGTACAATATATAAAAGAAGACATATATACAAATTATTTACATTTCTTACAGTTTTATAATGGCGACAACCTTATTATATACAGTGGACTTAGGACAGACATACATGTTATTTACAGTTATAGCAAATCATAGAGGGCAGTATAGGTGTGTCATCATAGTGGTAGAGATTCTTTTCATTTACACTTGTATTACTTCAAGGTATAGTGATTTGACAGGGATGTAACATTTCTTGTATACACGGCAAATTTTATACATTACAGTATTGACATGTTTATACACTTTAGAGCATGTTAATAGTTAGCCCTTTACCTGTTGATTACCTTAGATCTCTTTTAGTTTTACATTAATCGATAGACATTATTTGATTATACATTT
The DNA here is from genome assembly GCF_964263255.1 of Lissotriton vulgaris. Taxonomy (NCBI): domain Eukaryota; kingdom Metazoa; phylum Chordata; class Amphibia; order Caudata; family Salamandridae; genus Lissotriton; species Lissotriton vulgaris. The sequence goes on along the minus strand of NC_141686.1, from coordinate 127,112,448 downwards.
CAGATCATATACATGGTTAAGCTTTACCTGTTGCAAGGCAAATTTTATACATGACATTATTAACATGTTTATACACTTCAGAGCATGTTGATAGTTAGCCCTTTACCTGTTGATTACCTTAAATCTATTTTAGTTGACATTAATTGATAATCATTATTTGATTCTACATTTCAGATCATATAGATGGTAAAGCTTTACCTGTTGGTTGTGATAAAATTGTTTTACTTGACATCAAAATGATAGACATTATTTGAGTATATTAATCTTGAACTTCAATTCATAAATTGCATTCCATAATAGACAAAATATTGATAAGTCAAGTGTACAGGTTACTTTCTTAAAGCAATACATATATTGTTTGATAACCATATAGTTTTCAAAAATAATCCACCTGTATAATGTGGAGTATACTTTTATGGGGGTAGGATAGACTTTATTAGCAAAGGTGGGAATAGGCAAAATAGAGAAAGATGTGGTTTTTAATAATATCCTATATGACCTGTAGTTTAAAGTATTGCTACATTGTTAAGAGAGAAAACAAATGTTGTTAAACCAAATGAAAGCATAGCAATGACCGAGGTTCCCAGAATTTATATAAAAAGGGGGAACTTAGGTTGAACAAAGATGATATAAATGTATGGAGATGTACTTACAGAGTTTCAAAGAGTCCAGGACTCACAGTTAGGTGTGGCGTGGATATAAAAGGTCAGTCGGTAAAGGCAGCTTCTTAAGATCTGGAGGTGTAATATAATTAACAACGATAATAAAAATAGTTATAATACGTATCATTACAGAATTAAGATAACTTGAGACATATTGGATCCTGTAAATGAAGGAGGATTTAAACTGTACATAGGATGAGCTGCATAATAAGTCAGATATAGGTGTAAATATAGCAGACTGGTAGGTAGTAATATCACTGTTAACCCTGTTGGTGTATAGATGACTATGAACTATGAACATGGATAGGGTCATACAGCAATGAGAGTAAGAAGCATAATAAAATTACCTTGAGATGTGGAACGATGTAGTCCTATAGCTTGTCATATGATGTTAAACTTCAGAGAAAAGGAGGTGGTAGAACAGTATAGTGGAGGTAGCTTAGATTCAGATCGTTATTTGTGTTGACATTTGTAGAACCTAAAATAAGATATCATGGACCAGATATAGTTTGCATGTATAATTGACTCTCCATATAAGTGAAAGAGTGCATTATCAATATATAGTTACCTCCACGAGGATAACTTCCAGTGAGTAGATGGTAAGGTGATGAGAGCAATAGTGAAGGAAGCGAGTATTTATCTAGGGATGTAAGATAAGAGGGTTTAGTATATAATGATGCAATATATTGCATCTATAGCGCGATTAAGTATGGTGTCTAATATTACCTCCACAAGTTGATAAAATATCCGGAGGCGAGCAATAATGATGTATAATTGTTAGCACGAATATTTTGTATCCACCTAGGGATGAATAGCGAAATAGAATTAAGTAGTAAACATATTTGTGCAGGGAAATCGAAAGAAATTCAATTTTACTAAAACAACAAGTTGGAAATTTACCTAAAGATAAAGTAGAAAGGATGTCCCAGGAGCGGAAGATACTATGGAGGATGATCTGGTCATAGCATTGCTTGAGAATAACGTATATAAAGATGAGAGTTGCCGTATCTCTATATTGTGTTTAGCTTAGCAGAATTGAAACGCCGAATCAAACATACTTATTAACAGAAATATCTTTCACATTTGATTGGGGAAGAGGATAAGCATATCGGTGTAGCTATGCTGTGAAATAACGCATATAGTATAGCATATCTAGCATTTATAAAAAAGAGAGTTGCCATATCTCTATATAGTGATTAGCTAAGCATAATTAGTCGGCCGAAACAAGCATACTTATTAGCAGGAAGATATTTCACATATGATTGAGGAAGAAGATAAGCATATAGATGTAACTATGCTGTGAAATAGCGCATTTGGTGTAGCATGAGTATATATAAATAACCGAGCTAGACTAAGCATGACTTCTAAAGTTTCATCTTGAACAGACTCACCCGTGAGGTTTGATGAAAATAGTGACGCTCCTGGTAGAAAAGGACTGGTAGCAGTACTCGACCGCCAAAAGCCCGCACACCGGTATGCTAGAATGCAAGCAACCGTGTGATAGGAAGCAGCCGCTTTATAAATGGTAGATGATTGGACGGAAATACTGGGAGTGGAAATCGAGGAAGGACTTGTTCGTGCTAGGTCACAGTGATTAAAATAGAAGAAGGACTTGTAAAGTAAAATCAAATAAAAGAAAGAAAGGACTGTTCTATGTCTAATGGCAACATGAGGCGATATCAATGGTAGACCTAAGATACAGGGTTAGGTTAGAAGAAAGACTAATGTGTGGCGGAAACAATACTAGTAAACGATCCTATTAGAGAATTGAAAAGATGCGAAGATGAATAGAACTTGATTTCTAGAATTACAAAGATGACAGATGACTTTAATGAGCAGAAAAAGTACTAATTCGTGACGATAAATAGCAGAACACAATTTATTCAAGAAGCAATAATACCTGTAGGTGCTGTTTTAAGTAATAGAATTGAATAAACAAATGAATACTATAGAGGCGCTAACCTAGTTCTTAAGTAGGGTTGAAAAAAGAAGATCTGTTGTAATAGTCTTAATTTCTTTGGGTCATGACGGGAGGAATCTGATAAATAAAGGGCGAAAAAAGTAGGTAGGATAGCAAATAGTTAATACTACATAGGGGAATAGTTCCTCCTCATATGTAAAGGTGGCTTATTTCACATGTGTCGTATAGTCATGTCTATATATAAAGGGCCAACTCTTTTATTAAGCTTTAAGTATATATCTTTCAGAGTGTGTATCAAATAATCGCTTGGTCCCAAGGGATTTCGGAATTAAGTCCATTATTTACCGTGTCAAACATGAAAATGTGATATACTTCCCGTTTTTTTCTAATTTTATCACAGCAGAGCCCTGCAGTTGGTACAATTTTTTCCAATATATACCAACGTATATCATCTGGAGAATGTTGTTTTTCCAGATAATGACTTACTAGTGGTGCAGCCATTTTTTTGTGTGCGGATTGCCGATCTGTGTTCGGTTAATCTAGTATTCATAGATCGCGAAGTCTCACCCACGTATGCTTTTTCGCATGGGCACAGAAGTATGTAAATCAAATTTTTGCTTTTGCAGTTTGTCATCCCTTTATTTTGAATGGTAATTCCATGATGGCTAAATGATTCATTTTCTATGGCCAAGGGACATGATTTACATGTTCCCCATTTGTAGTTACCATGAATAGGCTGTAGGTCTCTAATGTTCAACTGAAGAGGTGGTTTTGTTTTAGGCATACGTGACCTTACTATTAGGTCTTTCAGATTTTTATTTTTTCGATAGGCAAACATAGGTTTTTGTATTGCCTAAGTAGATGGTTTATTGATGTTTAACAAGTGCCAGTGTGAACAGAAAATCTGTCTGATTCTGTCATTAAGAATCGAATGTCTGGTGACAAATACCAGATTTTGTTCAGAAGTGTTGGAATTGCCTGACAGTAAGTGTTGCCTGTCGTAAAAGCGGGCTCGTTTGTATGCATCCCGAATGATACGATGAGGATATCCACGATTCTTGAATTTGATCTACATATCTTCTGCTCTTAGGTCGTAATCACTGAGTTTGGTGCAATTACGACGTAATCGCAGAAATTGTCCAAAAGGGATTGCATTTTTTTGGTTTGTGGGATGAAAACTAGAGTGGTGCAAGATGGTATTGCGTGCAGTGGGTTTAGTATATAAATCCACATATAATTGCATTCCCTCATGTTTGATCATAATGTCGAGGAACTCGATCTGATCGTTGCTGACATGTGATGTAAATCGAAGATTTTCATCACAGAGGTTTAGCCATTGTATAAATTCAGACAGAATTTGAAGATCATCATTCCATATAAAGACGATATCGTCAATATAACGTGACCAACAAAGGACAGTCTCGAAAAAGGGGGCCTCCTCTTTGAAAATGTACTGGCATTCAAAGTGAGCTACATAAATGTTCGCTATAGTAGGAGCACAGGACGCTCCCATGCTTACCCCTTTTACTTGTTTGTATAGGTCATTTCTGAATTCAAAAATATTTTCTTTAAGGATAATCGCTAAGCAATCAACAATGAACTTGCTATTGCAATCAACTTGGTAGGTTTCAATGAACCAGGTTACTGCATTAATAGCACCTTCATATGGAATGTTGGAATAAAGATTTTCAACATCCAGTGTTACTAGCCATTGGGTCTGTACATTATAAGGGGTGCCTTCTAAGAGGTTGATTACCTGACTGGTATCTTTGATGTAACCTGGTATTAGCTGGACGTAAGGGCGCAAAATTGCGTCTAGGTATTTCGATATGGGCTCAGTAACAGAGCCAATAGTGTTGACAATAGGTCTAAGTGGGGATTGCCTACATCTTTATGTACTTTGGGGGTACCATAGATGCATGCTAATTTTGGTGAATCTAGATTAAGGTATTCATATTCTTTGCGACAAATGAAGTCATCATTATAGGCTTTGTAAGTGAGTTTTTCAATTTTAGATTTAGTTGCATTAGTTGTATTCTTAGTAATTTTTACATAGAACCTGTTGTCATTAAGCATGTTTTCCATTTTTTCAATGTAGTTATTTGTATCAAGGATCGCTATTCCGCCCCCTTTATCACAACATTTAACAGTCAGTTTAGTGTTGTTTTTCAAACATTCGATAGCTTGATACTCATATAAGGGAACGTTGAAAGGTGTTCTGGGTACATATTTAGTGGCCTGTATGAAGTTGTTATATACTACTTTTTCAAATATGGCCACTTCAGGTGGTATTTGATCCAAGGTTGGAGTAAATATCGATTTGGGAGCTAGTCCTGATTTGTTAATTTCATTGTCATTGCTTTGATTATTCTGAAAGAAAAATTTCAATCTTACTTTTCGAAGAAATGTCATAAGATCTGCGAAAAGTTCAAATTTGTTTATGCCAGCATGAGGGACAAAGGAGAGTCCCTTCGATAGTAAAGACATTGTGGATTGATTAAGACTAGTTTTGCTCAAATTGAAGATTGGTATGGTATCTATTGTCTCCAATATTTGGCATTCCTTGTTTCCAGGTATTGATTGGAGTTCCCTTGAGGTGCCTGGAATTGCTGGGAATATGGAGCTTGTTGTTGGTATTGGTTGGGATTCCCTTGGGGTCCCTGGTATTGTTGGGGGTATGAGACTTGTTGTTGGTATTGTACAGGTTGTGGAAATTGTTGATGCTGGTATTGGTGTTGGTTGTATCCTTGGTATCTGAGCTTCCAGTTCGTTCTGTAATTGTTGCATTTCCCTAAAAAAGGACGTCTAGTCTGTCTTGGGGTATATCCATAACCTCTGGGTTTTGATGTGATTGAGCCATCATCACTACCAGAATAGGATGAATTAGAGAAAGTAGTGGTGATGAACAGAGTGTCTGAATTAAGCAGACCACTCTTACCCAGTCCAAAGATCAGGGCTTGATCCATCACTGTTTTTTAGCTCACTGCACCATCCCAGCTCAGAACCTGGCTACATTCAAATTAGTCTGTCCCTGGCCCAGTGCTTCATGGGAACAGGGCAGACCAGACTACCAAGCCAATTCTTATGCTGGGAAGGAAACAAGCTTCCGGGGACCGGTTTCTGGCATTTCAGCCGTCTTTGGCCCGGCTTGCTTGAATCCTGATGGTGCAGTGAGCAAGGGACTCATGTCTGAGTATACCCTTCCACGCTTATGGTGGACAAAATGATTCAGAAAAGGGGGTGGTGATGAACAGAGTGTCTGAATTAAGCAGACCACTCTTACCCAGTCCAAAGATCAGGGCTTGATCCATCACCGTTTTTTAGCTCACTGCACCATCCCAGCTCAGAACCTGGCTACATGCAAATTAGTCTGTCCCTGGCCCAGTGCATAATGGGAACAGGGCAGACCAGACTACCAAGCCAATTCTTATGCTGGGAAGGAAACAAGCTTCCGGGGACCGGTTTCTGGCATTTCAGCCGTCTTCGGCCCGGCTTGCTTGAATCCTGATGGTGCAGTGAACAAGGGACTCATGTCTGAGTATACCCTTCCACGCTTATGGTGGACAAAAGATTCAGAAAAGGGGGTGGTGATGAACAGAGTGTCTGAATTAAGCAGACCACTCTTACCCAGTCAAAAGATCAGGGCTTGATCCATCACCGTTTTTTAGCTCACTGCACCATCCCAGCTCAGAACCTGGCTACTTGCAAATTAGTCTGTCCCTGGCCCAGTGCATCATGGGAACAGGGCAGACCAGACTACCAAGCCAATTCTTATGCTGGGAAGGAAACAAGCTTCCGGGGACCGGTTTCTGGCATTTCAGCCGTCTTTGGCCCGGCTTGCTTGAATCCTGATGGTGCCGTGAGCAAGGGACTCATGTCTGAGTATACCCTTCCACGCTTATGGTGGACAAAATGATTCAGAAAAGGGGGTGGTGATGAACAGAGTGTCTGAATTAAGCAGACCACTCTTACCCAGTCCAAAGATCAGGGCTTGATCCATCACCGTTTTTTAGCTCACTGCACCATCCCAGCTCAGAACCTGGCTACATGCAAATTAGTCTGTCCCTGGCCCAGTGCATCATGGGAACAGGGCAGACCAGACTACCAAGCCAATTCTTATGCTGGGAAGGAAACAAGCTTCCGGGGACCGGTTTCTGGCATTTCAGCCGTCTTCGGCCCGGCTTGCTTGAATCCTGATGGTGCAGTGAGCAAGGGACTCATGTCTGAGTATACCCTTCCACGCTTATGGTGGACAAAAGATTCAGAAAAGGGGGTGGTGATGAACAGAGTGTCTGAATTAAGCAGACCACTCTTACCCAGTCAAAAGATCAGGGCTTGATCCATCACCGTTTTTTAGCTCACTGCACCATCCCAGCTCAGAACCTGGCTACTTGCAAATTAGTCTGTCCCTGGCCCAGTGCATCATGGGAACAGGGCAGACCAGACTACCAAGCCAATTCTTATGCTGGAAAGGAAACAAGCTTCCGGGGACCGGTTTCTGGCATTTCAGCCGTCTTCGGCCCGGCTTGCTTGAATCCTGATGGTGCAGTGAGCAAGGGACTCATGACTGAGTATACCCTTCCACGCTTATGGTGGACAAAATGATTCAGAAAAGGGGGTGGTGATGAACAGAGTGTCTGAATTAAGCAGACCACTCTTACCCAGTCCAAAGATCAGGGTTTGACCCATCACCGTTTGTTAGCTCACTGCACCATCCCAGCTCAGAACCTGGCTACATGCAAATTAGTCTGTCCCTGGCCCAGTGCATCATGGGAACAGGGCAGACCAGACTACCAAGCCAATTCTTATGCTGGGAAGGAAACAAGCTTCCGGGGACCGGTTTCTGGCATTTCAGCCGTCTTCGGCCCGGCTTGCTTGAATCCTGTTGGTGCAGTGAGCAAGGGACTCATGTATGAGTATACCCTTCCACGCTTATGGTGGACAAAATGATTCAGAAAAGGGGGTGGTGATGAACAGAGTGTCTGAATTAAGCAGACCACTCTTACCCAGTCCAAAGATCAGGGCTTGATCCATCACCGTTTTTTAGCTCACTGCACCATCCCAGCTCAGAACCTGGCTACATGCAATTTAGTCTGTCCCTGGCCCAGTGCATCATGGGAACAGGGCAGACCAGACTACCAAGCCAATTCTTATGCTGGGAAGGAAACAAGCTTCCGGGGACCGGTTTCTGGCATTTCAGCCGTCTTCGGCCAAGCTTGCTTGAATCCTGATGGTGCAGTGAGCAAGGGACTCATGTCTGAGTATACCCTTCCACGCTTATGGTAGACAAAATGATTCAGAAAAGGGGGTGGCGATGAACAGAGTGTCTGAATTAAGCAGACCACTCTTACCCAGTCCAAAGATCAGGGCTTGATCCATCACCGTTTTTTAGCTCACTGCACCATCCCAGCTCAGAACCTGGCTACATGCAAATTAGTCTGTCCCTGGCCCAGTGCATAATGGGAACAGGGCAGACCAGACTACCAAGCCAATTCTTATGCTGGGAAGGAAACAAGCTTCCGGGGACCGGTTTCTGTCATTTCAGCCGTCTTCGGCCCGGCTTGCTTGAATCCTGATGGTGCAGTGAGCAAGGGACTCATGTCTGAGTATACCCTTCCACGCTTATGGTGGACAAAATGATTCAGAAAAGGGTGTGGTGATGAACAGAATGTCTGAATTAAGCAGACCTCTCTTACCCAGTCCAAAGATCAGGGTTTGATCCATCACTGTTTTTTAGCTCCCTGCTCCATCCCAGCTCAGAACCTGGCTACATGCAAATTAGTCTGTCCCTGGCCCAGTGCATCATGGGAACAGGGCAGACCAGACTACCAAGCCAATTCTTATGCTGGGAAGGAAACAAGCGTCCGGGGACCGGTTTCTGGCATTTCAGCCGTCTTTGGCCCGGCTTGCTTGAATCCTGATGGTGCAGTGAGCAAGGGACTCATGTCTAAGTATACCCTTCCACGCTTATCGTGGACAAAATGATTCAGAAAAGGGGGTGGTGATGAACAGAGTGTCTGAATTAAGCTGACCACTCTTACCCAGTCCAAAGATCAGTGCTTGATCCATCACCGTTTTTTAGCTCACTGCACCATCCCAGCTCGGAACCTGGGTACATGCAAATTAGTCTGTCCCTGGCCCAGTGCATCATGGGAACAGGGCAGACCATACTACCAAGCCTATTCTTATGCTGGGAAGGAAACAAGGTTCCGGGGACCGGTTTCTGGCATGTCAGCCGTCTTCGGCCCAGCTTGCTTGAATCCTGATGGTGCAGTGAGCAAGGGAACTTAAAGGAGCATGTCAGAGCGAGGGTAGGTAACACCTAAGTGGAAAAGAAATATAAACTAGTGCCATGTAACTCACTGTGCATCAGGATCATGTGCCACCTGGTTCTGTAGTTTGAACACTACTAGGAAAACAGCCTTTGCCCAAGGAGCTGGAGACACCATGCCTCCAGATAAGGAGAGCTTCAACAATGATGCAGCAGGATATAGGGCTGCAGAAGGGGTGACGGCACAGTGGCACATCCCTCCTATCAAGGTATGACAGGTACCATTGCCAGGAGATGGAGCAGCCTGTGAAACATTTGTCCAAAGTTTATGACAAGCTTGGCAAAGGGTTGATGCAAGAGGTAATATTAATAGCCAAAACCAACATCTGTTGTGCTTTACATGCAGCAGATGCACCCTTGGGAGAGATGAACACTAGTGTCCTCCTAAGAAGACATGCATAGATATAAGTGTCAACATTGTGTCCTGACATTTCGCAGCACATCATCAATATCTCTTTCGATGGGGAAAACTTGTTTGGGTCACAAGTGGATACCATGATGAAAAAAATAAGAGTATACTAACACAGCGAAGCACTCCAAACGCAAAATGATTTTTGGTGCCACCTGGCGAGAGGAGGTGTCAAGGCTGCTGCAACACTACAGCTGCTGGCGTTCAACTACTTCAGCCATCTCAGGATGGGACGCCTCACAAAAGGGGAGGAGACTTGTGAGACAACAGCAGAGGAAAGGGGAGAAGTTGCCAAGGGAAAGGTGCATCTACCCCAAGCAGTGACTTGCCTCCCACCCATTACGCACTCCAATCACACACCACCTGTTGGGGGAAAAATCTGTTTATTCTTTCCAAAATGGAAGGACAAGTGGGTCCTGTTGATTGTCCAACAGGGATACTGCTTGGAGTTTCACAAAACACCACCAAACATCCTCCCATGCTGCCAGCAATAAGTAAGAAACAGTCTGCTGCAAGAAGAGGTGTAAGCACTTGGATCCATGTTACAATATCGATATCAAAAATATTGATGAAAAAAATATTGATGTAAAAATATCTAACAAAAATATCGCCTCCCTATACTTAAAAAGGCAAGTACAGTAATATCGACTCCAAAATATTGATGTAAAAAATATAGATGTAAAAAATATCGACTTTAAAAAATAAAATATTATTATTAACAAATTAAATTAATTTTAATATATATTTGAACTAATTATAACAAATAAACTAAATTTAATTAATATAAACGCAGAAAAGTATACATATACATATATTTACTTAAATACATTTTATTAACTATTATCTTTATTTAATTTATAAACTTTAATAATTATATAAAAACAAAAATACATACATAATTAAAAATAAATAAAAATATTTAATATATTCTATATTTAATTAACACATTAAACTATTAAAAAATAATACATACATTTAATAACAAAATAAAAACATTAATAGTTAAAGCATTAGATAGCGGGAGGGTAAAAATTACTATTGACACTCCAGTGAGTGCAACAGTAGGGAAAACGCTGGATAGCATAGGGGTAAAACTTACTATTCCCACTCCAGTGAGTGCAACAGTAGGGAAAGCGTTGGATAGCGTAGGGGTAAAAATTACTAATCCCACTCCAGAGAGTGCAACAGTGGGGAAAGCCCTGGATAGCGTAGGGGTAAAAATTACTATTCCCACTCCAGTGAGTGTAACAGTAGGGAAAGCGCTGGTTAGCGTAGGGGTGAAAATTACTGTTCCCACTCCAGTGAGTGCAACAGTAGGGAAAGCGCTGGATAGCGTAGGGGTAACATTTACTATTCCCACTCCAGAGAGCGCAACAGTAGGGAAAGCGCTGGATAGCGTAGGGGTAAAAATTACTATTCCCACTCCAGAGAGTGCAACAGTGGGGAAAGCACTGGATAGCGTAGGGGTAACATTTACTATTCCCACTCCAGAAAGTGCAACAGTAGGGAAAGGGCTGGATAGCGTAGTTGTAAAAATTACTATTCCCACTCCAGTGAGTGTAACAGTAGGGAAAGCGCTGGTTAGCGTAGCAGTAGAAATTACTTTTCCCACTCCAGTGAGTGCAACAGAAGGGAAAGCGCTGGATAGCGTAGGGGTAAAAATTACTATTGACACTCCAGTGAGTGCAACAGTAGGGAAAACGCTGGATAGCGTAGGGGTAAAACTTACTATTCCCACTCCAGTGAGTGCAACAGTAGGGAAAGCGTTGGATAGCGTAGGGGTAAAAATTACTAATCCCACTCCAGAGAGTGCAACAGTGGGGAAAGCCCTGGATAGCGTAGGGGTAAAAATTACTATTCCCACTCCAGTGAGTGTAACAGTAGGGAAAGCGCTGGTTAGCGTAGGGGTGAAAATTACTGTTCCCACTCCAGTGAGTGCAACAGTAGGGAAAGCGCTGGATAGCGTAGGGGTAAAATTTACTATTCCCACTCCAGAGAGTGCAACAGTAGGGAAAGCGCTGGATAGCGTAGGGGTAAAAATGACTATTCCCACTCCAGAGAGTGCAACAGTGGGGAAAGCATTGAATAGCGTAGGGGTAAAATTTACTATTCCCACTCCAGAAAGTGCAACAGTAGGGAAAGCGCTGGATAGCGTAGTTGTAAAAATTACTATTCCCACTCCAGTGAGTGTAACAGTAGGGAAAGCGCTGGTTAGCGTAGCAGTAGAAATTACTATTCCCACTCCAGTGAGTGCAACAGTAGGGAAAGCGCTGGATAGCGTAGGGGTAAAAATTACTATTCCCACTCGAATGAGTGCAACAGTAGGGAAAGCGCAGGATAGCGGAGGGGTAACAATTACTATTCCCACTCCAGTGAGTGCAACAGTAGGGAAAGTGCAGGATCCCAAAACAATAAAAAATAAAAATATCAACATTTTCAATAAATTTAATTTCTAATTTTAACATAATATATAAATATAAATATAATATTATTAACAAAGATAAAAAAATATTTAGCACTATAAAATCCACAACAAATACTTGAAATTAATTACACAATTACATTTAATATTTACTAATGAATTAATGAAAATTAATGTTTTATTATTTATTAATTAAACAATTATTTACCAGCTTTCACACCATTTACACATATATACACCACAACGTACACCTAAAATTAATTACACAATTACAATTAATAATTGCTAATTAATTATTTTAAATAATTTTTTATTATTTATTAATTAAACAATTAATTACTTACCAGCTTTCACACCATTTACACATATATATACACCACAACACACACCTAAGATAAATTAAACAATTAACTAATTAAAATGAATTAACAACTAATTATTAAACTATAACTAATCAATAAATTAACACATTAATTAATAAATTAATTTTACATACTTAAATTACTTCCCACCCTATTCCCCTATAAACCCACAACCCGCTACGGAACTAATAACGCAAAATTAAACTTAAAATAATTTAATAAGTAGAAAAATTCTAAAACATATAATAAAATGACAAACAATTCTTATTAAAAACACTAAAATACATAACATTATTAAAAAATCGATATATTAGTAAACTATATTTTTGTAAACAATATTTAATACAACAATATTTTTGTAATCGATATTACTTACCTGTCAGTCGATATTCTTGTCATCTATATTTTTGTGGTTGATATGTCTTCCAAACGATATTTCTGCAGCTATATTTTTGTTCCACAATATTTCCCTGTCGATATTCCTGCTCTGCACCAAGCACTTCTCAAGAAAGCAGCTATACAACCTATTTTTCTGCACTGGAGGGACCAAGGGGTATATTCCCTACTTTCTCATCCCCCAAAAAAGACACAATGCTAAGGCTTACCCTTGCTATCAAGGCATTAAACTGTTACATCCTCACTGAGTATTTCAAGATAAACTCTCTACAGGGTGTCATTCCACTGTGCTGCACAGTAGCTCATATGGCGACTCTCAAAGATGCCTATTTCTATATACCCCTCTATCTGGTGTGTCATTGCTACCTCAGATTTGTGGGCAATCGAGAACTTTATCAACTGAAAATGCTATCCTTCGGGTCACAACAGTCTTGAGGGCTGTCCCCAAATGTCTAGCCTTGGTTGAAGCGCATCTGTACTGCAGTACCATCATGTCTTCCTGTATCTGGATGACTGGCTGATTAAGGGCAGGAACCATCAGTTATGACTAGCACACATGCAAAGAGTAGTGTGACCTCTTTACAGAGTAGGTTTAACAGTCAATGCCAAAAGGTATCAACTCTGCCTTCAACAGATGCAACCTATTGTGGGAACTGTATGAAACACAGTGACAGTCACAGCCTATCCCAACCAAGAGAGAGTGATGGCATTTCAGAGGCTTCTCTCTCTTCACAAAAAGCAGTATCCTCTTACAATAAGAATGAGCACGAAGTTGCTGGACCTGACGGGTTTTGTGCATTGCAATATATTCAAATGCACATGCTGCCATTTCAAAAGTGTTTTACTGGGCAATGATCACAAGTGAGGGGCCAAAGGGAATATCTGAGGTTGCAACTAGGAGCAGGAGGTCATAGCTCTACTCCCCATAGAGCATCAAGTCTTCCTCTAGAAGAGATAGATCTGATTGTTGATTAAGTGCAGAATCTTTTGACTGCAGTCAATAGTTTAACACTACAAGTTCAAACCTTGACGATTGAAAATACACCCCATCATCAGTCGTTTGATGTTCTTGAACAAGGGTCTTTGGATACCTCCCTGGAAAAGTTAACCAAACTGATGTTTGATGATAATCCTCAATCAGTCAATCATCAGTCAGCATTTGTAGAGTGCGGCACTATCACCCCATGTGGGCATTGAGGTGTGAGGTCTCTGTCGAAAAGCAAGGTTTTGAGGAAACGGTGTGAAGAGGGAAGAAAAAAGCCGAAAAAGGCAAAACAGAAGGCAGAAAAACTAGCAGAAAAGGCCAAACAGAGGGCAGAAAAACGAGCATAAAAAGACAAAACAGAGGGCGGAAAACAAGCAGAAAGGCAAAACAGAGCCGAAGAGGACAAATCAGGGGGCAGACAAATTATCAGAAAAAGGCAAAATGGAGTTTAGAAAAACAAGCAGAAAAGGCCAAACAGAGTGAGAAATGAGCACAGGAGGCACAAACAGAGAGCAGCAGATAGACAGGCAGTGTAGACAAGACAAGCTGGACAGGAGAACTGTCACAGGGGAGCTGGCAGGAGGACCTAATCATAAGAAACTAAAAGAGTTTCTAGACGTATGCCAATATTATTCCACGTTTAAAGTGCATATTATGCGTGGGATAGGTCAAAGGTGGTGTTCCTAATGACTAACATGGTCTGAAATACCCTTGCCTGGGCCACTCCTCTCTTAGTCCAAAGCAGCCCACTTCCTTGACAATTAATTTGCCTTTATTAGTGAATTCGGGACTGTCTTTGATTGCCAAAATCATAACTTGTCTGCCCAGGAGGCGATTCTGGAGTTAGATCGAGGTTCCCGAGATCTCCAATCATATGTGGCGAGGTTCAGGGTGTTAGAAGAAGTTGACTGGCCAGTGTCAGTTTTGTTCCCCCGGTTTTGGAAATTGTGACACGATCAATTAAGAGATGAGTTTGTTCGCACAGCTTCTCTGCCCACTTTTCATGAGCTGGGTATATTAACTACACAGGTCAATCGACTTCAAGAGCGAAATATGAAATGCAAAAGACAGACTAATATCAAGTCCAACCTTAGACCTAGCTTACTACCCAAAGCCATGGCATTGCAGTCCAAGGAAGAGCCAATTGAAATCAGTTTGACTAGATGTCCATTAACTGAAGAAGAAAAGTCTAGATAAATGAAACTAGGCTTATGCCTTTACTGTGGACAAAAGAGACAACTTTTGGACTCTTGTCCTACCTGACCTTCACTTTCCCAAATACCGCAGGAAAACTAAAACGCTTGTCCCTTATGCAGGGAAAGCAAACAAGCAATTTTCCAATCCAGGCACTTCCCATATCCACTAATTAGACCGACTCTTGAGAGGAGAACTTAAACTTGGTAAGAATTTCCTGTACTGGACCTGTTATGATTGATTGCGGACCCTCTAGTTCCTACATGGAAATTCAAAGGGAAAAAAGGAATAATGTTACCCTCATAAAGGAGGAGAGTCCAATCGAAGTAGAAGCTGTGGGCAGAACCATAGTTTCATCTGGATTTGTAATGGAACAAACCGAAGACGTCCAGTTAAGTATAGCGGGTGATCATGAATACATCAGTGTTTACCTTATTTCAACTCTTCATTACTCAGTTTTCTTGGGCATATCATGGCTTGCTATAAATAACCCTTATGTCAACAGGACAGCCAAGAACGTGTTCTTGGGATCTGAATTCTATATGGCTAACTGTTTTCTGTATTGTTCCAGTTCTCCAGAAGAATCCTTAATTCAGTCCGCAGATAAGTGTTTTACCAAATCAATTGCTCAGTTATCCTCGATTCCCAAGGAGTATTATGAATTCTTGTTAGTGTTTGAGGGTCGTAGAAGTGAAAAAGAACTTCCTCTGCAAAGTCCCTTTGACTGTGCTCTCAAATAAATTCCAGGGGCGGTGGTTCCCTTGGAACGAGCAGTCCTCAAGGTCTTCTTAGATGACAACTTAAAGAATGGTCTGATTGTTTCTTCTAAATCCCCTGCTGGGATTTTTTGCTCCAGAAAAAGGGTCCTTTTGTGTAGAATATAGGGGTTTAAACCAGGTCACTATGAAGGACCGCTATCCCTTGCCTCTAATCTCCGGTTTAGCCAACTCCAACGACATCACCCCTTCCCAAGCCCTCTGCGACTCCCTAGCTTCCTTCTTCCACAACAAAATCGCAGACATCCACAACAGCTTCGACAACCGACCCGGAGACCAACCCACTCAACCTTTCGCAGGACCTTCACCCCCCTTGAACTTCCTTAACGACTGGAACCCAATCTCCACTGAGGACACCATCCGCCTGATGAACTCCATCCACTCAGGATCCCCAACTGACCCATGCCCTCACCATATCTTCAACAAAGCAGACTCCATCATAGCACCACACCTCCGAGGTGTCATAAACTGCTCCCTCAACTCCGCCACCTTCCCGGAAAGCTGGAAACACGCAGAACTCAGCGCCCTTCTGAAAAAACCCACAGCTGACCCCACCGAACTCAAAAACTACCGCCCCATCTCGCTCCTTCCATTCCCGGCCAAAGTCATCGAGAAAGCTGTCAACAACCAGCTCGCCGCCTTCCTCGAAACCAAAAAATCCCTCGACTCCTCACAGTCTGGCTTCCGAGTCAAACACAGCACTGAGACCGCCCTCATCGCAGCCACAGACGACATTCAAACTCTACTGGACAATGGAGACACAGTCGCCCTCATCCTCCTCGACCTCTCCGCTGCCTTCCACACAGTCTGTCATAGCACCCTTCTACAGCGCCTCAGAAACGTCGGAATCCAAGGAAAAGCACTGGAATGGATCACCTCGTTCCTCACCGGAAGAACCCAGAGAATCCGCCTCCCACCATTCAAGTCAGAGGCCTCTGAAGTCATCTGCGGCGTGCCACAAGGATCGTCACTCAGCCCCACCCTCTTCAACGTATACATGAGCCCCCTCGCAGCCATCGCTCGCCAACACAATCTCAACATCATCTCCTACGCTGACGACACTCAACTGATCCTCTCACTCACCAAAGACCCTAACACCGCCAAAACCAACTTACACGAAGGAATGAAAGAAGTAGCCGAATGGATGAAGCACAGCCGTCTGAAACTGAATTCAGACAAAACAGAAGTCCTCATCTTAGGCACCTCCCCCTCCGCCTGGGACGACTCTTGGTGGCCAGAGGCCCTCGGAAAAGCACCCATCCCGACGGACCACGCACGGAACCTGGGCGTCATCCTGGACTCCTCACTCTCGATGACCAAACAAGTCAACGCTGTTTCATCTTCCTGCTTCAACATTCTTCGCATGGTCAAAAAACATTTCGCTGGATCCCCACCGAAAGTAGAAAAACGGTCACTCACGCACTGGTCACGAGCCGCCTGGACTATGGAAACACCCTATACGCCGGTACCACCGCTAAACTCCAGAAAAAACTCCAACGCATCCAGAACGCCTCAGCCAGGCTCATACTAGACATCCCGCGTAAAGAACACATCTCTGGTCACCTGAAAAACCTCCACTGGCTCCCCGTACATAAGAGGATAACGTTCCGCCTCCTCACCCACACACACAAAGCACTCTACGAACTTGGACCCGAATGCCTCAACACACGACTGTCCTTCTACACCCCCACCCGTCAACTACGATCCTCCAACCAAGCCCTGGCCACTGTACCTCGCATCAACAAAACCACCATGGGAGGTAGATCCTTCTCCTACCTGGCAGCTAAAACCTGGAACTCACTTCCCACTCACCTTCGCCTTACTCAGAATCACCTAGCATTCAGAAAGCAACTCAAAACTTGGATATTCGACAAGTAATTCCCCACCCCTCCTCAAGCGCCTTGAGACCCTATGGGTATGTAGCGCGTTATACAAATCTGTTGACTTGACTTGACTTGACTTGGTATCTTGAAATGAGTACAAGCAGGTGTTATTTTCTCAAAATTCGATTTAAGGTCTTACTATCTATCGAGAGTGAAGGTACACAGACAAAATATCGAGTTTTAAACTTCGATATACAATTATATCGAAGTTTAAATATCGATGGGACATAATATAGAAGGTAAGTAATATCGACAGTCTTAATATCGATATTAGTATGATATTAGTAATTTCGAAGTTTTAAATATCGATGTCAATATTATCGAAATAAATAATTTCGATGTTACTAATATCGATTTTTAAATAAATGTTGTGTATATTATATTGTTTTTATTATGTTTTATTATTTATTTTTAATGTAATTTAATTAAATATTGTCTTTTAGTACTGTAGCGGGTTGTGGGTTTATAGGGGAATAGGGTGGGAAGTAATTTAATGATGTTAAATTAATTATTAATTAGTAGGAATTATTAATTAATTAATTGAGAATTCATTTTTAATTAATTTTAATTAATTGATTAATTGATAAATATGTTCTGTAGCGGGTTATGGGTTTATAGGGGAATAGAGTGGAAAGTAATTTAATTATGTTAAATTAATTATAAATTAGTAGGAATTATTATTAATTAATTGAGAATTATTTGTAAATAATTTTAATTAATTGATTAATTGGTAATTATGTTCTGTAGCGGGTTATGGGTTTATAGGGGAATAGGGTTGGAAGTAATGTAATGTTTAAATAATTATTAATTAGTAGGAATCATACATTAATTAAAAATAATTGATAATTATATTTAATTATTTTGGTAATTATTTTTAATTAATTGATAAATATGTTCTGTAGCGGGTTATGGGTTTATCGGGGAATAGGGTGGGAAGTAATTTCATTATGTAGAATTAATTATTAATTAGTAGGAAGCATACATTTATTTTTATTAATTGGTAAATAAATTTAATTAATTGGTAATTCATTTTAAATAATTAATTAATTGATAGATGTAATTTATAAGTTTCTAATTTAAACCCCTACGCTATCCATCACTTTCCCTACTCTTGCACTCTCTGGAGTTGGTATAGTAATTGTTACCCCTACGCTATCCAACACTTTCCCTACTGTTGCACTCTCTGGAGTGGGAATAGTAATTTTTACCCCATGCTATCCAACACTTTCCCTACTTTTGCACTCTCTGGAGTTGGAAAAGTAATTGTTACCCCTACCCTATCCAACACTTTCCCTCCTGTTGCACTCTCTGGAGTGGGAATAGTATTTGTTACCCCTACGCTATCCAACACTTTCCCTACTGTTGCACTCTCTGGAATTGGAATAGTAATTGTTACCCCTACGCTATCCAACACTTTCCCTACTGTTGCACTCTCTGGAGTTGGAATAGTAATTTTTAAACCTATGCTATCCAACACTTTCCCTACTGTTGCACTCTCTGGAGTTGGAATAGTAATTTTTAATCCTACGCTATCCAACACTTTCCCTACTGTTGCACTCTCTGGAGTTGGAATAGTAATTATTACCCTGACGCTATCCAACACTTTCCCTACTGTTGCACTCTCTGGAGTTGGAATAGTAATTTTTAATCCTACGCTATCCAACACTTTCCCTACTGTTGCACTCTCTGGAGTTGGAATAGTAATTGTTACCCTGACGCTATCCAACACTTTCCCTACTGTTGCACTCTCTGGAGTTGGAATAGTAATTTTTAATCCTACGATATCCAACACTTTCCCTACTGTTGCACTCTCTGGAGTTGGAATAGTAAATGTTACCTTGACGCTATCCAACACTTTCCCTACTGTTGCACTCTATGGAGTGGGAATAGTACTTTTTACCCCTACGCTATCCAAAACTTTCCCTACTGTTGCACTCTCTGGAGTAGGAATAGTAATAGTTACCCCTACGCTATCCAACACTTTCCCTACTGTTGCACTCTCTGGAGTTGGAATAGTAATTTTTAACCCTACGCTATCCAACACTTTCCCTACTGTTGCACTCTCTGGAGTGGGAATAGTAATTGTTACTGCTACGCTATGCAACACTTTCCCTACTGTTGCACTCTCTGGAGTTGGAATAGTAATTTTTAATCCTACGATATCCAACACTTTCCCTACTGTTGCACTCTCTGGAGTTGGAATAGTAATTGTTACCTTGACGCTATCCAACACTTTCCCTACTGTTGCACTCTCTGGAGTGGGAAAAGTACTTTTTACCCCTACGCTATCCAAAACTTTCCCTACTGTTGCACTCTCTGGAGTAGGAATAGTAATAGTTACCCCTACGCTATCCATCACTTTCCCTACTCTTGCACTCTCTGGAGTTGGTATAGTAATTGTTACCCCTACGCTATCCAACACTTTCCCTACTGTTGCACTCTCTGGAGTGGGAATAGTAATTTTTACCCCATGCTATCCAACACTTTCCCTACTTTTGCACTCTCTGGAGTTGGAAAAGTAATTGTTACCCCTACCCTATCCAACACTTTCCCTCCTGTTGCACTCTCTGGAGTGGGAATAGTATTTGTTACCCCTACGCTATCCAACACTTTCCCTACTGTTGCACTCTCTGGAATTGGAATAGTAATTGTTACCCCTACGCTATCCAACACTTTCCCTACTGTTGCACTCTCTGGAGTTGGAATAGTAATTTTTAAACCTATGCTATCCAACACTTTCCCTACTGTTGCACTCTCTGGAGTTGGAATAGTAATTTTTAATCCTACGCTATCCAACACTTTCCCTACTGTTGCACTCTCTGGAGTTGGAATAGTAATTATTACCCTGACGCTATCCAACACTTTCCCTACTGTTGCACTCTCTGGAGTTGGAATAGTAATTTTTAATCCTACGCTATCCAACACTTTCCCTACTGTTGCACTCTCTGGAGTTGGAATAGTAATTGTTACCCTGACGCTATCCAACACTTTCCCTACTGTTGCACTCTCTGGAGTTGGAATAGTAATTTTTAATCCTACGATATCCAACACTTTCCCTACTGTTGCACTCTCTGGAGTTGGAATAGTAAATGTTACCTTGACGCTATCCAACACTTTCCCTACTGTTGCACTCTATGGAGTGGGAATAGTACTTTTTACCCCTACGCTATCCAAAACTTTCCCTACTGTTGCACTCTCTGGAGTAGGAATAGTAATAGTTACCCCTACGCTATCCAACACTTTCCCTACTGTTGCACTCTCTGGAGTTGGAATAGTAATTTTTAACCCTACGCTATCCAACACTTTCCCTACTGTTGCACTCTCTGGAGTGGGAATAGTAATTGTTACTGCTACGCTATGCAACACTTTCCCTACTGTTGCACTCTCTGGAGTTGGAATAGTAATTTTTAATCCTACGATATCCAACACTTTCCCTACTGTTGCACTCTCTGGAGTTGGAATAGTAATTGTTACCTTGACGCTATCCAACACTTTCCCTACTGTTGCACTCTCTGGAGTGGGAATAGTACTTTTTACCCCTACGCTATCCAAAACTTTCCCTACTGTTGCACTCTCTGGAGTAGGAATAGTAATAGTTACCCCTACGCTATCCAACACTTTCCCTACTGTTGCACTCTCTGGAGTTGGAATAGTAATTTTTAACCCTACGCTATCCAACACTTTCCCTACTGTTGCACTCTCTGGAGTTGGAATAGTAATTATTACCCTGACGCTATCCAACACTTTCCCTACTGTTGCACTCTCTGGAGTTGGAATAGTAATTTTTAATCCTACGCTATCCAACACTTTCCCTACTGTTGCACTCTCTGGAGTTGGAATAGTAATTGTTACCCTGACGCTATCCAACACTTTCCCTACTGTTGCACTCTCTGGAGTTGGAATAGTAATTTTTAATCCTACGATATCCAACACTTTCCCTACTGTTGCACTCTCTGGAGTTGGAATAGTAATTGTTACCTTGACGCTATCCAACACTTTCCCTACTGTTGCACTCTATGGAGTGGGAATAGTACTTTTTACCCCTACGCTATCCAAAACTTTCCCTACTGTTGCACTCTCTGGAGTAGGAATAGTAATAGTTACCCCTACGCTATCCAACACTTTCCCTACTGTTGCACTCTCTGGAGTTGGAATAGTAATTTTTAACCCTACGCTATCCAACACTTTCCCTACTGTTGCACTCTCTGGAGTGGGAATAGTAATTGTTACTGCTACGCTATGCAACACTTTCCCTACTGTTGCACTCTCTGGAGTTGGAATAGTAATTTTTAATCCTACGATATCCAACACTTTCCCTACTGTTGCACTCTCTGGAGTTGGAATAGTAATTGTTACCTTGACGCTATCCAACACTTTCCCTACTGTTGCACTCTCTGGAGTGGGAATAGTACTTTTTACCCCTACGCTATCCAAAACTTTCCCTACTGTTGCACTCTCTGGAGTAGGAATAGTAATAGTTACCCCTACGCTATCCAACACTTTCCCTACTGTTGCACTCTCTGGAGTTGGAATAGTAATTTTTAACCCTACGCTATCCAACACTTTCCCTACTGTTGCACACTCTGGAGTGGGAATAGTAATTGTTACTGCTACGCTATGCAACACTTTCCCTACTGTTGCACTCTCTGGAGTGGGAATAGTAATTTTTACTCATACGCTATCTAAAATGTATTTAGCTTTTTTATTAGTATTATGTTGTTATTAATTGTTATTTATGTGAATATTTTATGTAAATAAATGTATTAGTAATGTATTACATTTGTATTTGTTTTTAAGTTATGACAACAATTAATTTAGAGTTATTATTAATGAAAAATATATTATGTATTATATATTTATTAATATTAATTTGTATTACATTATGTATTAATTTTAAATATTATAGTACATTTTTAAATATGTTTATTACATTTATAAGTATTATTTTGTTAATATTACATTTTTATTATATTTAAAAAAAACGATATTTTACAAAAAACGATATTTTTGTCATTCTATATCTTATTTTCGATATGTTTGTACTTACCTTGTTTGGGATAGGATTCCTATATTTTTGACTTCGATATTTTTGTTCCGATATTTTTGTATATCGATATTTTTGTTTTCGATATTTTGTCAGACATTCGAGAGGGAAAGATGGAGATGAGTGGAATACAGCCTTCTGAACCCCTTTGGAACATTTTGAACATAGGGTAATGTACTTCTGTCTTTGTAACACCCCTACCTTTTTTCAAAGGTTTATAAACTTTCTTTTTCGGATCTATTACTACAAATCATAATTATTTATTTAAATTATGTTTTTTTTTCTCTCTTAATGTTACAGAACATGAAGCCCATGTAAAAGAAGTTCTTCATGGCCTTCAACTGAACAAGACACTTGTAACACCTGGAACGCGTGTTTTTAGTGCAGCATCTGTTGAATACTTCGGATACATTTTTTTCATGGATGGACAAGCTATGGATTCTAGGACAGTCAAAACAATCTTTGATTGGCCAACTCCTTGAACATGTTTTGAGTCTAGCTAATTATTAAAGAAATATATTAGAAATTATTCTCGGATAATCACCCTTATTACATATCTTTTAAAGAAAACTACAATCAACTTCACAGGCAACTTGTGCCTTCTGCTGTAGACTCAGAGGAGTTTGCCCAAGCACCTGGAATTCAAAGAGTTTTAATATGCAGATGTCATCCTCAGGCCAATGGGCAAAGCGAAAGGCTCAGTAGAACCCTGGAAGAATATTTAAACTGTTTTTTTCTGCATTCCATGGACCAGTTTACTCTCAACCGCGTTATTCGCTTATAATATTTCCTTTGCTACCTCAACATGATCTTCTCTACCCTATGCCCTACGTGGGTTTTATTCTCTAATAATTCCTAAAATATTAGACTTAAAAGAATCAGTGCCAGCAGATCAAGGAATATTAAGTAAGTTGGAATGAATTAAGAATATTCTCATATCTAATTCAAGTCTCTCATAATTAAACTAGAGCTAACAGGCCAATTGACATCGACGTCCAGCTCTTTCATATAGGGAGGGGTGGGGGGGGGAGGTTTGGGTGGCATCCTCTAATCTACCTATGTCTGTCCATTCTTCTTAGTTGAATCTTAAGTTGTACGATCCAGTCTTAATTTCAAAGATCATCTTATCTGTCATTGTAAGACTGACCTGTCCATCCTCCTGGAAGATCCATCCATAATTCCATGTTTCTCTTTTTAAACCTTACATTTCTCATTCTGAAAAGAGATCCTTGAAAATAATTCCACCACCCATCTTAGTTGATGATCAACAGGAATTCAAAGTGAAAAAAATATGTGAATCCTGCTTTTGTACAGGAAAATTACAATTCCTCAATGACGGCAAGGTTTGCCTCCCTTGTGATTGTTCCTGGAAGCCAGCTGTGGCTGCCCATGCTCCAGTTCTTATTAGACTACTTTTCAGGAAAATTCCTAATAAACCTAAAGCTCCTAGAGGGAGATTGAATGTTAGAACTCCCGAGGGGCCGCGAAGCACAGCTGCTCAGTAAAGCCTCTCTTAAAGTGATACAATCTCCATCAACGCATGGGAGAGTGCTTGCCTGTACAAAAAAGCTTAGGGGCATATTATCAAGGGCTGGCGATATAATTATCGCTGCTTTAGCGTCCGTTTTCGGGCAAAAAGCGGAGATAATTATATCCCACTATCAGCAAGGACACGCTAGTGTGTGTTTCCATGCTTCTGCGCCCTTTCCCTTGACGCCCATTTGCATCTTAATGATACGCAAAGTGGACGTACCTTACCAAAATAACATTGATAATGTCGCTAACAGACATTTCTCCTATCAACAATCTGCTCGCTAACCTGCGTAGCGATGATAAAAGTAGCGCTAACCGCGCTTATCACCAATTTCATTACGCCTGCTTTTAATCTTGTCTAGCCATTATGTCCTATGGGAGGTGGATTCTTTGGATAAGCACACCCTGCTCTATTAACAAGGTTTGCCATTACGCTGTGCTTTTATCTCTGGATTTCCAGTGATAATTGCACATTTGCCCTCTATCGCCAGATTTTTTTATCACTGTTGAGATATGCATTGATAATAACGCGTTATCTCTGCGATTACATCCGGCGATAGCCGTCGTTAAACAAATATGCACTAAGCAAGCACTGCGATGTTTATCGCAGTTTGTTGTAGATATGCCCCTTACTACCTAACGCTGTATTCTGCTGCATGTTGTTTCCACAGGATGTTAGGGAAACCAGCCTGTCACAGTGTATTTAAGAGTGATTTAGATCTGGTTTTGGCGTTTCTGTAACGCGTCATGTCTTTGCTCCATTGTGCTTTTTCCAATCAAGTCCAGGATTCTTGGATTGGATTGAGTCGATCTTGTTTCCTTTTGGCCTTGATTTTTCCCTAGGTAAAATGGAGGTATTGTACTCCCTGAACAGGAGTTTTCTTCTTCCTGTATTAACACTATAAAATGGAACTTGAACAAAATCAGCCCGTCACAATTGTTCCTGTTCTGATGACCTGTTTCTGGGTCCTGTAGAAAGTTTTTACTCCATTTTGTTCCAGAATTGTCTCTTCCTCGCAGCACACTCTTGACTTGATTTGTCAGCTCGTCCATATCCCCCAGCATGCAACTTGAAGGGTTTTTTCTCTGATAGATATTTTCCCTTCCAAGTCCATATCTGCTCTTTGATGTAACCTAAACTTGTTAACCTGGAGGTTGCCACTAAGAATGGCGGGCCCTATCTCTACTCCCAAAAGACTGTGAGGCATATTATAGACGGCATGCGTTGAATATCGCAAAGCGCGCTTATTGCGAATTTGATTATCGCCATCTATCACTGGATAACATCGCCGTGTTAGTGGAATATTTGCAACACTTAGCTCACAGGCGATATACAAATCAGCAATAGAGGGCGATAATCATCAGTAGCGTGTGAAATCAAGCAATGATTTCACAGCGCTAATGAAAAGCTTGTTAATATGGGAGTGTGAACTTAACCTGTCAATCCACCTCCCATACTAACTAAACATGCTTAAGTCAGGTTTTGACCAGACGTTAGGATCCAGCGATAACCGCAGTTAGCGGGACCTTTAAATTCGCTTTGCATGACCAGGCCTGCCTTTTTAATACAGCGCTGTTGTGTTAGCGCCCTCTTTCATGTTGTATTTTTGAAGGAACATCTACTTTGCATCTCATTAGCGATGTTTATCGCTGGCATGAGATGCATTACAAAATCGGCTGCTAACACGCGCTAATGCATGTTAGCAACGCTTTGTAAATAGGGCAATAAAAATATCGCCGCTTTAGCGGCTAAAACTGCCACTAAAGCGGCGATACTGACCTTGATAATATGCCCCTGTGAATCTTTTGCTTTGAAAGCCTCCACTTGACACATGGAGCTGCATATTGCCACCTCTGCGCATCAATATAAGTTTCTTTCTTTCTGCTCATTCACACGCAGATTTGGAGCTCACTCCCAACTTTTTCCTCATCAGTTGCTAAGTTTTATTTCCTGGAAATTATTACTTTGTCCAGTGTACGAGGGAAAGATGTCCCCTCCTAAAACTACAAGGCGTAAACCTTGTAGGGTCTTTTACAGCAAATGTGGGTGACAGACCGCTGTGAAGTGTGCCTCTGGTGTTTGGGTTCGGGCAAGATGCTAAGTTCTAAGAGGAGTGACCCCTATAAATCCAAATGAGATTTGGGAATGCAAAGCAAAGCTGTAAGTCACTGAATACCGAAAGAAGTCATGGCAGTCCTGATCTTGCTCAAAGTCGAAGGCAATGACCCATTCCCATTTTCAGGGTCATTCTGCATCAGCTCTAAGTCATGGTCCAAGTCTTCCAGTAAGTGGGACTGGTCCCAGTCCTGCCCCCCTCATCCTGAGAAGACACTAGGATGTCAGGGTGCCTCTCGGTCTTCCTCCTGGTCCTGCACTAAGGAGTTGATTCCACAGCTGATCACAAAGCACCTCAAGTTTCCAGGGCCATTGGGAATGTTGCAATAGATTGCGACCTTATAAGAGGCCATCTTTGTCACTCTTCCATCTCCCACTGGCATGCCTTTAGCATTAGGCCCTAAGGATCTACGGAGGCCTCCAGTTGGGTTACCGCCAGCAGGATCTGCACTCAGAGTCATCTGTGCATCCTGCACCCGCCTTGGGCTCCGCTCTGACAATAGACCCAACTTCCAATCCAGAACTGAAATCCACAACTGTCTTTTTTACATCAACTCTGTGGGTGCCAAAGTAGACCCCATTCCTATACTCTTTTCTGACTCCAAGCGGATTTTGTCTCGGCCCGTCTGAGGTCGCGTCTCAAAGCTGTACCGATGCAACTGGTCCCAGTCCAATCGGATTCAGACAGAACCATGCCTCTGCCGCAGAGCTGCATACCAGCGCTCCAACAACTTTTCATTTCTGATTCGGATCAGAGTGAACCTGCCTTTGTTGAGGACAATGGAGATGAAGGGAAATATTTTCCCCACACTGTGATGATGTCAACCTATATATGGAGTTACAGGAGGCCAGTGAGTCGGACACTTGCCTGGACACTGGCCGGCATATTTACAAGCCTCTATCGCCACAGGAATGTCACTTTTTGCGACGTTCCAGAGGCGATAGGGCTTCGCCTTATTTACAAGGCAGAGTTAAGCAACTTAACGTGGCTTAACGCTGCCTTGTAAATAAGGCCCCCTTTCAAGCAATGCTTAGCGTGAAGGGAGGGGGGGGGCAGCAGGCCCGGACTGGCCATTGCGGGCACCGGGCAATCCCCCGGTGCGCCGCAAGGGTGAGGGCCGGTTTTGGGCCCCGGGGGCCGTTTTTGTTACAGGGCCGTTTTTGCAGCGGCCCTGTGACAAAATCGGCCGAAAAACGGCCCTGGCAAAGAGCTCGGTCGTACCCCCAGGGGGCCGGCCAAGCACTTTGCCAGGGCCGGTTTTGGTTCTCAGTCCGGCCTTGGGGGGCAGTGGGTGTTGCATTGGGCATTCCACCGCAATACCCATTGATTTTGACGCTTCTCCCTATTTACAAGGGCAGCGTAAATAGGAGGCAGTGCCAAAATTAGGACCAGGGAAAACCTGTTCATAGTTTAGCGAAATGAGGAGAAATGCTTTTTTTCCTCTTCGTTTTTCCATTTTCCATGTGTGCTGCCTTGTACAGCACACATGGAAAAAGCAAAACTCCTTGGATTGTTTATGTTCAGGAAGGTGACCCTTCCTGCACATAAACAATCTTTAAAGAGCAAGGACACTTTGTAACTTCCATTTGTGCTGCATTAAGCAGCACACATAGAAGTGACAATATGGCATTTCAAGATTGTTGATGTGCACGAAGGGGGACCCTTCTGTACATAAACGTTCTTCCCCTGCACGCAGACACTCTTGCACTATGGTGCAAGGGTGCCTGCGTTGCTTCTTGCAAATATTGTGCAGCCCTGCGTTTCTGGGGAGTGGAGAGCGTGACGTTAAGTCTAGGAGGCTAACAACATGCTCTGCCACTTCTCTTGTAAATATCCACCTGGGTTGTCTTCTCCCCCTGCGCAATCAACAGAAGAGAGTGTCTCCTTTGCTGTGGCCATGATTCGGGCAGCGGATGTACTAGACTTACATTTGCCAACTCTGGAATTCAAAACTAAGGGGTATATTTATGATCCCCTGGCGCCACCGTAGTGTCACGGTTTGTGATGAGCCAGCGGGGCAAACCTTGAAATCACATCTATGAGGCACACAAAGCCACTTTGAATGGCTTTGAATAGCCTCATAGATATGGAGTAAGGCAAGGCAGCACAAATCGCTGCCTTGCCTTGCTCTGCGCTAGGGAGGTGTTCCTTGGGCCTTGGGCATTGTGTTGGGTGTCCTCACGCAACACCCATGGATTTTGATGTTCCCTCAGATCCACAAGATCATGTAAACCTGGGGTTGCGCCAAAATCTTTCGCCTCCCGAGGTAAGGAGTAACATGGAAAAATAACTTTATTTCACCTTGTTTATTCCTCTTTCTATGTGTGTTGCATTCTGTAGTACACATAGAAAGAGGAATATGCCTCAATGGATTGTTTCAGTGCAGAAGGGTGCCCCTTCCTCGACTTAAACAATCCTGCCATGGTGCAAGGGTGCCTGCATTGGCGCTAGGCTGACAAAACTGCACCAGCCAATGGGGAAAAGGAAAGGATTGCCCTGTATTGGATAAATGTGGTGCATTCCTGTCCTTTCACTTTGACGTAGGGCAGCACAGCAGGGTGACTTGCTGTGCTTCCCTACGACAAATCCCCATAAATTAGGCCTAAATTTATTAACTAAACATTTGCACCCTGGACACATTTGCTCTGAGCCCTTTCTTCCATTTTCTGAAACCCTGACTGACACACTTATGGGCACCTGGTGTGAACCATGTTCTTTACCACCAATGAACAGGCAGGTTGCCAAGCATCACAGTCTGGCGCCAACCAACCCTGATTTTGTTCTGATGCAACACCCAACATCAGAAAATATGGTGCTACAGGATTTCACCAGTAGGATGAACCCCAGCCCATTCTGTGCAACTCCCCCAGACAGAAAGTCAAGATGAATCAAGTCATTCACAAAGCGAATATTATACTCAGCTACTCTAGCCCTAAAATCAGTCAATGCCACCTGTTTGCTGGGCAGTTATTCCTTTGCTCTATGGGACATGGTTGGCGAGAGATTGCCGGGAATCCACAAGGAATTTCAGGTCAACCTCGCTTAAGCCATCCATGATGGTCTTGATGCTGCAAAGTACATCATCTGGTGTGGCCGAACACTACCGACTGCTTGTACAGAGCAGTTTGCACTAGAAAGCTTGAATAAGAACCATGGGCTTCTCAAGTGACATGCCAGGTTCTTTAATAGACCTGCTGTTCGATGGGTCTCACCTTCTTGTGCCAATTCAGCATTGAAAAGCTTTAAAGAAAGCAGGGCCATGGCATTTTCCTTAGACCTTTCCACCCCTGTGAGACAGTACTGTCAACAGTTTTGCCCCTTTCATTGGCTACTCCAGAAGATTGGCGTAGCGGCAATGCCAAAGACATTCTCCTTGATCCTGTTGGGTACGAGGATCAGAGAGACAATGCATAGGCCATCAAGGTCAGTGCACTTTTCAGTACCCTGTCTCCAAGCTGCTTTTGTTTGCCCTTAGGAACACATGACCACCTTGTGGAAGGCAGGATTTAACATTTTCTGTAATGTTGGCAAAGGATAAAATCTGACAAGCGGGTCCTGCAGATCGTTCAACATTGCTATGCTGCCATTAATTTTAGACCCGCCTCACCTACCATCCACTTCACAGAATCTTTCATAGGAGCATCTGTCCATCTTGCTCCAAGAAGTACAGGCTCTTTTGGCCAATGGACCAATAGAGAGGTTTCTGGCTCCAGAAACCGGGTAAGGCTGTTACTCCCATTATTTCCTTGAGACAAAGAAGGATGAAGGCCTTTGCCCCATTTTAGGTCTCTGCCCTCTGACCGCCTTCTTGTGGAAGGGCAAATTCAAGATCCTCACTCTGGTCCAGGTTCTGTATGTGATGTATCAAAGTAACTGGATGGTGGCTTTAGACCTCCAGAATACCTAGTTTCATGTGCACGTCCTACTACGTGCGCTACAAGGTGTGCCAGAGGCATATTTAAATTGCTGTGTTCTCCTTTGGCCGTAGCAGTTCCTCTCGGGTGTTCACAAAAGTCATTGCAGTGGTTGCACAGCACCTGTAGATGTTGAGGGTTAGAGTTTACTTTTGCCTTGATGACTGGCGGTTGAAGCTGGACTTACCACAGTCAGTCAGACACCACCTCCAGAAGACAGCACACCTCCTTAACATCACTGGGGTTCACTATCAACGTTCCAAAGTCACACTTGACTCCTTCACAGAGAGTTCCCCTTCTTTGGAGCCATCCTGAATTGGGTGCAGTTTTGGGCCTTCTTACATTCCTTGGACATTCATTTCATTTCAGTCAGAAAATTGCAAAAGATATGCAGTGTTTGCTCAGTTGCAATTGGATCTACATCCGACTCCTCTCCCTGCCCCACTCAGAGCTGACAGTGGGGACAGATGCATTACTGCTGAGATGGGGAAGCCATTTGGAGAGGTAGAGTACTCTGGTCAACGGTGCAGGTGCAGGTCGTCTCCACATCAGCCTGTTGAAGTTGTAGGCCATTCATCTGGTGCTGGAAACCTTTGATACCGTTCATCAAATGAAGGATGATTTATGTTCTCACCCACAACACCACTGCCAAGTGTTACTGAAACAATCAGGATGGATGGGGTCCAGTGTCAGGAAGCACTTCATATCTGGAGGGGGGTAGAGCATCAGGGATTTTCTGTGGTTGCGAACTACCAGCGATTATTTCTAAATATCAGAGCGGATCATGAATTGTGGTTAGAGGAGAGCCCTGGCAAAACGTTTTTGCCACCATTGAGTAAGTTCATTGTTGAAAACTGCATGATTGAGTTTCCAAGAAGGCTAGAGAAGTATTCCGGATAGACTGGAACATGGGACGCCTGTACTCCTTTCCACAGCTCCATTTCTTGTCCCTTGTTCTGAAGCAGATCAGGAATGACTGGACTCAAGTCATCCTATTGGCTCCAGATATGGCAAGGAGTGTGTAGTACCGGAAATTTTTTAGCATAAGCATTTGTCCTCCTATCAGGCTACTGCTTCGGGGTGAGCTCCTGTTGCAGCAACCGGGCAGAGTCATGCACCCTAGCCTGTTCAAGCCACCCCTCCATGCATGAAGATGAAGAAGCAGCAGTTGACTGCATCTGATCTTCCTTTCGAAGTTGTGGATGTTATCCCTACTGCCAGGTCTCCTTCTAAAAAGTCTGTTTATGCCAGGCACTGGGACAAGTTTTTAGCCTGGTGTGCCCCTAGCAATATTGACCCATTACAGGCCAAACTATTGGATGTCCTATTGTTTGTTTTGTTTCTGGCCCAGCAAGGACTTATATTGAGCATATCACTGACCTAAAGACTGTAAGGCATGCAGATTTGTTTTGGTAAAAACCCTCAATCATTAAGGAAGGCTTCTGAGGTGATTACAAAATTCTAAGTCCAATGATACCACTTCATCCATGAATGAGTCAGTCGAGAGCACCCCCCCTGAGATGGAGAAGATAATGCATATACGATATCTAGACATTGTCAAATTAAAGAAAACAAATCAATTTCTGAGGGAGAAATGGCCTCACCTCCTACGAACCTCTTGAGAAAATTCTTCAGAAAGACCTCAAGAAATCTAGCAGCTGTATGTCTCCTACACCTGAGTGTGCAGTTAAGAGAAAATGACTTTTACCCACCTAATTGCCACCATCAGCTTTGCCACAGCCTATATAGCCAATCCTCATGGTTGATATCTTCATTCACAGCTGCATCATTTGCAGGAAAGTGCCTCTTTTGACATGGTTAGCCCTCACTTTTTGCCTGGTGCATGATGTGATTTCGAATGAAAGTGCACTGGGTCCCTGCCAAACAGGTTCCCAGTGCCAGATCTCTTTCCTAAAATTGTACTAAGATTGGCACAACTTCAGCAACCCCTATACGCCTCTAGTAATTGGTACCCCAGGTACCTATGGCATTCATACGGAAGAGAGTCCACTAGGGATTCAGCACAATTTGTGCCACCCTAGGGGCCCCTTACCAAGACCTTGCAAACTGACATTGCAGGCTGCGTGTCTTACTGCAGAGAACACTGAAGAGTTGACATGGCACAAAGTTCTGTGTGCCATGCCCACAGACATTGCATGAGGTTTCATCCCTACTGCAGGCCTTACTGCCCCAAGGCAGGGTGCATTGCATCCCATGTGTGGACATATCTGTGTGAGCAGATATGACCCTACAACATCAACCCTACAAGTCCATTCTTGGATATTGTAAGTGCCCAGGAAAGGTATAGAGAGTACATGATCTGGATACTTGTCATTACAAGTTTCTTAACTCCATGATGGCTTTACTGCACCCTAAGATGTTTGTTACCAAACATCTTGTCTTAATTAATCCTCGCTGATGCCAGTGTTGGATGTATTAATACATGCACAGAGGGGACAAATTAGAGGGTTCCCTGAAAACCTACCAAACACTTATGTGGTCTCCAACTAGTCTTAGCCAGCCTCATGGGATGAGAGCCAGCGCTCTCAGAGGCCAGGAACAAAGCCGGCTCTAGGCAACAGTGCTTAACACATCCACCAGGCCGAAAAGGCCTTCCAGGGTAGGAAGCTTCAAGGCGATGCCGCCTTTGAAATGCAACCCAGGCATCTCCAGATAGTGTAGGATGCCAACCCCCCGACCCTGCTCCACAATTTGTTGGAGGACAGATGGGAACATTTTTTAGATTAGGAGGTATGGCCTAAGCATGGGCGGAAAATCAGTTTCGCTCGCGGATTTTGCGGATTTTCGGTAAATTCGTAATCCGCGAGATTCGCAAATCTCCCGCAAAATCTGCAAATCCGCGAGCAGCGGATTTTGCTCGCACTGCTCGCACTGTTCGCGTGAGTTCGCGGCTTCCCAGTACAACTTCACGCCCCGCGAATAAGTGCAAAATTGCAGAAATACGATCTTAGCAAAACTGAAACTACTTACCAGGTTCAAACGTTCAGGCTCATCATTAGTAGCCATTTCCTGTAGTGCTTCCTGAGGGGCCCCTCCAGAGTTCAGTTGCCAGTTGCAACTATTATGTGACCCTGCTCTGAACCTCAGAATAGTTACACATATGCCACAAAGGTCCTGAATTACAGCTAAGGGAGACAAGCAGGAGCCAGGCTGGAAGTTCAAATCCATTAATCAGCCCCTAATTCATTATTGTCAGTTGGGGCAGGGCAGGTGTTGTAACTAATTTTGCAACAATGAAAGCACTTAGCAAGTGCGAAAGATCACTAATCAGGAAGCACTAAGGAAGCAGGTGCCAGCTAAAAAAATATTCTGTGACACATTAATCAGCCCCAAATTAATTCAGGTCACTTGAGGCAGGGAAGGTGTGCTTGCGTTGCCACAATAATGTACACTGACTGGACAACCAGAGGGTGCTGTGATGAAACAGAGGGTGGCATGGGTGGGCCAGAGGGTGGCATGAGTAGTCAGAGAGTGGCAGTGGTGACAGAGAGTGGCAGTGATGAAGAAGAGTGTCCCAAACAGGCTGGACACGTAGAAACAACAAGTTCGCGAAACTTGCGACCCGACAGGTAAGTTCGCAATTTGCGAAAGTGTACAAAACCCTCGCGAACTGGCGCAAACACAAAAAAAAAAATCCGCAAATTCGCAAGAATTCGCGGATTTTGCAGATTGCGAGTTCGCAAATCCGCAAAATTCGCGAACGCGAGATTCGCAAAATTCGCCCATGCTTAGTATGGCCACATTCAGCCAGCACCATCCCTGAGGTGGGGCAGGTGATGTGAACAATACTTTTCCAATTCTTCCATCTTGGGATGATAGGAATTACCCATCAGGGCTAGTGTAAAGCACCTTCCCATAGGAAGTAGTCACTTAGAGGGTGTAGACACCCTAAAGGTAAGTGGCCCATAGGCTACTACCCATCACTTCCTTTAACACCCCAAAATTTAGTATTTGGGTGGCATCCCTGAACTGAGATTCGATGGACAAAGAAGAGATGCTGACCCGAGAACTGCAGACCTGCTGCAGAACTTTGGTGCACAACCTTTCCTACTGCTCCCAGGACTCAATCATCATGGTGTGCCATCTTATCCTGGAACTGTGAAGCCTCCAAGAACCTCAGAGCACCTCCAGCCCTTCACCAATCACCAGAGAACTCCTTTGAGATAGAGGAGCTATTCCCCTGTGGTCGGCAGGCAGCAGAGTTTGGTTTATCAACTTACTGCTCCCCAGCGACTCCAACACAACATCCAAGCAAAAAGAGTAACATCAACTCTGGAGGGTTGGATCTGTCTCCCCACCGACTTTGGGGACGCCAGGTCCCACTGGAGCCATGCTGCACCAATACCCAGGGTACAAGATCCACTGCAATCTACACGGAGATGAAGAAACCGATCCAAACTCCAACTGTCCATAAAGCAAGCACCCATCAAGGGACGTTTAGACCCCGGAGACCCACTTAGTGAGGGCCCAGTTGTCCCAGAAATGTTTTTGCAACCTGACCGCGAACACATCGTGATGTACGTGCCCGGCTGACCTATCTGCTCTGCACCCAGCCTGCCGAGTCTGGGTACCGACGAGCTAGCTGTACTCCTGTGGTCATGAGGACCTTGTGACCTGCTTCCTCGAGTGGGATCCCTCTGACTTACCTTTAAGTTCCCTTGTACAGTGTGCTCTCTGGCAGCCCCCTTCTCCGTAGCACGCCTGTTACCAACGACCATAGCACCCTGCTCCCGGCTGAATCCGAGACGCCCATGACAAACCGCTGGTGGAACATTGGACTTGGCCTTGCCTCTCACCTAAATCCAGAAGGTGAACCTCGAGATCCAAATGTATGATTGTATATGCATTTTCCTATTTCCTCCAATAGACATCAATGAAGCGTAATTGCAAACAAGAGTGTGTTATTTTCCGAACTTTGAAAATTCATATCTTAAACAGTACTTACATTAGAGTTCTTAGTCTGAAAAATTATATAAAAATCGATGTTATTTTTACAAATTGATCTTGGATTTATTCTTGAGTGTTTGTGTCATTTATTGCCTCTGAGATTGCAACAAATGCTTAGCACTACCCTCTGATAAGCCTAACTGCTCGCTCACACTACCACAAATAGAGCATTAGTATTGTCTACTTTTGCCTCTGTATACCAACCTGGGATCCACTTGACTCTCTGCACAGTGTACTACGTTTTAGTGCACGATATATAGAGCCAGTTTCCTACACCGTCATTGACAGTTTCATGGTCATCGAAGCCTTGGCCACAATGCTGTCACCTACCCTTATCGATGCTCTAGCATCAACAAAGAAGAGACAGCCACCTAGTATGTATTAGAGGACCAACCCTGCAATAATGGTCCCGTTGAAAGAAAGCCATGCTCTATGATGTAACTCAAATCAGCCAAAAGGGGCATATTTATAAGGCATTCTTCTGGAACACACAGTCTTCAGCAAGAATCCACTGCAGTCACCTGCAAAGTTACCTGAAACCTGACCGCAGGAAGATTCTGATCCAAAGTATCTGTTTGGGACAGTGATCATCCCAGAGCAGTTTACATTGAAATATGGGGACATGAAGGAAGAGCAAAGTTAATCTCTCACATATGATCCAGACTCACAACAGAACCACCTTCATGCTACTCACGCCTTAAGGAGGCACTAGAATAGCCAACCAATAGAGTCCAATATGATACCACTATCCCTTGTACGAAGGGGACAACGAAGAGTACTATGAACCACCAACTGTACCTGTTCCACTGGGCCACTTTACAAACCTCAAAAGTAGGATGAAAGATTACTACACCCACTACACCAGCCTCAGCCATCACCCCAAAATATCCCTCCTCCACCCCCTCAAGTACCTCAACCTGGAGCCTCTGCATCTGGCTTCGGACCAGATGCCACTACCTGTCACTTTAGGCCTCAGATTCCAACTTTAAAGCCATGTACATTACTAGGGCCTATTCACGTGGAAACAGGGCACGATGATGATCATTGTTTAAAATATGTTGAGGGAGGGGAACTTCTGCCACCCCTAGACCTCAAAGAGAAAGTTTTCATGGGCTTATTGAAAGGGCACGAATCCAAGAGATCTGAGCTACCCGCTACAAGTAAGGCACCAACTTTGCGCAATTCGAATTTCAAGAAACTGCTCGCAAAGTATGTAAAATCGTACCAATAATACATTACCTCTGGCAAGTGGGATTAAAACACCAGCAAGAGTAACCATAGCGATTCCAAGATTGGATAAGAAATATAAAGTACCCACAATACCCAAGCATACTTGATGGGCTTCCTCAAGGTGGCCTCTTTGGTCATGCAAGCCCCCAAAAGAGATCAATGAATCTAAGGATCCCATGTTCAGTCCCATCCCCAACTCCCAGACAGAAAGGATAGGAGAACACCTTTTGCAAAAGAGTATCCTTAATGGCAGCCAGGCTAATCTGAGTAGCGAATGCTATGGTCATCCTAGGTAAATATGTGGTCAAATACAGCTCCCTGCATCGATTTTCCACCTGATGTTAAGAGGCATGAAGCACAGGGGATTCTCCAGAAAGGACGGAAAGCTTCAGTACCGGTCATGGATGCAGGAATGGATGTGGCAAACTGCAGATTTTCACAACTAGCAGGAGCTTCTGTTCTTTGTAGACTAGACGGGCTGAGGCTGGAAGTTCAAAATCATTTAGTTGAGATGGCCTTTGATGGAGAGTTTCTTTTGGAAAACATATTGATGGCCCTTTTCAGAATATAGGGTCTGACTCTGACACGGCCAGATTCTTGATGTCTTGCAGCATGAACGTCTAGAGGGAGAAGCTATGCCTAATGTTGCGGTTATAAAAAGGCCAGAAACTGACCATACATGCAGCAGCAGACATAATACAGTCCTTATTGCTATGGTCAATGGCAACAAGACAACCCTACAACAAGCTTCACTCAAGGCACTGGGAAGATACGCCAAAAATCACAAGATGCAGGATGTCATCATTAATATTACCTTGGCAAAGGCTACTATTCATTATATTCTCTAAAAGACTGGACCCTTAAGCGGAAGGATATCAGTCTTTGGGCCCAAGTGAGTGCAATTAACACTAGTCAGATGGGTTTGGGATCTCATTTACTTTGGACAAACTGTAATTAATCCACCGCCCACCCACAGTCACTGCTGCTTAGAGATAAGCACAAATACCCGTCCTACTGGAGACCGAAATCTTTATCAAGCTACATAAACGAGCCATCAAGTCAATCCAGAAACATTAAAGGAATGTAGGCTTCTAATAAAAGCTATTCCAAGAAGAAAAGATCAGGAGAATAGAGGCCCATCATAGACCTGCATCAGCTCAAGGTCTCCTTAAAGTCATTATGTATCATGTCTTTCAGCTGCCAACGGAGGGAGAATTTTTGGAATCCTTAGACCTCCAAGATGCCTACTTCCACATACTGACTTACTGCACCAGAGATTGTAGGTGTCTTGTCTCCATTATCAATTCAATTGCAGGGATATTTACAAAATGTATGACACAAGTAACAGTGCACCTTCGACTCTTGGGTCAGAAGGTATGTTGATAACCTGACGACTGCTTAGTAATAAGAACATCTGGGGAAACCTGGAACAAGTCAGTCACACTCTGTGCAGAGCTCTTCAGGAGTTTAGTGTAGGAAGCTGGCTCTGTATATACTATAACAAAGTAAGGTATAGTGTGCACAGGGTCCAGTGGAACCCCAAAGGTAGGCAGAGGTAAAGTTAGGTAGCACCTTACTCTCTATTTGTGGTAGTGTGGTCGAGAATAAGGCTTTATCAGAGGACAGTGTTAGCATTTGTTGTACACACTCAGTCAGCAAAGGAATTCACACACTCAAAGACTGAACTTCAGACCAATTGATTTTTAATAAAATATTCGTTTAGTTATTTTATTTCCTAGAACCTAGCAAGCCTGGCACAGTTAAGTGATAAATACTTTGCAGTAAATATACAGTTTGGAAATGCAGTTGTAAATGTACTTTGGAGTGGTTACAGTTTGAATTACTGGTGATGCAATACTGGGGAATACTGTACATATACTTTGTATTGACTTTTCAGTAGAATATCATGTAAGTTACTTTTCAGATTACTTTCCTTACACAGTGCACTATACCTGGATACTGCACTAGGACATCTCCTGTAAACAGGTAATTAAAAGCGTTTTGGTTATTTAGTTCCATTTCTAAAGGGTTGCTTAGATTTTCCAACTCCACACTTAGAAACTTTTCATAGAAAAGCAGTCAATGTTATCCTATGGAGGAAAATAGGGTTAATGGTTCAAAGGTAAGTACTTTGTTGTGGGAGTTAGTATTCTGGAGTTAGACTCAGGGGTCCCCCAGGGTCAAGGATGCACTCTTGTTACACCATCAGCAGCAGTAGGGCGGCTGGGTGCAGAGTGCTGAGGCCCATTGTTATCCAACGGGGGATAGGGGGCCTCCGGTTGGTGGCTGCTTACGAGCAGGTCACTGGGTTGTGGGAGCAAAGCTCCTGGACTTAAGCTCAAGGCAAATGGGGGTTTAGGCCAGCACAAAAGAAGCACCCTCAGCAGCACTGGGGTGGCCGGATGCAGAGTGCTGTTTTGGCGTCGGAAGCTCAGTAGCTTTCAATGGGGAGTCTCTTTTTTACAAAAGAACTGCAGGCTCGGGGACAAAGGTCTTCTGGGTGCGACCACCACTTTGAGAAGTAAGTTGGGATGTTGGGGGTTAGCTAGGCACCATCGGTTCGGGCACCCAAGGCCGCGTGGCATCGTTTGCAGGGGTGCCTTTTAGGGGCAGATCTTATTACCAGCTCCTGGACGTGATTGGGGGACCTTCCGGATTTAGGCTGCAGGCGTCGGCTAGAGGCTTGAGGCAGGTCAGGGATCACTGGATCTCGGGTCAGGATCACCGGGGAAACCCAAACTCGGGCCGTGGACGGTGGGTGGAGTGGGGTGAATTTGTGATTTCGGCCGGGGCTAGAGGTTGGAGATTAACAAATCCAGTGTTCACAGATGACAAAGTCTTTGGGCTTGAAGGTAGGCAGGTCCTCCGAGTTTCTTGAGGTTGCTGGCTGCAGGACACACCGGGATGTCGCAGGAGCAGGTTTGAGGTGGAGACAGGCCGGTAGGTCTGGGGCCAAGTCAGTAGGCATCTTCCTCTTGTTAGCTTCGGCACAGCTGTTCAGTCCTTCTTCTTTTCTTCTTGTGGTTTATTGTCTGAGAAAGCAAGGTTCAGGGGTGCCCCTAAATACTAGATTTAGGGGTGGTACAGGTAGGTAAAAGGTTGGGACCAATGGGTCCCTTCCCTGGGATGGGTACACCCCCTATTATGCCACCCTTTAGTGGGAGGGGGGCACATGATTTTCCCTGGTTGGCTGGGTCCCCCCCATCTGTAAGATGGTGGGGGCTGAGAGTTGTGCTTCACCTTTCCTCCCCCACCTGAGGGGTGGAGTTGGCAGAGATGGGCAAACCTCTCTTCTTCACTGGTTTTTCCTGCCGTTCTCCCGCCCAAAGTGGGGGTTAGACCCAGTGGAAACCAGTTGCTGAAAGCAGTAAGTGGCCTGGGGAAGCTCACAAAGGTGGCAAGCCTTTAAAACTTCCCCTTCATGGACCCTGCCCATCCTGGGGGAGGAGGCTTGGCACCTCGTCCCAGGATGTGCATTGTTTCAGGCCCCGAAAGCAGCCGGCTCTCGACCCAGGGGTCCAGAAACATGTCTGGTGGTGGCAGCTGGAAGCAGCCACTCAGCCTGAACACTAGTGGTAGGTTGTTTTTCAGGGGGCATCTCTAAGATGCCTTCTGTGTGCCTTTTTCATTAAATCCCACACTGATACCAGTGTGGATTTAATGTGCAGAGACGTTTGATACCAAACTTCTCTGTTTTCTGTGTAGCCATTATGATGCTGTGGAGTTCATATTGACAAACTCCAGCACCATATACTCTCAATGGCAGCACTGCATTTACAATGTCTAAGAATTGACCTAGACACTGTAGGGGTACAGGGCTCATGCACCTGTAGCCTCACCACTGGTATAGTGCACCCAGCTAGAGGGGTGACTGATCTATGCCAGGGCAGTGGGTTGTAGGCATGGCACACAGGGATGTGTGCCATGTCGACTCTTCACTTTGTTTTGCACCAAGATACGCAGCCTGCGAAGCCAGTGTGTGTGTGTAAAGGTGCAGGGCCTCAAAGGGTGGCACAAAAAGTGCTGCAGCCCTTAGAGGTCTTCCCTGGTCACAGTGCCCTGGGTATCTGTGGTACCATTTACCAGGGGCTGACCTACGGACAGAGATGCTAATTGGGTTTGGGTTTGTTTTGGGGAAAGAACACAGGCCCTGGGAACCTGATTGGCAGGGACCCAGGGCACATTAAGTAAAAAATGCCTCAGTAGTCTGGCAAAAAGTGGGGGGGGGGGGTACTGCAATAGAAACCCAGCTTCTCACAATTAGGACTCCTATTCCACAAAGACAGATTTTCTCTGCAGCCTTCACACAAATTCCATTGTTTAGGTGCATTTCTGCACATGAGGGAAGTGAGTGTGTGTCATTCGCAAAAGAGACAACTGAGTTTAGCATGTCCGATTCAAAAGCAGTTAAATATCCGAGTATGCCTATGGAAAAGACTACTAGGGCAGATTTTTGTCTTGTATGTGCCTCATTCAATTTTGACAGCTAAGAATTCATCTGGTACAGCAAGACCTAGACAAGGAATGGGCTAAAAAATTGGGCACCCACGATGACCAGATTTTAGTCATCATCATAATTTTCCTTCATTTCGGCTCATAGAACCAAAAA
Source organism: Lissotriton vulgaris (assembly GCF_964263255.1). Taxonomy (NCBI): domain Eukaryota; kingdom Metazoa; phylum Chordata; class Amphibia; order Caudata; family Salamandridae; genus Lissotriton; species Lissotriton vulgaris. The sequence goes on along the minus strand of NC_141686.1, from coordinate 127,071,692 downwards.
AGTTATACAGAAAAACATATATTTAAAACATACAAAATCATTAAAAAAAGAACATACATCATTACAGTGCAATTTCAATAAAAAATGTAAATCCCACAAAACTCTTAAACAGCAAATGAGGTATGCAATGAGGTATGGTACAATTGGTATAAATACAACAATTATTGCCCATAAACATGAGATGGCTTCCTTTTAAGCTTAGATAAGACCATTTGTGCATACAAATGATTTGCTGAGAACTTTCATAATAATTTAAAAGAACCCCGACTTATTACCCAGAATTCCACTCAGACAACACAATATGGCCACTGGACAAACAATGCCCTTGCATCTTAGTTTTGTTTGGTCTTAGTGCCTTCAGCCAAATGTGCCATTATGAAGACAAATAACTCGAGATTGAAAAATCAATATGTTCTTTGGTGTTTGTTTGGCATGCTCTCGATGCATTAGAACGATCACTAAAACCAAGGAGAGGACAAAGAGGGATGAACCAATGTGAACGCTGCTTTGCCTAAGCACTACAAAACAATAAAAAATGTTCAGCATTTTCAACTACCCGACAACCCATAGGACATAAATTTGATGAATGTGCTTTTTTATTCCAAGAGCAGGTAACAGAAGCCAAAGGTAAATCCCTAATTATTAAAAAAAGTTCATGTGGCTTATTGACAACATTCATGAAAAGATCAAAGTCAGGTACACATTTAAACAGATAAGAATTTGTGAGACTGCCCGAGGAAACAACAGAAGATTTGGCTGCTAAAACAAAACTCTGAAATGTAGCTTTTCACATGCACCTAATGATATTGCAGTGGGGAGGAGCCAGTAATCACTCAAGCCTAGCTTTAGTAGCAGAGGGACATATCAACAAGGCCCTGCAATAAAATTATCGCCGCTTTAGCGCCCGTTTTCGGGCAAAAAGCAGCAATAATTTTATCGCCCTATCAGCAAAGACACACTATCGTGTGTTTTCATGCTTTTTCTCCCATTTCCTCAACGCCCAGCTTTTCATCGCTAATGAGATGCAAAGTGGGCGTAACATACAGAAATTACCAGGAAAATGTCGCTAAGCAACATTTCTCCTATTATGAATCTGCACGCTAACCTGCACAGCGATAAGAAAAGTAGCGCTAAACGCGCTTATCGCTACTTTCCTTACGCCTGCTTTCAATCTGACTTAGCCATTATATCCAAAGGAAGGTGGATATTAAGGCTAAGTCTGCCCTGCCCTATCATCAAGCTATCGCCTATGGCTGCGCGATTATCGGTGGATTTCCAGTGATAATCGCACATTCAGCAGCTATTGCTTAGATTTTTATCTCTTTGGAGATATGCGTCGCTGATAGCGCGCTATCTCAGCGATAAAATCCAGCGATAGCCGGCGATAATTATTCTTGCGCTAGGGGAGCTTAGCGATAATTATCGCCGGCTGTTGGTTATATGCCCCCAAGTGTTTTTGTGCAATAGTCAGGGAATTTTGGTAACTGATTACCCATCTAATAATATTTCTCTAATACAATGCCTACAGGGAGCCAGCTCCTCAGTCATCTCAAGCCAATATTGGATGGGTCTCAATACAGCAATGTCTGAGATTGATATTAGATTGAGATAAAATCTTAATGGGAGTGCTGGGCACTAAGGGAGGTCTCAGAAGAGACATTATAAATGCATTTCCTGCTTTTTCCAGTGTGTGGAGGTTGCAATAACCCCACAGTGTATGCCCATACAAAGCTGCCCCACATGCTTGGGTCTAATATATCTCTATAGCTGGTGAGATAGCAAAGGTGGAAGTTGTGTTGGCAAATCTTGTAATGGATCCATTTCTGTGTTTTAGAGCCAGTACACTTTACCCTATCTGGGGTAGCCACATATAGGATTCATTAACTCTCACAACAAATAATCACATTAATAAACCCTGCTTAATGTCTCGCCCTCTAAAATTACCTTGCCCTTGTTCTTTTTACGGGCACTAAATATCATGTACTTAGTTTTGCTGCTGTTAATTTCTAATCCGTGTTCATTACAGAATAAACTGAATTTCCCCAAGAGGATAGATAAGCTCAGTGTGGTTTTGGAAATTAGCAAAGTGTCATCTGCAAAAAGAAGACCAGTTATTTTGTGTCCCAATATTTTGCGCGAGGCATTTTCACAATCTGAAAGGTAGGGAATACACTATTTATGAATAGCAAAAAGAGAGTAGGGGCCAAGACACACGCTTGGCGGACGCCTCCTTTAACGGGAATATCCTCCGTCAATTCCCCACCTGGTCTCCACCTAACCCTTGCAATGTTATCGCATACCAAGCTTTGATCAGAAACAACAAACCAGTGGGGACCCCAACCCTTCCAAAGGTTTACCCTCGGGTCAAGGTCAAACGCAGCATGTTGGTTCACGAAATATACAAATAACGACCCCCGGTCAATATCCACTTCCATTTAATGGTAAAAAAAAGTCTGATCTGAACTATTGTACTTATATTGGGTCTGAGCCCTGCCTGAAGATGTGCTACTACTTGTTCCAGAGATATCCATTCCCACAACCTTGCTAGGATTTGCATGTTATACATCTTTTGTATGTTGTCAATCAAACTTAAAGGATGATAATTTCCTGGGTCCAGTTTATCTCCCTTTTTAAAAATGTGGATAATTTCTGTGCCTTTCCAGGAATTTGGGATAGGGGCTTGTTCCACTAAAGCACTGGACAGGGAATTTACAAATGGACCCAAAATCTTGAGTTTGGAACAGAACAGATGGGGTGGGAGTCTGTCTAATCCAGGGGCTTTCCCAAGTGTTTGGACCTGGATTGCAGCCTTGGTTTCTCTGGCGTAAATGCACTAGCTCGCCTCCAGACATTTCAATAGAGGCAGATGGCAAAACATCCGTTTTACCTTCACCTGGTATAATATCTGCATACAGAGCTGAAAAATGCTTGACCCAGTCCTCCAGAGAAATATGGCATTCAGGTCTGGCTGAGTCTCTACGATCATTATGTGTGACCAAGGGCCAAAAACACCTAGTTCTAACCTCCCATTGAGCTTTACAAGTTGTAATAGCACGAGCATATTTCCATCTAGCTTCGATAATCTATTGTTCTTTAACACATTCACCAAATCAATCTTTGCATTTTTAGTTTCAAATGTATTTTATTGGGTATTGCAGCAGGTTGAAAAGTAGACATCATAGCACAATGTACAGGTGCATGGCATGCATAGCAGGCGGGACAGACCAACATGTCTTCCCTAAGGTGGAATAGCCATTCAATACAAACATGCCAGAGGGCCATAATGACATCATCAATGCATATGACTCGCGATGCAAGTGAACGGAGTAAGAAGAGAAACGAGAACCAATAACTCCCCACCCACCAACCCCCCCCCCCCTCTCCCTCCCCCACTACGACCAGTGTGCCGTGTGGTGTCACATGGATCGCCAACGGGCCTAAAAGGCCCAATACCAATTTCCGGAGGTTCAGCGGGGATTATGTGTGGCATCAGTGAGACGCAGAAGTCTAAGATACTTGGGGCAGGTAACCTCATTGAATTCCCTGGATAAGAGGGCCAGCAGGGGAAGCCATGTTTTGCGGAACGCATCCGTTGAGTTGGTGAGGGTGGCCTGAATGCGCTCCATCCCCAGTGTGTACCAGAGCTTGTGCAGCCATCCTGTGTGAGACGGCCTAGTTGTGGAGCCCCACAGGGAGAGTACGTGCTGTGAAGCGGCTTGCATGGCGATGCCCATCTGCCTACCCTTTAATGACTTCATGGGGAAGGTTAGCAAGTTGGGTAAACCTAGCAAAGTGTACGCTGGGAATCTCGGTATTTCAGTCTCAAAAATTGAGTCCATGTCATCCAGGACCAGTTTCCAATAGTCCCCGAGTTCCGAGCAGTCCCACAACAGGTGAGTCAGGGTGCCCCTCTCCCCACAACCCCTCCAGCAGAGCTCGCTACGTGCTGGGTTTCCCTTGTGCAGGCGGACGGGGGTGAGATGCCAATACATAGCGAGTTTCACTGCTGCTTCTCTCGCCGCTGTGTTGCGTGTGGTGTGGGAAGCCCTATAATAGATGTAGCCCCACTCTTTAAGTGTGAAGGACCTACCCAGCTCCGCCTCCCATCGTTTCTGACCCGGTGTTTTGACCTGGGTGAGTGGTGGTGTAAGTAGTTTGTATACTTCAGAAATGAGGCGTTTATCTGTGTCCTTAGTGAGGAGCCACTTCTCAAATGGCGACATGGGGCGGCCCACCAAAGCGGCGGTGTCCGGGGCTGTGAGCCAGTGTCTAAGTTGGAGGTATTGGAAGAAGTAAGGACGCACTACACCGTACCCTTGCTTGATGTCCGTGAATGAGAGGAATCCCCGGAGATCAAAGAGGTCGCCTGCGGCGCGACATGGTGTATTACGCCATTGGGAAAAGGTGCCAGCCCCAACCCCCGGGGGGAAGTCCGGATTGTCCAGTATGGGAGTGAATGGGGAGGGGAAGGTGGTGAGATTGTGTCTGAGTGCTACCCTATCCCAAACCTGCATAGTCGTTCATGTGATAGGAGACCGCAGCATGTATCGTGGCCGATGTTGCTTCGCAAGGAAGGGGATCCTCCACAACGGTGATTGTGCCATAGCCCTGTCCTGGAAAAGCCACCTCTTCTCCGATTCAGGTTTGTACCATTCTACCAGGTAACGGAGTTGAGAGGCCTGAAAGTATCGCATAAGTTTGGGGACACCCAGACCTCCATCGTCAATACTTTTGTAAGCCAGCTGTTTGTGAATTCGTGCCCGTTTGCCGTCCCATACGAAGGCCAGCAGGATGTCCTGTAGGGTTTTCAGGGTGCCCGCCGGGGGCATGATTGGGATAGTCTGGAACAGATATAAAATCCGTGGCAGGATCGACATTTTGACTGCCGCTGCTCTCCCTAGCAGGGAAAGGGGTTGTTTGGCCCATCTCGCCAGATCTGCCCGGATCTGGGCAGTGAGAGCGGTGTAGTTGGTCGACACTGTGAGATCTGTCGAAGACGACAGGGTGATTCCCAAATATGGTATTTGGGTGGCTAGCTGGAGGCCGCTCCCTAGTCCAATAGCGGGAGCATGCGGGAGCGCGTTCCTGCCAAGTGGCAGGATCAGGGACTTAGCGATGTTGATCCGGAAGCCCGAGACCCGGCCAAACAAAGCTAGTTCCTCCATGAAATGGGGTATAGAGCTGGTAGGGTGGTCTAGGGCAGCTATGACATCGTCCGCGTACAGACTGATGGTATGGGGTTCGTGCCCAAAGTTGATGCCTTGAATGCGCGGGTTATCTCGGATTTTCTGCGCCAATGGCTCAATATACATGGCAAAGAGAAGGGGGGAGAGAGGGCACCCCTGTCTGGTGCCCCGTTGGATTTTGAACGGATCGGAGCGTAAACCTCCCAGGCGAACCCTCGCCTGCGGGTGATGGTAACAGCTTGCTACCCGAGCGCAGAAGCGGTCACCCAGGCCGAACCGACGCAGAACCTGTAGTAAGTAATCCCAGTTTACGCGGTCGAACGCTTTTTCAGCATCAATGGCCAGGAGCGCGGAGTCCGAGGCTTGGTAATGTGATTTGTCTATGAGGTGCAGCACCCTCTTGGTGTTGTCGCTACACTGTCGGCTGGGCACGAAACCTGATTGGTCCGGCTCCAGGATACTGGGGAGGCAAGGGCCCAGGCGCGCGGCAAGGACGCCCGTAAATAATTTCAAATCGAGATTCAGTAATGAAATGGGGCGAAAAGCAGAGGGGTGCGTAGGTTTTTTGCCGGGTTTTGGGATTACCACCACCTCCGCGGCCAGCATATCCGGGGGGATAGCACCCACACCTTCGAAGGAATTGAAGAGGCGGGTGAGTACCGGAGCCAATTGTAGATGGAAGAGCTTGTAGAAACCCGCCGAGAAGCCATCTGGTCCCGGAGATTTGAGCGGACGCAGACGGGATATGGCAGCCAGGACTTCATCCTGGCGTATGGGGGCATCCAAAGCATCCGCGTTGCCTTTGGAAACCTCGGTGAGAGCCGTCGTTGCCAGGTAGGCTTCGACGTTTCCTGGCGTGGCACCGTCGCTTCCGTACAGGGAGGCGTAGTAGGAGCGGAATGCTTCGGCCACCTGAGTGTCGTCAGTGAGCACTGCCACATCGTCACCAACAAGACCAGTGACCCTAGTTCGCTGGGTCTTGACCTGCAGGGCGCTCGCCAACAGCCGGCCCGTCCTGTTCCCCCCGACGTAATACGTGTGTTTGAGGCGTAAAGCCGCGAATTCCGCCCTATCAATGTCCAGGCTGGCTAGCTGGGCCCGGGCCACCTTCAATTGCTTCCACACCCTCGGGGCACATGTGCGACTGTGGACACGCTCCAGCTCCGCGACTTGCGCCGTGAGGTCGTCTCTTTTGTTTTTACGATCTTTGGCCTCGGCTGCTGCTATAGCGATAAGTTCACCTCGGACTACCGATTTCAAGGCACCCCAGAGAGCCGTGATAGGTATCCCGGGAGTATCATTGGTAGCCAGGTAGTCAGTGATGCATTCACTAATTCGTTTGGTGATCTCTGGTCTTTGTAATAGCGTTTCGCGTAGGCGCCACGGGCCCCGTGGGCGACGAGCTGCCCGGAGCTTGAGTGACACCTCGACTGCGTCATGATCAGAGATGGCTGCCGGTGTTATGACTGCCTCCTCAAGACACTGGATAAGGTCCGAAGAGCCTATGAAATGATCCAGTCTGGCGTACGTGCGGTGCACGTGGGAGATGAATGTGAACTGGGAAGAGTGTGGATGTTTAGTCCTCCAGAGGTCAATCAGCTCCCTGTCCTTCAACCAATCATGGCCTGCGGGAGAGAGAGCACCAGTCCCCCCAAATCTATGTCCCGACCTATCCGTGAGTGCGTCCATCACTAAGTTGAGGTCCCCTCCTATGAGTAAGGTTGCGTGTGGAGTCTGAAGCGCCTCCGAAAGTGCGCCCTTCAAGAAGGCTTCCTGTCCTGTATTTGGGGCATAGAGGGAGCCAATCGTAAGGTGTGTGTCACCCAGCTGGAATGTGTATAACAAGAGCCGACCCCTGATCTTGCCTACCTTGGCACCCACCCTGCCCTGGAAGCTTTTGGAGAGAAGGATCGCGACCCCCGCATGTTTTGTGGGAAGGGAGGAGTAGAACTGGTGGGGGAAGGCGCGGGATCGCATTCTGTGCCAGTCCTTCTGCAGGAGGTGAGTCTCTTGTAGCAAGCAGATATCCGCTCCGGAGTGCTCCAGATAAGAAATAACCGCCCTCCTCTTGATTGGGTTGTTTAACCCCTTCACATTGAGCGTCAGAACTTTAAGGGTAATTTCTGTCATGGTGCATTAAATTGGTAACTCAGCGCATGGAAGGTGTTCAGAACATGGAGGCCGCATAGCGATAAAGCTTCCGTCCTCCCCCAGCTCGATCCAAAGCGGCACACTGGTCCCCTACCCAGAAACGTCCCCAACCCCAACAACCCCCCCCAACAAAACCCACAGCCACCACAGTGCAAATGGTTGGATATGTAACGGAAAGCCCCTTTGAGCAAAGGTGTGGCAGTCCTCCCTCGTAATCAGCCCCAACCCAACCCAACCCCAACAACCCTGACAACCCTGAACCTTGTAGTCCCAATCCTGTTTCCCGGCACAGGATCGTGGTGGAAAGTACTGAAGGGGTCATTTCCGACAGCGGCCTCTCCGCCCCCCCCCGCCCAACCCACCCACCGAGTGAGCGAAGTTCGTGCCGTGTAAAGTCTCTCTCCTGAAGTGGCCTATCATTTGGGAGAGGAGGTTTCTTTGGCCACCTCAGCCACCGCTGTTTCACGCTCCTTGGAGATGACTGAGGCATCTGGCTTGAGGCGGCGAGACGGAGTACGTCCGTAGTGGACAGTGTGCCATCCTCCTGTTGCCGAGTTCTGGGAGCTTCTGAGCACCGGCTCGGTGTCGGTAAAGTCTAAACCCAGGAGTTCACAGGTGTCTCTGAGTGAACGCAGCTGTTGTAGTCGGCCATTCCATTTAAAGATTATTCGGAACGGGTGGCCCCAAGAGTACAGGATTTCTTTTTGCCGCAGATAGTCTGTAACTTGCTTGAACTCTTTCCGTTTTTGAAGAGTGGTGGAGGAGAGATCCTGGTAAATGCCCCTGAAATTGAAGGGGCTGGGTGCGCTGGGCCTCTCTTAGGATACGCTCCTTCAACGGGAAATCCGGGAGGAAAGCCAGGATGTCTGGCGGGGGGGCCGAGGCTTTGCAAGACAGGCCCACCCTGTGCGCCCTATCTATGCGGATAGGAAAGTCCGCCGGTTCACCCAGCACATTTCTGAAGAGGGCCTGGAGGAACTTGGTGACATCAGCCCCTTCTTCTTTCTGAGGCACTCCCCGGACCCGTATGTTGTTCCGACGGGAACGGTTCTTGAGGTCCTCAGTGTGGGCCTGGAGGTCTAGCTGCTGGTCCGTGAGGCGTAGGATCTCCTGCTGGAGCTGCTCGATTTCCGCGCTTCTAGTCTGGTCAGCCTCCTCAACAGCGACCACGCGCTCGCCAAGGCCCTCGACCTCGCGCCGAAGCTCTCTGACCTCACCCGCCACCTCCTGTTGTAGGGATTTGAAGTCTTCTCTGAGCGAGTTAAATAAGGTTTCCAGGAAGGTCCTAGTGATGGGCACCTGGTCATCTGTTGTCACCAGCGGCGATTTCCCGGTCACTGGGGATGGTGGGTCTTTGCCATGTCTGGGCTGCGCCTTGGCTAACAGTTCAGGGAGTGTCTGGGAACCTTTTTTCCCCCTCTGACCCGCCATGGCGTGGATGCTCAGGGCGCCCGCAGGCGGTAGGTAGCAGGGATGTAGTCCGATGCGGGAAGGGTGGTGAGGCAGTATCTGGAGCAAGGAGCCCTCAGCAAGTCACTGCGCACTGTGCGTTAACCAGTCGGGGGGGCAGTGAAGATAGAGGCCACTGATACACCAGCCAGAGGCGTGGCACTCCTTAACAGCTGCACGGGTCAGGTCAGCACCACCCAGGAAGCCTGTGGGGCTCAATTAGACAGCACTCCGCCGGGGGCTCGATTATGCCCCCCGAGCCACCCCTGTATCGCCCCGACCTCCTCACCTGTGCAGTTGCAGCTTGGTCAGTGCCCACACCATCCAGAAAGTTGCCGCTGCTCCCGATGTCTGGGGGCCCCCAGAAGCTGCAGGGAAGCAGCGTTGTTGCACCAGGAGGCCACAGGTTCACCCACGCGGTCACTTACAGGGGGCTGGGGCGGGGAGCTCCGAGGCCAGGCCCGAGGCCGGGGCCTCGATTTTCGCGACTGCCGGCCAGACTGCCCTGGATGCCGGCCGGGTCACACTGATGAAGGCGCGTCTCCCTCGCAGCCCCGATGTTGCAGGCAGCGGGGGGCAGGCTCCGGAGGATTCCGCGGGTGAGGGGAATGTTGTATGCGCCAACTAGCGCCGGCCAAATCCCACTGGATGGCAGTTACTCTGCCGTCAGCAGGCCCAAGCCGGGGCGTAAAGTTTCACGGCCACCGCGTCCAGCAGAGCGCCGGTGAGGCGGCCGCCCGTCAGGTGGCTTTCGCGGCAGTGGTATGTTGAGCGGCTGCGTTCAGGTCCGCCGCAGCGTCCCTGGCATTAATGGCCCGCTCCAGACAGCTTACATGCAGCCGGGTGTTCGCGCAGGACGTCCGATCCCTGGCACCGCCGCGTCCACCGGCTCTCGGCTGCAGGCCCTCCGGGCGGCTCCAGGCGCTGATCGCGGGGTTAAAGGTGCAACCTCAGGACACCGCTGCAGTGTGGCCGCCTCTCCGCTATTTGTGGCTGTGGTCAGGAGAGAAGTAGGTTGCGCTTCTCGGTGGTTTGGCGGGATCGGGCAGGGAGCTCCGGTGACCTGAGTCCGATCACGCCGCCATCATGGACACGCCCCCCAATCTTTGCATTTTTACAAAAGTTTTTAACCATTCATTCATTTTTGATTTTTAGGACATTTTTGCGAGCATTATCAACTTTCACAAACAGTTTCCCTAAATTTGGGAAAACATTCCTGGAGCTTTATAATCTGTGTAGAAGTCAGAGGTTGATTTTCAAAACCATGCAATTCATCAGAAACAATTCTATACATCTCTTTTATGGCCTCTTCAGATTTAGATATAACCTTCCATCTCACAAGAAGTGTGTTATGAGTCAGCACAATGAGATTAGAAGCTAGAGGAGACTCCAGAGATGCTAAATCCCTTATCTGGGACTCTTTCCAATCACGTGTAATAGGGAAATTATCACCATCTCGGCAGTCAATGATCGCTATGTCTGCCATTTAATGCCACATCTGAACATCCATTCAAATATAATCAATCAAGACCAGATTTTAGTCACATCAGCAATTCCTACTCCATGGTGGATGTTATCAAAGAACCCTGGAGTAGGCCTTTCAATTCTTCCTTCCCAACTGACCTTGACCATGAATGCCTTTGTGGAAAAAAAGGGGAGCCCATCTCCAAGAATTCAGTCAAAGAGCAGTGTTCCACATAGAAAACGAAAATACAGGCCAATGTGTTGTAATTGAGAGCCATCAGGAGTGGCTTTTATTCCTTTCCCATGACTACATCATTTGTAGGTAATTCTAATGGACTGTACAACATCAATGTTTCACATCAACAAATATGACGGCATGAATTCTCAAATACATTTGAGGGTGGCCCAACATCTAGGCCGTGGGCCATAAGAAAAGGAGGGGCACATTTATTAAGAATTCATGCGACACAGTACAGCAAGGCAAGTTGCTGAGCTGCATTGTGTGAATGGGTGAGGGCTGAAAAGGGCCATATCTACTAAGATAGGATGCTCTTCAGCTCTCTCCCTTGCCTGACATTTTTGAGGCTGCCTAGTGCACCTTCCTACATATAAATAATCTCCACAGTCATATTCCTCTTTCTAAGTGTGCTGCAGAATGCTGCACACATGGAAAAGAAGAAGTAACGAGGAGAAATAAAGATATTTCTCCTCGTGACGCCTCTGTCTGGTGCACCATTTTGTAAATCTGGGTTTGCATCAAAATACATGAGTGGATGCATAGGAGTGCTCATGCTCCACCCATGTAATTAAAAAATGGGGGGACGGGGGACAAGGAGCTGGATATAGGTCCAGTGGCTTGTGCTCCTGAATGCTAAAGCCGTAACTAAAGAGTCACAGTTACTGAGAAGGATGTAAGACAAGAGAGAAAGGGGAGAGTTGTTCCTATGGGAAGGTCGGAGGGACCTTTACTTGATGCCCTTACACACCCCTAAGGATGTCATGCTTCATCATGGGGCTGTGCTCCTTGCCGGGCTCGCACTGCAATGCCCTACGGGTCCCCCAAAGGGTCACTTTATCGGAGATCTTTTAGGAATCTCCCCGTAAGGTGTGTGAGGGTCCGCGGGCAAAGTTGCGTGAAGTGTAAATGTTAAAAGGTGACTAGAGGGGAAGTAAGGCCGATAAATGTAATGAAAAATTAACCCGTAGGGCATTGCAGCGCTGGTCCGACGAGGAGCACCCCCCCATGATGAAGCATGACATCCCTCGGGGTGTGTGAGGGCATCAAGTAAATGTCCCTCCGACCCTCCCAAAGGAACGACTCTCCCCCTTCTCTCTTGTCTTAACTCCACCCATGTAATGCCTCACCAATGCAAAGCCACGCAAGGTGGCTATGCATGGCATACTAAATACCAAAAATGATTTTGCGTCAGGACTGCAACACAAACGTGATGCATCCCAGCCGCACAATAATGCTAAATCTGCCCTACAATCTCTCTGAAATTGGAGCATCTACTGAGGACAGACAACAACCAAGTATCTACCTCAGTCGTACATCTCATAGTGTTGGCATTAACGGGAACTCAACAATCTGCTGAGGACAGTGTTGGAGGCATGGAGAGAAGCCAAAGTTCGAAATGCCAGTTCTATAGCAGGATGGAGGGGAATGAATTTTTTATTAAAATGGTCTAGGAACTATGCATAGGCCTTTCCTCCTCGTCCATCTACCTGGATGCCTGGAAACATGCCACAGTCTCCCCAACCCCTCAAGAAACCCTCAGCAAACCTGAAGACGCTATCTAACTACAGCCAAACTCCCTGTTACCCTACCAGGCAAAAGTCATGGAAAGGATGATAAACAAATGTCTAGAACCCCCACTTCACTAATAACCACTTCCTCGACATCACTCACTCTGGTGGCACTGTAGTCCTCATTCTACTGGATTTTCGGTAGCCTTAGGCACCGTCCCCCAACCCATCCTTATCCAACGACTACACGAAGCCAGGATCCAAGGTCCAACACACTTCATTAAATTTTCTTCTTCCTGAAAGGCAGCACCCAGTCGGTCAGCCTGGCCCCATTCACCAAAGACTCCATCAACCTCATCTACAGAGTTCCAAAAGGCTTCTCAATGCCTACATGACCTACTCGTCAAAATCTGTGCCCACACAATTGGCACCATATCCTATGCTGATGACACCCAACTCACACTCTGCCTCCCTGACAATTCGCCATACTATTGGATCAATTTCTCTGCCTGCATGACTGAAGTCACCAAATGGATGAAAGCATCTGCCTCAAGCTCAACTCAAACAAGATGGAAGTAGTAATCTTCGGCAGAGACACTTTGCTCTGGGTGTTGGGCTGGTGGCCTTCCAAACATAGTCCTTTGCAACCAGCTCACCATGGCCAGCCAAGTGGATACAGTCTCCGTCTCCTTCTTCCACACACTAAAGATGCTCAAGAAGATCTTCAAATGGCTTCCCACCAAAACTTGCAGAACCAGCAAGATGAACTAAAGCAACGTACTTTATGGTGGAATCAATGCTCAACTGACCAGAGGAGTAAAGATCATACAAAAGCCTGTGACCAGGCTCGATCTTAATCTCCCACCCTGCACTCACATCACCATGCACCTCAAAGAACTCCACTGGCTCGTAATCCACAAACTAGCACTCTTCAAACTCCTCACGTACACATACAAATATTTGGTTGGCCATTCGTACCTCAATAATTGCATAAACTCCCACCACCCTATCAGACACTTCTGCTCAGTCAGACTGCTACACACACACCCTCTGCATACACAGAACCAGATCTGACTGTCATGCCTTCTTCTACCTGACTCCTAAAACCTGGAATGACCTGCCCTTGCACATCAGAGCCTCATCCTCAGTTCTTGAACCTCACAAGAAACCAAAGACCTGGCACTTCACCTAGCCCCAACCTTGACTGGGCCCATACATCTTCGGCTTCAGTCACATTATACCTTTCTGGGTGAGTTAAGCACTATACAAATACACATAGCATTGTAAGAGTCTTTGTGAAACTGAAAAAGTAGCCATACTGGATGATTCTAGTCAACCCAATGTGGCATCCTGATGCTTGTTGCCAGGTGCATTAGAATACTCTGTACATGTTCTAGGAATGTTATGTTTAGAGTATGTGAGCAGTTGAACTGAGAGTTTTGTACTGATGACAGCTCTCCTGTGGATGGGATCCGTAATCCTAAATAAATACTTATTTTACCCATATTTATCATTGGAATTCATTACATTTGGCGACAGGACTGGATAAGGAAGGAAGGATCTCAACACGGATACTATTTCCTTTGTTAAATCTTGAAGACTCGTTTTCAAAGGTACTGTCATTTTACTCTTTTTTTTTCTCTTCTACTTGACAAGTGTACACAGGATGTTTGCTATACTTTAACCTCCCCGGATAATGGAGCTTGTGGATTGTTAAACATTGCTTCATTAGGGGATACATCCTTATGTGTTACTTGTATCTGGAGTGGTCTTCGGAACTGTTGCGCTGTACAGTGTGAGACACCGAGTGTTGCGCTGTGCAGAGTGAGAGACAAAGCGTTTCATGGTGGAAAATCGTGAAGGAGCGCAGCGTGAGCATTTTTCAAAGAAAATCGCGAAGGAGCGCAGTGTGAGCATTTTTCAAACTCACCACGCTCGAGCATCTTCGTTGATCGTCATCTGCCACGTCAGTTTCTCTTCAGCGAACGTCCAAGCCTTCTCATCTTCGTGATGTAAGACGAAGTGAAGGATTCTGGGCAACGCGTCATCACGCTGCAGCGCGTATTGACGTCACGACAACGACGACGCGGCAGCCATTTTGGAAATTGCAATCTTCTCCGATCGTGTTTACACCTACATGTAATTTTTCCTGGCCTCTTCTACATCGTTATGTAAAAACTGCCTTTCGGAGGAATTTCAATTTGCTCTACGGGAAACAACCTTTACAACGCAACTTTTACAACGCACTACCATTACAACTAAACTTTTACAACACAACATCCATTACATCGCATGCCATTACAACGCAACCATTACAACGCATGACACTACAACGCATACCACTACAACACATGTCATTACAACGCAGTCATTACAACACATACCATTACAACGCATAGTACCCTTACACTATCCAACACTTACCCTACTGTTGCACCCCCTGCAGTTAGAATAGTAATTTGTACCCCTACACTATCCAACACTTACCCTACTGTTGCACCCCCTGGAGTTAGAATAGTAATTTTTACCCCTACACTATCCAACACTTACCCAACTGTTGCACACCCCTGGAGTTAGAATAGTAATTTTGACCCCTACACTATCCAATACTTACCATACATCCAATGTAATGTTATGCATTGTAATGATATGTGTTATAAAGGTAGTATGCGTTGTAATGGGATGCGTTGTAAAGGTACTTTTTAAAAATTCGTTGTAATGGCATGTGTTGTAATGGAATGCGTTGTAATGGATGTTGTGTTGTAACAAATGCGTTGTAAAGGTATGCGTTGTAAAAAGTATGCGTTGTAACATCATACATCCTGCTCTACAGTAAGTAAGTAAGTAAAGTTTATTGCACAGTTAATTAAAACTCACAATTTCAAATACATTGTTTAAAAGAAAGGGTGGTTACTAACAAGAATAAAAGAATAAATATCAAAATTTAAAATGTTTCAGTGGTTCAACTTCTTCTGCAGTCTGACCAAAAGTTCAAAAGATACCCCAGAACATGTTTCCGGCTATTGGGCAGTTGCTTCTTTTTGTGCCTCCTTGATTCTCTTTGCCACTGCATCAAGAAATTTTGTGGTTCTGCAGTTTAGTTGGATCTCGCTTGGGTTGAAGCACAGTTTAACTGCCTGACGGCATGACCTGACCCCCTCCTGGTTCCATTTTGCACGTAATAGTGTTCTCCTTATGTCCATTAAACTGGGACAAATGCATATTATGTGGGTTATGTCTTCAGGTCCTGCCCCACAAAGACGGCAGGTTAGATCTTTATGGTTCCTTTCCCATGGCGCCAGATGGGGGAGGATCGGTAGTACGCCTAGTCGGAATTGTAAGAATTTTTCCTTTGTCTTCTGCTTGAAGCCTTGGTCTAGATATGCTTGTGGTTTGAGGGTTTTATAGTCATTTAGTACTATCCAGCCGTGGCCTCTTTTCGCCAGGGTTACTTTATCTTCAAGTAGCGATACTATTTTCGTTGTTTTAGTTACTTGCTTTTTAAAGCTTTTATGATCTACTGAGCTATTCCAGAGGCCAGTCAGTTCTAGGCTTTCTAGCGATTGCGCATCAGGTACTCTCTAGCATGTGATCGTTCACGTCTTTGCAGTTCAATCCAGAGGTGTGTGTTTAGGGTGCCTGGCTCTCCGTTTCTGATCTTGTGCCAGCATTTTATGAAGCTGCCCCTTTTTTCCACCGTTTGCTTTTGTATCCCAAATTCCAGACGAATTTGTGCTGGTGATACGTATCTAGGAAGCTGAAAAATTGACCTGTAGGTTTTGCCGATCACATTGTCTAGTGTCTGTGCATCCTTTCCTAGGGTTGATTCACTCCCGTATGTTAGTCTTGGTTGGAGACGAGCTCTCAGTACTTGTAGAAAGGGATCGAGCGTATGGTCTGGCAGTATCTTTTTGAGGGGTTTCATTGCCAGGTAGCTCATGGTTCCTTTTTGGTAAAGTGTCTCCAGTTGGGGTTTGAATGACCCTCTGCTGTCCACCAACACACCCAGGTACTTATAGCACGTCGCTTGGTCCAGTTTGTTACCATTCAAGAACCAGCTGTTCTTCCTGGTCTTATTATTGCTCTACAGGGAAAGGACAAGGTACGTTCTGTTTTTGCATCGGAGTATATATATATATATATATATATATATATATGTATATATATATATATATATATATATATATATGCGCAACAAGAGGCCAATTCCGAATCACCAACTTCTCAGTGACTACTCACAGAAAGACCAACGATTCCCAAAATGCTGGCAAAAGGTAGTTTATTCCGATAAAATGACAGCAGCGTGGTATATATATATATATTTTTTATCTACTGAAGAACTTTCAAACGTCGGACTTTATTTAGATTTCCTTTTTGTGACTACAAGTATCTGAACACTTCATGACTTTATAACAAAACAAATTGAACTTCAAGCTGGCATTACTTTGTGGTATATTAATTGGTGTACAGTTTTAATGTGCAAATTATTACAACAGTGTAGATTAGCATATTAGTTTATGGTTTAAAGTACTTATGTATCCATAACCATTTACACGGAAGATTCCTTTTATTTATTTATTTATTTTGTGTTGGAACAGGTATACATATTTAGTGCTTAAAGTTACACTGCCTGTCCTGCAAACTTTAAAGCTTTATGTTCTCCTTTGATATTTTTCATTCAGCTTTCTGGGGCACATTATAACTTTTGACTTGGTGTTTTTCATTATTACTTCACTATTTTTATATTTTTATTAACTATATAGTGAAGGTAAAATGCAAAATGTAACTGCACCTCCGTTTTCTTTGTCATCCCCAGGGGATCCCCCCATCAGATGGCAAAAATGGGGCAAGCTATTTGAAAGGTATGCAAGAGTAGGTGGGCTAGTTTAAGTGCAGAAAGGAAGACAGCTTTATTATTGCACTGTCTAGGTTCTGAAGGTCAGGAAGTGTTCGATCACCTTCCTGAACTTCAGGATCGAAATTTGAATGAATATGAAATCTGTATAGCTAAGCTTGATAAACATTACCTCCCAAAAATCAGTACCATATTAGAAAGGTATCATTTTGGTCGCAGAACACAACTTGAAGAGGAGAGTATTGAGAGTTATATAACTGCACTAAGGAAACTAGCATCCAATTGCAAATTCTGAGCCTCAATTGATGAAAGGGTAAGGGACCATATGCTGGGGTGTAATATTAAACGTGTTAGGGAAGAGTTGTGGCAAAAAGATGAGCCTAGTTTGGATAATGTTATTACCATAGCAAAGAGAATTGAACACTCTATTAAGTGTGTGGAGGTTATAAAAAAGAATGGGGAGAGTAAAGAGAAAAGCACTGTCAATCTTGTTAAGACCGCACACTTACATAAAGATGTCAGTGGCCAAAAAAGCGTTAAGAAAGAGTTACCATCTAGCAAGATGCCTAGTGATAAGCCAGTTGGAAAATTTGATTTTTCTCAAGTGAAATGCTTTCGGTGTGGCAAAATGGGGCATTTTGCAAATGATAGACAGTGCCCTGGGTGGAAAGCCACGTGTAGCAAGTGTAAAAGGAAAGGACATTTTCAATTGCTTGCAAGGGAAAGAACTACAAAGGAAAGGTTAATGAGATTTTTTATGATTTTGATGAAACAAGTGAGAATAATGAAGAGTTTGATTGTGGTCAAATTGTGGTACAAGCTATGCATGGTCCTGGAGGGAAAATCACCATCGCGGCAAAATAATTTTATCTCAAGAACTTACTAGGTAAAATCAAAGTGTTTCGCCCTGATATCAGACCATTAGCCTATGGTGGGGAACCAATCAAGCTTTTAGGTTATTTTTGGGGAATGCTTGACTACAAGGGAAGGCTTTCCAGCACAAAAGTTTATATATTACAGAAAGGTGATAGCATTTTGAGCTGGTTTGATCAAAGAGACTTGGGGGTAATGCTAGACCCCAATTCCTCCCCTCCTATAATCTTGAAAGAACCATTTGTTGTTGATACTAATATTCTGTAAATCAAAACTGTGATAAGGATTTTTGTAACAAGTTGAAAGAAGATTTTCCGAGTGTCTTTTCTAAGAAATTGGGGTGTTTGAAAAACTATTGTCACCAGATGCACAATGTTCCCATTGCTGTTAGAGATCAAGTCAAAGCGGAGTTAGAAAGACTTGTCAAGGAGGGTATCATCGAAGAGGTAGAGGCAACACAATGGGTTGCTCCGATTGTAGCCGCCAAGAAATCGTACGGCTCTCTTCGTTTATGTATTGACCTCAGAGAGTTGAATAAGAGTGTCGTGGTGGATCACTACCCGTTACCTAAAATTGCCGACATGCTAATTTTACTCAAAGGGGCAAAGGTTTTTAGCACTGTGGATTTGAGATTCGCCTACCACCAGATAAAACTTGACGAGGAATCTAAAGATTTGACGGCTTTTGTAACCCCATTTGGCACGTTTCGTTTTGTTAGACTCCCATTTGGCTTAGTTTCAGCCGCCTCAGTTTTTCAAAGGGCGCTAGAAAGTGTTTTGAAAGGTTTGAAAGGTGTCAGAATATACCAGGATGACATTCTTATATTTGGAAGTAGTGATGAAGAACATGATGCTAGACTTAGTGAGGTTCTTGGGCACTTGAGTGTTTCGGGTTTAACAGTAAAGATTGAAAATTGCAAGTTTAAGAGGGACTCTATAGATTATTTAGGTCACACGATTTCAAAAGGTGGAATTTTGCCAAAGGCGAGTTTAATTACAACGATATTAAAGATGTCATCCCCAACCAACAAGGAAGAACTGATGAGCTTTCTAGGTATGGAGGAGTACTATAGTAAGTTTATAAATTGGTTTGCTTTCTTGTGTGAGTTCACTGTTGAAGAAAGGTTGTGAATTTGTTTGGAGTAATAAGTGTGAAGAAGAATTTATCATTCTTAAAGAGAAATTGAACTGTGCTCCAAAGTTGAACAGCTTTAATCCTGAAAGAAGGTCTGTTTTAATAACAGACGCTAGCCTGAAAGGGTTAGGGGCAGTTCTGGTACAAAAGGTTAATGGTCAAGAAGTTGTCATTTTATTTCTATCAAGAAGCTTAAGGGGTCCAGAGTTAAGGTATTATGTCGTAGAACGAGAGGCACTAGCTGTTTATTGGGCTGTGACGAAGTTAAAAAATCTCTTGTGGGGAAACATGTTTGAATTGACAACCGATCACAAGCCATTGTGTGAAATTCTCAAAACCAAGGGGATTGATGCAGTATCATATAGGATCACAAGGTGGGTTGAAGGACTGCAGGACTATAATTTTGAGGTTAAGTACCTTCCAGGTGTTGAGAATAAACTAGCAGACACCTTATCCCGCCTTGTCTCTGGAGATGCATTAGATCAGGAGCATGATTTGGAAGGTGAAGAAGAAGAAATGGTATGTACGGTAGGTGAAAGTGTGATTGATAGAAATAGATGGGTTGAGGCTTTGCAGGAAGCTTCGAACCTCATGGAGGTTTTAAGACTGATCAATGTTGGCTGGAAAGTTAAACCCAAGAATGATGAGAAGTTAGAGAAATTTTGGCATGTTAAGGACCAGCTTTCAGAACATGAAGGGTTACTTATTAAAGGCACTAGGTTGGTTCCACTTACATCCATTAGAAGTGAACTCATTTCTTTAGCACATAGTGGACACATGGGTATTTCAAAGACAAAAGAGAATTTGAGGATGTCCTACTGGTGGCCTATCATGGATTTGGAGGTGGAGCAAAAAGTTAGGGATTGTATGGAATGTGTTTTGAGTGAAAAAGTGCCAAAACCCAAAGTCCCGCCTATGGTTATCAGAGCACGTCCGGACAAGCCCTGGGAAGAAGTAGGGTTGGACCTCTTAGGGCCTATATACTCTTCTGGGTGTGAATGGTATGTTCTGGTTTTAGTTGACTTCTTTTCAAGATGGCCAGAGATTGCCATCACTCTTGGCATCGAATCTAAACATGTTATAGCCTTTCTGGAAAAATTATTTGCTAGGGAGGGTATTCCCAACACCATTCTCACGGACAATGGTAGTCAACTTGTGTCTAGGGAGATGGAGTCATTTCTATCTAAACATGGTGTAAAACATAAAAGATCATCTTTGTACCACCCAGAAACGAATTGCACTGTGGAGAGATTCAACCGTGTTCTCAAAGAAACCATTAGGTTGGCTAAATCAGCAAGTTCTGATTGGAGATGTGATATTTTTAAAAAGGTTAAGGTTTACAGATTATCTCCCCATGCCACTACTGGTAAGACGCCGTTTGAACTTTTCAGGTGTAGGAGTGCTAACACCCTGGTAACTCCTCCTTGGGTAAATGACTTACATCTCAAAACATTCTCTAACAGTGATGATTGGAAGTTAGGTGAACAAAGGAAGATTCAAGCTAGGAAAAGACTTCATGATGTGAGGAAGTCTGTTAAAAAATCAGTGGTACAAGTGGGTGATTGGGTTCTCATAAAAAATCCTTGTAAAAAGAAAAAAATTGTATCTGCCTCCTTTTTAAAACCTATATAAGTCATCAAGGTTTTTGGAAATGCGATCAAATCAGCAGATCATCGTATTTGGAACTTCAACAGGGTAGTGGTGATCAAGAAGGACTTTGTACGTAAGTCTCCTGTATCTTCAAGCTCTTCATCTCAAGATACATAATTGCACCAGGCTATGGTCGTTCCAACCAATACAAGGACATCTATGAGAGTTTCATGTGTGCATGCTTATTTAATTTTTTTTGTAAAATAGTACTACTCTCATTTTGTTGTTTATTTTAAGAAGGGAGATGTGTGGCATCCTGATGCTTGTTGCCAGGTGCATTAGAATACTCTGTACAGGTTCTAGGAATGTTATGTTTAGAGTATGTGAGCAGTTGAACTTGGAGTTTTGTACTGATGACAGCTCTCCTGTGGATGGTATCCTTAATCCTAAATAAATACTTATTTTACCCATATTTATCATTGGAATTCATTACACCCAACATGGCTCAGATTGGTTCACCAACATCCTACAACTGGTGAATTTCATTACAAGACCGGAGGCTACGATTATGCCTATTAGTTTTAAGGCTAACTCCAAGAAGCCACTTAGAAGCAATACATCATAAAGTGAAACAGATCTAGAATATAATTTTCCAGATGTACAATAGCCATGCACATAGGATAGTCTGCCTCTTTTAAATGCAGCTCCAGGCATCTAAGTACATTTTCTCTTCACTTTCATATATGACCTGTACCTTTTAGAATGGGCTGCTACATGTGCATGTATGCTTTCTCAATTCACTTTTCCTACCTTTTTGAATAGACTTGGGCCCTTTTCAACTTGATTTGTACACCTTGTGCCTCTTTGACCTCAAACTCATCTTAAATCTCGTCTCACACCTATCAGATTTCCAATCTATGAAAATCTTGCTCCCCCCCTTTCCACCCTCACCTCGGACCTCACCTTGCATTTCCACCCGATCACGGGCTACCCAGAAATACAGACAAGTCGGGAACATAACAACAAAAATCAATAATTAAAATAAAAAATTAAAATTAAAAACTTTTACCCTTCCTGTAGTTGAGGGCCTACCTGGGCAATGCAGTAAATCAACAGCTGATCGCTCACAAGCATATCTGATGTCAGGACGTCTGGTAGCTGGACAATTCTGTGATCAGCCGCTGACTGCGACTGCAAGTACTCAAAAGCTATTTTTACACCAAAAATCTCACTTAACAATAAAGGAGCATACAATTTAAAAAACCTGATGTAACAAAGCCTTAATATACATAAGCTCCTCTGAACCTTACTAATAAGCCAGGTTGCCTGCCTTCTATGCCATCTATATATGTTACTAAGTACTACAACACATAAAAGAGTATAACATCTAACATGTCTGATGTAGAATCAGATGATCTTGAGGTACCTACTCTTAACATCAATAATGAAGAAATGAAAAAGATTATTCAGCAAGAGATGCACTCCTGCATGCGCGAAATACTCAACCAGGTCATGTTAACCAAAAGACCCTTAATTGAGGAAGAAGATGGCACTATTAAAACTCAAAAATGCCAAAATGGGGAATACAATAAAAAAGGGGGCAAAAGATTTTTAAAAAAAACAACAACATTGAAAGAACAAGCCCAATGAGCACATTGGGAGGTCTTAGCACCTCAAATAATTTGGGATGTTTACGCACCTCATCATATAAATGAGGTCAAAACACCTCAAACTATAAGGGAGGTCTACGCACCTTAAAAGTATCAGGTGTCCTAAGCGACACAACCTATCAAGGCATGCAAAGCGGCACACAATATCTAAGTGCGAGTCATGATACACCAGATCTAGAAATTGAACCACATGAACCCGTTGGATGAATATATCTTTGACCTAGACCAGAATGATCTAGATTTCCAGTTTTCCCTGTCGGAGGAAGAGCTTCCTTCATCCGCTAAAGAAAATATAACCAACTCACTGGGTGAGGAGATGTTCTCTCCACATAATATCAGACACCAGAGGAGCGCAGAATGGTGGCCCCATGATCACATAGCCAAATTCATAAAAAGATGGATGAGGAATCCCCTAGAAAGAGAAACACAAAATATTCTAAGGGCAGAATGTCCCAGACCAGTGGTTCAAGAAAAGGTATACCCGACCCAGAATTAATAAAATTCCTATTCAAATTGGGTGGAGACCCTAGGAAGGGCATGGAAAAGTCACTGAAGGCCTGCCAGGATAGCATGCTTGATATTTTAGGCCCACTGGCTGGAATTGATATGGCGGAAGACAGCCACATTAACAGTACACCATTAGACTTAGATCTACTAAGAGGATGGAGTCAGAAAACCCTGATCCCATTAGGGAACGCAAATGCAGGGATAAATACAAGCAACAAAGAGTAGTCCTTGCCAAGATCAACCCTAAGCTAAGCGAAATGGCTGACAAATAACCCTCAGCAAACCACTAAGGAGTCCTATTTGGACAGAACATGATGAAGACCTTAGGCAAATTCGTCGCAACCTTCACAGCCCTAGACAAGGCTCAGAATAGCATGCGTTGAGTATTTAACCATAGTGTTTTTGCCAGGGACAGCAGATGGGACAGCTCTACTGGCCATGCCTACCAAAGGCCCTACTACAGGCAATGAGGATTTGGTTTGTTTAGATTCTTTTTACAGACTTAGAAAACAATTACACAAGACCCCTGGGTTTTGGAAAACCATTCAAGGTTCCAAAACAGAATTTTCGAAAACACAGACACAATCCTCACCCCAAGAAACCTAGTAATGATCACAGAACAACAGAAAATAGTAGAGGAAGAGGTAATGTCCATGATAGAGAAACGAGCAAAAATAGAAGTACTATGGTATCGTATGAAATTTGTACGGACTCTCTTTCTGGTAGAGAAAAAGACATGAGTTGAAGACCAGTCATAAACTTGAGAGAATTGAACAAATCTCTCATCTTCCTACACTGGAGGGTATCCACCTTCTGAGAGACATGCTTCTAGAAAAGGACTGGCTAGTGAAGTTGGACTTGAAAGATGACTACTTCACGATTCCCATGGCCTTAGAGTTTCAACTCTACCTCCAGTTCACATGGAACTGTTGTCTAGTCTAATTCCAAGCTCTCCCCTTTGGGCTATCCTCTGCTCTCTTGTGGTTCACTAAGGTAAATATGTCCCAGAACCACTCTCAGATTCTTCAAGACATGAATAGAGCAGTAAATCTCTTAGAGAGCCTTGGCTTCATAATAAACAAAGAAAAATCTATCATGGCACCCTAAAAATCTATGGAATTCTTGGGATTCACAGTAGACACAGTAAAATCACTTTTGCTACTACCAGAATCACAAAAAAATGCAAAGAAATACGATTTGTATTAAAATGAGCTCTCTTGTCCCTAAGAGAACTAGCCAGACTCCTGGGCCTCCTATCTTCCTGTAGCCAAACTATCTTTCCGGGACCTTTACATTATCAAGCCCTTCAAAAGAATGAAGGTGAAAGCCCTCCATGCTGGACTGTGGTATGGAGACAAAGTAACCCTAGATCACAAACCAAATCAGAACTGAACTGGTGTTTAGAGAATCTAGATGCCTGGAACGGCAAAGCCTTTTTCGGAAACTCCCCAGGATTCCTTTTAGAGTCATATGTGAGCCTTCATGGTTGTGGAGAGTGCATACAGAATCAGAACACTGGAGGTCTATGGTCCTATACAGAGAGCTCACACCACATAAACTACCTAGAGTTAACTACTTGCCTTTATGTTCTGATGAGCTTCAAACAATCCCTACAAGGCTGATCGGTCATTCTAAAAATTGATAACATATCTGTTGTGGCATCCATAAATTGCTTAGGGGGTACAAAATCCTTAGACCTATTGAATCTAGCCAAAAACTCTGGATGTTCTGTCTACAACACAAGACAGCCCTAAAAGCAGAATACTTACCAGGAAAAAACAACATCACTGCAGACTGGAATTCAAGATTCCTCCTAGACCAAAGCGAGTGAAAACTCAACATGGAAGCCTTCAGAACTTTAAATCAGTTCTGAGATCCTCTGGAAGTAGATCATTTCGCAAGCACACTGACATTCCAACTGTAGAAATATTTTAGCTGGTTTCCAGACCCTGGTGCTCAAGTAGTCAATACCTTTCTCCAACCATGGAAAAACAGAGCATACTCATTTCCCCCATTTGCAATGATCCAGAGAGTCCTCCAGAGCGTGAGAGAAGACCAATGCTCCTTATTACTAATATCCCCTTTCTGGCTCTACCAGGCATGGTTTCCGACAAGCTTGGAATTAGCTTGCACAATACCCTTTCTACTCCCAGCCGCGAAAGGCCTTTTAAGAAACATAGACAGAAGGGAACATCCGCTAGTCCAAAAAGGGACTTTTAACCTTCTTGGCTGGAAAGCGTCAGTAAATCTAATGAAATCCCAGATCTTTCGAGACAAGCTACTATACTCCTTCAAAAGTCATGGGCTCCTGGAACCAATTGTAGATGGAATGGCATCTGGAGAATTTGGGTATGCTGGTGCCTGGAGAGGAACCTGGATTCCATGGAGGCTTCTATCATACACATAGCAAACTTTTTAGTTAAACAATATGAGAGAGGGCTTACTTACAGATCAATTATTTGCTACAGATCAGCTATTTCAGCAGGCCACGCTCTAATAAATGGCAAGTCCATAGGGAAAAATGCCATAGTATGCAGAAAGATTAAACGTATCAGACTAAGGAAAACACCTAAACTTAAATACGAAACCCTATGGGATGTCAAGTAACTACTAGACCCTTTCACTACCTGGCCTGAGAACAGATACCTAGATAGAAGAGTGTAGTGAGGAGGTCCAAGCATGAAGGTAGTATTTAAAGATGCTTTATTCAAGTAGATAACAAGTAGTATAGTTCAAGATAACAAGTTGATAAGTTCTGAAGGAGAGCCCCACCAGGAGCAGCCTGTATGCTGCTCAGCCCATGCCCAACTGTCACTTCACCTCTCAGTGTCCCAACATTCTGAGGCACATCATGACACAAACATTCTATTGGGCTTACTGCACAAACACTGGCAGCGCAGGAGGAGTAAAATACATAACATTACCAAATGCAGGATATTTAATATCCCTTTTTCTTCCAAGAGAAGAACAAATGTAACATATGAAAAATCTAACGAGTGTGAACAAAGGACAGATAGCAAGGAAGGAACAAAGGAGTGACAGAGAGAAAGTTGAGGTAAATTTGAGGCAAGGCAGAGCGACCAGTCAGGTAGAAGAAAAGGAAGAGGAAGCAAAGATCAAGATTACACAAGTGGGTAAGACCCAAACTCTCTGACAACCATAGAAAAACGGAAGCACAGAAGTACCGAACAGGAGAGTGTGCTGAGAAAGAAGCAAAGAGTGAATATGAATGAAAAGGTAAGACGCATACCCACCAACCAAAAGTAGAATGGAGAAGGAAGCTGAGATAAAGCGAAGTAAACAGCAAGTGAACAGAAAGACAAAAATGCAACCAAGACAACCCCCAAACAAACCCACTGGCCAGGCAGGAAGCAAGGAAGGAAGGAACAAGGCACAACGCGAACAGAACAGAAGACACACCCAACACCAGAAGTGGAGAAGGTACAAACTCCTCCTAATCAAGGAGGAACAAGAAGAACAGTGCAGAAAACGCAAGACTAAAGACCAAAGAATAATGACAGCGAGATGGGTAAGGTCCAAATTCCAAAGATGAGCAGAAAGTGACATTAAGAGGAAATCTGAACAAGTGAGAAAACAGAGAAGACTAAGCGACATAAATGCAAGCAGTATTACTTATCCTCCCCCATTTTCAAAAAGACCAATCAAATAAGAATAAAATGTTGCATTGCATGTAAAACGACAATGTAAAATAAGCTATAATATAGCAAAAAAACAACAGCCAAAGGGACAGTGACCCATGACCGTCCTCTACTCCTAGGCAGGAGGGTGAGGAGCACTGTGAATAGGACAAAACCCAAGACAAAGCTGCCCGTGTAAAGTGAACTCTCAAGAAGAGGAAAACAGTGCTGACCTGTAGAAATGGGACTGGAACCCATAAGACGCCCTGTGTGAGGGTGACGGTGTAAATGTAAATGACACTGTGACCCATGCAACGGTGCACTGTGTAAAGGAAACAAACATGTGTAGTCCATGTAGGCAAGAGTATATGGGCAAATGGGGCTGGTACCATTCCCATCCCTGTGTAGGGGAGAAACATAGTGTAAGGTGTACACAAAGGAAATGATCCAAAAGCCCCTGAAGGAGTGTACCCAATGTCCTTGAATGTAAATTAATGATGAGCGTGTCACTATACCTCTCTAAACAAACCCAGGAAGGAAAACCAGAAAGCAGTGTAGCCCTGAATCTCAGTCCAGGAAAAGAAAAGTAGAGAATGGCACACAAACAGAGCATATCCTAGTAGGAGCCAATGAATACTACTACATAAACTCATAGTGTCCACTGTCTCGGGATTGTCAGTGGTTAAGTGTCAGTAATGGAGGATCACTTCCAGTACTACGCGAACAATCATATGTCTGCAAGCCGTGCACAAGGCCAGGTCAACGGAGAGCAGAACACGGGAAGAGCAAGCATAAAATGATGCCACAATAGACATTGGTGAGGTGAACGAGTCTGTCTGTGCACACTGAAGAATTTAACATGCAGTTCCAGTCATAGCACGCGGCAATGGGTGTAGCCTGCATGGTGGTTATCTGACATTCATAGGGAAGCTCCGTAGGTAGGCATCATCGGCGTCTAGTAAAGAGAGAGACCTAGATCGCTATTCACCTGCGAGATTATGCTGAAAACACCAGAGATTATTCTAACTTGACCGGTAGCGTTCTGAGCTGGCGCAAGTCCTCTTCTTCACTACTGAGGATTTAAGCATGGGTAGACTGTACTATCAGTAGGCACAGATTGTGTTGAGCTACGAGGCTAGATAACACAGAGTTATTTGTGGAAAAACAATGGCGGAGCACAGAGTACGCAGCACCGGGTGGCTCCCGGCACGCTTGAGCTCCAAACGTAGTCACTGAGCGAAAAGTATCACCGTTGATGCTCATGACGTGATGGAAGGCGGAGGAAGAGGCGATATTCCGCACGCTTCCATGTGAGGTAATCGACAGTTGGAGCAAACAGGCAACCGAATTAACGGTTAAAAGGTCCGCAGAACTGATAATGTGTTGAAATTAATGTTGAGACATAACTGGCAGTAGAGACGGCAAAATACATAGTGAATGGAGTAAATGTCCCAGAGTCCGTTACGACACAACTAATACTTCCTTGGGATGCCGAGATAGAAAGTCAGTCACCATATTGCCCTATGTGACAGGCTCGAACAAAGACTGGTCAACCCCTCACGAAAATCACCAGAATGTGCACAAAGTCACACAATGCAGGAAGCGCAAACCACAAGCGTCTGCCACACAGTTCTTAGTATGTCACTAGAAACTCCCATACTGCTCAGGTAGAAAGGAGACAGACCTTTCACGACCACATCCTCTTACTACTGCCTTGAGATAGTAGTGGAAAAAACAGGTGACTGAAAGTTGTAGACAAATTACTACAGACTGTAGTGGTAGATCCATTGTCCAGAACATGTAAAGTAGATGAGCACAGCACGCTTCGGCAGGGCTGTCCAATGGTGAGGACACTGCTGGGGCTGAACGGCGCAGTGCTTCATCTTGCTTGTGTTGTTGTCTTCTTTTCTTTAGATGCTTGTTTCTCGCGTGTTGTCATCATTCATGTTGATTGTAGAAAACGCTTGTTTCATGTTGGCACCTTTTGGTTTATAGTGGATATCTCCTCGTGTACTTTTTTTGTGGTTGTCGCTGCTGTTTTCTCTGTAGATTACGCCATCTCCAGTTCCTCTTTTGGTAGCCAGGTTACTGAGATCTGCATGTATCACGTAGGTTCTTAGCCATCCACGTTGCCAAATAAATGTCGTGAGAAGGTCCATGCATGAAGATAGTATTTAAAGATGCTTTATTCAAGTAGATAACAAGTAGTATATTTCAAGATAACAAGTTGATAAGTTCTGAAGAAGAGCCCCACCAGAAGCAGCCTGTATGCTGCTCAGCCCCATGCCCAACTGTCACTTCACCTCTCAGTGTCCCAACATTCCGAGGCACATCACGACACCAACACTCTATTGGGCTTACTGCACAAACACTGGCAGCGCAGGAGTAGTAAAATACATAACATTACCAAATGCAGGATACTACAAAGAGACTTTCCATAAAATTAGCGTCTCTTCTCTGCCTAATCTCCTGCCTTAGAGTATCAGACATTAAAAGAACTAGAAGTAACTCAGAGTCTATGACACTTTTGGTGTCAATTTTGAGATTATTAAAAGAATTAAGACTATATCAGATACAATTTTCTACCCAAAGTTCAACGCATGCAAAACACGTTGTGTGGTTGATTCTCCTAATAACTTGACAAGAGAATCTGGATTTCATTAAATACAAGGAGGCTAAGATTATCCCACCCTTCCCTTCCCGTGGGTGGATAAATAAATTACTGAACAATAGATGCATCATTTATGATACAACCTTTATTCAATGTATTGTGAACATTTCCTACAACCTTTATTCAATGTATTGTTGAAAGTTTCATACAACCTTTTTTCTATGGATTGTGAAAAAATGTCATATAACTTACCCGCTTTGATATTATACCTTTCTCAGTTACATGACAACAGAGCACGTATACTCTTTCTTATTTCAGATAACTCAACATAACTGATTCATCTATACTGATGTTTCCGCAAGGAAGATGTTCAGAA
The DNA here is from genome assembly GCF_964263255.1 of Lissotriton vulgaris. Classification (NCBI taxonomy): domain Eukaryota; kingdom Metazoa; phylum Chordata; class Amphibia; order Caudata; family Salamandridae; genus Lissotriton; species Lissotriton vulgaris. Next base: position 127,042,442 of record NC_141686.1, on the reverse strand, counting down.
AGAATTAACTCTGTGTCCCCTTCATTCAATCTTCATTGTTTTTATCCATTTGGAATGCACAAATCAAAACAGGAGAAGAAAGAAAAAAATTAAATAAAATGTTATACAGAAGAAGACTTACCTTATTACCTTGCATTAAAAGGAGGCATACTATTCTATGTGCATGGCTATTGTACATCTGGAAGATTCTATTCTAGATCTGTTTCACTTTATGATGTATTGCTTCTAAGTGGCTGCTTGGGGTTAGCATGAAAAGAAATATGCATAATGTTAGCCTCCGTGTCTTAAAATAAATCCAGATTCTCGTCATGTTATTAGGAGAATCGCAATTACCACTTATTCTGTTAGGGTTACAAGCTAATCTCCTCAGCAGGAACCATAGGCAGGTCCTTCATCATAGCCTGGAAACTTCACGTTGTCAGCTTGGCACCTAAATTCCACAAATGTTCCCACATAGACATGCTTGCACACTGCAAAGACGTTCTTGTGCATACTAGAGCACTGCTCATTATCACTGTAAACTGGAAGAGATTCTAGATCTTGTGCTCATTCAAATGCATTCTTAATCCAAACTCAGCTGATTCTTGCATACCTGCTACAACTGGCACATGCAGGCCTGAGGCATGCATCTGTCAAGGTTCAACTCACAGCCATATCAAGGCCAAATCAATGTATCATGCTTGCAGAAATTACTTTCCTTATGGTCATACAGACTAATGAAGGAATTTGTAAAAGAACACTTTGCAGCCTTCCCTCTTAATAAGAAAGCATCTACCAAAATAGGAAGTCAATATAGTTTTATCCCTATTAATGAGAGGTCCCATCAAAACAATCTCCTGAACTAACCTTAAGCATTTCTCCTGGAAAACTGCTCTCTTGTTGGCCTTTGTTTCATCTAGGAGAGTCGCTGAAATGCAGGCATTTGCAATCAAGGAACTATACCTGCAAATCCATAGTTTATACCCAAAGTGTCAACAGAATTTCACTCTAATTAGCTAATCCTAAATCATTCTTCTAGAATTCTGTGAATGCATCAGAAAGGGATCTACATTCTCTGGATTTATGCACATTACTACAATTCTAGCTGGACAGAACAAAACAAATCTGAAAGTTTGATCAGTTACTAGTATCTTTCTCGAACCCCAGGAAAGGATACTCTTCATCAAAGCGAGAAATTTGAGTTGGGTAGCAACAATTACCTTCTGTCTCACAAAGGAGGGCCGTCCGCTTCTAAAGATAGTCACGGCTTTTAGCCTGATTCATCATTCTCCCGTTTTGCGAGCCCCTAATAGCGATTCATAGCGAATCGCTATTAAGGACTCGCAAAACGGGATTCATGTAGAAATTGCATAAAGAAATGCGATTCCTACATATTCCTTATTTACAATTAGCAAATTGCTAATCGCAAATAAGGAATAACTCGCCATTCATTCCTATGGGCCAAAAGGCCCATAGGAATGAATGGGGAGTATTCCTTATTTGCGATTAGCAATTTGCTAATCGCAAATAAGATAGCGATTTGAAGGGTGCCAGGGGTGTCCAAAGGACACCCTGTAGCACCCCTCAAATGAAATTTTACACAGGTGTTGCACACACACATGTCCAAAGGACATGTGTGTGTGTAACATGCAACTCAGAAAAATGCATTTAAATGCACTTTTCTGAGTTTTCGCAATTTACCACGAGGTCTGACCTCGCGGTAAATTGCGGCCAGAAATTGGATGATGAATTGCATTTTATTGAATCTCAAATAGAGATTCCTTAAATGTAATTCCTCGCAAAATTGCGAGATCGCAATTAGTGATTTTTGCATTTGGGATGCTGAATCCCAAATGCAAAAATCGCATTCGCAAAGGGCCAGATTCTCAGAATCTGGCCCTTTGCGAGCGCAATTTTGTTTGATGAATCGGGCGGTTAGTCCACAAGGAGTATGGTTACATTTGCTGCCCTCTACCTAGAAAAAACACCATACCTTCACTCAGAATTACTGCTTGGAATCTATGGCAGTTAGAAATACAGGAGCTTAGTTACAAGCCCCTTTGCGGCGCCGCTACGTCACTTTTAGTGATGCATTGGTGGTACATTTGCTGCCCAATATTCACAAGGACACGAAAAGCCACCTTGCATGGCTTTTCCTGTCCTTGTCAATACGACCCTTGGCATGCGGCACTTTGCGTAAAAGGGACTTTCAATGTGCTCTTGGTGTTCCCGCGCAACACCCATGGAACCTGACACATTTCCAGATTTACAAGAAATTGTAAACCTGGAAACTCGTCTGAATGCTACGCCTCCATAGGGGAGGCGTAGGGAGGTGAAACGAGGAAAAATGTATTAATTTCTCCTTGTTCTTTTCCTCTTTTGATGGGTGCTACATTCGGCAGCACACATAGAACGAGGAAATCACCTCTTGTGATTGTAAACAAATTTAATTTGACAAGTTCTATGTGTGCTAGCGTAGCATGCATAGAAGTTGAAAAACGCCATTTCAGATTTTTTATGTGCAGGGAGGGGCACCTTCCTGCACATAATCAACTCCATGACATAGGCATCCTTTCAACATGCTACAAGGGTGCCTGCGTCAGCACATGGCAGGTAATTGTGCGAGAGAAAAATGGATCCATCATATTGTTGTAGATATGACGCATCCCTGTGCTTCAGAATTAAGGCAGCGCAGCCAAATGGCTTGCAGCACTGTGCTGCATTCATTTGTTGTAAATAAGGCCCACAGCATTGAGGCAGGCAGTTCTTCATCTCTTTTTAGATAAAGGCAAGCTATTCTATTGCTACTCAGTATCTGCAATAATATTATGTTACTATGTGATACTGCTTGCTATTCTGATTCAAGCATATGAATTCATGAATGTTCCAATTATGGAGGAGAACAAGCATTGGCAAAGGGAATAGGTCTCGCCTATGGGTAACCTATTGACTTTGCCAGTCGGGTATAGGGGACTAACGGGTGGTTGCGCTCGAGTCAATAGACTGTCATGTCATATCGCTATTTTCCTTATAGTGGTTGGGGGGGTAATAAACAACATGGACAACAAGTCGGTGGCAAGGGCAGAAGCAACACAGACAGAGCGGTGGCAGGTAAACAAGCAACACGGATGGGGGTGGGAGGAAAAAAACAACATGCATGGGGTGTGAGAGGAAGAAATACTATTGGGTGAGGACGCTGAGGAGGCGAGCGGTGCAGCGCTCGGCCACTCACGACCTCAGCCCATAAAATGGCGCCCCCCTACAGGGAGCGCAGCGGACGGGCGCAGCGGGCACGCCGTCAGCGCGCCGAAGTCGCGCCTAAGTCCAGCCCGTCTGCGCCCGTCCGCGGCCGGACGGGCCCAGGGGCTAGGGAGGCTGCCACTCTTTTATCCTACTCAACCTCTGCCCTCAGGCGCCTAAACGCCTTGGCCTGTCCTCTCTCTACTGACATTTGGACCCGCATTACCTCACTTGGCATTGCAGGTAATTCAACCCCTAATCTTGCGCCGATACCACCTGTTACCGCTTCGGTTCCTCCGGAGTCGTCCATCCGGGTCCTATACTTAAACACTCGCTCTATGGTTAAGCACCAAGTTGATATTCTGCACCTCCTCATGTCTGAAAGCCCTGACGTCTTATTACTATCAGAGACCTGGCTTACCGATGACTCTCTCCCAGACATCTTGGCCACGCTACCCCCCGGCTACTTTCTGCTAAATAACAACCGAGCAGGGGGCCGTACTGGGGGAGGGGTGGCGGCTGTAATACGCAAGGACCTGAAGATCATTGCCTCTGCGCCCATGACCTTCCCGGAGGTAGACACCCTGGTCCTCAGCCTAGGGACCGAGGTTGGTGCAGTTACTCTTGTGCTTCTATACCGTCCTCCCCATGCCATGCCATCTTTCCCCTCATCCTTTATCGATCAGCTCACCAACATCGCTACCTGCTCCCCCCGTATTATCATCATTGGGGACTTTAACTACTGGTTCCAACACGAGGACGCCGGCCCACATGCTTCCGAACTGTTCGAGGGTCTCTCAAGCCTTAACTTTACCCAACTAGTTAGGTCTGCCACCCATAAGGGCGGCCACATCCTCGACCATGTTTGGATCCACGGAGTCACGTCCTCCTGCCCTTTAATAACACCTTGTATGTGGTCGGACCATTGCCTGATTGATACCACCTTCTCAGCGGTCGGCCACATCAAGGCCCCCTTACGGGAGGGGGGCACGGCTCGCAAGTGGAAGGCTGTCGACCCCCCTAAATTTCTGGCTCATCTGTCCCAAACTTATTCCCCGGTACCCAACGACATTGGTACCGACGAGCTCCACGGTTGTGTGGCAGACTGGCTTACCACAGCCAGTGACATCTTTGCTCCCCTCACTAAGTTCCCTCAATCCCGGCACAATCACTCCCATAAATGGTTTACCCCCCACCTAAAAGCTCTCCATTTACAACTCCGCCAGTCTGAGCGGATGTGGAGGAGAGACTACAGCCCTGCAAGCAGAGACGCATACGTGGCTGCCCGCAATGGGTATAAACTCGCTATTCTGGCTGCCAAAAAAAGCTATGCCTCTGGGAAAATTCTATCTGCCCCTTGCCAGACTACGGAAATTTTTAAAATTCTTAATGAATTTACTTCCGACCCCAGGACGCTCCCTACCCAGGCCCCTACACAGGAAGCATGCAACACCCTCAGCACTTTCTTCATCGAAAAAATCGTATCGATCAAGAACACCATTCCTACTACACCTCCTGGCGCTGGACCTGTTTCCCCCCCTCACAACACTTCTTCTTTCACACAATTCCCTCCTCTTGATTCTTCCTCTCTGGCTACTCTTGCCACCCGTATTAAGTCGGGATCTCCCGATGACTGCTGCCCCCCGTCTATTCTTAGGGACATCTGTCACGCCTTACCCGACTGCATTCTCCCCCTGTTAAACTCTTCCCTTTCTTCTGGGACGGTGCCGGCCCCCTTCAAGGAGGCCGTGCTGGTACCTCTTCTGAAGAAACCGGGGGCTGACCCCGCCGTCCCGGCTAACTACCGCCCCATCTCTCTCTTACCTTTCTTCTCTAAAATCCTGGAAGCCCACGTCACCACCTGTCTCTCACAGTTTATCGAGAGTTCCAACTTTCTCGAGGGCAACCAAGCAGGCTTTAGACCCGGCCACTCTACGGAGACAGTGATCTTGGCCGTGCTGGATGCCCTGAGAGACGGTGTTGACAAAGGTACCCCCCAGGCCCTGGTATTATTAGATCTGTCAGCCGCCTTCGACACGGTGGATCACAACATCCTTCTCCGCCGTGTCGAGCAGGCTGGCATCCAGGGCCTGGCTTTGGCCTGGGTCAGATCCTTCTTGACGGGCAGGTCCCAGACCCTTAGCCTGGGTACCTTCAGGGCCCCTAAAGAGCAGTCGCTCTGTGGGGTCCCCCAGGGTTCTTCTCTGTCCCCTCTTCTCTTTAATCTCTATCTCCGCCCTCTTCTACTTTCTCTGAGGCTGTGGGACGTCACCGTGTTTAATTACGCGGACGACCTGCAGCTCATCTTCTCTCTCAATTCCCCTTCTGCTATTCCTAATTTTCAGTCAGCCATGTCCCACATCCTCCAGTGGATGGGCCATAACCAGCTAAAACTGAACCCCGGTAAACCGGAGCTCCTCCTTCCTGGCAGGAGCCCCACCATCTGGGGGCCACACTTCTGGCCGGCGGAATTGGGTCCGTCTCCCACCCCCGTGGCCTCGGTGAAGAGCTTAGGGGTCACTATTGACTCCGCTCTATCCCTAGGGCCGCAGGTGGGGACAGTGGTCTCATCCTGCACTTACCAACTGCGCAGGATCAGGAAAGTGGCATACCTCCTTACACCTGAAGCCCTCCTGCAAGTCATCATGGCCCTTGTCCTCTCCCGCCTAGATTTTTCCAACTCGATCTACCATGGTCTGCCCAAAACATCGATGGGCAGACTACAGGTGGTCCAAAATCAGGCGGCGAGGCTGGCCCTAGGGATCCCGAAGTGGCAATCTGCCAGGCCCCTCCTCGTCAAACTCCACTGGCTCCCTGTTGCCTCTAGGGCAGCCTTTAAGATCGGCTGCCTCATCTTCAAATCCTTGGCTGGCTCTTGTCCCACCTTTGTAAAATCTCTTATCTTACCCTACTGCCCTTCCCGCTACTTGAGATCCTCCTATCTTCATCTCTTAACCGTCCCCTCTTACAAGCTCTGCAGATCTGGAGGCCGGAGATTTTCTTACCTGGCCCCCAAGTTCTGGAATTCTCTCCCTCTTTCTCTCAAAACTTCGAATTCTCTGATTCTTTTTCGTAAATCTCTAAAAACTTGGCTTTTCCCTCATTCTGGCTAGTCCTTCTGTCCTCTCTATCTCCAACCAGCGCCAGGAAACCCATGGTGTCAGTGCGCTATACAAGCACCCCTTACGATACGATACGATACGATACGACTGAATAGAGTTGGAGAGTCCTCATTGTTGCTTGGTTCACTGGGATCTGAAATTCCATCACAGAGCCTGCATGTGCCACCTGGAATTCAGGATAAGGATGCATGATGCCAGCAGTCCAAGAAACCTCAGCATATTCCTTGCTGAGACCCACAACTGATACTGAAACATCAGGCTCATATCCTGAATATCAATCAATAAATCAATCAATTAATCAATCAATCAGGGGTTTGTATAGCGCAGCTACTCACCTGTGAGGTTCTGTAGGCACTTAGGGGAGTGTGGGGGACTGCCGTTCTATCTGGTTTCAGTCAAAGAGCCCGGGCTTGAGATCCCTCCTGAATTGGGTCAGCGACTGGGATTGGTTCCAGGGTGTCTTTACAGTGCAGTAGGAGAAGGATCTTCCTCCGGTTCTTGTCTTGGGGATCCAAGGGACAGAGGTAAGGGCCAGCTGGGCAGAACAGAGGTGTCTGGTTGGGATGTGAAATGTGAGGCAGTGATTCAGATATGCTGGTCCAGTGTCATGGAAGGCTATGTAGGCATGAGTGAGGATCTTGAAGGTATTCTTATGTCGACTGGGAAGCTTGAAATTTCACAAAGGTGTTCGTTGATGTGGCTGTGGCGGGGGGAGTGTTGAGGACCAGTCTGACTGCGGCATTTTGCACGTTCTGTAGTTTCATGAGGAGTTTCTGGGTGATGCCGGCGTAGAGTGAGTTGCCGTAGTCAAGCCAGCTGGTGATAAGTGTGTGGATGACGTCTTACTTGCTTCGGTGCGATCCATTGAAAAAGTCTTTCGAAGCAATCTTAGTGTGTGAAAGCATGAGGAGGATACAACATTGATTGTTGCGTCAGTAGCCCTTAGGTGATACGCGTGGTTGAGGACATTTGGCTGTTCAGGGGATGTCCAGTCAACCTTGCTTGACATGCCCTTTGATAGCTGTCACCTTTTTGCCGACAAAGCAGACTCGGTGCTGGAGTGCTTTAAGGATTCTCAAGCTACGGCCAGATCCTTGGGAGTCGCTGCGTTGTCTAATTCACCTCAGTCTGCTTTTCACACCTTTCGTGGCTATGAAACAGGCAGCCCAACACGTCCGGCCCAGTCCAGTCACTGGTTCAGGAAATCGGCCCAGCCTCTAGTCCGAATTTTCAGGACCACCACTGGCCAGTGGGTGGCTGGATTCGCCATCTCCTCCCCCATCATGTCAGATAGGTGGATTTTGCAGATAGTGCGAAGGGGCTACCACCTTCCCTTCGAGACTAATCCTATCTCCATGCCACCATTTTTCGATCGCCTGTCGGAGGATCATTTGATGCTACGCCGCCAGGAAGTCTCAGCTCTCTTGGCCAAGGGAGCTATCAAAAGGGCTCCTATGCCAGAAGTGGGTTGTGGTTGCTATTCTCGCTACCTCCTGGGTGCCCAGCAAGGACAAAGGCCTGCGTCCTATTCTAGACCTGAGGACCCTCAACCGCTTTGTCCGGAAGAAGTTCAAAATGTTTAAACTTGGCTCAGGTCCTGTCTGCCCTCGACCCTGGAGACTGGATGGTGGCGCTGGATTTGCAGGACGCCTATTTTCACATCCCCATCCACAGACGCTTCCTGCTGTTAACAGTAGGCCACGAGCATTTTCTGTTCACGGTGCTCACCTTTGGCCTTACCAGTGCCCCTTGGGTGTTCACGAAAGTGATGGCTGTGGTCGCAGCTCATCTGTGCAGATCAGGGGTACCATTCTTCCCTATCTCGATTACTGGCTGTTGAAGGCGGGCTCACTCTAGGCTGTCATCTCCCACCTCCAGACTACCGTGGACCTTCTGCATTCGCTGGGGTTCATCATCAATGTGCAGGAGTCAAACCTGACCTGATTCCCTCTCAGATGCTCGCTTTCATTGGGACAGTTCTGGACACAGTGCAGTTTCGGGTCTATCCTCCCAAGCAGCGAGTCAGGGATATTCGGGCTATGATACCGATGTTTCAGCCTCTATCCAGGGTTTCGGTGAGAATGCCCCTGAGGCTGCTAGGCCTCATGGCCTCCTGCATCCTGCTGGTAGATCATACACAGGTGGCATATGCTTGCTCTGCAGTGGGACCTGAATGTTCCAGTGAGTGCAGTATCCGGGAATCTGTCTGACTACGTCCAGATTTCGGTGGAACTGCGCACCAGCTGCAGTGGTGGGCAACAAACCAAGCTTGAGTCTGAGGCAGATCCCTCTCCCTTCCTCAATCAGATGTCACGGTAGTGACGGATATGTCACTCCTGGGGTGGGGCGGCCATCTGGGAGAGGTGGAGATCAGAGGCGTCTGGTCTCCGGCAGAGTCCAACCTTCTGGAGCTCTGGCTGATCAGCCTGTCACTGAAGGCATTACTTCTGTCTCTTAAGGGGAAAGCGGTGCAGGTGTTCACAGACAACACCACCGCCATGTAGTACTGCAACAAACAGGGCTCGTGGGGTCATGGACCCTTCGTAAAGAGGCTCTTTATCTCTGGACATGGATTGAACATCAGGGCATGACCCTGGTGGTTCAACACTTGGCAAGTTCTCTGAACTCCAGGGCGGACAAACTCAGCTGCAGATGCCTGGTAGATCACGAGTGCCGTCTTCATTCGGAGGTGGTGCAAGGTCTCTTTTAGCGGTGGGGAGAGCCTTGGTTAGATCTGTTCGCCAGTGAAGAGAACGCACAATGTCAGCAATTCTGTATGTTCGAGTTTCCAAGGCGGCACTCTTCGTGGCGCTTTTCATCGCAAGTGGAACTGCGGCCTCCTGTATGCCTTTCCGCCTGTACCACTTCTGCCCAGAGTGCTGAAGAAGATCAAGCGTGACTAGGCCCAAGTTATACTTGCGGCTCCGGACTGGGCACAAAGAGTCTGGTACCCAGAGCTCCCGATCATGCTCATTGAACCTCCACTCAGACTGCCTCTGTGGGAGGATCTTCTGTTGCAGCATCAGCGGAGGGTTCTTAACTTAAACCTGTCCAGCCTCCATCTCCTTGCGTGGAGATTGAGCGGCGACAGTTGACAGCTTTTGACCTTCCACCCAAAGTCTGTAATGTCATCTTGGCAGCCAAGAGTCCCTCCACTAAAACAATATACGCCTGTCAATGGAATACATTTGTGGCATGGTGCACAGCAAAGGCTGTGGATCCCCTTTCTACCCCTCTATCACAGGTTCTTTCGTATATACTTTCTTTAGCCCAGCAGGGGTCAGCCCTGGGCACTCTTAAAGCCTATCTGGCAGCCATCTTTGCTTTCCTTCGGCTACTAGATCAGCCAACTTTGTTCAAGTCCCCTATTGAAAATAGGTTCTTTAAGGGCATTACTCATCTCGTTCCTCCATCTCCTTTCGTAATGCCCCAGTGGGTCTTGAACCTGATCTGATTAGCAAAACAAATAAATTAATTTGTTTGACACAGTCTAGACATTTTTAAACTCACAATTCACTCTTCACTGAACACCAATTACCAGCTCAGCAATAAACTGGCGTAAACATTGAATACCTCTAATTTCAGCAACAGTATGAGAAGGCACAACAACAGTATTCTCATGCAGTGACTTATCCACCGGTTTATAATGGAAAAAATCTTTTCATTTCAAAGACCGAGTGAATTTGAATAAGTCAACAAAAATATCAGTTATGTTGCCATCCTGGGTTATGCAAAAACTCAGGCCCTTGCCCAATAGCCTGCTCTCATCAGCATCCAGAGGTCTGCTGGAGTGATTCACAATCTTCACATCATCAATAGGCAATACATTCTCATCCTTAATCCCCTCCTGTCCTATTTCTGGCCCTTTTTCGTGCAGGTTGATCTTCTGAGGTCTTCCTGTGCCACAGCCCCTGTCCCACCTGACTTATCTCCGTCCACCCGTCTTGTTTTTTTGGGTCTTTTTTCCTTTGTCTCCTGCTGATTATCAACTTCTATTGCAGTAACGGGGACGCTTTGACTCATTTACCGTTATTCTTCTACCGTCTTTCCAAACCACATGCCCTAGATTTCGGATTGGACGTGTTCGAGTTTCGAGGTGACCAAGCGTTTTGACTGCTTTGTTATCTTTGTGGCATTTATAACATTATGATGATTTTGCCGCATCAAATATCTTTTGTGTGTATTGAGGGTTTGTTGGGCTATGGTGATTGAACATGCCCTGGAGAATATTTCTCTGTGTATATACTTCCTTAAAGCCAGCATACATTGTTTTTTCAGAAAGGAAGGATGTTTTAATTGCCCCTTTTTTCTTCTCCCTCCCTTTGCAGGCCGCATTATGGCTATCTGGGGTAATTCCCTTACTAGGCTTCAGGAATTTTGACTGGAGTCTTCAGGACTGACTGTTACTTTGCAGTTGTCAGTAATAGGTAATGGAGTTGATCTTATGGTCATATTAGGATTGGATTTTGTGTATTACCCTTCATTGTCTATAGAAATCTTTATAATATGATTACTTTGTCCTTTTAATTCTTTTAGATCTAATTACTCTGAGCAAGAAATATTTCCCTAGACGCATTTGGTGGGTGCTCTTTTCAGACTTCGACTGAGATGGATACCAGATTCACCACTTTTGAATTTCAGCTGGTTATCATGTTTAAGTACAATATTATAAAATTGTGTGCTAACTTAAGATCTAATAGTGAAACTCGGTATTCATTGAAGTATATGTGTATTTTTCTTTCTCTTTGGCCACCCAGAGCGTGAACTTGCCTTTCTCTAAAAAGCGACTTGGTCAAGAAATATCTTTAACAAACTTCTTTAAATTAAGTCAAAATAGGTTTGTAACTGATGCATGAATCTATTCTCATCTGCTATATTTTGTCTATAGATTGAGGGTCTCTTTGTAACTATAACATTTTACTTAATCAGATCTAATTGAATATTACCGATAGAGGATTTTCCTTGGATCCCTGTACATGGCTTGTGATTCTGACTATATTTGGAGTCCCATTGCTTTTTGAGTTGGAGGTATTATTTCCTTTGTTGATTTTATATTTATCTCTTCTTGTCCAAATTACTTCCAGTTTGGTTGCTTCAAAAATACAAACAAACCTGAACTTGGATACTCTGTCGTTTGAGAGGGTTATTTCCCTGAGATGGTGAGTTTCTGTTTGTATACTCTTATGTGGGTGCCTCTGGATTGGTATCTTTGGACATAATTTGTCTGATTGGCCTTGTTAGTTTTTCATAATTTTTTATTACTTATTTAATCTGCATATTGGGCTAGTCAGCCCTTTTTTCTGACTAGTGATGGATTGCTCAGATGACACTATAATAGTTTTCTTTTCCGGTGTTCTGTTTTTCTTGTGATTCTGAATATCTATCGAGGTAATTTGCTCCAATCTCCGCTCCCTACAGCTTGAGCTTATCAATCAGGACCCTACGCATAGATTAGGGAACCTTTTAGACCCCATCTTTGGTCATCGCTCTGGGGTACAACCTCTTACTCCGATTCCGGTCCCCTGGTCGGATCACTTTGTGATTCCGTTCCTGATTCAGATTGCAGAGGCGGAGTCTAGGAGAGATTTTGAGCAGAGGTATCAGCGACGGAAGTGGAAAAGTTTTTCGCAGTCCACCTTCAATGAACTAATTACAGTAGGCGGCCCTTTAGGAGGAATGGACTGTGAAATGGCCCATCATGAGCTACATAATCGCATTTTAGGTGCACTTGATAAAACGGCCCCAATGCGTACTGAGAGAAACACGAAGAATGTGAGGAAAACCTCCCCTTGGTTCACTCCGGAACTTCAGCTTGCAAAATCTGCCTGCAAGCAGTTGGAACGTGAGTGGCGAGTCAGATTCTGCCCAGAGATTAAAACAGACTATAAGAAAAAGCAAAAAGAGTATTATAAGGCTATAAGGGTCTCTAAAGCCACACATTATAAAAATCGCATTGTGGAGGCTGAAAACTCTTCGAAGGAACTTTTTAAAATTTTTAAAGAGATCTCGGTAATCTCGAATAATAGCGGGCCGTCCGCAGATTCTGTGGAAACCTGCAACAATATTGCTCATTATTTTGCAGGCAAAATTTCGAACATCTATGCCAACTTTACGGGGAATCTGATCAATGGCCCTGATCTCGACAGTAGCAGGGAGGTAGGTTCATTAGATTCTGAATTACCCAGCTTTCATGTCCCTGCTGCGGAAACACTAGTTACTGTATGCAAGAAAGTTAAATCAGGCTCCCCCCGTGATCCGGCCCCCCCCAAAATACTCAATGCCAGTCTGGATGTGCTAGAGCCGCTGTTCAGACATGTTATCCAGCTGTCTTTCTCTTCGGCCACCCTGCCAGGTGACTGGAAGAAAGCCATAGTTTTACCGATAAAAAAAAAACCTAATGTAAGTCAGGATATAATGGAAAATCTCCGCCCAATATCTCTTTTACCTTACTTAGCTAAAGTGACGGAAAAACTGGTAAACACTCAGCTCATGGAATATTTAGAGTCAAACAATATGTTTCATGGCTCTCAGTCTGGCTTTCGTAAGAACTACTCCACTGAGACTGCCCTGCTGAGAGCAACCGAAACTTTACGGATTGGCGCTGATGAGGGGAACACTATGGCACTTATCATGCTAGACCTCAGCGCCGCTTTCGACACCGTGGCACACTCCACCTTGCTACGGTGTCTGAGCAGAGCTGGGGTTACAAAGGCAGCTTGGGGATGGCTCAAGGACTTTCTCTCTGACCGTAGTTTCCAGGTTCAGAGAGGTATGTTCCTCTCCGACAGCGTGGCCTTAGAACAGGGGGTGCCTCAGGGCTCTGCCCTGAGTCCCACCCTGTTCAACCTGTATATGGCTCCATTGGCAGCGGTTGTTCAGTCATACGGCATAGATCTTGTATCTTATGCCGATGACACGCAGCTGCTCATCTCCCTGTCACAGTCACCTAAGCTAGCAGCGGGCAATTTTAAAACCTGCATGCAGGAGCTTGCTGGCTGGATGAATCAACACTGCCTTAAGCTCAATGGGGCTAAAACGGAGGTGCTAGTGATAGGGGGAGATGGGGCGAGCTGGACTCAGGAATGGTGGCCGCCCTGCCTTGGCTCTCTGCCCATCCCATGCAGTGAGGCCAAGAACTTGGGGGTCTGGGTAGATCCTAAACTCTCGTTTGAGAGTCATGTGGACAAAGTGGTGGGGAAATGCTTTGGGGTTATGAAGACCCTAAATCGCACTCTGGACCTACTGCCACTGGAGGCCAGACGTATTATGATCCAAGCTCTGGTCACTTCTCGCATGGACTATGCGAATGTGCTGCTATTAGGTACTACGGAGAAGAACCTGAGGAGACTGCAAGTGCTGCAAAATACGGCGGCCCGGTTAGCCCTCAGACTCCCTAAAAGAACAGCATCCAAGCCTACTTTGGCTGCCCTTCATTGGCTGCCTGTAAAGAAAAGAATCCTTTTTAAAGCCCTCCTCTTTTGCTACAGGATAGCCTCTGCAGAAGCGCCAGGGTATTTGAAGGATCTGGCCATCCCCTATCTACCCCAAAGAGCACTTCGCTCGGCGGGTATGGGTCTCCTGACAGTTCCTCGTGTTAGAAAGGCCAGGATGGGAGGCCGCTCCTTTCGGGTGCTGGCTACCACCCAGTGGAACAGCCTTCCACTTGGGATCAGGCTAGCCAACAATGAAACCATGTTCCGGAAACTTTTGAAAACACATCTGTTTGCCCTGTAGGGATAGTTGCCCCTCCTCCTTTCTGACTCTTACTCCACAGCGCGGGGACACGCCGTGATGGCGTCACCAGGCGCTTTAGAAATTCCTTTATTATTATTATATTAATAAGATTAGAAATTATGTGTGGTAATGATACTGTTGCAAGAGTACATGTTTTTGGTCAATTCAAACTTTTTAGACTGTCTCTATTCCTTTTCTTATGAACTCTATGTATATTCATATTATAGTGGTATTTTAAATGTTGTATCGATGGTTGTTATATATTTTTCCACTTGTTATATATTTTTGTTGTGTTGTGATTTGTGTTATATGTAATCTTAACATGGTTTGGTCTGGATTCTTCCCTTTGTATATGTATATTTATGTATGTATTTTGTCCACTTCTTTCAGCCCTGATGAAGTTCTCAAGGAGAACGAAACGCGTTGGCTGAAAATTCCTGTTTTTCTGTGAACCTTTTTTTCTATCATCAATAAAGAAATTTTTGCAAATTACTGGAGCAAATTCCTGGACATTACTTTTATCCCTGCGCTCACCATTCAAAAGTTAATGAGGTAATAGAGAGAGCTGGATTGTGGCGGTTAATGCTGTGTGATGTAGTGTTTTTTAAAGAGGTGACACTGCAACTCTTTCAAAAATTGGAGCAGTGTTGTGGCGGTCTTGATGTTTAAGGGGATATTGTTCCAGATCCTGGCAGCATCCTATTTTCTTTACACTTCTTAGGTTGCAGTCTGATTGTATCCTGGCTGTGAGTGTGATAAGCACCACCAGAGATGGCGAGCTTGTCTCCAAGATTAATGCTGCTTGTAATGGTTTTGCAAATTATGCACCTGAACAGTGGGAGCCAATGGGGTTCCATCAGGATGGAGTTGATGTAATCATATTTCTTAAGGCCCTCGATGTGATGTGCTGTGGTAAGTAGGATGCAGTTAAAAGGTGTCAGTGTGGCGTCTGAAGACCACAGAGCAGCCACCCTCCAGATGCAAGAGTATGTGAGATTTAACAGCAGTTTTGAAGCCAATTCTGGAAGAAATAGCTTGATTTTCATTATTTTAGGAAGAGGCAGCTGGTATTAGGCTGCCTTTGTTTGTTCGCCAATGTATTTCTTCAGGGTGAGGTTGGAGTCCAGTTTGAATCCAAGTGACCTGACATTCGGTGAAAGATGGGGTTCAAAACCATCAAGATTAATGTCACTGAGCCAGGTTTGTACTGTTTTGTGTTTTTTGTTCTTAACAAATAATAGGAATTCTGTCTTGGGTACGTTGAGCTTCAGGTAGGTGCTAGACATCCAGGTCTGGATGATGTGAAAACATTGTTTGAGGCGTAGGATGCCTGAAGCGGAGGAAACTTTCAACTTGAGTTTTATTTCATCTGCATATTGGTGGTTGCAGAAGCGGTCATCTTTGAGTAGAGCACACCAAGCAGCTCCACGTAAAGGTGGAAGATGGCAGGACACCGTATGGAAACCCGGGGCAGGGTGGGGGGGAGGGGGTGATGGGGCTCCACAGGTAATGGGGACCTTTTGCGACCTGGATGTGCCCCTCGGATCAATCTGTGTAAGTTGGAAATATAGGAAGCAACTGGTGAATCCCATACTGGACTCAACTATGTATATGAGGGTGGGATGGTCGAATGTGTCCAAGGCAGCTGAGAAGTCTAGAACTATTTGGAAGCAGAGGTTATTTTCTCACGCCTTATTGGGGCGTTCTTACAGCTACCAGAAACTTGAGTTTTTTTCGTCATGCAGAAATGTTTGTAACTTAGGGAGTAAAAGCTCCATTCTTTGTCAATACTACTCCATGCTGAGCTGGAGGTAAGCTCACATGCTTTCAATGTAGTGGACTCCAAAGTCACAGCCAAGGCTAGGAGCTGAAATCTCATCCCTGGTGCAATTGACACATATTACCTAAGCAATAAAAGATGATATGAGGGCAAAAATCAACACAAGGTGCAAGGAACCTCAAGACCTGCTGCAACTGGAGGGGGGAAGTAAGCCTCTCAATGGCTATGGACTAGTGTAAGCCAGAACAAGTTACCATTGGCCAACACTTTCCCCATTCCTAGGGTTACTTGCTTTATCTTATGTCCACAGGAGGTGCCTTTGTTTAGCACTTACTGCAGAGACCTGTACTACTGCTACCGGACAGAATCTCCATTCTTTTTTTTTTTTAAATTTTTGAAAACCTTTATTTTCAAGTCAGTGCACACAGCTATTTAGCCATACATCCCGAAGGCTAGGCAGCATATCATCAACCAGAAGGCTAGTGTACAAGAAGCATGTTACCAAAGCGTATCAAGGTTTTAATTTTCTGTTTTTTGTAAAAACTAACGAAGACTAGAAAGAGAAAGCACTGAAACTAGTGCTAAGAAGCAAGGCAATTTAAAACATTTGTGCAACAGGGCCCGAACATGGGAAGGGCTAGGCCAAATAACCTAAAAAACAGTCAGAACAGTACCCATTAGTAAGACCATAGAGGGGGGGGGGGGGGGGGGGGGGGGATACAGGATAGATCTGCAAATAGACCGTGTGTTGGAGTCATAGACTACGGGGTCAGTCGTTCTTCCAGGGGGGCGGTGTCAGGTGGTGTGCAAATGTCACCCCTATACTCGTTCCAGGCCCCCCATATCTTTTGCCACTTTTTGGGTTTACCCCAGAGCCACATAGTCCGTCTTTTCTTGGAACATA
Organism: Lissotriton vulgaris; assembly: GCF_964263255.1. NCBI lineage: Eukaryota > Metazoa > Chordata > Amphibia > Caudata > Salamandridae > Lissotriton > Lissotriton vulgaris. Next base: position 127,025,683 of record NC_141686.1, on the reverse strand, counting down.
CACCAATCCATGTTGGCCTTCCATTGTAACACTTTTGGGGCCGTAGCAGCACCCCACATCTGTGCAATATCTCGTTTCGCAACCATGTTTCCCAGGGTGACCCATTGGGTTTGTGCAGAGTTATAATCAGTAGGGCCCCAGACATTCAGGAGGCAGCGTCGGGCCTCCGCCTGAACATCCACCCCGGTCACTTCACTCATAATCATATGTATCCGCCTCAAGCAGGAGGCTACTGCACTACACTCCCAGATAATGTGCATAAAGGTGGCTAGAGCACCACAGCCAAGCCTACAGAGGCCGTCCACTGAGTGACCCATGTGTATCAATTTGGGACCCGTCACATAAACCCTATGAAGAATTTTTAATTGAACCAGCCGCAGCCTGGCCGGGATAGCCACTTCCTTGGGGGAGGACACTGCACATTGCCAGTCTTCATCGTCTAGCTCTATCCCATCTCTCACCCACTGGTCTTTCACCCAAAGGAGGAGGTCAGTGCGGACATTAATACGTTTTTTATAAATCAGGGAAATGGCGCTGTCCGGCATGTGGCCGTCCAGCACCCTATCCTCCAAAGGGGAGTGCTCAGGGATTCTCTCGCCCTCTGGCATAGCTGCTAGAAGGGCAAGACGAGCTGGGCGTACCGGAAATACTCCGTTCCACCCAGCTGGAACTCTGTCTGTAGAAGAGTAAAGGATTTTATCTCCCCTCTCACAATCATGTTGTCCACCTTGGATATGCCTGTCATGTCCCACTTGTCAAATCCCTTAGTGTGCCATAATTTGCCCAGTATTTCAGAATCAAAGAGGGTGGGGCTGCCATCGTGAGCCTATCCTTCCATCCCTGCGACTTTGGGATCGGCCGCCATATGTGTACAGCTGTCTTCGTTGGCCCCGACATTCGACCATCCAGAGATCTCGAGTATAACGCCCTATGATACTTCCCATCGTCCAGGAGCCACCGATCCATGGCATAACCTGGGCTTACTACTGGACCGTAGAGGCCGTGATTAAGAGCCGCCAACTGGGAAGCCCAATAGTATCTCCGGATGTCAGGCAATGCAATACCCCGTCATACCACGGGAGCGTAAGCTTCGTAATAGCGATGCGTGGTCTGCCATCCCAGAGAAGGGCCCGTTGCAAACCCTCGACCTCCCTAAAGTAACTGGCTGGGACCGGATAATGGGTATTTTGTAGAGCATACAGGAACCTAGGCAGGGACATCATTTTAAACAGTGCCGCACGCCCAGGCAGGGAAAGCGGGAGTTTGCGCCACCCCCTACATCACGCCGGAGACGGACGAGGGGGGGAAGCAGGTTATTCATGTAGAGTACTTTGGGATCCGTTGAAATGTAGATCCCCAAGTATTTAAAACCCTGCCGCGAGACCTGTATGCCGCAGTCCCTTGGAAGTCGAGGCGTCCCCCCTCTCAGCACATACAGGTGCGACTTCGACCAGTTGATAACCAGGCCAGAGTGCCGGCCAAAGAGACGGAGCACATCACACACCACAATGAGCGACTTACATGGAAAGGTGAGATATAGCAAGATGTCATCAGCATATAGCGACACCCGGTCCTCGAATCCAGGGGACCAGCGTTTTCCGTTTATATCTGGGTGGTGCCGCAGCCATGCAGCCAACGGTTCTAGTGCCAATGCAAACAACAGGGGCGACAGGGGGCAACCCTGCCTAGTGCCCCTGCGAAGAGCAAAGGACGCAGACACACAACCATTAACCGTTACATTGGCCAGCGGGCTAGCGTACAGAAGCTTGACCCACCCTATGAATTCCGAACCAAATCCGAACTTCGCCAACACTGCCCACAGGTAGTTCCATTCAAGGGAGTCGAACGCCATCGTAGCATCCAATGACGCCGGGACGGCTGGCTCACTGAGCGTGTGGGCCCTGGCTAGGGCCCCATGCAGTTTCCGAAGGTTAAGGGCAGTGTTGCGGTGTGGAATAAAGCCCGACTGGTCCGGGTGCACCAAGTCGCCAATTGCGCCAATCAGACGGTTGGCCAGCAATTTAGCAAGAATCTTGGGTTCAGCATTCAACAGAGAACTGGGACGATACGATCGACACAGGTCTCTGGGTTTCCCTTCCTTATGAATGACCACAATGGTGGCCAGTCTCTGGTCAAGGGGAAGCATGCCCTTCTCCCGCGCCTCCAGGAACATGTTCCGCAGGGGCGGGGAGATGACATCAGGCTTAATCTTATAAAGCTCCACGGGTATACCATTGGGGCTGGGCGCCTTGCCGGACCTAAGGGAGCGAATGGCGAGGGCTATCTCATCGGCGGGAATATCACTAACCAAGTCGTCCCGGTCCGTTTCCGACAGACACGGGAGTTCCGCCTCTGCCAAAAGCTCCCCGGAATCGCTTCGGACTGGTCAGAGACCGAGGTGTAAACGGCCTCAAAATATTCAGCAAACGTCGCGGCAATGGCACTCGGATCGATGACAGTCAAGCCGTCCTCCCCCAACACTTCCGGGACCATCCAGCTGGCTCTTTCTTTTTTATCCAGCCAAGCGATGAGCTTGCCCGCCTTATGCCCGACATCGTAGATCCTACCCTGTTGCTCCCTACCCATGACCTTGGCAGCGTCAGTGACAGTAGCCCGATATTCTGACTGTTTAAGTGAGAGAACATGGAGTAGGTCCGGTGTCGGGTCGACTTCCAGTTGGGAGTCCAGATCCTTAATCTCAGATTCGATACACACCACGTCCGCATCTCTGCGTCTCCGAACGTCAGCAATAAGAGAGAACGCCTCACCCCTCAAGACCGTCTTAAATGCCTCCCATAGGGTGACAGCCGATTCAACCGACCCTGAGTTTTCGGAAAAATAGAGCTCAATAGCCTTGGCCATGAGTCCACGAGTCCTGGGGTTGCGGAAGTACCATGGATTAACCGATACCACCCTCTCGGTCACCACAATGTCGATGTCAAAGGACACCCAGACCGGGGAATGGTCTGAGAACTTCAGAGATCTCTGGGTGGATGTCTGTCTAGGGTCTGTCTAGGGTCCCAGAACAAACTGAATTGAAATCGCCCCCTATAATAAGCATACCCTCTGGCAGACCCAAAATGGCGCCCCCAAGATCCTGAAACGTGTTGTTTTGCAACCCAGGGGGAACGTAAACGGAAACCAGAACCAGAGACCGTCCCTCCCATCTCCCCGAGACAGCAGCGTACTGCCCCCTCTCATCAACAACACTAGAATTAATCTCAAGAGGGAGAGACGCGCGCACCATGATCCCCGCCCCCCGGGATCCCGAAGAGAACCCTGAGTGTGCCACCATCTTGAATCCCTTCCTGTTAAGCGCTTGGCACGTATTTCCCACCAAGTGTGTCTCTTGTAGCAGAATGGCATCAGGCATACATCTCTTAAACAGTTGTAGAACCACACCTCTCTTAATACGATCCCCCAATCCGTTGACATTCCAACACAGTACTTTTAGTTTCCTACCCCCATCGTCAAATCGTGGGCCCTTGCCGATCCCGGCAGGCCTCGTAGTTACACAAGTAGAAAAATTACAGTCATTACGTTGCCTTGAAGAAGAGAAAGAGAAAAGAGGAAAAAACACACAACCAACAATCAAACCTCCCCCCACCCTGCACCCCTGCATCAGACTAAGAAGCCCCCCCAACCAGCAGTGTGCCTGTCGCTCCAAAAACTACGCTACAAAAAGACCCTAGAGGAGAAAGGAGATCGCACAGGCCCCCCTGCCACCCTCCATAACGAAGCGAAGGATATGCATTACAAAGTGCAGTAGTGTGACATCGGTTGTCGCCAACAGTTCCACCGTCCGATAAAGTTATGAAAGTGAACTCTACTCTTGTTGCTCAGGGCCTCCCGAGGCGCCCTCTGAATGTTCCTCTCGATCTTCATGTCTTTGCGGCAAAGTGTCCAACCACTCGCTCACCACTTCAGGCAGATCAAAAAATATAGCACGGCCATCATGTTCGATGCGCAGTTTCGCAGGGAACATCATCGAGCACTTCATCCCAAGGTCTCTAAGGCGCTTCTACACCCACGCGAAACTTTGCCGCTGCCGCTGTACAGAACGAGTGAAGTCCGGATAAAAGTTTATGTCCGCATTCTGAAACTTGAGCGGCCCGTTCCGTCTCGAGGCTTGCAGGATAGCGTCCCGATCCCTGAAATTGAACAGCCGTGCTATAATGGGTCTCGGTGAGGCACCCAGTTTCGGGCATCCCCCCGGCAGTCTATGAGCGCGCTCCACTGAGAAGAAACAGCTGAGGCCCACAGGAGCCAGATGAGTTTGCACCAAGTCTTCCACAAAGAGATCAGTGGCCGATTCCTCTGCGCCTTCCGGTACACCGATGATTCGAACGTTCTGTCGCCTGGCACGTCCCTCAAAATCTTCCAGTCGCCTCGAGAAAAGATCGTTGGCCGATCTCAAGTCCCGGACCTCTGTCTGTAGGTCCGATACATCATTTGTGAGGCTCGTGGTTTTAATGTCCAACGATTTGACCCTGTCATTGGTCTTGCCCAGATCGGCTCTGATCAGATTGATTTCAATTGCCAAAGTGTCGACTTTATGTGTCAGGACCTCGTGTTGTTTGTGCATCTCCACTTTGATGCCAGCAATGGCGCCCATAACATCTCAAAGTGTCGGGTCCGACGTGTCTGGCGACTGTTCTCGATGAGAGTCTTTTGGCCGGGTAGCCGCACCTAGTGAATTCTTCTGCTGGGCGTAGCGATCAATTTTGTTCGACTGGGAATGAGCAGTTTTCCTACTTACTCGATTCATCGTCTTGTCTGGCTCGCCATTGCCGGCCATGATGGAGCCGGGGACCAGAACAATGGGTCGTACACCAAGGCCACCTCGGCTCATGCAAAGCAATCTCAAGGTGTCGTGGCCACCAATTGTTCCTCAGCAATAGACCACTCCGTAACTCTGCGTGCTTCGTAGGGCCAGCGGAGTAGTCACTCTCACAGAATATCGTTCATGTGTTAAAGTGTCGCCGTCGTCAGCCACCACATAGACAATAGCACGTCAATGGCACGACTCTTCAACACGATGTAACTCCGTCTAGGAGTGTCGGATTTTGGATCGGACAACGGGCCCCGTCTCAACAACCGTTCACCAACAGTATTCCACTGCCGTGGATCCGGATTTCCATCAGGATTTATGCGGAGGGTCAGAGGGTCTCCGGAGCTCCGAGCTTATGCGGCCATCTTGCTTGCCCGCGAAGCTCCTCCCAGAATCTCCATTCTTAACATTTGCGTTCTTCTGACACACAAGAAAACCAATTATCCTAGGGAGAACAGGGTCAAATGTGATCTGCATGAGCAAGCATTTCCTAACAAATCTGTTGGAGCTCTGCACATGGAGCAGGCATGGACTGGATGGTTGATCTTCCAACAGGGCACACAACATATGTACAGGTCATATACTGCAAACTGTACGTAGTCCTGGGTATCCCACAAGCCTTTATGAGGCGGGGTGCTGGAAAGAGGAGCACTAAATCACGAAATCAACACTAAGGGGGTGATTCCGATGTTGGACGGACCGGAGTCCATCCGACATCAGTTGGGAACTGGAACCGAAAGACCTCCTGTCATCGGTCCCAACCCAGGAAGTAGGATGAGACCGAACACTGTTTGGTCGCAATCCTATCTTTACCATGGGAGCATGCATTTAGAGCAGAATGCATGCTATCATGGTAAAGAACTGAGGTGCAGTTCATCCCTGCACCCAGTGGTAGGCACCTCAAGGTGCCTGCCACCGGGTACAGGGCCATTCGGCGGCCTTGCACCCATGGGTGCCCTGCAGGGGGCCTCCAAAGTGGGATTCCCACAGCCTTTCGGTGTCGGAAAGGCTGGCACAGAAAGGCTGTGCGAATCCTCCATTGTACTCTCTCGGCCGGAAAGAGCCCCCCGAAAGATTGATGGAGTATTTCCGAATGGCAGCTTGATTCTCCAAGCCCATTGGCCGCCATTCAGAAATCTGGTTCGGATTTCTTTCCGACCGACCCCATCAAGATTGATCGATCAGAAAGGAATCTGACAGCCGATTCTGATGCGGTTGTTGGGAGGAGCCACTTCCAACCGCATCAGAATCGGCCCCTATGTTTTTCTGGGGGGGTCCAATTAGGGTTTTATTTTTGTCCAAAACTGTGTTAAATACGGAGAGTCACAGATATAAATTCTTATGAACATCAGTTGTCTCAAACATTTTACTCACTGTCAAGATGTAATTTACTCCCCTTTTGAATGCTCACCATGGCACTGGCCAATAACTTACACTGGGTTATTGACTTCATACTTTAAATATGATATTTTTCAACTAGGTTCCTTTCTAATCATCAACACTCCTGTATCAGAAAATGTGAAGGTTATAAATCAAATTCCAATCAATTAATGACAATACCCACTTGCCTGTTGTTCCTGATTCTTGGGGGGAGTAAAGCTGTGCGCTGGAGTCTTGCTCTGCACGGCTGGGGAGACCACAGCTCCCGTCAACCCCAGCCTCGGATCCTGCCTAACGCTCCTAAAAGCGTGCCATGCTCCCATGGCATATGTACGGACGGGGACAGTGCCCGGACAAAGGGCGGACCCACCAACGCCCGTTGGATTCTGGCTGGGCCCCCTCTAACGTCTGCACAACAAACATTGGATTAAAATGGGCAAGAAGATAAACCATGCGGCCTACGAGGAGGTAACTGTAACATCTCTAGATTCTTTCTTAGCTAAAGCGACCACTGTTATAGCAAAGGAGATTGCCTCACAGGCACAAACGTCGCCAACTCTAGAGGTTGTTTGTAATTCTTCCCCTCCTGGTTTGTCCGCTCCCTCTCAGTCTATCCTAGGTCACACAGTTCCCCCCGTTAATGAATTTATTGATAAAAGGAAAAGAGGTCCCTCTAAAGTTTTACCACCTAATGACGTTAAAATAGCCTGAAAGGTCAAGTCAACCCTGACAATACCGAACACCCAAGTTCACCCTCAGGATTCTGCGCCGACTAACGCTGTTATCACAACCCATTTTGTCACGCCTAGATGCCATTGACTTTGCAGTTAAGAAGTTATTAGCTAGCTGAAAGAAGGGGGTCCTGATATTAATCCTCAATTTACAGATAACGTAACCCCTACTTTTGTAACTGGTGTACAAAACAAGTCACAAGGATGTCAAAGAAGTATTGACCCTGTCTCTCTTAGTCAAGGAGTTCAAAATGTATCATTTCCAATTACAGTGGCTCCTGGAACCCTAGATAATAGCTCAAGTCACAGAATTCAGCGAGCAGGGCATATAGATAATAAAGCCCCTGAGAATGAATTAACTGGGCACAACCTACATTGCCCACAAACATCTATTCCTGGAAAAAAGCCCCATTTCTTGAATTTATCACTTGAAGCATGCCCTCTCGTCCTAACACTGCTAAATGTTTACAATTTTAAGATCAAATAAAAAATAATCCCGCTTCAACTAATGGACAAAGCTCGGCATTGGCTATCGAAATTTACCAGAGCGTGTGGCCTCATTAAAGATCATTTGATTATGGCCAGAAGAATTGCTTGGGTTTGACCTGCTCCAAAAACGATTGAGAATGACTGTCGTACTTAACTTTGATATCCCACGATTGGTACAGGATTTGTTAATGCAATTACCAGCAGCGCCTTCACTGACTTCTCAGATATAATCCGTACCATTGGGTTTTTTCTACCATCCATCATTTATGCGTAGAATTAGGGTTACAAAATGAGGAAAATAGAAATCCAAACTGTGTAACTTGGAGGGAAAATCCAGGTATATCTATCTCAAATAGGTTATCTTTATTGGAGAACATGGACAGCTGGATTGCCTCATTTACCTAAGTAAGCCATTGCACCCGTTAAATAATATGGAGAATACAGGCTTTAACACAGTAGATAATTTAGCAGGGACAAATAAAACAGAACCCATAGCTCAGAGCACTGACAATCCACGGTGCAAATTGGTTGCCAATTATCTCGGGAAAATTTGCCTATGATAGGCGACGATGATTATTTACTCCTCTCATGGAATATAGCAGACTTTAACAATAAAAAAAATAGCGCTGATTGGCATAAAGAGCTGCAAAATGTTTTAATTATACTTATACAAGAAACTTGGGAGTTGGGCGCCCTTTATCTAAATGACTATCATTCTTTTTTAACCCCAGCACTTAATTCTAGAATGGGTAGAACAAGAGGAGGAATTTTAGCACTTATAGCGCACACCATTACATTTGATAAGGAATCTTTTCGGACTAACGCACCCCATTTTCATATCTTAGTGGGAAAATGATGAAGTAGGGAAGATTTAATGATAATAAATTATTATAATAACAATTTTGCTAACCCAGCATCATGGGTGAAGGTTTCGGAAGATCCATGAAAGATTGTATCTATCACCTTCCCAAACCCATACATATCATCTGGGTGGGTGATTTTATTATATATAGTTGCATGAGAACTGATCCCAATTATGTGAAGTAACAGATCAAAATGGGGATAAAATTAGTAATTTTAACCATTTAACTTATGGCAATGCTTTAAACAGCATTTTGATGTCCTAGGATCTAGCAATTATAATCAAACACAATAAACATCTCAAAGGGTGTAATGGACCCTACTTTAAACCAGGCAGGATCCTCCTCAACTATTGATTATAGAATCACATCCGGCAATCTTAGTAGTAATCTTAAAAAGCTCAAGGTTAAGATGACAGAGGCTAGTGCTCATGCTATAATCATATATACTTTTCGCTGGAGTGTCTCTAAGAAAACATGGGACAATGGTGTACCCAACCCGATCTTATCTAGAAAAAATAGATATATTTTAAAATGTGAGAAAGTCGAGAATATACTACTCACTGAGATTGTGTCCTCTAATTATTTGGGGCTCTCCCTATGTTTAGATCCACAAAGAAATGAAAGTAAGGTAAGCAAGGCATTTGGTAAGATCTTATATTACATTAGATGCCAATTAACTTGCCCAATGTCACAGAATAATCCCCTCCCCAGCTGGTGGTTTGAGAAGAATTGCCCTCAAGCCTCAGCTAACCTCTGTAAAGCGCTACAAATGCGACCGAGAAATAAAGACCTTATTAGGAATATCAGAACCATATATAACACAATTAGGGAAAATAGGAAAAAGCAAGTAGAAGTAGAGCCCTGGGAGAAGTTAAGGCAAGCCTCGATCAACTACGACAGCAAGGCTTTCTGGAAAATGGTTAATTCTCCCTTTCTACGGGAAGAGGGTGAGCCTTCTCTGGACCTTCATATAGATGAGGGTACATGGTTAACACACTTTCAGAATATATTCCAAAAACAGGAAAACAGTAATCTTGAGGTTTTAAAAACACCGGTTGTGACAGCTCTGCCTTAGTATTCACCGTTGAAATAATAGATCTTGCTCTGTCACAATTCGCTACCTTGAAAGCTGCTGGCCCAGACAGAGTCCCGCTGGATATCTTCCTCGACAATGAGCCACTGTTGGGTACCCCTCCTGACCATAGTGATGCAATAGCCAAAATAGGCCCATTGTTATCCTGGAAGCAAGCTTTAATAATTCCAACCTACAAGAAGGGTGATGGCTCAAATCCTGTAAATTATTGCTCAATCGCTCTAATACATAGTTGTTGAAAAATGACGTAAATATGACAGGATCCAAAATGTACAGAAGTCCTGTTTTTTTGGCCATCCACTTTCCACAACTGAATTCAGGTGTCAACATTCTATTGCCAGCTCCCAGGGGGAGAAACCAAGGAACAGAAAAGGAAGGGGGGGTCGGAAGGTACCATTATGAAAAATGTAAAATTACAACACACTTCCCTCCCTATACAACGCAACGTAAACATTAAAGATCTCCAATCATTTAAACATGTGGGACTTCACAACTCTGTCGCAACTCCATCATTGGCCATTGTCGAATTTCACTACATTGTTGAAAGCCTTTACAATGCGACAAGGGGAATAGAACTTACTTTGGCTGTGGAGTTCTTACACACATCTCTTGATCTGCACCACATTGCTTACTTTCCACATGGGAGCTTTGACCCCATGCTTTTTGTCGTGCCATTCCTTGTACTTAGCTTGGTGCAGTTCAACCTTCCTCCCCACCTCCTCATGGTTCGTGTTCACAGCCCTACCTCCACCCAACCAACTAGGGTTAAATTTGGTGCATGGTTCCCTCCTCCTGAGTGAGCCGAAATGGGAGATTCCTGTTACCTGGTTGGGCGTGGTGTGATATGCCCCCAGACAGTCGCGTAGCGATGTCTCTAGCTCGTGACCGTTGGCAATGGCCAGTTGGATGTGTTCCTAAATCAGTCTGTTTGTCCTTTCGACTAGGACGTTAGCTTTTGCACAAAACAGGGCCATCATTTCATGTTTTCTAGGAAATCTTTCATTGTTTGCGACGTAAACTGTACCCCATTGTCTGTGACCAAGACTGAAGGTATACCTTCCTTTGAGAAGACATTTTTGAGAAATTCTAGTACCATGTGGGTGTTTACACAATGAACACATTTCTGGGTAATCCAATATGAGGTGTAGTTGGTTTAGACCAACATGAACCTCTTCTGGACTCTTAGGTTGTCCATGGGCCCAATTATGCCCATGGCCAGTTCTGTCCATGGTTTGAGAGGTACAGCAACTGGCGTCCATCCTGGGGAACCAAAAGCTTGCGTGTATTCTGTTCTTGGTTAGACTCCATCCTAAATGTCCTTCATGTGCCAGCTCCATTATTCTTCTTCTGAGGCCCTCTGGTGGTATTACTCTGTTCTGACGATAGACTCCGTCCTTAATGATGCTAAACTCATTCCTGACCTCCCAGTAGTCTCGGAGTTCTGGTTGTAGATTGCTGCATTTGCTAGGACATCCTTCTCTCAGTAAAACCTTTAGTCTGACCATCTTCTTGTCTTTCTCCATGTATTTGTTCCATTCCTCCTCTGTGATGGTGGGGTTGTCTATCATCATGATGGGGCTGTTCAGCATTTCCTCAGGCTGTTCCACATCTAAGGGTGTTCTGGATAGAAAGTCTGCGATCTTGTTATCCTCTCCAGGAAGGTATTTCACCTTGAAATTATAGTTCTCTAAACCCAGAAAACACCTTCCTATGCTTGGAGTGCAATTCTCCATGCCCTTCAGAAGTGAAGATAGAAGTGAGATGCTTGTGGTTCATACGAATGGTGACGTTCAGCCCCCACAGGAAGAATTTAAAATGCTTTACTGCCCAGAAGCACGTCAGGGTCTCCTTTTCAATTACAGAGTAGTTCTTCTCTGCGTTTGTAAGACAGCGGGAAGGGAAGGCAATTATCCTGTCTTCCTTCCCATTTATTTTAGACAGGGTGGCCCCTAACCCTTTGTTAGACGCATCTGTAGTGAGGATAATTTTATCAAGAGGTTTAAATGTCCCTAAAGCCAGCGAACTCAATAGCTCTTCTTTGACAGCATCCACTACACATTTGTGTTGCTCCTCCCATTGAAACTCCTTGTTCTTCTTTAAAAGTTCTGGCACTGGTTCACACTTGGATGAAAAGTTGTTATACTTTGCCATATATTCCATCAATCCCAAGAATTGCCTGAGTTCCTCTTTGTTTCTTGGACAGGGAGCATCTTTCACTGCATTGAGAAGGCTGCTTTTCTCCTAAACCCTTCTTCGGAAATAGTATGCCCCAGGTAGTTGACAGTCGTCACTCCTATTTTGTACTTGTTCTTCTGTACAGTCATCCCTGAATCCATGAGCCTTTTGAACACAAGTCTAAGTGTATTGTCATGGTCCTCCATGTTGCGATCATACACCAAGATGTCGTCCTAGAAACATATAGTGCAGTTAACTCCTTCCAATATTTGCTGCATGGCCTTCTGAAACACAGCAGCAACGGATGCTAATCCAAACGGCATTCTCCTGAACATGTATGCACCCCGGAGGGTTACGAATGTAGTGAGTGACCTGGATTCTGGGTGAAGGTCCACCTGATGATAGGCCATTCATAAGTTGATTACACTGAAATATTTAGCTTGGGAAATGGTGCTGAGCATCTTGTTTATGTTAGGCAGTGGGTATCTCTTGATCCAGATACTCTCATTGAGGCTCCTCAAATCTACACACAGACGGATGCTTTCACTGTTGGAATTGGTGGCGATCACAACTGACGCCACCCATTCATAACATTCCACCGGTTGTATGATTCCCATTTTGCAAAGTTTGTTAAGCTCTTTCTCCAGAGGCTCTCTCATTTGTTGTGGCACGGGTGTAGTTTATGTACTACCGGTTTAGCATGGGTCTTGAGTTTTATCTTATGTTGGAAATCATGCAATAAGCCCAGCTCTTCACAAAAAAGACTTGGTAACTTCTCACATATGCTTCCATCTTCCACTTTGTCTGCCGTAAGTAGCACTTGCTCTTCCTAGTTGGGACCCAGGAGGATGCCCAGTTCCTTCTTATGCTGCCACCCCAACAGGTTGAATCCCAACTCCACAATGTATACCTTCTCGTATGTATTCCTGCCCTTGAACTTGATACACATCTCCTTCATACCTAGTAGGGAATGGGCTCTCAGTTGTAGGCTGTGGGTGAAATGTCAGCATTCTGTAAGGTGTCCCCGCCATTTACTCTACAGCATTCAAAATCTTTCTTGTTTGACAAAGTGAAAGGGGAATATGAGTCAGCATACATGGTTACAGTATTGTTATTCAAGGATACATCACACTTAGGATAAATAACATTGACACTCCCTGAGCAATCATGCCCTTCACCGTGAAGGTAGAAGTGAGAAGCTTGTGGTCCGTATGAATAGTGAAGTTCAGCCCCCACAAGAAGAATTTAAAATGTTTCAATGCCCAGAAGCACGCCAAGTCCTGTTTATTTGGCCATCCACTCTCCACAACTGAACTCAGGTGTCAACATTCTATTGTCAGCTCTCAGGGGGAGAAACCAAGGAACAGAAAAGGAAGGAGGGGGGGGGGGGGGGGCGGAAGGTACCATTATGATCAAGGTAAGATTACAACAATAGTACAGCCAAATGAATGGGCAGACTATTACTTAACAGGATGAAGGAATGGGTGATGGAAAATAATGTCCTTGCTGAGGAACAATATGGCTTTAGAAAGGGGAGAGAGACGCTGGGCCAGTGTCTTAATTTAGTTCTAATAACAACCAAACATGCCTTTGTAAAGAAAGCTCAATTTGATATGGCCTTCATGGATCTGTCTTCGGCCTACGACTGTGATCCATCATGGAAATAATGGGGGTGGATCCCTCAAGAATTATATTCATAAGACAGCTCTATACAGAGGTAGGGGCGTTGATCCGCTATGGGAAACAAGGGGAATTGTGAAAGCCCTTTAAAATTGAAAAGGGCATTGGACAGGGCTGCGTTCTTGCACCATTTTTATTTTCATTGTATACTACTAAGCTAAATTAGGTTCTCACTGAAATATGTAAAGATGTACTATTTGCTGCAATTTTGCCATTTCCTAATATGCCATATGCAGACGATGTGGTCCTATTGGGCAGAACCCCAATGGCCTTACAAATCTCAATAGGAACTTATTCGGCTTATATGGCGGACCTTAGACAATGCGGTTCTATTGGACAGAACCCCAATGGCCTTACAAACCTCGTTAGGAACGTATTCTGCATATATGGTGTACCTTAGCCTATATGGCAATAAATCAAAGTCCTTTGTTATGGCTGTGGGTAGCAATTAGAAAAGAACACTGAGGTTCCAAATAGATGGAAGAAAGCTGGAAAGAGTAGATCATTTTATGTATTGTGGAGTGTTATTTGACGGTAAACTGAAATGGAATGAGATGGTGAGAAATAGAGTGAATCTAATGTCTAAAAGTATAACTGCCGTTTTTAAGTTCGCTAAAAATGTAGGAAATTAACGAATTCAAGAAATGTTGGAAATCTATTTCGTGAAAACGATATCCATAGCTACCTACGGGGCAGCAATTTGGGGCATAGTACAAGTGGAGACACTACAGAGTACAGAAGATACATTTGCAACAAGCATTTGAAATGCAATAGGTCGTGCATTATGAAAGTTTGAGCTATTGGTATTGTAAAATGACACATTTTTTATTTATGTTTTGTTTTTGAAAATAGCGAAATTAATAGCTTTGTCATTTACAATGCCAATAGTTATACGGGCTTGGCTGTAGACTGGCTGAGTTCTTTTCTCTCGTCCAGATCCCAGCAGGTCTGGCTTCCCCCCTTTTCATCCACGGCTAATCCTCTTTCAACGGGGGTCCCTCAGGGCTCTGCGTTGAGTCCTTTGCTTTTTAATGTTTATTTAACCCCCTGATAAAGATGGCCGAACAACTGGGGGGCAAAATTATTGCCTATGCGGATGACACGCAGCTGCTTTTTACATGGCCTAGCGATGTCCTAGACACAGCGCTGATTCAGTCCTATCTTTCCTCGGTTTTTAATTGGTTAGCTGCCTCACAATTGAAATGTAATGAGGATAAGACGGAAATTTTGTTGTATGGTCAATTTCCCCCTAGCTTTAGAGATTTACTTTGGCCGGTTGGCTTTCCGATGCCCTGCTCAGTTAATGTTCCCGCCAAGAATTTGGGGGTCTGGTTCGTAGAAGACCTCCGGTTCGAGGCGCACATTAAGAAACTGACAGGGGGTTGCTATAGGACCCTTAAAGCGCTACGCAAGTTTTTTCCGTATCTTCCTTCCACAGCAAGAGAGTCAGTAGCGAGGGCTTTAATTCTCTCGCGCCTTGACTACGTCAACGCCTTGCTGAGCGGCTCCCCGGCTTATCTGGTGAGGCGTTTCCAAGTAATCCAAAATGCTACCGCCAGACTTCTATGTAATATCTCTAGCCGTGTGAGCGTAAAGAACCATTTGCAGAGATTGCACTGGTTGCCAGTTCTACAACGGATCACCTTTAAAATTCTCACACTGGCGCATAAAGCTATAAACGGCCATGGTCCTGCCTATTTGATGAAGCGATTTAGCCGCTATTGTGCCAACAGACTTCTGCGTTCTGCTGCTCAACATCTGCTGCAGGTCCCTCGTTTCCAGCGTTCCCGGCTGGGAGGCAGTCGGTTGCGGTAAAGGCCGCTTCTGCCTGGAATGACCTTCCATTATTCTTGTGATCTACCCTGAACTTTGGCCTGTTTAAAAAAGCTTTGAAAACCCATCTGTTCAGGTTGGCCTTTTAGCTGTTCCTTATAGTTTACGTCTCCTTTTCTGTTTTTTCCTTCTCATTTCGCGCCAGGATACTCCGGTAGTAATTGAGCGCGTAACAAAACAGCATAATAATAATAATATACCTTTCGCAAATGTGAAACCTATAGCATTTGTAATGTAATGTGTTGCATTTACGTGACTTACATGTATTGATATTACAAATAATAATGGGTTTTAATTTTTTTTCAATAATTAATACGTAAATAAAAGTGATTGTAAATTATAATGGCAATAGCTTAAAGTTTTGTAAATAACTTTTGTGAAGATTATGTTCAGTGTATTTTGTTGTGACGAAAATCCTAGAACAGAAGTGAAATATTAACATCTTTTTGTTACATTTGTAATAAAGCTTGAATCATTGAGAGAACATATTTGAACCAGGTGTCGTTGAATGGTTGCACAGTGTGTGGGTACCAAAACGAAGAGGGCAATGATTTTTTACATTTTCAACATACTATTTATGGTAATACCCTGAATGCAGTACTGACTGAATTTGATTTGGATATTCTGCAATGTGCTAAGGATGGGAGCGGACAGGAGATTCCAACTTTTACAGGAAGATCTGCTAATATTGCAAATCTATGTTCCACCCCGCAGGTTGTTGATTTGTCTATGAGTGACCATAATTCGATTACAATGCGCATGCTTATATGGGGGCGCAAGTCAGCCGAATCATGTACTGCCATGAACAACATCATTCCGTCACCTCCCAATGGTACTAGAATAAAAAGGAGAGGCGCCAACTCCTGTGAATTGTAAAAAAGAATTTCAGGCGTGTGGCATCGAAATAGACGACAGCTTATTATTTGGTACTGAACCATACAAGATCCTGTCCAACTTCCTTAAGATCAATGCTTGTATCACTAAACTACTGACCGTGACGTCATCTAGGAAACAAATACAGGCCAGGGGCTGGTTTGATCACTCTTGTACTACCTCTCTGAACCGCCTAAAATTAGCACTTACGAATAAACCAAGGGACAGTACAGCAGTCCACGCGCTTAGAGTAGAATATAAGTTTAATGTAAAACATAGGAAGAAGGAGCTTCAACAAGAGGCGTTGGACTACCTTGTGCTCGCAGCTGAAACCTTAAACAATAAGCTTTTCTGAGATACAGTGAATTCTAATTTATTTAAAACTGAATCTGTCCCAGAACTTTTGACCTATGTGAGCTGTGAGGAATGTGTGGCCTATTTCTCCAGTATCTTTAATCCTAGCTGTATATCCTCGGTAGATTTAAATACCCAACTCAATTGGCCCATTATCTCACTTGATATAACCCTGGATGAAGTCATTATAGGTATAGGAAATAGTAAAGAGGGGGAAAGCACCAGGTGCTGATGGTGTACCCATTGATGTATACAAATCCATACCGGAATTGTGGGGACCCATACTTACTAGAGTTTTAATGCAGCTGTAACTGAGGGTTGTCCGCCCTCATGGGGGTTGGGAGGATCTGTTATTATTCCCATTTATAAAAAAGGCGATAAATCTGAAGTAAAAAATTACCGTCTGATCTCTTTACTCCACTCCTCAGTAAAAATTATGAGTAGAGTCCTATTGTTAAGACTGGAGGAGTGGGTTTTGGATAATGATATTATGGCACAGGTGCAATACGGTTTTAGAAAGGGGTTTGGCACGTTGGAACAGTGTATTAATTTGGAGCTTTTAATTGGTAAATACACTAAAGTCAAACAGGATCGGCTTTTTCTATGTTTTGTGGATTTAAGAAGTGCATTTGATTTGGTAGATCATGGAGTTTTATGGCCCATTTTACTCAATCTTGGGGCCCCTAAACCTATTATTTATTTTCTGGCCAGGTTGTACGAAAACCTATCAACCAAAGTTCGCTATGGCCAGAAGGGTGAATGTACCCCCAATTTTAATGTAAAACGCGGCCTTCGCCAAGGCTGTGTTCTTGCCCCATTTTTTTAAACTTTATTTATTAATGAAGTTAATGCTATACTTAAGAAGATAAAAGGCGGACTCCACCAATTGTGGAGGGCAAGGAAGTGCCAGTCCTGCTTTACGCGGATGATGCCGTGCTTTTATCTAGATGAGGAACCGGAATTGATTTCCGGTTATGTGAAGCATATAATCAATGTTTAAGAATTAGCATGATGTATCTAGATTACTCACCTCAGGTACGCAAACACTAGCATACACCCAAATCGCATTAATTTAGGTTTGCACGTTTTACACTTGCTTGACTTGACCGACGCCATTTTGTGGCCTCGCTCGAAGCCCTATATTAGCAGACCCCATTCATTTCTTGCACCAAAGTCGTTCTCATGAGAAATAGCCCAACTGTTGCAAAACTGCTGTCTCTGCTTGTTAGGCCTGCCAAGGTTATAGGTAGTAGGAGGAGCCCCGATAGGCACATTCCTGGAGGGGTGGACTCTCTCGGAGTTAGCAGAAGGGAGTCACCCGTACGACCTTGCTAATCTAGGATGAGCTAAACCAAGAGCGCTTTGTCTCCCATATATGGTCTTTCCCTCTGCACCAACCTGTACCAACTTGTATTTTTCCATCTTGGGTAACGGTTTCGAGAATGTAACTGTATATATGTGATGTTCTGATAATGTGCCAGCAGTCTTCTTGGCAGACCTCTTGGGGTTAGGTCGCAAGGAGCTCCTCTGGCAGAGTTTGTTTGTAATAATAAACGATTGGACCTTCTGCACTGCCAACCGACTGATTATTGGTAACGGGAATGGGATTGGTTGTGAATATAACTCTAATTGGGAGGTGGTATTTTTCGGTACTTCATAGAACACCGATTGGCCTTCAGAGGTTATTAGATGGTTTTGCAGCTTTTATTAAAAAGAGGAAGATGCTGATTAATAAAACAAAAACCTTTTCAATGGCTTGCGGTCCGAAACCTAAATGTCAGAAACCTTTTTTTATAGAGGGTAACAAAACACAAAACGTGGATAACTTTTGTTATTTGGGTATTTCCTCTTCTTCGGATAGGAAATGGAAGTAGGAAACAACCCAGGTTAAGGCCAAATTGAGGAAGATCATATACTGTGTTTTTAAATTTTTTACCAATCTGGGGGATAGCCGTATTAAAGATATGATTGAGATATATAAAGCGATATGCACGTCTGTTGCACTTTACAGGGCTGGGCTTTGGGGATACAAATCTTGTCATGATATACAGGTGGAAGAGAAATCCTTTTTAAAGAAGCTTTTATGCCTCCCGGCCTCAGCCTCCTCAGAACGTACCCATTGCAAGGTCGGTCTTAACTATCTGAGGGATTTAATAGCCTTGAGACCGCTCCATTTATGGAGATCACTATCGCTAAAAGAGGAGACTATTTTTACTAAATCCATTATAAATGATTGTCTACGCAAGGAAAATTACATGAAGATACCTTGGCTAAATTATTTAACTAAAACTCACGGGTCATTTTTGATCAATCTATTTCGGGATTGCATAATGTAACTCCAGCCATGTCAAAACAGGAGCTAAAAAGCACTTTCTTGTCCCATAAGAATGTATGTAGGAGGGAAACAACAAGGAAACAAACCACTTATCAGTTTTACCATCAATACATAGATACAGTGGGTTTTCAAGCCTATCTTTCATTCGTCACAAGATCTTCCCACCGTTATGTATTAACAAGATTGAGGCTACATCTTGTGCACCGTCTGGTTGCGCTTCCTATGATGAAACAGTACCCTGTTTCCCCCTGCTCCTGCCTTGGGATTACCAAACAGAGCACAATGCACTTTCAGTTTTTATGTGACCTATTTCTGTCCCTTAGGATTGTATACCTCAAACCTTTGTTTAGGAAATGTAAATGTAAATGTAAATGTAAATGTATTTATATTGCGCAAATCACTGAACGAGGTCTATGAAACTAATACCATTAATGCTGCTATGCACTTAAAGAACCATAGATTTGTTATTATACTGCCACATATATCTTAAGCACAATTAAGACCAGAAAGAGTATGCTGTTCTAATATAAATTTTACCACCCTGCACCTTGCACGTTAGATATTGTTCTTTAAGCCCATGTTTTCCTATCCTTCGTTTTTATAACTATGTTACCCTGCTATGAGTCTATTGTTTACATCTGGAGTTATGATACCATCTATGCACTTTAAACTCACTCCGTTTTTATAACCATGTTACGCCGCTATGTGTTTATTGTTTACATCCGGAGTTATGATACAATCTATGTACTTTAAACTGCACTTCGCGAAGCCCTGGTGTGCTTATCAACTCTAATTATGTAAAGAACCAATACAATGTATGACACATATTGGAAAATAGTTAACTGTATGTCTTTTTATCACGTTTGTCGATTTTATTAATTTTAAACTGTCACATGTTATATTGTGGTTTTATGGTTGTTTTTTCCAACTGAATAAAGCTTGTTTTGAATTGAATTGAATGGTTGCACAGATTGATGCTGTGGTGGCGCTGAGTGATGTTGTGATGGCTAACGAGTGATGCTGTGGCGTTCAGTGATGCTGTGGTAGCACATAGTGATGTTGGGGTGCCCCTGAATGATGCTGTGGTGGTGCGGAGTGATGCTGTATGCTATGCTATATTTTGTTTTGCGATCACATGTTTTGTTTTGTTATGCTATGCTATGTTTTGCTATCCTATGCTTTGATTTGTTATGTTATGCTATGCTGTGTTTTGTTATGCTTTGCTATGTTTTGTTATGCTATGCTTCGCTATGCTATGCTTTCTTATGCTATGCTATGCTATGTTTTGTTATGCTATGCTATGTTTTGTTCTGTTTTATTATGCTTTGTTTTGCTATGCTATGTTTTGTAATGCTATGCTATGTTTTGTTGTGTTTGGTATGCTAGGTTTTGCTATGCTATTATATGTTTTGTTTTGCTATGCTATGTTTTGTTAAGCTATGCTATGTTTTGTTGTGTTGTGTTTTGCTATGTTTTGTTATGCTATGTGTTGTGTTTTGTTATGCTATGTTTTGTTATGTTATGCTATGCTATGCTATGTTTTGTTATGCCATGCTATGTTTTGTTATGCTATGCTTTGTTTTGCTGTCCTATGCCTTGTTTTGTTATGCTATGCTATGTTTAGTTTTGCTACCCTATGCTTTGTTTTGTTATGCTATGCTGTTTTGTTGTGTTTTGTTATGCTATGTTTTGTGTTTTGCTATGCTATGCTTTGTTATGCTATGCTATGTTTTGTTATGCTATGCTTTGTTGTGTTTTATTATGCTATGCTTTGTTTTGCTATGCTATGTTTTGTTATGCAGTTTTGTTTCGCTATCCTATGCTTTGTTTTGTTATGCTATGCTATGTTTTGTTACGCTATGCTGGTGAGGGTGTGTGAGTATGTGTGAGGGTGTGTGAGGGTGAGGGTGTGTGAGGGTAAGGGTGTGTGAGGGTGAGGGGGAGTGAAGGTGAGGGGGTGTGTGAGGGTGAGGGGGTGTGTGAGGGTGAGGGGTGTGAAGGTGTGGGGGTGTGAGGGTAAGGGGGTGTGAGAGGGTGAGTGAGGGTGAGAGGGTGTGTGAGGGTGAGAGGGTGTGAGGGAGGGTGTGTGAAGGTGAAGGTGAGGGTGTGAGGGTGAGGGAGGGTGACGTGGGTGAGGGGGAAGGGGGTGACAGGGTATGAGGATGAGGGGGTGTGAGGGTGTGTGAGGGTGTGAGGGGTGTGAGGGTTAGGATGTGAGGGTGAGGGTGTGTGAGGGTGTGTGAGAGGGTGTGTGAGGGTGAGAGGGTGTGTGAGGGTGAGGGGGTATGAGGGTGAGAGGGTATGAGGGTGTGTGAGGGTGTGGGGGTGTGAGGGTGTGGGGGTGTGAGGGTGTGGGGGTGTGAGGGTGAGGGGGTGTGAGGGTGAGAGGGGGTGTGAGGATGAGAGGGGGTGTGAGGGTATGTGAGGGTGAGGGGGTGAGTGAGGGTGTATGAGGGTGAAGGTGTGTGAGGGTGAGGGGGTGTGAGGATGAGGGTGTGTGAGGGTGAGGATGAGGGGGTGTGTGAGGGTGAGGGGGTGAGGGTGTGTGAAGGTGTGGGTGTGTGTGGGTGAAAGGGTGGGTGAGGGTGAGAGGGTGGGTGAGGGTGGGTGAGAGGGTGAGGGTGGGTGAGGGGGTGTGAGGGGGTGTGAGGGTGAGGGAGTGTGAGGGTGAGGGGGTATGAGGGTGAGGGTGTGAGGGAGGGTTGGGGGATGTGAGGTTGAGGGGATGCGAGGAGGTGTGAGGGTGAGAGGGAGTGAGAGGATGAGTGAGGGTGAGTGATGGTGAGGTGAGGGTGTGTGAGGGTGAGGATAAGGGGGTATGAGGGTGATGGGGTGTAAGAGTGAGGAGGTGTGTGAGGGTGAGAGGGTTGTGAGGGTGAGGGGGTAAGGTTCAGTGAGGGTCAGTGAGGGTGTGTGAGGGTGTGAGGGTGAGTGAGGGTGAGAGGGTGTGTGAGTGTGAGGAGGTGTGAGGGTGAGGGTGTGTGAGGGTCTGAAGTAAATGGTGGCAGGGCAGACATCATAAGACAGAGAGAATAGAGCAAGTCAAGTGTTTTCAAGCTGAGTGTCCCTAGAGATGGCAATACAGCAACAGCATTTGAGGAGCAAGGCGACTGTAAACAAGCACGGTAGGCTTTCACTTTCGTCCAGAAAAAAAAACGAGAAAGGTGCAGAGAACGGCGAACAAAACACAGCTTCCCCACGAAATGGATGCAATAAAAACCAAGCTCCCGGCATTGCTGTGGCGGGGGGAGCGGGAGTGCATTCCTTTGAAGTCTGATGCCAAGGCTCAGACAAATGGTGGTGTGCGATGTGCACGCGGAGGGGGCAGCAGCCTTTGAAGTCCGATGCCGAGGCACAGACAAATGGTGGTGTGCGATGCGGCTGGCTCTATGCACGTGCATAGCTCGCATGAACTGTACGCGATCCGCAGGTTAGGTAGACTTTTCTTTTCCGCTTACTATAATCTCATCTATTTATCTCTACGGGATATAATAGGCGAGACCTAAAAAGGTTATTGTCCCTCACTGGGTCATGCTCCAATTTTACATCCCACAAAGAATTAGGCTTGCCCTATTTAACCGACACCATTAAAATGGCCCCTCTACTATTATGGATATCAATATGGAAAAGAAATTCTGTACAGTTAAATCAACTCATCATAAAAGGCATTATAAAGCTGGATCGTGTTTCATCTAGCCCCTGGCTAACTTATGTTAGACAGTCTTTAAGTGCCCTAGGCTGCCCTCCCCCACCGCCCCCCCACCCCACACACACTCAACAGTCTACAAACACAAGTAAACCTGACTGGTTCTGAACAATTAAATATATTCTAAAAACACCTGAGCAGTTTATAAGAAATGTTAAAACTTCTTCACGGGCAAGGCACGCTACCACTGGCCTGTTTGTCTAACTGTTCAATTTAAGGATAAACGTAAATACACGACATACCATATGAAAGAAAAATTTGTGTTGGCACAGTTTGTAAAAAAATGTGGGAAAGGTCAGAAAGTACTTC
The DNA here is from genome assembly GCF_964263255.1 of Lissotriton vulgaris. Lineage (NCBI taxonomy): Eukaryota > Metazoa > Chordata > Amphibia > Caudata > Salamandridae > Lissotriton > Lissotriton vulgaris. Next base: position 127,003,031 of record NC_141686.1, on the reverse strand, counting down.
ACGGTAGTATCACCAAGGGGGGCTTGCTGGTTGGTACTCACTAGCTCACCCACTTTATCATCATCGATAACTTTCTTGAGCAAAAGAAAAAGTGTGTGCTTCTTCATAGAATTCTCAGAGGTGAGAATAGGGAAAAAACTGTGAAAGACGTGTGTAAATGCACTGTCAGTGCTTCGGTCACTAGAGTGCCCACTGGTCCTCGTGAGAAAATAAATGGTTTTGAAAATGGTCTCATAGAAACCATTTTTTTTAATTGAGGACGCTCAGGGCACCAAATAAAATGATGTTTAGCAAGTGAGTTGTACCCCATTTTAAATCCTGAGAACTGCATTACTTTTCATTGCTTTCTGGGATTTTGAACACTCCGCTTTAAGAAATTAATACACACATGCAGAACATAGTTTACAGGTGTCCTGAAAGCTTGTACTAAGAAGTACTGTGCTCATCCTTATTTGTCAGCATGTGCCCACTAAGAGAACGTTCAAAGTACATAGCTCCTTATAGGATTGGTTGCACAGACTGTGACCATTCGACAGTTGTGATGTTCTGCAGATTCGTTTAGTTCATCCTGTCACTGGCAGACATCCTAAAGTCATATAAAGTAAAGGAGGCCCCCTTGTCTAGTAGGCCCATTGTGAGATTGGTATTCTCAAAAATAGGTTGGGGGCACCATTTGATTAACAATTACCATCTTTATGGGACTTTCTTTTCTTCCTCAGACATCCTAAAGTGTCTGCTCACTTCAACTTTAATTTTTTCCTAGCACCATATGACAAGATCTTTCATAGACTTTTGAACTTCCAACTTCTAGCCGCTTGCTAATCCCAGATACATCAGAGCTTCCACTTGTTATGGCTGACTTACTCCTTACTCACAGTTGCCTTTCCTTTTTTTGGATTCACTTATCAATTTCCTTAAAAGATATGTAATGGACGTATGTGGTAACGCTCTAGTTCCGTCACCGGAACAGGAAGGGAGTAAGAGGAAGTGGAAGGCGGCCATCTTGAGAGAGGCGCCGACCGCTATTGTAACGGTCACGGAGCCCGGCGCTCCGGCGAGAATAAAAGAAGTTTTAAATCATTTAAGCGTGCTGTACTACGTTAATTGCATTACGACAATGGCGACGAGGATTGGTCAATGAACCCTGCGCACTGCCAGCATTTTGTCGCAGCACAACCAGCGGGAGGAAACGCCGGAGCGTGGCAGAGGTCCCGACCTGCACCTGAAAAAGAGCGAGAAACGGCGCCAGCGCTCCAGCAAGGGACCCCGGATCTGCAAGTAAGCAGTTGTGCACCCTGCCTGCGGGGGGGAAAGACCGGGTGGAGGAAATAGCGCTACAGAGCACAGTGGGCACGGGTGGAAGCTACAGAGCCCTGTTCATTGGTGCACATCACCCCAGGGCTGCAGCAAGGGTTGGAAGAAGGCAAAGCTCAGGCAGTGCAGCATAGTAAGCGCAGACAGGAGACGCCTAGCCCTACTCAGTGGAGTGCCCCACCCCAGGCTCAAGCCAAAGTGTGCTTGGCAAGCTGGCGGAGCGGCGATCAGGCAAAGAGGTGCCTGGCTCTTCAGACTCAGCCAAGGGAAGCAATCTACAGGCTTTACCTGGTCCCTCTGAAGTGGAAGGTGGTGAAGATAGCGACGGCGATCGCGGCGAAGGGGACGCAGCCGAGTCCACCCAGTCGAGCGATCCCAGCTTCTGCGAACCAGAGAGGCGTACCCAAAATGGCTGCCCAGTCCTCCTCCCTCACTCAGCTGGTGCCATTCCTAACGAAGAGCGGAGAACCGGAGATGCAATGGGAAGACTGGAAGAGGTACTTCCTGCACTACCTTGATGCGTTGGAGGAGGAAGGTGATACCCCGTTTTCTAGCAAGAGGAGAAAGAAAATACTGTTACATAACTTGGGCCCTGAAGGGATAAGAGTATACGATACCATAGTTAAAGGCGTAAGGGACGCCACGGATACAGACGTCTTCAGCCACGCCATTGCTGACCTCGACGCACATTACAGGCCGGTGGTGTGCGTCGCCATAGACAGATACAACTTCTTTCAAAGGAAGCAGAAGAGCAGTGAGTCTGTGGACGAGTATGTCGTGGCCCTCCAAAAGTTTGCCCTCTCGTGTAAGTTTGGCGCGCTACACGACGACCTAATCAGGGACCAAATCATCATGCACACCTCCAGCACTCACGTCCAAGAAAAACTGTGGGTTAATGGGGACGCCCCTCTCAAAGAAATCTGGGCGATGGTGAAAAAGGCTGAATTATCCAAATGATGTGCACAAGCGGCCAAGAAGGAAACTGGGGGAACGCAAACAGTGTGCAAGATAATGACGCCGGGGAGGAGTGAACGGCCGAAGCAGAGAGACCAACCGAACAATCAAGATGGACGACGCCCAGCCCCACCAATCAAACGGACCAGAGAACGAGCAAAGGTAGGCGACTGAGCTGCTACAGGTGTGGGAGTACATCGCATCTCGGTAACGACAAAGCGTGCCCAGCATTCAGGGTAAGATGCTCATACTGCAACGTGTTCGGGCACTACGAGAAAGTGTGTCGCCGGAAGCCAAAAGGAGCGATGGTCAGGTACATCAACCAAGAGCAACAAGAAAACGTGGACAACCAAGAGGAAGATGATGACTTAGAAGAAGTCCTCTACATTGACGTTCAGGTGTTAGAGATGGATGGTTCTGAGTCGGACAGGCCGAGGCTGGACATGCACATTGGGATACCCAGAGAGATGATTGCGGACAGCGGTGCTCCCATCTCCATCATACAGAGACGAGTATGGGAGGAAAAATTTGTCTCCAACATTGAGGAGGAACTACGTCCGATGGACCTGAGACCGGTCACATACACTGGACAGAAGATTCCCATGTTGGGATACTGCCCCCTCCTGTTCGAGTTCAGGGGCCGCCACGCAAATTGCAAGCTATACATCGCAGAGAAAGGCCCCTCAGTCCTAAGCTGGAAGGACCAAGGTGCGCTGGGAATACAACTCAACCCGGGAGGCATTGAGAAAATCTTACTAATGGACAGGGAGGAGAAAGATGACGCTGAGTCATGGCACAGAGCATACCCCAAAGTCTTCAACGGACAAATCGGTGAACTATCAAATTACATACACCTCATAAAACTGAAGGAAGGAGCGAAACCCGTAGTTCATGAGGTGAGGAACATCCCGTTCCGTTGCAGAGAAGCAGTGCAGAAGGAGCTGGACAGACTAGAAAAAGAAGGAGTGATCAGAGCCATAGAGAGTGCAGAATGGCTTTCACCACTGGTGGTGGCGGCCCAGAAACCCAATGGCAAGGTGCGGCTGTGCGGCGATCTCAGGGAACTGAACAAGAGCATCGTGATCGACAAATTCCCCATGCCCCGCATAAATGAGATGCTGGCAAAGACTAAAAACATCAAGTGGTTTTCCACAGTGGATCTATTGTCAGCCTACCACCAAGTGAGACTGCATCCATCATGTTGCCACCTCACGTCTTTCATCACGCCCTTCGGCTGCTACGAGTTTGTGAGAATGCCGTTTGGCCTGGCCTCAGCGGCGGCAGTCTTTCAGAAGATGAGGCACAGGATTCTGAAGAACGTCGAAGATGTACAGTTCTTCCAAGACGACATCTTAGTCATGGGAAGAACCAAACAGGACCACAACGAGAAACTGCACAAAGTGCTGCGCACATTACAGGACAATGGACTAACAGCGGAATGGACAAAGTGCAAGTTCGGAGTGAAATCTGTCACCTACCTGGGTCAAGAGGTGAGCGAAAAAGGGATAGAACCAAAGAATGCCAACATGGACGCCATCCTGGATGCCCCCACTCCGAGCAAGAAAGAGGATGTTCGGTTATTCCTGGGAATGGCCGAGTATTACAGCAAGTTCATTCCTCACTTTGCAACAAAAACTCATCTCCTGCGCCAGCTACTGAAAGAAAAGAACAAGTTCATATGGAGCCAGGAGGAACAGACAGAATTCGACGGCCTCAAACGGGAAATGGGAGCCGCCATTCCCCTGAAAGGGTTTGACCCCACAGCAGCATCTATCCTAACAACAGATGCCAGTGACCGTGGTTTGGGTGCCGTACTGATGCAGCAGTCTGAGAATGGAGACACGTCGACAATCCGCTTTGCCTCAAGGTCACTCGCGCCCAACGAAGAAAAGTTCAGCGTAATAGAAAAAGAAATGCTGGCTGTAGTTTGGGCCATGGAAAGATTCAGGCAGTACTTGTGGGGAGCGAAATTCCTGGTGAGGACAGACCACAAGCCCTTAGTCAAAGTGCTGACCCTCTAGTGGCCACGCCCATGCGACCCCTAGAATCGCGAAAATGACACTCAGACTACTGGACTATGTGTATGAAGTGGAGCACATCCCGGGGCCGCAAAACAAAGTGGCGGACTTCCTTAGCAGAGCGGCAGCCATGGAAAAGGCGGATAACCACGAGAAACATAGGTGGGAAGGATACGTGGTAGCCACCATCCAGGAGACAGAGAACGTAATCAGTGCCCAGGAATGGGAAAAAGCCTATAAAGAGGACGACGACTTGGAGGCCATCAAGGGGTACGTGAACCATGGGTGGCCGGAAAAGAGGCACCTCAAGGAAGAACTTCGGAGATATTGGGAAGTAAGAGAGGAACTGTCGTTGGCAGAGAATCCAATATTCCTATTGCGAGGTGACAAAGTGATCCCACCGCGCGGCATACTAAATCATTTGATGTCTTTACTGCATGAAGGGCACCAGGGCATCACAAAGACCAAGGCCCTAGCTAGACAAGCGTACTGGTGGCCGGCCATCGATGCTCAGATAGAACGATATGTACGGCAGTGCGAATCATGTGCCAGGGCAGACAAGTCGCAGAGCATGCTAAGACCACCGTTGGGAAAGTTTCCAGTCCCGGATGGCCCGTGGGAAATGTTATCAGTGGACATTATGGGCCCCATCCTCAATAAAGCAGGAACTCAGAAGTATTTCATAGTTCTCATCAATAGATTTTCCAAGTGGCCGGAGGTAGAGGTGACGGAGGATGTAGACACGGAAGCAGTGGTGAACTTCTTGCGCTCCACATTTGTCAGAGAAGGGATTCCAAAGGTTGTCACATGCGATAATGGGCCGCAATTCACCTCCGCCAAATGGGTTGCCTTCACAGCAAAGAATGGGATAGAAGTCAAACACACGCCCATCTACCACCCTGCAGGAAACGGTCAGGTGGAGCGTTTCAATCGAGTGATCATGGGCACCATACAAGCGGCGATTAATGATGGATTGGACTGGGAGAAAGAACTGGAGAAGATGATCTGGGCCTATCGGATCACCCCAGGGAGCACGGGATACAGCCCATTTAAAATCTTAAGAGGAAGAGAAGCCTTCACTAGAGACAACTTAGCATGGAGGAAACTAGTGGTGCAGAGCAAATGGTCACCTGCAGTGGTCAGAAGAAATCTGGAAAAAGCTCAAGAAACATACACGACACACTTCAACAAGAAACGCAACGTGCAGAACTGGAGAAGGGCGACTGGGTAAGGGTGAAGCTAGCTATCCTCAAGAAAAAGGGAGAGAGCAAATTCTCACCGCCCTTGCAAGTACTGGAGCCCTACGCACGTTCTGCCTTACTCAGTGATGGGAAAGTGTGGTCACAGGACAGAATGGCTAAATGCCGCAAGATCATCAAGTTGGGAAATGAAACGGAAGAATGCGCAGAGTATGTAGGAGATGAGGGTGAAGAAGAATGTAGTGGAAAGCGAAATGAGAAGGTCGGAGAAGGAATGCAGCAAGTGGAAGACAGTGAAGGAGAAGGAGGTACGAACAAGGGAACGAGGAGCTGGTGCAAGGAAGAGAGCAGTGAGGAAGTGATAGACAGAGAGAGAGAAGGCGCTGGAGGAAGGCTGGACAAAAAGGAGTTGGAAGAAGGTGGTATTGAAGCAGTGAGAACCAGAGCGGGAAGGACTGGAAAGGTACCTGAGAAGTTCAAGGACTTTGACATGAACTAGAAGTAAGGACTCTTTTGTTATATTGTTGTATTGATTAAAATGGGGGAGATATGTGGTGACGCTCTAGTTGTTCCGTCACCGGAACAGGAAGGGAGTAAGAGGAAGCGGAAGGCGGCCATCTTGAGAGAGGCGCCGACCGCTATTGTAACGGTCACGGAGCCCGGCGCTCCGGCGAGAATAAAAGAAGTTTAAATCATTTAAGCGTGTTGTACTACGTTAATTGCATTACGACAACGTAGGTATATCGATATGGTGAAATGTCTCCTTTTTATACCGAGCAGAAGCTTAAGGAGATTATACACCCCTAAGCTCCATCCAGCTCCGCCCTGGTTTTCCTGGCCGGAGATGTATTTCCTCTGCTAGACGAATTACTTCTATAAAATAAGAAACTACTTCCTCTCCAATTTAATATAAATCAATTTAATAAAACAATTGATATTTTGATGCGTACCAAACATGACAATGCAAATCCCACAAGTGTGCACTTTCTTGCACCAGACAGAGCCTTGCAAAATAGGTGCCGGATGCTTTTGTGGTTTATCCATGATCAACACAGGTAAAAGGACTTGTTTTACAGATTTATATTTCATGGAGGACTGAGTCTTGTCATTGGCACTGAAGTCAGTTGGTAACAAATTAAGGTTTCTAATTCCATTGCCCGGGAACTGCAGTCACTCAGAGAAAAAGCAGTGCAGAGGGAGCTGTTGTCCAAACTGTACTTGGACTGTGCACCGCAAGTGGTCAATATCGAAACCATTAGAGAAAATAAGCATTCACTGAGGTCGTTGGGATTCACCTCGGCTAGAAGGAATCACTTGCATACACAGCCATGCCGGCGCCAGAAGACACTGGGAATACGGTGACCCTGAAGGGCTTTTCTCAGATCTGAGGAGCCTCCTGTGATGGTTCGCCTTCCGAAGAGGTCTGATTGCGCTGGAGATATTCCTGCTTTATCTTGGGGTCACAGAGGAAATGGCGCTTGCGGGGCAGAAGCTGAACCTCCACTGACATGGCATCGTACTCCTCAGCATCAATGCTGAAGAACCCTTCCGTGCCCTGTGGTAGAAAAAAAGGATGAGTTACAGCAAATATCCCACCCAGAAACCACTCTTCACTGATACCTACAGCATGCTGACCAGCTGGCCAGTGGCCAGCTTTAAAGTGCTAAAAACCAAGGGGGAGAGAGCAAGCTTACCCTGCTTGATAATGTAATCCACAGAAAAAAACTATCTCAAAAGTTGTGCGTTCGGCTTCAGAAAGAACACCTCAATAGTTATTTTTATAACCAAGGCATACAATCATTGATCAACGAGCAAGAAATGAGATTGATTAGAGGACAGCCTTTCAGAGATCCTATAATCAGTAAGACGGCTATCATCAGGCGGTGATCCTTTTTCTGGATCTGCACAGTCCTTAGCTAGTCAACCACCGGACAGTCAAGCAATAATGACAGGTAAAGGCAGGCTGGGAGTGAAGAAGTGATACAAGCAGAGTGGAGTGTGAAGCAGATATTTATAAGTGATGGGAATGGACAGGGTAAAGGTGTCTATTGAACCTGGCGCATCCACGTTTCACTCACCTCCGGAAGCTGCAGGATGCACTGACTGGCCTGCAGAACTTGACTCCCTTCAGGACACAGCTGATGCTTGGCCATTCTCTGACTGCTGCTCAATAGAAAAGGGACAACAGAGTGGTTAGCCTTGGGAACAAGTACTCAAGTTCGAGATATACCTTGGGTTAAATAAACATTATGCACGATAAGCACTTGCCCAATCTTCTACTTATTATGGTTTTGGTGGAGATTCCATACAATAAAAGTGAGCTTACCATGCCCTTTTACTGCTTCGTACGGTCACTGGAAATCAGGCCCTCATCGTGAGGTCAAAGTAGGACGTGGAAAGGTCTATAGGTCACGATGTTCTCATGTGGACCGACGAGTATTATAAACACTGTCCTTTTTAATGTCACTGCATTCTTTAAGTGATGGATATTCTTTTCGACATCCCAAAATTCATTTTGCAGTGTGTTAGGAAATACCTACTGCTGTCTCCATTACCTCTTTCATTTAAGCAATTTGTTTTATTGATTTGTTGCATGCTAATACTGCCACTATGTAGAAAAGGCGTTACTCTTGTGCTATCAGACACAGCCTCCTCTCTCTCTCTCTCTATATATATATATACATATGGTCCAGTGGAAGGCAGGAGCTGAAACGCGTAGACCGTCCATTTGATGCACGTTACTTTTTGCACTGGTGTGTAAATAAAGAACGCTGAAAACCATCTGTTGCTGTGCCGTGTCTTTTGGTCTACTTAACGTAGGAAGAAGAAGCTGTGGCAACATATATATATATATATATATACACATACATACATACATACATTTACACACTCTCTCTCTCTCATATCAGTTTGAAATATCTTTATGTCTCTACGAAGTACAGTATAGTTGTATAGTTGACCTTGCCAAAAAGGAAACAAAGGCAAAATGATTTGCCAAAGTCCTACGATACCTTACTAAGCACTAATTAAGAACTGTTTAATCTTGGATTGATGTCTGGTGGAGTTTACGTAGGCAACAGCTTATCGCAAAGAAGCGTTCTGGGTAATATTCTCCTACATTCAAATGATTAATACAGAGAAGAATTCTGATCCCACAAGAGTGAGTCTCCTTTCCTTGCAATAATGAAGATGGTCAGACTTGGAGCCCTAAAGCTGGTAGGCCCAAAGTTTTGATTACACATGGTTACATTCTGCCTGTACATCAGAGGTATGGTCTACGTGTCAACATCTGCCATTGTCATATAAAATCTAAAGCGAATCCCTGGGGGAATTACCAATGGTTAAAACAGATTCAAGCATCCATCTATCTATCCATTTATTTCCATCCATCATTCTAATGGTACGGAACTGGGCCCACTTCTAGAAACATACAGCTCCCTGCAAAGTACCAGTGCGAGTACACAAAAAACATGGACCAATGCCTGTAGGGTAATGGTGTTGGGCGGTGGACTGTGTCTGTTCTTTGTCGGGGGTCAGCAATTTGAGCTTGCTTCTTCAGACTGTAGTCAAGGTGAAGTAGACAAAAGTAGGTTGCACATTTGGCTCAATAAGGGTTAACGCATACATTAATTAGTATGAGTTCACAATCTCATAAACTTAATAACTTGAAAAATTTACATCCCACCTCCCTTCTGCCGGTCCCAGCGAAAATCTTAGAAGTCCATCTGAACTCTCATTTGAGTGCCTATTTGAGGGAACATCAGATTTTGGATAGCTCGCAACATGGCTTTCGACGGTTCCACAGCACGGAGACTGCCCTCACCACAGTTTTGGATAATATACGAGTGCAGGTGGATGCAGGTCATACCACTCTCCTGATCTTACTTGACCTCACTGCAGCTTTCGATACCCTGTCTCCCTAGAGACTGGTGGAGCGCCTCAGGGAGATAGGGGTCGGGGGCTTGGCTTAGGATCCTCTGACTTCCTTCCTGGAAGAGCGGTCCCAAGTAGTCAAATTAGGAAGCTTCTACTCAGAGTCTATCCTCCTCGTCTGCGGCGTGCCTCAGGGCTCTTCCCTGAACCCCACTTTATTTAATATCTATGTGGCCCCGCTGGCAGGGGTGGTTAAGTTATTTGGGTTGGAAGTCCTGTCTTATGCGGATGACACACAAATTATGGTGACAATCACTCAAAACACTAGGGACTCTGCACAGAACCTTAAGAACTGCATGTTAGCAGTCTCGTCGTGGATGGTACAAAACTACCTCAAATTGAACGGCAAGAAGACAGAAGTCCTGATCTTTGGAGACAGGGCTAACATCTGGTCCAGGGAGTGGTGGCCTAACGCCTTAGGCACCTGTCCAACTCCGGTCTGACATGGGAAGAATCTGGGAGTGGTGGTGGATGTCTCCCTTTCCATGAATCTGCAGGTATTAGGACAGTTGCTACCTGCTTCGGGCTTATCCGGATCATAAGGAAAATCTCTCAGTTCCTTTCACTTGAAGCACTCAAAAAAGTGGTGAGTGCATTAATATTGTTAGATTGGACTATTGCAACGCCCTCTATTTAGGCATCATCAAAGGCCAGTTGCGTTGTATGCAGCTGGTGGAAAACGCCGCTGCCAGATTGGTGATGGAGATTCCCAAACACCACTCGGTCTCGTCCTCCCTTAGGTCGTTGCACTGGCTCCCGCTGGACAGTAGAATTGTATTTAAAACCCTCTGCCTCACTCATAATGCCTACTATGGCCTGGGCTCTCTGGGCACGAAGACCATTTTTAACAGTATGTACCTTCCAGAAACCTGAGGTCAGCAAAAAAGAATCTCCTTGTTGTTCCTAGGGTTAAGAAGATGAGATGGGGCGGGAGGGCCTTTCCATTTGCGGCAGCAAATGTTTGGAACTCTCTCCCGGACTTTCACTCGGGGCAACGAGTACACTCAATCTTTTGTAAAGCCCTGAAGATATGGTTGTTCCCTGAAAGTCTGGTTTGAGTAGGAATCGGTTCTGCCTGTAGGTTGATCGGTGCTAGCACCTTGATGCCCTTGGGCTAAGTTCACGCTCTAAAAGTCTTGCATTCATTCATTCATGCAGCTCTCAGAACTCAAGAATATCTGCCGAATTTTTACTAAAATTAGGGAAAGAAAATTTCCATTCATCAAGGTGGCCACTTCCGACAAATGAGAATTAAAGATAAAGGATATTTGAATTATGCAATAAGAAAACAAGTTACTTAACTGTAACTTTGGTTCTCCAGTATTGGTAACTTTCATAGATTCCCATTCTTGTATCATTCCCCATCATCGGAATGGGAGCCTAGGTAAATAAAAAATAATATAGCAGTAGGTACAAAAGAGAAAGAAAGGCCTAGACCTCCTCATTTTGTAGCATATCCACCTCTTTTTGTAAAAGAGCCCAAAAACATGTAACAACCAATCAGATTAGCCTCACCCCATAGAACCTTCCTGACAGAGCCTTAGAACCTCAGATTTTCGTAGCCATTGTGTAACTGTAACCACAATCGCTGAAGGCTGAACTTTCCCAGGGAAGGAGGGTGGGTGCATGGGAATCTATGAAAGTTATACAAAAGGGGATGATGGACGGAGCGTTTGAGTAAATCAAACACTCACCCCCAGGCAACAGATCTGGGTTTAATCCATCATCATTCTTTAGCTCACTCAGCCACCCCAGTTCAGACATGGCCATATGCAAATCAGTCTGACCCTGTGCCTCATGGGAACAGTCCAGCCCGAACTGCCAAGCCATGTCTTCCCTGGACCGAAAACAAGCATCCTGATTCCGGTCCAGGGAAGACATGGCTTGGCAGTTCGGGCTGGACTGTTCCCATGAGGCACAGGGTCAGACTGATTTGCATATGGCCATGTCTGAACTGGGGTGGCGGAGTGAGCTAAAGAACGGTGATGGATTAAACCCAGATCACTTGACTGGGGGTGAGTGTTTGTATTGTCAACGCTCCGCCCATCATCCCCTTTGGTTAATCTATGAAAGTTACCAATACTGGAGAACCAAAGTTACAGGTAAGTAACTTGTTTTCTTACTCCAGTATTGGTACTTTCATAGATTCCCATAGCTTGTATCAGAGTAGCTAGCAGTAAACAAGATAGCACATTTTGGGACATTAAAACTGAAATAACTCTGTATCCATACTTTCATAAGAAGTCAACAGACATTGAAACAGTAGTCAGTAAACATTATCAGATACAAAATGTGCAATAATAGGAAGGAGGGAAAGAAGGGAAAGCTCATCGCTCATTGGAAGAGGTTCCGCAGGACTGCTTGCCCCACTGCCGCCTCACTCCTTGTGGAAGAGTCCAAGCAGTAGTGCTTTGTGAAAGTGTGGACACTGCTCCATATAGCTGCCCTACAAATGTCTTTGATAGGAACTCCAGCGAAGAGAGCAGCAGATGATGACACTGATCTTGTGGAGTGAGCTCGTACACGTCCTTCTAGCGGCTTACCGGATGCTTGGTGGTAATAGTGAATTGCACTAGAAATCCAACGTGAGATTCCTTGTTTTGAAAGTGGAAAACCTTTCCAAGGAGCACTAAAAGCAACGAAGAGTCGTGAAGATTTCCTGAAATGTTTTGTGTGCTCCAGATAAAACTTTAGACATCTCTGGACATCCAAGGTATGAAGAGACCTTTCTGCTGGAGTCCTAGGTCGAGGGAAAAAAGATTTTAGAACGACGGGAGAAGTGTGGCTCAATGATTAGAGCGGCAGACCCTGATGAAGAGGTCTAGCCCGGGACCAGGGTTCAATTCCCCGCCTCAGCGGGTCTTGGGCTCAAAATTCCACGGACCTGATAATTCTCGCCTCGTTGCCTATTCCAATCATGGAGTCCCACTCTGCAACTCTGGGCAATAGCTTGCTTAATCTCCACAATGGCCCCCACAACGCTAAAGATGCCTGTCCTCCACCTTGGGGGTGCCTAGGAGTGGACGCCTCACAGGGAAAGCCAGGATGGGTTCTACGGCGGTATTTGTACAAGCGCCTTGAGACCCTTGCGGGTGAGTAGTGCGCTATACAAGTATCAATTTACATATTTACATTTACATTCAAATGGAAATCCGAAGGGACCTTTAGAATAAATTTCGGATTTGTTCTTAGAATTAGAGTGTCGTTTTTGAACTGTAAAAAGGTTCCATAATGGTGAGAGCTTGTAGTTCCCCAACCGTCTTAGCTGACGTCAAGGCTAAGAGGAGGGCCACTGGCCATAACAGAAATTTAAGATCCGCTTTATGAATAGGCTCAAAAGGAGGTTTCATGAGAGGAGACAGAACCAAGTTGAGTTGCCACATTGGAAGCGGAGGCTGAACTGGAGGGAAAACCCTAAAGAGTCCTTTCAGGAATTGTTTGACAATCCTTGCAGACCAGAGAGAAGGACCAGAGGCTGTTTGCCTGAATCTAGAGATGGCCGCCAGGTGTACCTGATGGAGGAATGTGCAAGGCTTGACTTGGCCAGAGATAGAATGTGTGGCAATATCTGATGAGGAGCAGAAGAGAACGAATTAAGGTTTTCTCTGTGGCACCAAAAGCAGAAACATTTCCATTTTGCTCGATAGGTCATATTTGTACTTGGTGCGCGGGCTTGAGTTAAAATTTCTTTACACTCCTGAGGGATCTTTAAACTCTGGAATTCTCGGTGCTCAGGAGTCCATTGAAGAGAGCTCGGATCTGGATGCACCACCTGGCCCTGGGACATTGTCAATAGAGATGGAATGGGACGTAGGTGAACCGGCTGTTCTTGAGAGAGCAGGAGAAGCTCTGTGAACCAGAATTGGCGGGGCCATGCTGGCGCTATTAGACTCATGCTACAGGGTTCTGTCTTGAGTTTTCTGAGTAGCCTTGGAATCAGGGGAATTGGAGGAAATGCGTAAACAAATGCTCCTGACCAGGTCCTCGAAAGAGCATTCCCCAACGAACCGCAAAGGTGATCCCCACTTGCATAGAACCGGCATTTCCTGTTCTCTGGGGTAGCAAACAGGTCTATGAACGGAGTTCCCCAATGTGTGAAAATCCTGTTGAGTGTCCTGATCCAGTTCCCACTCGTGACAGACCGATTTCAGATGACTTAATGTATCTGCTGTTGTGTTGAGGGTACCTGGGAGATGCTCTGCTGAGAGAGTGATGTCTTGGAGAATTGCCCACTCCCAAATTTCCTTGGCCTCTTTTGAAAGAAGTTGAGATCTTGTTCCGCCCTGTTTGTTCACATAATGTATGGTCATTGTGTTGTCCGTAGGGACCAGGTCGGTGGAGTTCCGAATTCCCGGAAGAAAAGCCTTCAAAACGAAACGAATCGCCTTGAGCTCCAGAAGATTGATGTGGAGAGTGCGTTGTTCGGGTGTCCAGTGATCGCTTACTTGGAAGTCTTGCAAAACCGCTTCCCAGACTTCTAGCGAGGCATCCGTGGTAAGAATCAAAGGAGCTGGACAAACCCTGTAAGTGAGACCTTTTGAGATATTGTCCTTGATCGTCCACCAATTGGCTGTCTCTTTCATAAGAGGAGTGACCGTTACTTTGTAGTCGAACGTGCCCTCTGACTGGCACCATTGCATGTCAGTTGTTCTTGCAAGGGGCGCATACGAAGCTTGCAATGCAGAATTAAGGGTATGCAGGATGAAATCGATCCTAGGAAAGATTTGTAAAGACGGACCGACAGAGATAGTCTTCTTTGCAATTGACGGGCAGAAAGAATCAGCTTTTTCTGTCTTTCCTCCAATGTGAAAGCCTTGCAGCAAGTCATATTCAGAAAGGATCCTAGAAACTTGGCCGACCTGGACGGAAGAAGGACTGACTTGTCCTTGTTGAGTTGAAGACCAAGATGATTGAAAAGCTGAATGCAACTTTTAACTGCTCTTTTAGTTGCTTGAGAAGATGGAGGTTTTATCAACCAATCGTCCAGGTAGGGAAAAACTCGTAAAGACTGCTTTCTGAAAAACACTGCAACTGGGGCCAATACCTTTGTGAATATCCATGGAGCGGATCTGAGCCCGAAAGGCAGGACCTTGAATTGAAAGTGGCTCTTGGCTACTGTGAAGCGTTAAAATCTCCTGTGAGCTGGGTGGATAGGGACATGGAAGTATGCATCCTCGAGTTCCAGAGTCGCCATGTAATCTCCTGTATTCAGAAGACGCAAGATATCCTGAAGAGATACCATTCAAAACGAGAGTTTTATGAGATTGGTGTTGAGCTCCCTCAGGTCTAAGATTGGCAGGTATCTCTTCCTTGACGAACCTGTCGACCTCTTGAAGGTTGGCGAGAGAAAGATGCCGACTGGCCTTGGTGTTGAGAGTACTGAGGTTTGTATGATTGCGAAGATTGTGAATAGGAGGAGTAGCGTTGTTGGTATCCTCCTCTGTAGGTAGAAAAACCTTTTCCTCTTGCCCCCCGGAAAGGCACTTTGCAATATTGCAATGTCCCCAAGTCCTTGCCATTTCTCTGTCCTTTTTGATGTCTTATAGAGCGTCATCAATATGCTTGACAAAAAGCATGTCTCCATCAAATGGCAAATCCAAAATCTTATACTGTACCTCAGGGCGAAACCAGGTAGCCCGAAGCCAGCCTTGCCATCTTAGGACAGCTGACCCTGCCAAAGCGCGAAAAGAGGTTGTGGCAATGTCCATCGCACAATCGATAATTTCTGAGGAAGACCACTCTCCCTCCTCTAGGATCTTCTTCACGTCAGACTTAGAATTATCTGGCAGTTGATCGATAAATGGAGACAAATTGCACCACATTTGGCGATCATATCATCCCAAAATTGCAAGTGCATTGGCAGCTCTAACAAGGAGGCTGGACATAGAGGAAAACCTCTTGCCCACATTGTCCAGGCGCCTGCCCTCCTTATCAGGTGGTGCGGAAAGGGGTGCCAATGGATTTTTTGACTTTCTTTGAGCCGCCTGAGAGATAACAGAGTCCGGCTTGGGGTTGACCAACCAGGCAGGCAGGACTATTCTCACAAGCCTTATATTTTTTCTCCAGTCACGGAAGAACAGGGATGACGGTAGCTGGAGACTGCATCACTTTAATTCCCTTACTCCATACATGCTTCACAATCGGGATAGAACGGATGGGTTTTCTATGAGGCTCCTTGAAATCATAAAGAAAACAGTCCGACTGTACCACAGGAATGGGAAGGCCAAACCTCTTGGAAGCTCTCTCCATAAGATTATGGAAACCTCCGATGTCTGCTGGAAAAGTGTCTATAGGATCCGGTGATGGTGAAGCAGGATATGGAATGATATATGTGTCCCATTCCCTATCCGGATTCGGGACCTGTTCCTTATTCCGGTCATCATCTGATGAGTCATCATCATCATCCTGACCTGTGATGATATTCTGTTCCAATGGTTCCGGCTCCGGAGGTTGAGCCACTGTAGCAGCAGAAGTAGACAGAGGTGGTGGTGGCGGTTGCATGGTTTGTTGATCAGAGGCCTGAGATGGAAATCTCCTCTTGTAATCCAACAACATGATTTGTAAGTCACTTATAAGTGAAGACGGCATAGCCACCATACCCTGATGTGACTGTTCTTGTGGTCTATCCCGTGGAGGGAATTGTTGTTGTTCCAAGTAATAATCATCAGAATCTGAGTCCTGGTATTTCACCTGAAGTTGGGATGGACTATACGCATCACCATAAGGACCTTCTTCCTCCTCTGAGTATTCCTTGTCCAAAAGCAATGCCGGAGTCAATAGTGTCACCCTTCGCAGAGACGTCATTTCAGGATTAATTTGGTGTCTTTTTAGAAATTTTGACTTTTGGTATCGTCGACAGGGTCATCGACGATGTCGTCGGAGAAAGGATCGTCATCGACAATGGGCTAATCGACGAGCTGGATGTCAGTACCATTGTTGCCGTTGTCATTGACATAGTCATCGTCGATGTCGTCTTCGTCGACAGCAACATCAGCGTCATTCTCGTCGTCGTTGTCAACATCATTAACGACACTGTGATAGGAATCTGTAACGTCGACGAAGTCGTCGTCGAAGTTGTCGTCTGCAACGCTCTCGACAACGGGAGCGTCAACAAGCTGCAATCGACGACTAGTGAATTTTAGATCCTGTTGTCGACATACCTGATGATGTCGTCGTCAACAAGCGGGTTTTCTTCTCAGATTTTTACTCCTGAGGTTCAGATCTTGGTTGCTTGAACACTTTTGCCTTTTCAGTCGGTGGAGAGGCAGCAGAAGGTCCATGATTCACCTTCTGAGCAGAAAAAACCTCAGGAACAAGTCCCTCCCTCTCCTCTACAACTCGGCGAGGAGATTTTTTGGGACTGGGCCTGTCAGACCTATCAGAGGTCTTTTGAGAGGCCTTAGCAGGAGATTCAGTCGAAGTTGAAGGGGAAGACCTACCCCTCTTTTTAGACCTACTTGAAGATGTAGCTGAGGAGGAATCTCCACTGTCACTAGAAATTACTTCTTTCCGTGACTTCATCTTCTGTAACCAGGTCACAAGCTGTCCTTCCCTGTCTCTCAGAGTCTTAGTAGAGAAGATCCTGCAGATCTTACAATCAATGGCCTTGTGATCAGGGTACAAGCAATAAATGCAGTCCATATGCTTGTCCTCAATGTAAAGCCTTTTTTTTAGAACAAGTAGCACAGGCCTTAAATAAAGCCTTTTTTTCCTTATCTGACATCCTGAAGAGAATAAAGTTGAAATCCAAAAGTTGTAGAGAAATCTGAGCAGAGCTCAGTGGAGACTCCCTTAGCACAAGTGCGGTAGAAAATCTGAGACTCTCTCAGGAAGGTTCTATGGGGTGCGGCTAACCGGATTGGTTGTTACATGTTTTTGGGTTCTTTTACAAAAAGAGGTGGATATGCTACAAAATGAGAGAAGGCCTAGGCCTTTCTTTCTCTTTTGTACCTACTGCTACATTATGTTTCATTTACCGAGGCTCCCATTCAGACGACGGGGAATGATACAAGCATGGGAATCTATGAAAGTTCCAATACTGGAGTAAATACGTTATTTTACCTGGCATGGCATAAAGAAGAAGGGTTTGCAAGTTTTCCCAGTCAAAAACCTTAAAGGTGATGTCCTGTCTCACGACACACAAATCTCTAGGCATGCAGTAAAGGCCAAATGCAAAGCTATGCAAACCCACAGTGGACATTGCATGCACTCCTCCTTCCTCAGGACAGGACACAGTCAACCTCCTGCTGCCATTATTGCATCACAGAGTCCTTCAGTATGGCTGAATACATAGTAAAAGTCTGCCTTGGTGGTATGATCTGCTCTACTGTAGACTGCAATTTTCAAAATTCACCTAAACAGCACTTTTTGTTTAGCCATGATTGTTTCTGGATTGCTGTTTTCTCTGCCAACTGCATCAATTCCTCATAACATCGATCTTCATGAGCAGTCCCATGTCCAAAATTGGTGAACTGTATTCGCATCTCTCACACATTCCCCTCCCACATTCCTGTTGGAATAATCCATATGTCCAGCAATTACTCTACAGTGATTTGAGGATGTAACATGAAAATGAATTCAAGTCTAGAACAGATCGTTTTACCCTCAAAACCAAAATGTAATTAACTCCAGAATGTGACTGCAAATACGTCAGAAAAACTATTTTACCGTTTGGCTGTCCACATCAAGAAGCACATTTTGACAACAGCGAATACATTATTAAATAATCATGTATTTGTAGTCGATACTGAAAATGTTCTGCGAAGTTCCACCGTATACCTGGTAAACTGCTAAGTTTAGATTTCCTCCAATTCACATTTAAAAAAAACATACATATAAACAAACATCTCACTTGGATCAGATATTGGAGATACAGAAGTGCACCTGTCCTACGGATTCATACCTCAATGAATCAATGTGCTTATCGATCAGATAGATAACAAACATCTCTGCAGGGCCTTCTAAGGAACAGGGGCCACCTGCGGCACATGGGATGGGGGCGGGCAATGCACCCGCAGTGGAGCAAGATAATCTATTATGAGACCATACAGAGCACCCATATTAAATAGCATTGAAGGCAGGGGCAACATTACAAGACTCTCAATACAATATCTGCCCATGCTTGCAAATTATCTGCAATACTACCCAAGGCAGACCACACCTCTACCATCCAGAAGGAGCTAGTACCGCAGATAGTGTGCCCCGATAGTGCCTTGATGGTGTTTGACAAATCTTTCCTACTCTATATGTAAAGAGTGGTAGTTGGAGAATAGTTAATTCAGAATGCATTGCCCAAGGTCTGTGGATTTAGGTATCTGAAGTCAAAGCGTTAGCACTTTACGTTTTATTTTTTCAAAAGGAGAATAGACTTGTGGCCCAAAAAGTTGTTCCTTATCGAAAGGCAAGTCGGGGAGGTGCTGTTGCACTTTAGGCTGGAATCTAGACGCCAGACATGCAGTGGGTGTCCGTTTCCCAGGAAGCAGTATCAGCGGCACTGAGGGTGCATTTGATTTTGGCTTTTAAAATTATTTGACCCTCCTGAACAATCACATTGCCTGGCTTTTTATCTGGAAAATGCTTGATGAGCTCCTCCATTTCCATCCACTGATACAGATCATATCTACAGACCAAGCCAACGGAGTAAGTGATGCACCATTTTTTCTCCTCCCTAGGAGGGATTACTTGTACCTTGCATCAGTCCTTAAGGTTCTCCATAGAGCATTTGAGCATGTTCTTGTAACATTTGCATGAACTGCATGGACCACTCAATCTTCAAAAGCATTTTAAAGCCCCCCTCCTCTTCCAGCACATGGAGCTTGACCTTAATGTGGTCTGCCATTTGTTGGATGACTGCGTGGTATGCAGTTGTCATTGGGCAGGGATGGTTTACATTGATATGGTTCCTAAGATGGGTTGTCTGCCATTAAAGTCATGCCAGGGGTGATCACTCTTATCTGCGGACATTGGCTCCTCACAGTTTTGGCTGATCTGCAGGTGCCTCATGGTCTGAGTCTATGAGCCGTCCAGGAGTATAGACGGCGCTGAGAGTGCTGAACATGAAGATGACAGTGCTTGTGGTGGTGTGGGATCTCTTCTATGGGTTAAGCCCGAAGTTCCGCTGAAATTGCCTCCAAATCGGCATTTCTTTTGCGAGTGGCTAGCCCAAATACAGAAAGTATTGCAAGGATCTGACTTGACAATGGGTCTGTATAAATTCACTGAAGCAGTACATCAGGCTGCTTGCATTTGTCTTCAAGAATGGGATTGCTTGGAGCCAAGACCTGCTTCAAGGTTGGCTTCAGAGTCAACTTTGTGTTCCAAGGCAGGGTAAGTGGACTCTCAGAATCGCGGCGGGGAGCACTGATCTCTGGCGAGCGAGAGTCTCTGGCATTGTAGGTGTTTTCTGGATTACCGGGCTCTGGGAACAGTGGCAGGCGCACAACTGTCAAGGTCTCTGTGAAGGCCATTCTGGACTCCAGTCACAGCTCTATCAGGGTTGCTGCTTTCCCTAGACCGGATTCAAGATCCAAACCTAGAGAGGCTAGGTTCGAGGTCGAAACCTTGAGAAAAGATTCTCTATGTTGAGCCGCACTGGGTGAACCATGATCCACCAAGCTGACACCACAAATGTCACTCTTTACCAAGCAGCACACCTGCTGCTGCCACACCATTCTTCATGTTACTGTCGCCCCAGACCACCCAGCAGTCTGGGCCTTACCACAGCATTGCCTTGCTGCTTCCATCAGCAGTTCCCCATTCCAGCGCTCCCTTGCTGACAGCATGATGTTTATCAATCTTTATTGCAAAGGAAACACGGCAGTCCTCAGAAAGAATATATCTTAATAGAATAGAAGCCTCGACTCTGTTTACAACCAAGGGGTGGAGCTAATTCCTTTTTCTCTCAACTTTGTTGGGTTTTTCAAGAAAAAGGGTGTGTATATGTCCCACGATATGGGAGAGAATGTTCCACTGATGATCCTATTGCAACGTCAAGTACAAAAGGGTAGATTTCCCATGTTCTTACCATTTACTCCTCTCTCATTATAGGAAGGAGGTAAGGAGTAGTTTCTGTCCTGTAACTCCAGTTCTGTAGTGGGGGTATCTCTGTTATAGTCATAATCTAGTGAATAGTCCCGCCCATGTGCGTGGACCCCGGCAATCAAAAATAATCTCTTAAGTTGTCAAATCATGCAGAAACTGCAAAGACACTTAAGAGAGAATTTAAAGACAAATAATGCAGCCTATATCCACAGGCTACACTGTCCAGTACTTCAACTAGAAATTCCACCAAATAACACCACACACAATACAGCCAGCCCAGTTTCTACCATAGAGAAACTTGCCTCCACCAGTAAAAGACTCTGGAATGATAGAGAGGAAGGCATGGACAGACAAGCCCCATAGGCTGCCATTATGTTGCTTAAATAGGATACTGTGCCTTTAAGAGAACTTTCTAGAACTTTCTCCCAGTATCCCAGAATGCATAGCAGGTCCCTCTACTTTCAGTTCTTTTTGAAGGCGAAGCACGCCAGAACTGTCGCATTCTGTACATGAAGAAATATCTCCACCGGGGAGGAGGGCGGGCTCTTATGACTATAACAGAGATACCCCCACTACAGAACTGGAGTTACAGGACAGAAACTACTCCTTCTGTAGTAGGGGATGTCTGTGTATAGTCATAATCTAGTGAATAGAATGTCAAGCCCATCCCCACACCAAAGCTGCGGTGGAGAAAGAAAAATAACGCCACTACTGTGCGAACAAGTTCCGCAGCGAAGCCTGCCCAACCTGAGCTTGTGCCCTGGCGTCAGTGTCCAGGCAGTAATGCTTAGCAAAGGTATGGACCGACTTCCAAGTGGCTGCCTTGCAGATTTCAGCAATCGGCAAGTTACGGAGCAAGGCCGTCGTGGCAGCTTTGCCCCTGGTGGAATGAGCCTTAGGCTTACCTCCTAAGGTCTTATTAGCCTTTTGGTAACATAATTGTATGCAGGACACAATCCACCTAGAGATGGACTGCTTAGAGGTAGCAAGACCCGTCCTGAATGATCCATAATAATAAACAACTGGTCAGACCTACGAATATCTTTGGTTTTATCCAGATAAAATTTCAACACCCTCCTAACATCCAGGGAATGTAGAGACCTTTCCGCTGGAGACGAAGGGTTCTGAAAAAACGTAGGCAAAGTTATGGTCTGGTTGACATGAAAATCAGAAATAACCTTGGGAAGAAATTTAGGGTGAGTACGCATAACAACCTTAGCCGCATGAAATACAGTATAAGGTTCAGTACAACACAACGCCTGAATTTCACTCACCCTGCGGGCCGATGTAATGGCCACCAGGAACGCCGCCTTCCAGGACAGGTGCTGCAACGAAGCCTTATGAATAGGTTCAAAAGGCTCCTTTATCAATCTGGACAGCACCACATTCAATTCCCATGAAGGCGAAGGAAGCCTGACAGGAGGGAATATTTTCTTCAATCCTTCCAGAAAATCTTTGATCACAGGGATCTGGAAAAAGGAAGTCTGTGAAGGGCATTTCCTGTAGGCAGTCAATGCAGCAATATGAACCTTAATGGAATGAACATTAAGTCCAGACTGCGCCAAATGTAAAAGGTAAGGAAGGATGACATCTTCCTTACAGGTCGTAGGGTCATGGTTCTTAGACTGGCACCAGATACAAAACTTCTTCCACTTGTAAGCATATGAAGTTCGAGTGGAAGGCCTCTTAGACTCCTTCATTATGTCCATGCAATCTTCAGGCAGATTCAGATGACCAGATTGCACTATCTCAGGAGCCATGCCGCCAAACTCAAAGACGAGAGGTTGGGGTGCAACATCCATCCCCCGAACTTCGTGAGAAGGTCCGGCCTGCACGGCAGTCGAATGTGAGGAAGGAGAGACCGGTAAAGCAGGTCTGTGAACCACCACTGCCTGGGCCACTCCGGGGCAATGAGTATCATCCGAGCCCTGGACCGGGCCAGCTTGATGAGCACCGCCGGAATCAGGGGAATGGGAGGAAAGGCGTACAGAAAGCTGTTCGTCCAGTTGATCCATAACGCATTCCCCAGCGTCCCCTGCTGGTAGTACCTGGAGGCGAAGTCTCTGCACTTGCTGTTTTCGGCGGTGGCGAACAAATCTACGTCTGGAGTTCCCCACCTTGCGAAGACTTCCCCTAGTACTTCGTCGTTTATGACCCATTCGTGGTTTTCCTGAACCAGCCTGCTCAGTGCGTCTGCCTGAACATTCTGCACACCTGGCAGATGGGTAGCCGTTATCGTCAGTCCTCTGGCTAGGAGCCAGTGCCAGATTGCCTGTGCCTCCTGTGACAGAGTGTGTGATCTCGATCCCCCCTGCTTGTTGAGGTAGTACATCGTGGTGGTATTGTCCGTCTGTACAAGCAGGGAGTTGGTCTGGAAGGACGGAAGAAAGGCCTTCAGTGCCAAGTGAACAGCTCTGAGTTCCAGGAACTTGATGTAATACGTGGCCTCCATCGGTGACCACGTTCCTTGAATCTGTGGGTTCCCGGAATGCGCTCCCCATCCCAGGAGAGAAGCATCCGTCCCGACAGTCTGCGAGGGAATGTCCTTTTGGAAGGGAACCCATCTCAGGAGATTCTCCGCCAAACACCACCACTTCAGAGACTGAAGAGCATGCAGAGACAGTCGTATCTTGTCGTTCCAAGATCCTTTCCTCTGATCCCACTGGTCTTCCAAGCACTCCTGCAGCGGTCTCATGTGCAGTCGTGCGTGTGGCGTCAGGAAGATACAAGAGGCCATCGATCCCAGTAGAGAAGACACCGTCCTCACTGTTGTAGATGGAGTTGTCATAAGAGCCTGAGCCTTCCGAAGGAGAGATAATCGTCGCTCTTCCGAAGGAGACACGCTTGCTGACAG
Source organism: Lissotriton vulgaris (assembly GCF_964263255.1). NCBI lineage: Eukaryota > Metazoa > Chordata > Amphibia > Caudata > Salamandridae > Lissotriton > Lissotriton vulgaris. The sequence continues at coordinate 126,979,719 of NC_141686.1, read as the reverse complement.
CGTATTGATGGAGGCTCCCAAGTACTGAATGCATTGGACCGGAGTCGGGACAGACTTGGCCATGTTGACGTGCAACCCCAGCTTGTTCAAGAGAAGGCACGTCTTCTGGAAGTGCGCTCGTGCTTCCGAGAATGAGGATGCCTTGATCAACCAATCGTCCAGGTACGGGTAGACAAACACCTTGTTCTTCCTCAGGTGTGCTGCTACCACCGCCATGCACTTCGAGAATGTTCTCGGCGCAGACTTCAGTCCGAATGGGAGTACTGTGTATTGATAATGATTGGCGCCGACTTGGAACCGCAGGAACTTCCTGTGTTTGTGTGCAATGGGCACATGGAAGTAAGCATCCTGTAGGTCTATAGCACATAGCCAGTCTCCCTGTTGCAACTGAGGATAAATCTGATGCAACGACAGCATGCGAAACTTTTCCCTGCGAATCCATTTGTTTGCCTGTCGCAAGTCCAGAATGGGCCTGAACTCGTTCTTGTCCTTCTTGCGAATCAGGAAGAACCGGGAGTACAGGCCTCTTCCTCTCTGGGACAGAGGTATGTCTTCTATCGCCCTCTTCTTTAACAGGATATCGGCCTCCTCCTGGAGCTCGCGCAGCTGAAACTGCGAGCTGACCGGAGGAATCGCCGGAGGTGGGCTCGTGAACCGAAGATGTATTCATTGCAAACAATATTCAGCACCCACTTGTCCTGAGTAATTTTTCTCCACTCTGCCAGAAAAAATTGAATGCTTCCCCCTACTGGAGTGGGTAACAGATCCGGGGGAAGTAAGTGCTCGGGGCCTAGACCCAGCCGGGCCTTTGGTCGCTGGTGCCGACTGTTGGCCTCCTCTGTCCTTCTGGGGTTTCTGGAACGGCTTACGGAACTGTTGATGTTGCTGTGACTGTCCCGAAGGTTGGCCACGTCCTCTGCCCTGCCCACCGAACCGCCGTTGGAATGGGCAGTACGATTTCTTCACTTCTTTGGGCTTTTCCAGGCCCACAGCCGTGAGTGTTTCGGCCTCCGCCTTCAAAAGGGCCATTTCGTCATCCGCATGTTTCCCAAAAAGGGTCTCGCCAGAGAATGGAAGGTTGGCTACCCTTTGCTGTGCGTCCGGTTTAAGTGACGTAAGGCGGAGCCAGGCGTGAAGGCGCTGGTTAACTCCATGGCAAAAACCATGTGCCGCTAATAGGGATGAGTCTGCTGCAGCGCTGATAATCTGATTCGCTACCAGCATCCCTTCATTCAGCACTTCCTGGAAGTCCTCTTGCTTCTCGCGAGGCAAGTGTTCCGCAAATTACTGGAGGGAGTCCCAGACGGCGCGGTCGTAGCGTCCCAACAAAGCCGTGGCACTCGCAGCCTTCATAGAGGTCGCCGAAGTTCCACATACTTTCCTTCCAGCTGAATCCATCCATCCAGACTCTTTGTCTGGGGGAACTGTGGATGATGGGGTGGTGGCATGTTGTTTGCGGGCCGCCGTCACAATTACAGAATCCGGAGGAGGTTCCGCCCTTAGAAAGGCCGGGTCCGAATCGGGAGCCCAGTATTTTTTCAGCAATCTTGATGGAGCCGCCTTCGTCACCGCAGGGGTGAGGAAAAGGTCCATGGCCGGTTCCTCCAGGCCCGGCACCAGAGGCAGCAGCGGACGAGACAGGTGTTTCTGGTGCAGTGTCTCGAAAATGACTGATGTCTTAGGCGTGGGCACCGTCAAAGATATGCCCAATTTTGCAGCTCCTCTCAAAAGAACATCGTGGAACGCCACCAGGTCATCAATCGGAGACAACCTCGTGTCCGGTGATCCCGACAAGGTCGGAGAGTAGTCCCTGAGGACCTCGTGCGAGAGCGAGATCTGTGCCTCCTTCTGGCGCTTCTGGAACGGCTTACGGAACTGTTGTTGTTGCGACTGTCCCGAAGCTTGGCCACGTCCTCTGCCTTGCCCACCGAACCGCCGTTGGAACGGACGGTACGACTTCTTCGTGTCTTTAGGCTTCTCCAGGCCCACAGCAGTGAGCGTTTCGGCCTCCGCCTTCATGCGGGCTATCTCATCATCCACATGCTTCCCGAAGAGGGTCTCGCCAGAGAATGGCAGGTTGGCTACCCTCTGCTGTGCGTCCGGTTTCAGGGACGTAAGACGGAGCCAGGCGTGATGTAGTTGGTTAACCCCATGGCAAAACCCATGAGCTGCCAACAGGGAAGAGTCCGCTGCAGTGCTGATAATCTGGTTCGCGACCAGCATCCCTTCATTCAGCACTTCCTGGAAGTCCTCGCGCTTCTCGCGAGGTAAGTGCTCCGCAAACTGCTGGAGGGAGTCCCAGAGGGCGCGGTCGTAGCGTCCCAACAGCGCCGTGGCACTCGCAGCCTTCATGGAGGTCGCCGATGTTCCACACACTTTCCTCCCCGCCGAATCCATCCATCTGGACTCCTTATCCGGGGGAACCGTGGATGACCGGGTGGTGGCATGTTGTTTGCGGGCCGCCGTCACAATCACAGAGTCCGGAGGGGGTTCCGCCCTCAGAAAGGCCGGGTCCGAATTGGGAGCCCGGTACTTTTTCAGCAACCTCGATGGAGCGGCCTTCGTCACCGCAAGGGTGAGGAAAAGGGCCATAGCCGGTTCCTCCAGGCCCGGCACCAGAGGCAGGAGTGGACGAGACAGGTGCAGACATCGTGTGGATCACTCTTGGCCTTCTTCCTCCCACATGCTGGACACTTATCAAAAAGACCAGGCATTTTAGAGCCCTAAAACGCCTGAACCAACACACAAAAGAGAAGGAGAACACCAAGAAAGTAAATTGAAACACTTTTAAAACACAAAAGTGCCAAAATATCCAATAAACCCTTGAAACAAGGGAGAGCTCAATGCCAGGGTCCTGTTAGTAGGAGCCGGAAAAAAGAACTGAAAGTAGAGGGACCTGCTATGCATTCTGAGATACTGGGAGAAAGTTCTAGAAAGCTCTCTTAAAGGCACAGTATCCTATTTAAGCCACATAATGGCAGCCTATGGGGCTTGTCTGTCCATGCTTTCCTCTCTATCATTCCAGAGTCTTTTACTGGTGGAGGCAAGTTTCTCTATGGTAGGAACTGGGCTGGCTGTATTGTGTGTGTCTCAAAAATGACTGAAGTCTTAGGAGTAGGCACCGTCAAGGATATGCCCAACTTCGCATACCCCCGTAAAAGGACATCATGGAACGCCACCAGGTCATCAATCGGGGACACCCTCGTGTCTGGTGACCCAGACAAGGTCGGCGAATAGTCCCTGGTACCAGAGGACCTTGTGTGAGAGCGAGAGTCGTGCCTCCTATGGCGACGTCTCGACCGCGTGGACGATCTGTGTCGCGATCTCTCCCTCCTCCCAGAGCGAGAACGAGACCTGCCAGTCCGTGGCCGCTCCACCGGTTTCCGTGGTGGGGTCTTCCTTGGCTCCCCTCGGGGTTTAGGTTTTGGCGTCCCCTTAGGAGGTGTAGGCAAAGGAGGCAACGACGTGGACCTCGGCGGAGGAACCACTGACCGAGGGGCGAGCCCATGCGGAGGAACCGGTGGCGGTGGGTCGCCTGACGGAAGCGGAGGGTTGGTGGGAGGGTCCTCTTTAGGTACAGGTGGAGGTGGCGACCTAGGCCGAGATGGAGTGTACACCTCTGAGCACACCGAGCCCGGTGACCCCTTAGGCAAAGGGGGCTGAGATCCAGCCCCTTCAGCAGGTGATAGCTTCCTTTTGCGTCCTCCACTAGAAGCAGTCTGACTTCTGGGACCAGAATCCCTCTTGCGCCGTTTTGGAGAGGCAGAACGACTCATAGACGCCGACCTCTTCCTTCTAGACACTGAGCGTCGCTTTTCCGGCGTCGAACGTCGCCTCCGCGACGTCGACCTCTTATTCCTCGACGTCGAACGCCATCCCCGCGAGGTCGACCTCTTCCTCCGTGACGTCGTACGCCGCCTCCGCGATGTCGAATGTTGCGTCCTCGACGACGAACGGTGATGCCTCCTTCTTGATCCCCTCGACGTCGAGTATCCCCTCGACGTCGACCGGTGCTTCGACGGCAATCGGCGGCGTCGCTTCGATGGCGAGCGCCGATGCTTGTCACTTCGTCTCCGACGTCAATAGGAAGATTCCGACGTCGACGATGACGTCGACGGTGGCTTAGACTGCGACCTCTCCAGGCCCTTCGACGTCAAGCCGTCACTCCGTCTCGACCCGGAGCCCCGGAGAGAAGGGGAACACACCGCCGTCATCCCTCTCGACGTCGTCGTCGATGCAATCGACGTCGACGGAGACCGGGACCGTTTGCTGGACTTCCTGCCTCTGGGGAGCCCCCCAGAGGCCTCAGCAGAGGCAGAGGGAACCTTCCCAGCCTTCCCAGACCCACCTGCAGCCTGCAGACGTCTCTCCTCAAGGCCTGACAGCCTAATCTTCAGCCTGTCCCTCAGAGTCCGAGCTGTAAACTGCTGGCAGATGACACAGTCTTCAGGGACATGATCTTCAGGGAGACAGACGATGCAGACGTCGTGTGGATCACTCTTGGCCTTCTTCCTCCCACATGCTGGACACTTATCAAAAAGACCAGGCATTTTAGTGCCCTAAAACGCCTGAACCAACACACAAAAGAGAAGGAGAACACCAAGAAAGTAAATTGAAACACTTTTAAAACACAAAAGTGCCAAAATATCCAATAAACCCTTGAAACAAGGGAGAGCTCAATGCCAGGGTCCTGTTAGCAGGAGCCGGAAAAAAGAACTGAAAGTAGAGGGACCTGCTATGCATTCTGAGATACTGGGAGAAAGTTCTAGAAAGCTCTCTTAAAGGCACAGTATCCTATTTAAGCCACATAGTGGCAGCCTATGGGGCTTGTCTGTCCATGCCTTCCTCTCTATCATTCCAGAGTCTTTTACTGGTGGAGGCAAGTTTCTCTATGGTAGGAACTGGGCTGGCTGTATTGTGTGTGGTGTTATTTGGTGGAATTTCTAGTTGAAGTACTGGACAGTGTGGCCTGTGGATATAGGCTGCATTATTTGTCTTTAAATTCTCTCTTAAGTGTCTTTGCAGTTTCTGCATGATTTGACAACTTAAGAGATTATTTTTGATTGCCGGGGTCCACGCACATGGGCAGGACTATTCACTAGATTATGACTATACACAGAGATCCCCTACTACAGAATCGATAAGCTCAAAGAAACACAAGCCAAATAACTCCCCTTTCAGTAGTAGTCAAGTCAAGTCAAGAAATTTATGTAGCGCGCTACATACCCAGAGGGTCTCAAGGCGCTTGAGGAGGGGTGGGGAATTACTTCTTGAATATCCAGGTTTTAAGTTGCTTTCTGAATGCCAGGTGGTTTTGAGTGAGGCGAAGGTGCAAGGGAAGTGAGTTCCAGGTTTTGGCCGCTAGGTAGGAGAATGATCTTCCTCCCATGGTGGTTTTGTTGACGCGGGGAACAGCGGCGAGGGCTTGGTTGGAAGAGCGCAGCTGGCGGGAGGGGGTGCAGAAGGAAAGACTTGTATTGAGGCAATCGGGTCCAAGTGCGTAGAGAGCTTTGTGTGCGTGGGTGAGGAGGCGGAAAGTTATCCTCTTATTGACGGGGAGCCAGTGGAGATTTTTCAGGTGAGCAGAAATGTGTTCTTTGCGCGGGATGTCTAGTATGAGTCTGGCTGATGCGTTCTGGATGCGTTGGAGTTTTTTCTGAAGTTTTGCGGTGGTACCGGCGTAGAGGGTGTTTCCGTAGTCCAGGCGGCTTGTGACCAGTGCGTGGGTGACCGTTTTTCTAGTTTCGGTGGGGATCCAGCGAAATGTTTTTTTGAGCATGCGAAGAATGTTGAAGCAAGATGAAGAGACGGCGTTGACTTGTCTGGTCATCGAGAGTGAGGAATCCAGGATGACGCCTAGGTTCCGTGCGTGATCCGTCGGGATGGGTGCTTTTCCAAGGGCTTCTGGCCACCAGGAGTCGTCCCAGGCGGAGGGGGAGGTGCCTAAGATAAGGACTTCTGTTTTGTCTGAATTCAGTTTCAGACGGCTATGCTTCATCCATTCGGCTACCTCTTTCATTCCTTCATGAAGGTTGGTTTTGGCGGCGTTTGGGTCTTTGGTGAGTGAGAGGATCAGTTGAGTGTCATCGGCGTAGGAGATGATGTTGAGGTTGTGTTGGCGTGCGATGATCGCGAGGGGGCTCATGTATACGTTGAAGAGGGTGGGGCTGAGTGAAGATCCTTGTGGTACGCCGCAGATGACTTCAGTGGCCTCTGACTTGAATGGTGGGAGGCGTACTCTCTTAGTTCTTCCGGCAAGGAATGAGGTGATCCATTCCAGTGCTATTCCTTGGATTCTGATGTTTCTGAGTCGTTGTAACAGGGTGTTATTACAGACTGTGTCGAAGGCTGCGGAGAGGTCGAGGAGGATGAGGGCGACTGTGTCTCCATTGTCCAGTAGAGTTCGGATGTCGTCTGTTGCTGCGATGAGTGCGGTCTCAGTACTGTGTTTGGCTCGGAAGCCGGACTGTGAGGAGTCGAGGGATTTGTTGGCTTCGAGGAAGGCGGCAAGTTGGTTGTTGACAGCTTTCTCGATGACTTTGGCCGGGAATGGAAGGAGCGAGATGGGGCGGTAGTTTTTGAGTTCGGAGGGGTCAGCTGTGGGTTTTTTCAGAAGGGCGCTGAGTTCGGCGTGTTTCCAGCTTTCTGGGAAGGTGCCGGAGTTGAGGGAGCAGTTGATGACTTCTCGGAGGTGTGGTGCTATGATGGAGTTTGCTTTGTTGAAGATGTGGTGAGGGCATGGGTCTGTGGGGGACCCTGAGTGGATGGAGTTCATCAGGCAGATGGTGTCTTCAATGGAGATTGGGTTCCAGTCATTGAGGATGTTCAAGGGGGGTGAAGGTAAGGCTGAGGGTTGGGTGGGTTGGTCTTCGGGTTGGTTGCCAAAGCTGTTGTGGATGTCAGCGATTTTGTCGTGGAAGAACGAAGCTAGGGAGTCGCAAAGGGTTTGAGAGGGGGTGATGTCGTTGGAGTTGGCAGTGGGGTTGGTAAACTCTTTGACGATGTTGAATAATTCCTTGCTGTTGTGGGCGTTTTTGTCTAGTCGGTCTTTGAATGCGGTTTTCTTCGCAGTCCGGATCAATTAGTGGTGTATGCGGGTGGCGTTTTTGAAGGCGTCCCTGGTGTTGGTGTTAGGGTCTTTTTTCCAGGCCTTCTCAAGGGAGCGACAGAGTTTCTTGGATTTCTTAAGATCCTCGTTGAACCAGGGGGCATTTTTGCTGCCTAGTTTTATTTGACGTTTTTTCAAAGGTGCTAGGTTGTCGGCGTGTTGGTTAGCCATTGAGTGAGGTTAATGGCTGCTTGGTTAGGGTTCGATGAGTGGGCAGGGGGGTTATGAAGAAGCGATGTGGAGATCTGGTCGATGGTGATTTTGTTCCAGTTTCTTCGCAGAGTAGGTTGAGGGTGGTTGTGGGTTATGGACTTATTGTAAACAAAGTGAATGCAGCTGTGGTCCGTCCATTGGAGAACTGTGGTGTGACTGAAGGAAATATGTTTGCTGGAGGTGAAGATAGGGTAGAGGGTGTGTCCTGCGTGGTGCGTGGGGGTATTAACAAGTTGTTTGAGTCCGAAGTTGGCGAGATTGTCCAGAAGGGTGGTGGTGTTGTTGTCGTTGCTCTTTTCCAGGTGAAAATTGAGGTCTCCCAATAGAATGTAGTCCTCGGAGGAGAGGGCGTGTTGGGTGATGAAATCAGTGATGTCTTCAGTGAATTGTGCACGGGGTCCTGGTGGCCTGTAGAGGAGGGTGCCTCTGAGTGTGGTCTTGGGGTCGGTGTGGATCTGGAAGTGAAGGTGTTCGGCGCTAGAGAGGTTGACGTCCGAGCTGGTTGTGATGCGGAAGGAGTTCTTATGGACGATGGCGATGTCTCCTCCTGTTTGGTTGGTGCGATCTTTTCGGATGATCTTGTAGCCTTCCGGGATGGCTATGGCGATGTCTGGGGCTGAAGAGGCGTTCATCCAAGTCTCAGTTAGGAAGGCGACGTCTGGAGAGATGGTGTCTAGTAGATTCCAAAGGTTGATGGCGTGGCTGTGGACCGATCGGGTGTTGAGTAAGATGCATTTTAGGTAGTTGGCGTCAGATCTATGTTTGGTGTTAGTGGATGAGGAATTGGTTTTTGTGCCGTCAAACTTGCAGGAGTTGCATGTGAAGGGTCCATGAGTGTGTCCGGGTGCGGCTTGGGCGCAGTTGGGGAGTCGGCCGGGGTTAAGGGCAAGGAGGGAGGAGGAATCGTATGTAATGCGGGTGGGCTGGGCCTTACGGGAACCAGGGGGTCTGGCGCTGGGCGCGGTCTCGGCGCGGACGGGCGTAGACGGGCTTACCTTTGGCGCACCTTCGGCGCGGCCGCAGCGCGTGGACGCTGCGCGTTGGGTCATCAACCTTAAATGGATATTGGAGGGGGCGGAGCGTGGGAGGGACAGCAGCTGGGAGGCGTTAGCGGGGAGGAGGGGCGGGCCAGGGAAGAGGCAGCAAAACAAAATGGAGGTCAAAGGGGAGGCGAGGCAGGGGCAGCAAAACAACTGTGATACCGAGTGCAGCTAAAGTCTCACCGGGCACTTCTAAGACTCAGCAATGTCGCGCTTCTCCGAACAACAATGCAAGCGGCACTATGGTAGCGCTATATATTGTAATATGCAGGCGACGCGATGTAGATCTAATACCAGTCACAAAAGCACAATTCAAGCACAATGACAAATGCCAAAACGATACCACTGGATTTCTAATGCGTGGCGCGATATTGCAGGCTGCTTCCAAAGGTGCGATCAGCAGATGAATGCAGCGTGAGGTCGGGGAGCTGAGGGGGAGCGTCCGATCCGGAGCGAGTCCAGGCGGTCACAAATGGCTAGAGGCGGAGGAGAGCCCTCTGTTCGTGGGTGGGAGGGTCAGCAGCTGGGAGGCGTTAGCGGGGAGGAGGGGCGGGCCAGGGAAGAGGCAGCAAAACAAAATGGAGGTCAAAGGGGAGGCGAGGCAGGGGCGGCAAAACAACTGTGATACCGAGTGCAGCTAAAGTCTCACCAGGCACTTCTAAGACTCAGCAATGTCTCGCTTCTCCGAACAACAATGCAAGCGGCACTATGGTAGCGCTATATATTGTAAAAATGGTGCAAAAGAAAATCTACAGAAATTACTATCGGGCATTGTTTTTCCTTTAATTCTTCTGCCATTTGGAATCTATGAAAGACCAGAAGTTACTCTGGAAGGTTTTTAGCAACCTCCAATTGTTCTAAAGCAAAAGGTATCCGGGTGATTCTCAGAAGTTTGACACGGGATGCCTCATTCTAACTTGGATTATAGCAGGTGTAGGCATAAACAAAAGTCAAAAGATTCTGAAAGGCAGGAGACACATTTTTGCCACCAGTTCTGTGATTCTTTAGTCTCTAATCCCATTCTCTCTTCGTGATCAATGGCTAGAAGCTCAATACTCACAAAAAAATGGAACAAGAGGTCCTTCTTTGCTTCCTCTCCAGTGCTTTGCACGCTGGAGAAGAAATTGAAGCTTGCTGTGGCATTTGAACACTTCTTGGACTGCCAAGTCTGTGAGTTTGTTTTTAAGACTGATTTAGTGAGAAAATATCATCCTTTCGGCTCACTACCTAGCTTTGGGCATAGGGACCTAGGGACCTCTGGATCCTTCAATCCGTACATCCATTCCACCACTATGCTTCTCCGCCATCTCACAAGAAACATGTTATGGAGAATAATGGCTGATATTTTTTAAAGGCGACAGTTTGGGAAACATGATAGTTCTTCCAGTCGATACTAGGGTGCTATGACCAATGCTTTCCTGTAGGTCTTGGACAGGACTGACGTGCCAAAATCTGCACATGACCGGGGAAATCTCTCAAGTTCCATTCTTATCAAAAGGTTCAGAGGGTTGACATTTTACAGGCCCCAGATTAATTGATTTGTCCCACCATCAATCCTCTAAAGCCACCATTTGCGGCCGAGTCCATCTAACTGAGGTGGAAGCCCTCCATCTTCGGTTTATGTGCCTTATGCTACAGAGGGCAAATCTCTTGGCATGGTTTGCAGAAAGATGTGTAGAACTCCAGGTTGTGCCACATTTGGCACACATCGGAAGTAGGTGCAAGACATCGCCACTACTCCAAATCCACATTCAACTGAGGAGATTAGTTTCCATTCCTATTGCAAAGCTATGTATTGTACTATTTATACAGCACTTCATACTGCTGTCTGGGTTTGCAAAGCACTCTGATTTGCATCATGGAAGCTACGTTCTAGCAGAAAGGTGTACTGTTTGCTCCTTCTGGCCAGAAAAAAAAATTTAAGGAAAGAGATTTGGCTACAGAAGCAGCTATACGCTCATGCCATTTTACAGTCTACTAAAGTCAGGTCCAGTGCTCCAACACCCAGGACAATCGGGTGCCACAGCGCCAGCCAACTCAGAATTAGGAGAGGAATTCCATTTGGTAATACTGATTCACCTCACTCAATAAGGGTAAGATATCTTAAAGAGTGAAACACTGATGGGCAGGCCACAAGTTCAAATCACAAGTTAGCCTTCCATACTGCTAAAGGTCTGTATATGGAACTGAACTGAATAATATTAACACCCTGTTACTCACAAGCCTCCAAATGCACTGTAGAGAAAAAAAATTCTTATTAACAAGGAAGCTACGATCTCTGACACTCGCCCCACAGTTATGAAGTCTGCTTTACTGATGGTCTCAGGTTCAATGCAAATCATCATAGAGTCGTCTGTACGCTGTGAGAGGTTTAAAAACATGATGAGGTCAACTAACACACAAAACCCATGCCCCAGTGAAGGGGGTCGGTGAGCCCAAGAGGAAACCTGCAAAAACCTCAGCGGAAATCTCCATAAATAATGTTAATGTTAATGTTATGGGTGTCTTATATAGCGCTCAGCTACTCCAAGGAGTGTCCCGGCGCTTTCTGATCCATAGCTGAAACAGAAAGGAAAAATGGAAAGGAAGCAGACCTCTCATTGACTATAGAGCCAAGTTTTCAAACCTTTTCTAAAGGCCAGCAGGTTTGGAGTACAGCGGAGTGACAGGGGGAGGGTGTTCCACAGCTTGGGAGCGAGATGCTTGAAAGAACGTCCCCCTATCCTAACTTTCCTGATAATGGGGACAGTTGCCAGACCAAGGGATTCTGATCTGAGGGATCTTGTGGGCTTATAGAAGGTAAGACGATTCTGGATGTACTTAGCCCCAACAGCATGGAGCGCCTTGTGCGCCAGTGTAAGTGCCTTAAAAATAATCCGCTTTCTGACAGGAAGCCAGTGGAGGGAGAGTAACAGATCCGAGGCTCTGGCATGGTGGGGAAGGCCAAAAATGGCCCTCGCCCCAGAGTTTTGGACCACTTGAAGTTTTTGCAATAGGTAGTCCGGAAGACCCAAGTATAAAACATTAGAAGTCGAGCCTGGAACAAATTAAGGCCTGAACCGTCGTTTTCCTATGGACCAGAGGAAGCAGAGGAAGGAACTTCCGCAGCATTTTCAGGAGACCGAAACAGGTGCCAGTAAGGCCCATGATCTGGGACTTCAATGATAAATTATTATCAATTTTAACCCCAAGGTTCTTAGCAACCGAGGAGGAAGATGAGGGAGGAAACATATTCACAGGCCACCAATCCTGCCATGGCAGGTCTGCCTGACAAAACAGCCCCAAGACAGCCGCGGATGCTCTCTCCGTTGAACTCAGCACCCTTTCTACAGGTGAAGAGAAGCTGGGTGTCATCAGCGTATGATATGATCTGGGCTCCAAAAGACTCCGCCAGCACCGCAAGGGGAGTCATAAATATGTTAAAAAGGGTCGGGCTGAGCACCGACCCCTGAGGAACTCCGACCTCCAAGGCGGTACTTCGGCAGAGTACGGGGGGGCCCAGACCACCTGTCGACGACCCGCTAGATAAGATCTAAGCCAGCTGAAAACCGTCCCTCTCAGACCGATCTCGTAAAGTCTGCTGAGGAGACCCTCATGAGGGACGGTGTCGAAGGCCGCCGACAGATCTAACATCACCAGCATAGCTCTTCCACCTGAGTCAAGTACTTCCTTGATGGCTTCATTTACCTCCAAAAGAGCGGTCTCAGTGCTAAGATTAGAGCGAAAGCCTGACTGGGTGGGATGAAGCAAACCATGACTTTCAAGAAAAGTGGAGAGCACAGCGTGGACGTGCTTTTCCACAATCTTTGCCAAACCCGGTAAAAGAGATATTGGCCTATAATTTGCATGATTCGCCGGATCAAGACCAGGCTTTTTAAGAAGTGGAACAACCATTGCCTGTTTCCAGGCAAGAGGGATGATTGAGAACAGGATTGATCAAAGGGTTCAGAATCATCGCTGTACTGGCCAAAAAGGTAGCAGGACAAGGGTCCAAAGGGGAGCCTGACTTGCTCTTGAGAAGGAGATCAAGAGAGGTGGAAGCAGACATAGCTGGAAACTCCGAGAGAACAGGACTGGACTCGATAGACAAAGTTGATGGGTTACTAAGGTTGGGAACTGAGCTAAGGCCAGAGGAGGGAAAGGAGTCTTGGATCTGTTTAATTTTTGCTGTAAAGAAGTTTGCCAGCGAGATAACCCATGGCTCAGAAAACTCGTGATGAAATACACTAGCCTTGGGGGAGACAAACTCCTTGACAATAGTGAAAATTTCCCTACAAGAGTTGGACGCTGACTCAATTCTGGTAGAAAAATAGCTCTTTTTTGCTGCCAGAATATCAGCATGATATAGCTTAATAGAGGCCTTATAAGCGACCTTGGCTTCCGCATCATATTGCTTACGCCAAAGCCTCTCTGCTAACTTACAGTTGCGTCTGGATAGGGCCAAAGACTCCGAAAACCATGGCGCCGAGCTCCGCTTAGTAGATGAGCAAGGCGTGGAGAAAGGGGCAAGTTCATCTAGCCGCTGAATCAGCCATTTCTGTAATGTGTCAAGGTCGCTATCTAAATCACCTGATAAAGTGCAAGGATGTTCCAAGCAGGCTTGGGCCAAACTTTCAGGGGTGACCCGATGGTATGGCCTACTGGGGTGCCTAAGATGATTGGAGTTTACACTAGATGATTTGCTCGTACCCTGAATTTGAAAACAGATCAAAAAATGGTCAGACCAAAGAACAGGGACGGGACAGGTCATGACAAGAGGAATGGTGGAAAACACTTGATCAAGAGTGTGGCCCTTGTCATGGGTCGCGTCCGACAGATAGGGAGTAAGACCTAGAGGGGCGGTGATGTTATTGATTTTGATTGCATCACCGTCCATCTCAACGTCCATATGTATATTGAAATCCCCTAGCACTATGCAGTGTTCTGTCTTCAGGCAAAGTGTTGTAATTACTGTCTGTAACTCATCAAAAAAGGGGTCTCGCAGGACAGGAGGTCTATAAATCAAGAGCCCTGAGAAAGATTGATGGGGGGACAAAACAAAGGAAAAAACAAGGGATTCACAACCTGAAATGGACATTAATGGTACGACCACACAGGTGGCAGATCTTTGGACCACAATTGCGACCCCTCCACCCCTACCTATAGATCTGTCCTGTCTGTAGAGTACATAATCCGGCGGGATAGCAGTAGCAATATCCGGATTGGAGGACTCACCTAGCCAAGTTTCAGTGAGCATTAAACATAGTGGTTTTTCCGTTGTCAGCAGCTCGAAGATGTCCAGAGCATGTCTACACAGGGAGCGGGTATTGAGTAACAGGCACTTATAGTTGACAGCGGGGAGAGGGCGAGATGCCTCGGGCACCGATAAAAGATTTGGGTGCCACCCACAGCCAGGACAACAACATTTACCTTTGTGCCGCCCTGGAAAGACAGGCCGACCGTTGTCTAAGCTTTTCCTGTGAGACAACAGTTCAGCTGCGGTATATGTGAGCCTAGAACCAACACCCCCCGTCGCGCTGTCCGCTGCTGCGACGCTGACGGGTGCAGACGGGCAGGACTCTGGCACGACTCCGGCGCAGGTCCGGCGCGTCCGCTGTACGCCTCCGCTGCGCGGAGTCATCTTGGTCCGTTTTTAAAGCGCTGCTAGAGCGCGTCACCAGCCCGACCCACACCCAATATGGCGGCCAAAACCGAAGAACACAGCCTCGGCGTCAATACTCAGCCGAGAGCCGGTGGGAGGCGAAGGGAGGGGGGGAATGAACACAGAGCGCCAGGGAGCGCAAAGGAAGTCTCAGCACACTTCTTAAAATCAAGTCTGCCAAAACGCTATGACAGAGGTCTAAAAGATGCAATTAGCATAAAGTAAAGAGGGAGACCTCCCGGCTTCAGCCTCAGGAGGGAAAAGCAGCTTTAGTCAGAGTATCAATCGCTCTAACCTGACGATCCCTTTTAAAGCGCTGCTAGAGCGCGTCACCAGCCCGACCCACACCCAATATGGCGGCCAAAATCGAAGAACACAGCCCTCGGCGTCAATACTCAGCCGAGAGCCGGTTAGAGGCGAAGGGAGGGGGGGGGGGGGGAATGAACACAGAGCGCCAGGGAGCGCAAAGGAAGTCTCAGCACACTTCTTAAAATCAAGTCTGCCAAAACGCTATGACAGAGGTCTAAAAGATGCAATTAGCATAAACTAAAGAGGGAGACCTCCCGGCTTCCGCCTCAGGAGGGAAAAGCAGCTTTAGTCAGAGACAACCAAAGCGGTTATAATAGATGGGGAGGATGAAGTCATTCAAGTGGATGCAGGGGGGCTGAGACAGTCAACTTAAACAATCAGTCCATACATCCAGATGTGACTCTCTCTAACAAGTATTCTGTGCTGATAGATGGTAACATGGAAGAGGGGGAAATACTTCATCCCAGTCACCAGCCCTCCAAAAAGTCTGAAATGCCTGAGCTGCAGGGGAATCCAGCGCAGATTTGTACCAGTAAGTTAGTTGCCACTAAAGTAGACGTGACCTCTTCAACGCTGGCAGATATTCTTCTGACCATGAAGGGGGAAATATCAAAACAGGTTTACGGTCTCAGAGAACAATCAATCTGAGTTGGCTAGCCATTTTTCAACCTCTGAAGCCATTCAGGCCTCTTATGAAGCTCTAGCAAAAAGACTTGACGATGTTACACTAAGGACAGAAATACTGGAGAAGCAACTACCACTTATAAGGGATTCGGTGCACTCTACAGATGAAGTAGTGCAAAGTTGAGTGCACAAAACCGAGAACTAAAAGAGGTCATTGAGAGGTTAGAGAATCATTCTCGACGGAACAATTTAAAAATACTTAATGTGCCAGAAGCAATGGAAGGAGCCGATCTGAAGGGCTTGTGATATCGCTGATAAAGGGGACTGTTTTGAAGGGAGATGAGACGGTGGACCTAACACAGGAAATCCAGAGGGTGCATCGAGACCCCTTTCGAAGAAATCCTGCTAGGCAAATGCCAAGGAAAATCTTGGTAAACTTCTTGACTTATACTGTAAAGGAGCAGATTCTCTCGTCAGCATTGAAAGAAAAAACGATTGTATTCAACAGCTCTAACCCCCTTCAATTTTCAAATAAGGTCTGATATCTCTTATGTGACAGCCACCAGACAATGGGAGCTTGGGAAAAGACTGGATGAATTGAATGGCTTCGGGGTTAAGGTACAACTAAAGTTCCCTGCACACTTAAGGGTGATGTGGAATAACCACATGCACTTGGTAAAAACAGGGGAAGATGCTGACGATTTAATTCTGCAAATCAGGAAAGAACAAGGTTCAAAAGGCAGTGATTAGGTGGGGAAAAGGTGCATAGGTAGGGGATAGAAGTTTTCTTTTTCCTGGCCTCTTTGTGTTATTTTTTCTCTACTCTCAGTCAGGTTTTTTCCCTTCTATATTTCTATATGGGATTTAGTATGCCTGATTGGTGATATGTGGTAAGACCGCAATATAAAGACCGGCTAATGACAGAGTATTATAAAACTAATTGAAAATAAAACTGCATCCAGGAAAGGGAGCCTAGCCAAATAGGCTTAGCCTATTGGAAGGGAGGGTTCCTCAGTAGGGGGTAGGGCACAGGTGGAGTTTGTGTGGGGTGGGGGGACAGGGGGAGCACTGGGGGGGGACATAGGGATAAAATAAAATAAAAATACTCATCTCACTAGAGTTAAGGAATTAAGCCTGTTAGGGAATAGAAAGAATGATGGGAGAACAAATTAGAGGGAGTAAACAAACCATTTTTACCACCTGGAATGTAAATGGAATGCGGTGTCCTCGTAGACAGAGACTTATTCTCAAATATTTGGAAATATCGAGCGCTCACATTTGTCTATTACAGGAGACACATTTGAGTGTAGTCGAAAGTCGATCCATATTCTCTAAGGTCAAATGGATAAAGGACTTTGAGGTCTCACAGCAGACAACAAATAATAGAGGAGTGGCCATACTAGTGAAACAAGGCACCTCCGCAACAATCAGGGGGGTTCAAACAGACTCCTCTGGAAGATGGATAGTTGTTAAAATGTTATTGAATAACATTGAGGTTGTATGTGCTTTTTTTTACGGCCCAAATGTGGACGATCCATCTTACCTCTTGAAACTACAATCCATATTGATCTTAGAGGCACCACCTTATATCTTGGGAGGGGATTTTAATGTATTACTAGACCCCATCAAAGATAGGTCAAACTTGAGTAACTACCTAGGGGCACCAAAGATACGGCGTGCACTACGGAATATGATTCATGATCTCAATTTGGAGGATGTATGGAGAGCTAAGCAGGGTACACTACAGGGACATACATTTTATAGTAAGAAGTCTAAACATGCCTCTAGGATAGATTACATATTCACAGATAGGCATTCAATTAATGAAATTAAGAAGGTAGAAGTGAAGCCTAGCCTCTTATCAGATCATGCTCCTATACAGTTAGTGTTTGTGAAAAGTATAACACAGACGCAGTCCAGATGGACGTTAAAGAGGGCTATTTGTCTAGCCCAGAGACTATACAATCGATCCGGGCATTCACCTCAGAATTTTTTACATTTAATATGGGGTCTACCACTCCAGATAACGTTTGGGATTCCTATAAGGCAGGGTTCTGAGGGAAGCTCCATGCATTAGTTTATGCTAAGAACAGATTGGAAGTGAGGGAACTAAAGGAAATTGAGAACAGAATAGGTCAGCTGGAGCAAGATAGGATTAATGTGCACAGTAGTGAGCAGGAAAGACTCCCCCAGATCGAAATGGATTTAGAATTGGCTAAACAATCGTATAGAGGGCGTCTAGATGCAAAGTGTAAAGCCCAGTGGGATTCAAGTAGGATGGATAATTTCGAATATGGGGGAAAGGCAGGAGCACTACTAGCATGGAAATCTAGAACTGACCGTGTTAGGAATGACATCAAGGAGTTAATAATTAACAATAATGGGGAAACATCAAGGAGTATTGAGGATATGCAAAGCTGCCTCCTTTCTCTATTTTCAGATCTGCATAAAGAAGAGGTGAATCCGCCCATAGAAGCCATACATACTTTGCTGAGTAATAAGAATCTGCCAAAATTGTCTGAGGAGGGAAGAAATAGTTTGGATGCCCCCATAACTGTAGAAGAAATATCAGCACAGATTAAGAAATTAAAAAAACAAAAAAGCTGCTGGTACGGATGCATTACCTAGTGAGGTATATAAACACCTAACAGACTATCTATGCCCAATATTAGAAATCATTTTTAACTCAATCTATTCATTTACAGGCAGGGTCCCAAACTCATGGAAGGAAGCTATAATAGTCCTGATTTTGAAGCCCGGGAAGGATCCCCAAAAAGCGGACTCATATAGACCAATCTCCTTGCTAAATGCAGATTATAAAATCTTTATGGGTATTTTGGCAGGGAGATTGGCCAAATTAACACCTAAATTGATTCATGAAGATCAGAAGGGCTTTGTGGCTGGTAGACACTTTGAAGATCAAAGACAACTTCTGCTGGGAAACATCGACCTTGCAGTGGGAAAATCAGAACCCTTGGCAGTGGTAGCCCTCGACAAAGTCTGTTGGAAATACCTTTGGGATGTCCTAGAAGAAATGGGGTTTGGGCCACTATTTATATATACGCCTAAGAGCTGTTATAGGGGTGCCTTTGCTAGGATCCTTTTAAATGGAACATTAACATCAGTATTCAACATTCAGCAGGCAACCAGACAGGGGTGTCCCATCTCCCCGTTACTGTTCAATTTATATATTGAGCCTACGGCTCAGGCTATTAGGCTCGATACTATTATAACACCTTTTCAGTCTGGGCAGTATAGCTCCAAGTTGGC
This sequence comes from Lissotriton vulgaris, assembly GCF_964263255.1. NCBI lineage: Eukaryota > Metazoa > Chordata > Amphibia > Caudata > Salamandridae > Lissotriton > Lissotriton vulgaris. The sequence goes on along the minus strand of NC_141686.1, from coordinate 126,961,514 downwards.
CCTCTATGCAGATGATCTGGTCCTATACACAAGAGACCCAGTGACGTCTATTCCTCGTATTGAGGAATTGACAGCAGAGTTCGGTGCACTGTCTGGCTATAAGGCGAATAGATCGAAGACTTGAGGTCATGTGTTGGAACATAGATCATTGGCTAGGAGTGTGGAGTTTAGATACCTGGGATATACATTGTGAGGGAAGAAAACAAGTTACTTACCTGTAACTTCAGTTATCCGTATTGGTATCTTTCATAGATTCACATGCCTGAATCATTCCCCGTCGTCGAGGCGGGAGTCCCACGGTAAATAAAAAAGCAGTGCCGAAAGCACTTTGTAGTAGTAGGCCCTAGAAAAGGCCTGAGGCCTAGATTATAGTAGCCTATCTACATCATTATGCTAAAAAGACCAAAGTCTTTGCTCCAACCAATCAGCTTACAGCACCCTCTAGAACCCTCTCTGCAGAGCCAGTTCCCCTCAGATTTGCGTAGCACAAGTGGGAAGAAGTATCCCGAACTTAGAGAACTGACTCTCCGGGGAGGAGGGTGGGTGCATGTGAATCTATGAAAGATACCAATACTGGATAACTGAAGTTACAGGTAAGTAACTTGTTTTCTTATCCAGTATTGGGGTATCTTTCATAGATTCACATGCCTGAATCAGAATAGCAAGCAGTATACCAAGTATACAGTCGGTTGCGGATGGTGGGAGACGTATGCTGATAAACTCCCAGTTGCATCCATTATTTGTTACCAGTGGCTTGATAATGCAAACCTTCAAAGCTAAAACATGAGTTATAAGAACTAAAGAGCCATGCATAGTAAAGTCCAAACATGGATATGTAAATCTCATACACATCCAATATATCTACTAAAGTACATATAACTATAACATGTTAAAATCGCATAACCTCATGCATATCATGAATAAAGGCAAGCATAGATAATATTTTAAAAGCCAAAGGGTCACAGAAACTGGTATTAACGAAAAAAGGTAGCGTAGGACCACCTGTCCAAGTGCCGAACCCTCTTGACATGTAGACTAAAGGCAGTAATGTCTCGTAAACGTGTGGACATTTTTCCATGTCACAGCACCACATATCTTTTGGAATTACTCCAGCCTACAAAGCTGTGAATGTTGATACTGTTCTAGTCGAAAAGAGCTTTGACTTTCCTCTGCAAAGATTTGTTAGCCTTGTCATGACAGAAAAGATGCTAATCACCTGGCTATTCTTGCCTTTGTCACAGCCGTTTTAAGAGTTGTTTGACCATAAGACACGAACAGCTGGCTGGATTATCTGATATCCTTAGTTTTCTGTAGTTAGAATCTTAAACAGCGTTAAATCTCCAGCGAGTATATTACTCTTTCAGCTGGAGCAGATGGATCCGGAAAGAATGTCTTTAGTCTTAACGGTTCGTTAGAGTGAAATTGTGTTGGTACCCTAGGCATGGACCTGGGATTTGTCCAAAGGGTTACATAGTTCCGAGGAAAATGTAAAAAATGAGGGGTTCCTTTACAGTGAAAGCTTGGATCTCACAAACCCTTTTTTCCCCCCGAGGTAAGAGCCAGTAAATGGGTCATTTTCCAGGTGAGGAATTTGAGATCTGGTTTATGGATCAGCTCCAATGTACACTGCATTAACTGCTCTAGCAATGCCGAGTTTCCACTCTGGGAGGGTGCTCGCACTGGAGAGAAGGCTCGGAAAAGCCCTTTCATAAACTGTTTGGCAAGTGCCAAAGAGCAGAAAAAAGAAATTTTTTAACATTTCCTAAATCTGGAAAGAACAGCAAGACGCATTTTGTTCGATGAAAAACTAAGCCCACACTTGGCTAGAAGAGCAGATAATGGAGAACTTGTTCTGCAGTAACCAATTGAGTGAATGGCATTCACCTCACACCAACCGCAAAATCGCTTCCATTTGAGGCGATAAGCCCTGATTGTGCCTTGGGCACGAGATTTGGCCAAAATTTCACAACAATCTGTGCGTGCAAGTGTAGTGACTGTGGGTCCGGACGAACCACTTGGCCTCCGTCCCCTGACAACATCGTAGGCTCAGGTCGTAGCCGAATGAGCTTGCCTGTAAACAATAGCAGAAATTCCGAGAACCAATATCGGCCAACGGGGCGCAATCGGAATCAGATGGTAACCTTCCAGCTTCATCTTGCAGAACACCTTCGGAACCAATGGTATTGGGGGAAAAGCGTACGCACAAACTCCTGACCATTGCATGGACAGGGCATTCCCTCTTAATCCCTGTTAAGGGAACCTGTTGGCATAATATTGGCCTTCCTTGTTCTCTCTGAATGCAAATAGATCCCGTGCCGGCTTAACCCAAACTTGGAACATTGGGTTCACCTGTCCCTTCCCCGGCTCCCACTCGTGACAGTCCGACTGAGACATGCTCAGAGCATTGTGGAGAACCCTGACTTGTTCAGCTCTCAAGAAATCTTGTGAAATGCGACACCTTCTCACAATTCCTGAACCTCTTGCGAGAGTGTAGCTGATTCAGTTCCTCCTTGTTTATTGATATTATACATGCTGATGGTAATGTCGGTTTGGACTAGCACAGAGGAACCCTCAATCCTCAGGAGGAATGCTTGGGGGGACAGAACAGTGTTGTGGAGCTCAAGCCTGTTGATCTGCTGTTGTCTTTGTCTTTGAGACCATTTTCCTTGAATTCTGCAAATCCTGCCGATAACCTCCTCATCCTTCCATGGAGGAATCAGTCGTTAAAACTAACCCTGGAATGGTTTGCAGGAACGTGCGACCCTGGGTTATATTCTCTGTCTGCGACCAGCAATGTACATAATTTATCATGCACGATGTAACCTTGAAGGTATCGTCGAACGAACCCATTGCTTGTCTTCCTGAAAAGGTCTCATTTTGAGCCATGCTGAGGGTATGAGATGTATCGCTGAAGAGCACATCTTCTGGAACGAAGCAAACATTTGAACTGAAACTGCAATTTTCTGTCGTTGAGAATCCGCTCCAGAGAAAAGACGAGATGGGTACATCTACTGTGGCAATCTTGGTTTTGTGTTCTGAAGGACCTTTGAGCAGTAAATCGTCTAGACAGGGGAATACTTGCATTCCTCAAGATCTCAATGCTGCTGCCACTGGTACCAAGTACTTAGTGGAAGGCTGACGATCTCATCCCAAACTGGAGCACTCCGCACCTATAATGGGCACCAGCCACGTGAAAGCGAAAATATTCGTGCTGTTTGGGGTGGATAGGTATGTGGAAATTCGCATCCTCTCCATCCAGAGAAGCCATAAAATATCCTTCGTTTAAATAACTTAATTGTTGTGAAAACGAGGGGGAGAGGGATCCCTGGGCGGAGTAGTATATGGCTGTTTGATAAATTCCAGAGAGTGGCCATTGGTTACTAGGTTTAGAACCCATTGGTCTGACATAGTTCCCTGTCACTTGTAAACAAAAACCTGAAACCTTCGGGCCCACACGAGAAAAGGGTAAAATGTTTGGAGCCCTGTGGGGATCATGGCTTCCTGTTAGTGTCTCAGCCTTGATAATTTAATCTCTTTCGACCACCCTGATGGGAGAAACTAGACAGACTATCTACAGCAAGATGCCTGGCTGCAAGGCTGTACCGAGATTGATACTGCTTATTTGGTTGGTTTTGGTATCCTCCTCTTGATGAAAACCTCTTCATATCGATCCTCCGAAAGATCCGCGCCCATACTGAAGGGTGCTTAATGATCGTGCAGTATCAGTGCCAGGTTTTATAACTAAGAGGGCTTCTTTAAAATGTTTACCCAACCAAAAACTCTTCATCATAGGCTATGCCTAGAATCTTTGCTCAGGGCTTAAGGTAGCGGCTTTAAGCCATCCCTTCGTCTAAGCCCTGCCTCCCCTGCTAAGTGACGGAGGTTGTTGTTCCCGATGTTCAAGGCGTAATCTAAAGTTTTTGATGCGGCATGTTCACCTTCCAACAGAATCTTTCCTGCATCCTGCCTTCGGTTCTCAGCAATGAGGTAATTGCAACTCGTTATGTCCAACCAAATTTGACGGTCATAACAACCGATCATGGATAAAGGATTGCCAGCTCTACTAGAGGCCGCTGCCAAAGTAGAGAATTTTTTCCCCATAAGGTCCAGACAAAATCCTTCTTTGTCAGGCGGTGTGGCGATAGGCATTGCAGGATTTTAGATTGCTGTTGAGCGGGCTCTGAAATTACTGAATTTGGTCGAACAGTTGCCTATCAGACCGGATGGGCTGCTAGTAGGTACCCATCATTTCTGTTCTATGCGCAGAAACACTGGAATAGACTTAGTCTATTATAGGTACCACTCTCGTAAACTTCCTGCATACCTCCTCAAAACCTTGAAGGAGATATTCTGTTTGTTCGCCTGTAGCTGGCAGTCAAAATCTGGCTGCTGCCCACTACATTAAAAATATATATTGACGTAGACATGGTTAGGTAGGCTAGGTTAATGCGGACTAGAACGACGTCATAGATAACCGTCATGAGAAACCATCCTAGACGAGGCTGTCATAGACGACAGCCATATACAATGCCATCGAAGATGAGGCAATCATAAGTGAGGGCATCCGTAGTTGAGGGTAACATAAATGAGGCCATTCGCCCTTCGTAGAAGAGACCATTGGTATAACAGGCCATCGGTAGATGAGGCCATTGGTAGATCAGGCCATCGGTGGATGGGGCCATTGGTAGATCAGGTCATTGGTAGACGAGGCCATTGGTAGACGAGGCCATTGGTAGACGAGGCCATTGAAAGACGAGGCCATTAAAAGACTAGGCCATTGAAAGACGAGACCATTGGTAGACAAGGCCATTGGTATACAAGGCCATTGTTAGAGTAGGCCATTGATAGACGAAGCCATTGGTAGACTAGGCCATTGATAGACGAAGCCATAGGTAGAGTAGGCCATTGATAGACGAAGCCATTGGTAGACTATGCCATCGGTAGACTAGGCCATTTGCATACAAGGCCATTGTTAGAGTAGGCCATTGCTAGAGAATAATGCTGTCATAGAAGACAGTCATAACAATACCATCATAGATGAGGTTAAAATAGTTGATATCATCCGTAGACGAGGCACTCATAGATGAGGCAATCGAATGATGGCCAGCCCTAGATGATACTATTCATAGATGGTGCCATGTGTAGTATAGGCCATTCACAAATGAGGTCATATGTATATGAGGCTACCTTGATAAGGCTGTCATAGACAACCGTCGTAGCTAAGCATTGCCATTGTAGATGACACTATCAAAGATCAGGCATAGACTATCAGCTTAGATGAGGCCGTCGTCAACAACCGTCCTTCGTCGACGACCGTCGTAGACGAATGAGGTCATCGACGACGCCCGTCGTCGACGACCGTCGTAGACGAGGCCCGTCGTCGATGACCGTTAAGGCCGTCGTCGACGACCACCGTAGATGAGGCGGTCGTCGACGACCATCGTAGATGAGGCCATCTCGTAGAAGAGGCCATCGTAGACGACCATCGAAGATGAGGCCCTCGTCGACGATCATAGTTGATGAGGATTATAAAGGTACGGCAGTAATAGTAGACATGGAGTTATGTTATATACTCCTAATGTCAGGTCAAGAGGCCTTCCCTGATGCAGTGTCAGGGATGAAAAGGGAGTTGTATCCTCTGAGAGAAGTGCCTATAAAGACTCGAGGTGAATCTTATGGCTTTTATGCGCGCCCTCAGCAGGCTCCTGGCGCGACTTCTACCTTTGACCTCTCCTCATCCTCATCAGAAGTGGCAGATTGAAGTCTCTGACCCATAATAGCCTCATCTCTCAGAACGTGAGAGTTATTGAGGAAAAGGTTAGACATAAATCATAGTCTATTACCTTGTTTACTGCCATTCTGCCATATTACTGCCTTAATAGGATCAGAGAAATGAAGTATGATCTTGAAATCCAAAAAGAAGCAAAACTGAAGAAAAAAACTGAGCAGAGCTCAGGGAGACTCCCTTTACCCACGACGTGCGGTGAAAAATCTGAGGGGAACTCGCTCTGCAGAGAGGGTTCTAGAGGGTGCTGTAAGCTGATTGGTTGGAGCAAAGACTTTGGTCTTTTTAGCATAATGATGTAGATAGGCTATTATAATCTAGGCCTCAGGCCTTTTCTAGGGCCTACTACTACAAAGTGCTTTTGGCACTGCTTTTTTATTTACCGTGGGACTCCTGCCTCGACGACGGGGAATGATTCAGGCATGTGAATCTATGAAAGATACCCAAATACTGGATAACTGGATCGGATTCCCAAGATAAATCTGGATAGAACCACTAAGGAAATAGACCGTCTGTTTAGTAGATGGAGGAACGTCCCTCTAACAATTTGTGGGAAAGTGAATCTAGTCAAAATGGTTATTCTCCCGAAGCTTTCATATCTATTTTCAACTATACCGCTACTATTCCCCAAGAAAGATGTGAAAAAAATAAAGTAAAATTGGGAGTTTTGTGTGGGGAGACAAAGGGGTACGACTAACCTGGAAGAAACTTAGAATAAGACTGTTAAAGGGTGGGCTAGCCCTCCCGGATATTAGCCTCTATGCCGTGGCTTTTCAGTTTAAGAGCCTCCGCATGTTACTCACCAGACCTGATGATTCATCCTGGGCCAAACTGTTGCAAGAAATGGTGAGAGTAGAAGGGAGGAATGTGAATTTTTGTATAAGTTTGGCTCTCCAAGATACTTCAAGAGGGTTAGTCTGAAGATATTAAAAACAGCTTTTGAGGTATGGTACAGGGTAAGGGTAGGCAGTGGGGTTGGATACTTTTCAGCTTCATCTCCAATCTGGGACTCGCCTGGTACCCCCGACTGTCTAAAAGATGCCCTGGCTATACCCATTAAAAGAGACGGAATTTTGAAGTGGAATGAGTTAATGAATGAGGAGGGGATACACCCATGGGAGTATTTGAGGGCAAAGGTAGGGACAGACCTATCAAGGTTCAAATATCTCCAATTGGTGTCCTGGCATACAGCGGAACGGGAGGAGATGGGGAGTAATGAGGTAATAGAAAGGCTTAGCCAATCCCCCACACCCATAGCAAAAGAAATCTCAGTATGGTACCAACATTTAGTAGAGGGAGAAGATATGGGGATACCACCGGCAGAGGGGATTTGGAACAACACTGCATTGGCATTGCAGGCAGAGGGCATGCTTGAACCATCCTTGAAGATCTTATATAAACATATAAAGCCTGCCTGTCTGAAGAAGAACCACTTTTTCGTGATTACTAGGCTTTATTACAACCTCTATAAAATCGGGAAATTCGCCCCTATACCCCCACCGAAATGCCCAAGATGTCAGGAACTGATGGCTAACGATATCCACATGTTTATTGATTGCAAAGAGCTGGATCAATACTGGAAGGAGATAGGACAGGCACTGTCGGGACTTTTCTGCACTACAATTAAAGTAAACTCCTCACTAGTTATTTTTGGGGATGATGGATTCTTCTACCAGCTAGCCACATGTCAGGAAAAAGGGCTCCTCCTATATTTTATATTGTTGGCAAGGAGGGAAATATGTAGAAGATGGAAAGACCACCTTCCCCTGAGTAGTGAGGACTGGTTAAAATCATCATTAAGTATGGCCCGGCTGGAATATGAAAGGGCAGAGGAGAAGCTGTTTAACATCTGGCACCCTCTAATGAGGTGGGGAAGGAACTTAAGAATGATCCGGACACTCCAATGATTCTACCATGTCCCCAATACTAAGGGGGAGGAGGTCTGGTGACCCAAGTAAAGCGTGATCAGCCTGGTGGCCCACAGTGAGAGAGTACGGCTGTAAATGTTCCACAAAGACTTGACAAGTAAAAAAAAAAAAAGCAGTGGGTCAGTCTCATCACATACCAGTTGGTATCCAGTCATGGTGCAGTGTGCATTTGTCTGATAGTGCTATGTTTTTTTATTGAAAAGTTATTAAACCATCACAATTAACATAAAAGGAGCTGTACCAGTATCAAACAATAAAAAAAATCGAAAAGATATCAGCATTCATAAAAAGATCAAATCAACTTACAGATAAAACAGTCATCAATTATTAAACGTTCATTTGCTATTTTTTTCTTGGAGCCTTTGTTCAGCACATTTCAGGGATTTTACCAAACTTGAATTTAAATGTGGGAATTTGCCATCAGGCAGTAACTATGTGCTTGAAGCATGCCTGAATTTTTAACAAATTGAGGGGAATAAGAATACGGATAAGCCTACTACCTTCCTTCAAAAGTGCAGGGCAAGTATATAAAATGGGCAATATGGATGCACACTTATAATCACAGAGCCTGCAACACATTAACTCAAAAGGCATGGGCCACTGTGGAGGTTGGATTTTGTTAAAAAAGCTCCAAACCAGAAATGAATTAACCTTTATAGCGGGAGAAAACTATTTGCCAAAATAAGCTTGTCTGCGCTCCTAAACATATGTATTTATGATCATCCATGTGTGGGATCTTAGAAATTAAGAAAGTTCCCTCCTAAGATAAATAATGAGCTTGACACAAGTGTAGGGGTTCAAAAGGAAGACCCATGATTTATGTGAAGACCACATTAGGTTCCAGAGAGGGGCTGGAGATGTGTTTGGACCTTCCATAAAAGTCATAATGACTGGTATTTTGAGGAATTTCTGGTTTCCATCAAGATAACCATGAATTTTCCATGTAGATTGAAGTAGCCAAACTTTAGGTACACAGGTCCCAAATTGTAAGGATCAGCTATTTGGGGTCTGGGTGTTTGAGTTGACCCTTATATGGAATGAGAAGTTCTGGCATGTATGAAAACTTAGTGCGAAAACTGATTGACATCTGTAGAAGCATTGAGTACCATGCCTATCTCGCTAACAGCAATCTCTGGACTGGGTAAGAGTGGTCTGCTTAATTCAAACACTCTGTTCATCACCACCCCCTTTTCTGAATCGTTTTTGTCCACCATAAGCGTGGAAGGGTATACTCAGATGTGAGTCTCTTGCTCATTGCACCATCGTTACTATTAATTTGATGCCTGCTTGCCCTATTACAGCGTTTGTATCGCGCCTGACATAATTTTAGTGCGCGCCCAGCGCCAGACCCCCTGGTTCCCGCAATGCCCAGCCCACTCGCATCACTTACGATGCCACCACCCTCCTAGCCCTTAACCCCGGCCGTTCCCCCAACTGCGTCCAAGCCGCTCCTGGACACACCCATGGACCCTTCTCTTGCAACTCCTGCAAGTTCGACGGCACCAAAACCAACTCCTCATCCACCAACACCAAACAGAGATCCGACACTAACCACCTAAAATGCATCCTGCTCAACACCTGCTCGGTCCACAGACACGCCATCGACCTCTGGAATCTACTAGACACCATCACACCGGACGTCGCCTTCCTAACAGAAACATGGATGAATGCCTCTTCAGCCCCAGACATCACCATTGCCATCCCGGAAGGATACAAGATCATCCGTAAGGACCGCATCAAGCAAACAGGAGGAGGCATCGCTATCGTCCATAAGAACTCCATCCGCATCTCAACCAGCTCAGACTCAACCTTGCCAGTGCCGAACACCTCCACTTCCAGATCCACACGACCCCAAGACCACACTCAGAGGCACCCTCCTCTACCGGCCTCCAGGACCCCGTGCACAATTCAGTGACAACATCACTGACTTTATCACCCCACACGCCCTCCCCTCCGAGGACTACATTCTATTGGGAGACCTCAATTTTCACCTGGAAAAGAGCAATGACAGCAGCACCACCACCCTTTTGGACAATCTCACCAACCTCGGACTCAAACAACTTGTCACTACCCCCACCCACATTGTAGGTCACACACTCGACCCCATCTTCACCTCCAGCAAACATGTCTCATTCAGTCACACCACAGCTCTTCATTGGACGGACCACAGCTGCGTTCACTTTATCTACAATAAGACCACAACCATCCTCAACCCACCCTGCGAAGAAACTGGAACAAAATCACCATTGACCAGATCTCCTCATCGCTTCTTCTAAACCCCCCCGCCCACTCCTCAAACCCCGACCAAGCAGCCATTAACCTCACCCAATGGCTATCCAACAGCGCCGACATCCTAGCACCGTTGAAAAAACGTCAAATCAAACTAGGCAGCAAAAACGCCTCCTGGTTCAACGATGATCTTAAGAAATCAAAGAAACTCTGTCGCTCCCTCGAGAAGGCCTGGAAAAAAGACCCAAACACCAGCACCAGGGACGCCTTCAAAAACGCCACCCGCATAGACCACCAACTAATCCGGTCTGCCAAGAAAGCCGCATTCAAAGACCGACTAGATAACAACGCCCACAACAGCAAGGAATTATTCAACATCGTCAAAGAATTTACCAACCCATCAGCCAACTCCAACGACATCACCCCCTCCCAAGCCCTCTGCGACTCCCTAGCTTCCTTCTTCCACAACAAAATCGCAGACATCCACAACAGCTTCGACAACCGACCCGGAGACCAACCCACCCAACCTTCTGCAGGACCTTCACCCCCCTTGAACATCCTTAACGACTGGAACCCAATCTCCACTGAGGACACCATTCGCCTGATGAACTCCATCCACTCAGGATCCCCAACTGACCCATGCCCTCACCACATCTTCAACAAAGCAGACTCCATCATAACACCACACCTCCGAGATGTCATCAACTGCTCCCTCAACTCCGCCACCTTCCCGGAAAGCTGGAAACACGCAGAACTCAGCGCCCTTCTGAAAAAACCCACAGCTGACCCCACCGAACTCAAAAACTACCGCCCCATCCCGCTTCTTCCATTCCCGGCCAAAGTCATCGAGAAAGCTGTCAACAACCAGCTCGCCACCTTCCTCGAAACCAACAAATCCCTCGACTCCTCACAGTGCGGCTTCCGAGCCAAAAACACAGCACTGAGACCGCACTTATCGCAGCAACAGACGTCATTCGAACTCTACTGGACAATGGAGACACAGTCGCCCTCATCCTCCTCGACCTCTCCGCTGCCTTCGACACAGTCTGTCATAGAACCCTTCTACAGCGCCTCAGAAACGTCGGAATCCAAGGAAAAGCACTAGAATGGATCACCTCGTTCCTCACCGGAAGAACCCAGAGAGTCAGCCTCCCACCATTCAAGTCAGAGGCCTCTGAAGTCATCTGCGGCGTGCCACAAGGATCGTCACTCAGCCCCACCCTCTTCAACGTATACATGAGCCCCCTTGCGGCCATCGCTCGCCAACACAATCTCAACATCATCTCCTACGCTGACGACACTCAACTGATCCTCTCACTTACCAAAGACCCTAACACCGCCAAAACCAACTTACACGAAGGAATGAAAGAAGTAGCCGAGTGGATGAAGCACAGCCGTCTGAAACTGAACTCAGACAAAACAGAAGTCCTCATCTTAGGCACCTCCCCCTCCGCCTGGGATGACTCTTGGTGGCCAGAGGCCCTTGGAAAAGCACCCATCCCGACGGACCACGCACGGAACCTGGGCGTCATCCTGGACTCCTCACTCTCGATGACCAGATAAGTCAACGCCGTTTCATCATCTTGCTTCAACATTCTTCGCATGCTCAAAAAAACATTTCGCTGGATCCCCACCGAAACTAGAAAAACGGTCACCCACGCACTGGTCACGAGCCGCCTGGACAACGGAAACACCCTATACGCCGGTACCACTGCAAAACTCCAGAAAAAATTCCAACGCATACAGAACGCTTAAGCCAGGCTCATACTAGACATCCCGCGTAAAGAACACATCTCTGGTCACCTGAAAAACCTCCACTGGCTCCCCGTAAATAAGAGGATTACTTTCCGCCTCCTCACCCACGCACACAAAGCACTTTACGAACTTGGACCCGAATGCCTCAACACACGACTGTCCTTCTACATCCCCTCCCGTCAGCTACGATCCTCCAACCAAGCCCTTGCCACTGTACCTCGCATCAACAAAACCACCATGGGAGGTAGATCCTTCTCCTATCTGGCAGCTAAAACCTGGAACTCACTTCCCACTCACCTTCGCCTTACTCAGAACCACCTAGCATTCAGAAAGCAACTTAAAACTTGGATATTCGACAAGTAATTCCCCACCCTTCCTCAAGCGCCTTGAGACCCTATGGGTATGTAGCGCGCTATATAAATCTCTTGACTTGACTTGACTTGTTTCCTTCCCAGTATAAGAATTGGCTTGGTAGTTTGGTCTGCCCTGTTCCCATGATGCACTGGGCCAGGGTCAGACTAATTTGCATGTAGCCAGGTTCTGAGCTGGGATGGTGCAGTGAGCTAAAAAACGGTGATGGATCAAGCCCTGATCTCTGGACTGGGTAAGAGTGGTCTGCTTAATTCAGACACTCTGTTCATCACCACCCCCTTTTCTGAATCGTTTTTGTCCACCACAAGCGTGGAAGGGTATACTCAGATGTGAGTCCCTTGCTCATTGCACCATCAGGATTCAAGCAAGCCGGGCCGAAGACGGCTGAAATGCCAGAAACCGGTCCCCGGAAGCTTGTTTCCTTCCCAGTATAAGAATTGGCTTGGTAGTTTGGTCTGCCCTGTTTCCATGATGCACTGGGCCAGACTAATTTGCATGTAGCCAGGTTCTGAGCTGGGATGGTGCAGTGAGCTAAAAAACGGTGATGGATCAAGCCCTGATCTCTGGACTGGGTAAGAGTGGTCTGCTTAATTCAGACACTCTGTTCATCACCGCCCCCTTTTCTGAATCGTTTTTGTCCACCATAAGCGTGGAAGGGTATACTCAGATGTGAGTCCCTTGCTCATTGCACCATCAGGATTCAAGCACGCCGGGCCGAAGACGGCTGAAATGACAGAAACCGGTCCCCGGAAGCTTGTTTCCTTCCCAGTATAAGAATTGGCTTGGTAGTTTGGTCTGCCCTGTTCCCATGATGCACTGGGCCAGGGTCAGACTAATTTGCATGTAGCCAGGTTCTGAGCTGGGATGGTGCAGTGAGCTAAAAAACGGTGATGGATCAAGCCCTGATCTCTGGACTGGGTAAGAGTGGTCTGCTTAATTCAGACACTCTGTTCATCACCACCCCCTTTTCTGAATCGTTTTTGTCCACCATAAGCGTGGAAGGGTATACTCAGATGTGAGTCCCTTGCTCATTGAACCATCAGGATTCAAGCAAGCCGGGCCGAAGACGGCTGAAATGCCAGAAACCGGTCCCCAGAAGCTTGTTTCCTTCCCAGTATAAGAATTGGCTTGGTAGTTTGGTCTGCCCTGTACCCATGATGCACTGGGCCAGGGTCGGACTAATTTGCATGTAGCCAGGTTCTGAGCTGGGATGGTGCAGTGAGCTAAAAAACGGTGATGGATCAAGCCCTGATCTCTGGACTGGGTAAGAGTGGTCTGCTCAATTCAGACACTCTGTTCATCACCACCCCCTTTTCTGAATCGTTTTTGTCCACCATAAGCGTGGAAGGGTATACTCAGATGTGAGTCCCTTGCTCATTGCACCATCAGGATTCAAGCAAGCCGGGCCGAAGACGGCTGAAATGCCAGAAACCGGTCCCCGGAAGCTTGTTTCCTTCCCAGTATAAGAATTGGCTTGGTAGTTTGGTCTGCCCTGTTCCCATGATGCACTGGGCCAGGGTCAGACTAATTTGCATGTAGCCAGGTTCTGAGCTGGGATGGTGCAGTGAGCTAAAAAACGGTGATGGATCAAGCCCTGATCTCTGGACTGGGTAAGAGTGGTCTGCTTAATTCAGACACTCTGTTCATCACCACCCCCTTTTCTGAATCGTTTTTGTCCACCATAAGCGTGGAAGGGTATACTCAGATGTGAGTCCCTTGCTCATTGCACCATCAAGATTCAAGCAAGCCGGGCCGAAGACGGCTGAAATGCCAGAAACCGGTCCCCGGAAGCTTTTTTCCTTCCCAGTATAAGAATTGGCTTGGTAGTTTGGTCTGCCCTGTTCCCATGATGCACTGGGCCAGGGTCAGACTAATTTGCATGTAGCCAGGTTCTGAGCTGGGATGGTGCAGTGAGATAAAAAACGGTGATGGATCAAGCCCTGATCTCTGGACTGGGTAAGAGTGGTCTGCTTAATTCAGACACTCTGTTCATCACCACCCCCTTTTCTGAATCGTTTTTGTCCACCATAAGCGTGGAAGGGTATACTCAGATGTGAGTCCCTTGCTCATTGCACCATCAGGATTCAAGCAAGCCGGGCCGAAGACGGCTGAAATGCCAGAAACCGGTCCCCGGAAGCTTGTTTCCTTCCCAGTATAAGAATTGGCTTGGTAGTTTGGTCTGCCCTGTTCCCATGATGCACTGGGCCAGGGTCAGACTCATTTGCATGTAGCCAGGTTCTGAGTTGGGATGGTGCAGTGAGCTAAAAAACGGTGATGGATCAAGCCCTGATCTCTGGACTGGGTAAGAGTGGTCTGCTTAATTCAGACACTCTGTTCATCACCACCCCCTTTTCTGAATCGTTTTTGTCCACCATAAGCGTGGAAGGGTATACTCAGATGTGAGCCCCTTGCTCATTGCACCATCAGGATTCAAGCAAGCCGGGCCGAAGACGGCTGAAATGCCAGAAACCGGTCCCCGGAAGCTTGTTTCCATCCCAGTATAAGAATTGGCTTGGTAGTTTGGTCTGCCCTGTTCCCATGATGCACTGGGCCAGGGTTAGACTAATTTGCATGTAGCCAGGTTCAGAGCTGGGATGGTGCAGTGAGCTAAAAAACGGTGATGGATCAAGCCCTGATCTCTGGACTGGGTAAGAGTGGTCTCGTTAATTCAGACACTCTGTTCATCACCACCCCCTTTTCTGAATCGCTAACAGCAATCTGGCGTCCTTAGGATAAGAATCACAGACAATTACCTCAGCAAATACTGGATGAGGGGGAAGAGGTGGAAAAGAGTAGGTCAATATCCCTGACCAGTTCATCCATTGTGCTTCACCCATGCACTTGTGTGTACCTGGTATCAAAGTTTTGGCATTTTACATTTTTTGAAGTGGCTCAAAGGTTTACTGTTGGCACGCTGAACTGCTAAAAAATACCTGCGTAGGACGGACGATTGTAGTTCTCAGTCATGGACTTGTTGTGTTCTGCTAAGCTGGCCCACAAAGTCGTTGTTCACAGGTGAATGTGGTTTTGGACTGCCAATTGTCAAATGTCTTCCTCTGGATGTAGAACATGGCTGTCACATTGTCTGTTTTTATGATTGTTGTTTTCCCCCTGCAAAACTAGGAGGAACACTTTGAGGACTAGTCTTATTGCTTGCAACTCCATATCGTTTGTGTGGTGTCCCTGGTGTGGCAGAGGGGTACAGGTGACATGGACAGTTACCTCGCAAAGTGAGCATTCCCACATGGCCACATGTGATAGATAGTCTTGAAAGGCCAGTCGAGCAACAGGTTGTTGCTGTTCCACCAAAGCAGGGAGTGTTGAACGTTGACTGTTGCAACCATAGATCATGCCAATGTCCTTCTGCTCTTGCCCACTGCCTTGATAACCCTTCTGGTAGCGAATGCATGTGCAACCTGCCGTATGGTACAACTGTTATGCAGAAAGCCATCATTCACCCAAAAGATTCATGACAGCGCGAACAGTAATTGAACAGTGTGTTCGAAAAAGAAGCAGCAGCTGTTGAAATACCATTACGCTCAATTTAGGATTAAGCCTAGGAAGGGTTGTATTTGCTGTGGCTATGAAAAAATGGCATTGCTGTAGGAGTGTGGGCTAGGCATTGTCCTTTGCTACTGCCCTTGATCAGCCAAATGTCGAAGTATGGGAAGATGTGTATGGCATTTCCGAGCAACTTCGCTGCTAGGAATTTTGTAAACACCCTTGGTGCTGCAGTGACTCAGAAGGGTTACACCCTGAACTATTAGCGGTATCCACTTACAATGAACAGAAGGTACTGGTGGTGCACTTGGTGAATGGGAATGTGAAGGTATGTGTCTTTCAGCACCAGCGCCAACATGAAGTCACCTTGGCATAGCAGTGGGATGACATCATGTAGAGTGACCATGTGAAAGTGTGAGCTTGTGCAATAGCCGGAGGCCAAGGATTGGTTGAAGGGAACCATCCTTTTTGGAAATTAAAAAGTGAAGGCAATACACCCCTGTGCATTGTCTATTTGGAGGTACTGGTTCTATTGTGCCCTTTTTGGAGAAGCACCTAAACCTCTTCTTGCAGAAGGTGGAGGTGGTCTGAACTTACAGACCACCTGTATGGTGAAGGAGTGGGAGGTTTGGAGGGCTTTTGTGGAATTTGAGGTAGTACCCTTCTCTCATAACGGAGAGGACTGACCCACTGATTCACTTCGACCAACGTGATGCTTTAACACTGTGGTAGGATGTGCCTCTCTCTTCCCCAGACATGTGTAATGTGGTTGGGGGATGACGAACGAAGGAAAAGGAGTCACTGCTTTGTAGCAAAGCCGCCCTTGTCAGGCATGCTCCTGGAGGAGGATGCTTGAACGATACCTCTATCAGTTGTGTATGCAGGGTAAAGGGCCCATCTAATATTAGCATTGATAATGGTCTAGCCATCAGCACCCATCTCCTATCCCCTCTTCTGATGGGCATCTGTTAGGTGTTTTACCAGCTCCTCCATCTCCTCTCAGTGGTAGAGCTCATACCTGTGTTCTATTTGAGACCAGAAAGTTGAACTTGTCTTCTGTAGTATGTAGTTTTAAGTGGTGGTATTGTGCTCACCTTTGAATTACTATTAAGAAGGAAAACAACGGCTCCTGTGGGATAACACAAAAAAGACTCTGGATAGAAATAACGCACAATGGCAATATGTGCTGTCTACACACGTATCTGGTCTGATATTTCATTGCATTGTTTATATAGACATAAGGAAAACCTAATACAATATACATACAAAAATATACACATAAATTAACAGGTGTTTTTAATGTCCCAGTGAAAGGATCATAGAACCTACACTACTATAGTGACATTAGTGGCATATAAAAAAGACGGTTTCTATTTTTCATTTGTTTCATCAAGAAGAGGTGACCATGTAGTGTATGTACAATTTGGTCATCAACAATTTAGACAATAGGAAACTGTTGTTTGTAGTCTGCCTCTTTGTACTGTCAACTGCGTTTCGACCCTTTGGGGATGTAGAGTCTCCTCAGGACTGAACAGTGTGGGGACACCTGTGGGAAATAATGGGGGAAGTGGGGGGTAATATTGGCTACGGACCATCTGGTTTAGATGTTTCTAATAGAGAAGAGAAGCTGTTTGGTAGAAGGTATTAAGTGTGTAAATACCTGAAGAGGGCCTTCCCTGCTAGTGAGAGAAGTGGTGGCACCGTTCTCTAAAGCCAGAATCCACCTTCCTATGCGTGCCGTGCCCTTCAGAAGTGAAGATAGAAGTGAGAGCCTTGTGGTCCGGAAGAATGGTGAAGTTCAGCCCCCACAGATAGAATTTAAAATGCTATATAGCCCAGAAGCACGCCAGAGTCACCTTTTCAACAACAGAGTAGTTTTTCTCTGCGTTTAAAAAGACAGCAGGACGCGTAGGCTATTATCCTCTCTTCCTTTCCGTTTCTTTGAGACAGGGTGGCCCCTAACCCTTTGTTAGAGACGTCTGTAGTGAGGATGTTTTTATCTAAAGGGTTCAAATGTCCCTAAAGCCAGCGAACTCAATAGCACTTCTTTGAGAGCATCCATTACACATTTGTGTTGCTCCTCCCATTGAAACTCATTGTTCTTCTTTACAAGTTCTGGCACCGGTTCACACTTGGATGAAAAGTTGTTAATATACTTTGCCATATATTCCATCAATCCCAAGAATGACTTGAGTTTGTCTTCGTTTCTTGGACAGGAGTGCCTTTCACCGTATTGAGAAAGCTGCTTTTCGGTCTAAACCCTTCTTCGAAAATAGTATGCCCCAGGTAGTAGACAGTCGTCACTCCTATTTTGTACTTGTTCTTCTGTACTGTCAACCCTGCTCCCATGAGCCTTTTGAACACAAGTCTAAGTGTATTGTCATGGTCCTCTATGGTGCGACCATACACCAAGATATCGTCCTGGAAACATTTAGTGCAGTTAACTCCTTCCAATATTTGCTGCATGGCCTTCTGGAACACAGCAGCAACGGATGCTAATCCAAACGGCATTCGTTTAGTTCATCCTGTCACTGGCAGACATCCTAAAGTGTCTGCTCACTTCAACTATGATTTTTTTCCTTGCACAATTTGACAAGATCTTTCATAGAATTTTAAACTCCCATCTTCTAGCCGCTTGGTAATCCCAGATACATCAGAGCTTCCACTTGTTACGTCTGACTCACTCCTGTCATTGCGCCATTCCTGGTTTCAAAGTTGCCTTTACCTTTATTGGATTCACTTATCAATTTCCTTAAAAGATATAGAATGGATGTAGGTATATCGATATGGTGAAATGTCTCCTTTTTATACTGAGCAGAAGCTTAAGGAGATTGTACACCCATAAGTTCCATCCGGCTCCGCCCTGATTTTCCTGGCCAGAGATGTATTTCCTCTGCTACACAAATTACTTGTACTATAAAATATGAAACTCTATATTATGGCTAACCACTTCCTCTCCAGTTTAATACAAATCAATTTAATAAAACAATTGATATTTTGATGCGTACCAAACATGACAGAGCAAATCCCACAAGTGTGCACTTTCTTGGACCAGACAGTGCCTTGCAATTAAGGTGCTGGATGCTTTTGTGGTTTATCTATGATCAACACAGGTAAAAATACTTGTTTTATGGTTTTATATTTCAGGGAGGACGGAGGCTTGTCATTGGCACTGAAGTCAGTTAGTAACAAATTAAGGTTGCTAATTCCATTGTCCGGGAACTGCAGTAACTCAGAGGAAAAGCCGTATAGAGGGAGCTGTTGTCCAATCTGTACTTGGTCTGTGCACCGCAAGTGGTCAATATCGAAACCATTAGAGAAAATAAGCATTCACTGAGGTCGCTGGAATTCACCTCGGCTAGAAGGAATCACTTGCATACACAGCCATGCCGGCGCCAGAAGACACTGGGAATACGGTGACCCTGAAGGGCTTTTCTCAGATCTGAGGAGCCTCCTGTGATGGTTCGCCTTCCGAAGAGGTCTGATTGCGCTGGAGATATTCCTGCTTTATCTTGGGGTCACAGAGGAAATGGAGCTTGCGGGGCAGAAGCTGAACCTCCACTGACATGGCATCGTACTCCTCAGCATCAATGCTGAAGAACCCTTCCGTGCCCTGTTGGTAGAAAAAAAGGATGAGTTACAGCAAATATCCCACCCAGAAACCACTCTTCACTGATACCTAGAGCATGCTGACCAGTTGGCCAGTGGCCAGATTTAAAGTGCTAAAAACCAAGGGGGAGAGAGCAAGCTTACCCTGCTTGATAATGTAATCCACAGAAAAAACTATCTCAAAAGTTGTGCGTTCGGCTTCAGAAAGAACACCACAATAGTTATTTTTATAACCAAGGCATACAATCATTGATCAACGAGCAAGAAATGAGATTGATTAGAGGACAGCCTTTCAGAGATGCTATAATCAGTAAGACGGCTATCATCAGGCGGTGATCCTTTTTCTGGATCTGCACAGTCCTTAGCTAGTCAACCACCGGATAGTCAAGCAATAATGACAGGTAAAGCCAGGCTGGGAGTGAAGAAGTGATACAAGCAGAGTGGAGTGTGAAGCAGATATTTATAAGTGATGGGAATGGACAGGGTAAAGGTGTCTATTGAACCTGGCGCATCCACGTTTCACTCACCTCCGGAAGCTGCAGGATGCACTGACTGGCCTGCAGAACCTGACTCCCTTCAGGACACAGCTGATGCTTGGTCATTCTCTGACTGCTGCTCAATAGAAAAGGGACAACAGAGTGGTTAGCCTTGGGAACAAGTACTCAAGTTCAAGATATACCTTGGGTTAAAAAACATTATGCACGATAAGCACTTGCCCAATCTTCTACTTTTTATGGTTTTGGTGGAGATTCCATACAATAAAAGTGAGCTTACTATGCCCTTTTACTGCTTCGTACGGTCACTGGAAATCAGGCCCTCATCGTGAGGGCAAAGTAGGCCATGGAAAGGTCTATAGGTCACGATGTTCTCATGTGGACAGATGAGTATTATAAACACTGATCTTTTCAGTGTGATGGATATTCATTTCGACCTCCCAAAATTCATTTTGCAGTGTGTTAGAAAAGACATACTGCTGTCTCCATTACCTCTTTCATTTAAGCAATTTTTTTAAATTGATTTATTGCATGCTAATACTGCCATTATGTAGAAAAGGCGTTACTCTTGTGCTATCAGACACAGCGCGCGCGCGTACGCGCGTATACACACACACACACACACACACACACACACACACACACACACACACACACACACACCAGTTTGAAATATCTTTATGTCCCTACTAAGTAAAGCATGGTTGCCAAAAAGGAAACAAAGGCAAAATGATTTGCCAAAGTCCTAAGATCCCTTACTAAGCACCAATTAAGAACTGTTTAATCTTGGATTGATGTCTGGTGGAGTTTACGTAGGCAACAGCTTATCGCAAAGAAGCGTTCTGGGTAATATCCTCCTAAATTCAAATGATTGTTACAGAGAAGAATTCTGATCCCAAAAGAGTGAGTCTCCTGCCCATGCAATAATGAAGATGGTCAGACGTGGACCCCTAAAGCTGGTAAGCCTAAAGTTTTGATTACACATGGTTACATTCTGCCTGTACCTCAGAGGTGAGGTCTACGCAGTTGTCTTTGAACAGAATGGACACCATTATCAGCATATGACAGAATATCAGCATATGACAGAATGTCAACATCTGCCATTGTCATACAAAATCTAAAGTGAATCCCTGGGAGAATTACCAATGGTTAAAACAGATTCAAGCATCCATCTATCAATCCATTTATTTCCATCCATCATTCTAATGGTACGGAACTAGGCCCACTTCTAGAAACATACAGCTCCCCTGCAAAGTACCAGTACGAGTACACAAAAAACATGGACCAATGCTTATAGGGTAATGGTGCTGGACGGTGGACTGTGTCTGCTCTTTGTCGGGGGTCAGCAATTTGAGCTTGCTTCTTCAGACTGTAGTGAAAAGTGAAGTAGACAAAAGTAGGTTGCACATTTGGCTCAATAAGAGTTAACGCATACATTAATTAGTATGAGTTCACAATCGCATTAACTCGCCTCATGCAGCTCTCAGAACCCAAGAATATCTGCTGAATTTTTACTAAAATTAGGGAAAGAAAATTTGTCTTCATCAAGGTGGCCACTTGCGACAAATGAGAATCGAAGGGAAAGGATATATGAATTATGCAATAGGAAAATAAGTTACTTACCTGTAACTTTGGTTCTCCAGAATTGGTAACTTTCATAGATTCTCATTCTTGTATCATTCCCAGTCGTAAGAATGGGAGCCTCAGCAAATAAAAAATAAGGAGTAGTTTCTGTCCTGTAACTCCAGTTCTGTAGTAGGGGTATCTCTGTTATATTCATAATCTAGTGAATAGTCCCGCCCATGTGCGTGGACCCCGGCAATCAAAAATAATCTCTTAAGTTGTCAAATCATGCAGAAACTGCAAAGACACTTAAGAGAGAATTTAAAGACAAATAATGCAGCCTATATCCACAGGCTACACTGTCCAGTACTTCAACTAGAAATTCCACCAAACAACACCACAAACAACACAGCCTGCCCAGTTTCTACCATAGAGAAACTTGCCTCCACCAGTAAAAGACTCTGGAATGATAGAGAGGAAGGCATGGACAGACAAGCCCCATATGCTGCCATTATGTGGCTTAAATAGGATACTGTGCCTTTAAGAGAACTTTCCAGAACTTTCTCCCAGTATCCCAGAATGCATAGCAGGCCCCTCTTACTTTCAGTTCTTTTTGAAGGCGTAGCACGCCAGACCTGTTGCATTCCTTACATGAAGAATTCTCTCCACCGGGGAGGAGGGCGGGCACTTATGACTATAGCAGAGATACCCCTACTACAGAACTGGAGTTACAGGACAGAAACTACTCCTTCTGTAGTAGGGGATCTCTGTGTATAGTCATAATCTAGTGAATAGAATGGCAAGCCCATCCCCACACCAAAGCGGCGGAGGAGAAAGAAATTAACACCACTATTGTGCGAACAGATTCCGCAGCGAAGCCTGTCCAACCTGAGCATCTGCCCTGGCATCAGTGTCCAGACAGTAATGTTTAGCACAGGTATGAACCGACTTCCAAGTGGCTGCTTAGCAGATTTCAGCAATCGGCACGTTACGGAGCAAGGCTTTCGTGGCAGCTTTGCCCCTGGTGGAATGAGCCTTAGGCTTACCTCCTAAGGTCTTATTAGCTTTTTGGTAACACAATTGTAAGCAGGACACAATCCACCTAGAAATGGACTGCTTAGAGGTAGCAAGACCCGTCTTGACCGACTCATAATTGATAAACAACTGGTCAGACCTACGAATATCTTTGGTTTTATCCAGATAAAATTTCAACACCCTCCTAACATCCAGGGAATGGAGAGACCTTTCCGCTGGAGATGAAGGATTCTGAAAAAACGTAGGCAAAGTTATGGTCTGGTTGACATGAAAATCAGAAATAACCTTGGGAAGAAATTTAGGGTGAGTACGCATAACAACCTTAGCAGCATGAAATACAGTATAAGGTTCTTGGCAACACAACGCCTGAATTTCACTCACCCTGCGGGCCGATGTAATGGCCACCAGGAACGCAGCCTTCCAGTACAAGTGCTGCAACGAAGCCTTATGAATAGCTTTTTGGTAACACAATTGTATGCAGGACACAATCCACCTAGAAATTGACTGCTTAGAGGTAGCAAGACCCGTCCTGACCGACCCATAATTGATAAACAACTGGTCAGACCTACGAATATCTTTGGTTTTATCCAGATAAAATTTCAACACCCTCCTAACATCCAGGGAATGGAGAGACCTTTCTGCTGGAGATGAAGGATTCTGAAAAAACGTAGGCAAAGTTATGATCTGGTTGACATGAAAATCAGAAATAACCTTGGGAAGAAATTTAGGGTGAGTACGCATAACAACCTTAGCAGCATGAAATACAGTATAAGGTTCTTGGCAACACAACGCCTGAATTTCACTCACCCTGCGGGCCGATGTAATGGCCACCAGGAACGCAGCCTTCCAGTACAGGTGCTGCAATGAAGCCTTATGAATAGGTTCAAAAGGCTCCTTCATCAACCTGGACAGCACCACATTCAGTTCCCATGAAGGCGAAGGAAGCCTGACAGGAGGGAATACTTTCTTCAAGCCTTCCAGAAAATCTTTGATCACAGGGATCTGGAAGAAGGAAGTCTGTGAAGGGCATTTCCTGTAGGCAGTCAATGCAGCAAGATGAACCTTAATGGAATGAACATTAAGTCCAGACTGCGCCAAATGTATAAGGTAAGGAAGGATGACATCTTCCTTGCACGTCGTCGGGTCATGGTTCTTAGACTGGCACCAGATACAGAACCTCTTCCACTTGTAAACATAGGAAGTCCGAGTGGACGGTCTCTTAGACTCCTTCAGTATGTCCATGCAATCTTCGGGCAGATTCAGATGGCCATATTGCACTATCTCAGGAGCCATGCCGCCAAACTCAAAGACGAGAGGTTGGGGTGTAACACCCGTCCCCCGAACTTCGTGAGAAGGTCCGGCCTGCACGGCAGCCGAATGTGAGGAAGGAGAGTCCGGTGAAGCAGGTCCGTGAACCACCACTGTCTGGGCCATTCCGGGGCAATGAGTACCATCCGAGCCCTGGACCGGGCCAGTTTGATGAGCACCGCCGGAATCAGGGGAATGGGTGGAAAAGCGTACAGAAAGCTGTTCGACCAGTTGATCCATAACGCATTCCCCAGCGTCCCCTGCTGGTAGTACCTGGAGGCGAAGTCTCGGCATTTGCTGTTTTCGGCGGTGGCGAACAGATCTAGGTCTGGAGTTCCCCACCTTGCGAAGACTTCTTCTAGTACGTCGTCCTTTTTTACCCATTCGTGGTTTTCCTGAACCAGTCTGCTCAGTCCGTCCGCCTGAATATTCTGCACACCTGGCAGATGGGTAACCGTTATCGTCAGTCCTCTGGCTAGGAGCCAGTGCCAGATCGTCTGCGCCTCCTGCGGCAGAGTGCGTGATCTCAAGCCCCCCTGCTTGTTGAGGTAATACATTGTGGTGGTATTGTCTGTCTGTACAAGCAGAGAGTTGGTCTGGAAGGACGGAAGAAAGGCCTTCAGTGCCAAGTGAACAGCTCGGAGTTCCAGGAAATTGATGTGATACGTGGCCTCCGTCGGGGACCACGTTCCTTGAATCTGTAGGTTTCCGGAGTGCGCTCCCCACCCCAGGAGAGAAGCATCCGTCACGACAGTCTGCATGGGAATGTCCTTGTGGAAGGGAACCCCTCTGAGGAGATTCTCCGCTGAACACCACCACTTCAGAGAATGAAGAGCATGCAGAGACAGTCGTATCTTGTCGTCCCGAGATCCTTTCCTCTGATCCCACTGGTCTTCCAAGCACTCCTGCAGCGGTCTCATGTGCAGCCGTGCGTGTGGCGTCAGGAAGATACAAGAGGCCATCGATCCCAGTAGAGAAGACACCGTCCTCACTGTTGTAGATGGAGTTGTCATAAGAGCCTGAGCCTTCCGAAGGAGTGATAATCGTCGCTCCTCCGAAGGAGACACGCTTGCTGACAGCGTATTGATGGAGGCTCCCAAGTACTGTATGCATTGGACCGGAGTCGGGACAGACTTGGACATGTTGATGTGCAGCCCCAGCTTGTTCAAGAGAACGCACGTCTTCTGGAAGTGTGCTCCCGCTTCCGAGAAGGAGGATGCCTTGATCAACCAATGGTCCAGGTACGGGTAGACAAACACCTTGTTCTTCCGTAGGTGTGCTGCTACCACCGCCGTGCACTTCGAGAATGTTCTCGGCGCAGACTTTAGTCCGAATGGGAGTACTGTGTATTGATAATGATTGGCGCCGACTTGGAACCGCAGGAACTTCCTGTGTTTGTGTGCAATGGGCAAATGGAAGTACGCATCCTGTAGGTCTATAGCACATAGCCAGTCTCCCTGTTGCAACTGAGGATAAATCTGAGGCAACGACAGCATGTGAAACTTTTCCCTGCGAATCCATCTGTTTGCCTGTCGCAAGTCCAGAATGGGCCTGAACTCGTTCTTGTCCTTCTTGCGAACCAGGAAGAACCGGGAGTACAGACCTCTTCCTCTCTGAGACAGAGGTACTTCTTCTATCGTCCTTTTCCTTAACAGGATATCTGCCTCCGCCTGAAGCTCGCGCAGCTGAAACTGCGAGCTGACCGGTGGAATTGCTGGAGGCGGGCTGGTGAACCGAAGACTGTATCCATTGTAAACAATATTCAGCACCCACTTGTCCTGAGTAATTTTTCTCCACTCTGCCAGAAAAAATTTAATGCTTCCCCCTACCGGAGTGGGTAACAGATCCGGGGGAAGTAAGTGCTCAGGGCCTAGACCCAGCCGGGCCTTTGGTCGCTGGTGTCGACTGTTGGCCTCCTCTGCCCTTCTGGCGTTTCTGGAACGGCTTACGGAACTGTTGAAGTTGCTGTGACTGTCCCGAAGGTTGGCCACGTCCTCTGCCTTGCCCACCGAACCGCCGTTGGAATGGGCGGTACGATTTCTTCACTTCTTTGGGCTTTTCCAGGCCCACAGCCGTGAGTGTTTCGTCCTCCGCCTTCATGCGGGCCATTTCGTCATCCGCATGTTTCCCAAAAAGGGTCTTGCCAGAGAATGGAAGGTTGGCTACCCTTTGCTGTGCGTCCGGTTTAAGTGACGTAAGGCCGAGCCAGGCGTGACGGCGCTGGTAAACTCCATGGCAAAAACCATGTGCCGCTAACAGGGATGAGTCTGCTGCAGCGCTGATAATCTGATTCGCTACCAGCATCCCTTCATTCAGCACTTCCTGGAAGTCCTCTCGCTTCTCGCGAGGCAAGTGTTCCGCAAATTGCTGGAGGGAGTCCCAGACGGCGCGGTCGTAGCGTCCCAACAAAGCCGTGGCACGTGCAGCCTTCATAGAGGTCGCCGAAGTTCCACATACTTTCCTTCCAGCTGAATCCATCCATCTAGACTCTTTGTCCGGGGAAACCGTGGATGACGGGGTGGTGGCATGTTTGCGGGCCGCCGTCACAATTACAGAATCCGGAGGAGGTTCCGCCCTTAGAAAGGCCGGGTCCGAATCGGGAGCCCAGTATTTTTTCAGCAATCTTGATGGAGCCGCCTTCGTCACCGCAGGAGTGAGGAAAAGGTCCATGGCCAGTTCCTCCAGGCCCGGCACCAGAGGCAGCAGCGGACGAGACAGGTGTTTCTGGTGCAGTGTCTCGAAAATCACTGATGTCTTAGGCTTGGGCACCGTCAAAGATATGCCCAACTTTGCAGCTCCTCTCAAAAGAACATTGTGGAAAGCCACCAGGTCATCAATCGGAGACACCCTCGTGTCCGGTGATCCCGACAAGGTCGGAGAGTAGTCCCTGAGGACCTCGTGCGAGAGCGAGATCTGTGCCTCCTATGGCGGTGTCTCGACCGCGTGGATGACCTGTGGCGCGATCGCTCCTTTCTCCTAGAGCGAGAGCGTGATCTGCCGGCCCGTGGACGCTCCACAGGTTTCCGTGGGGGCGTCTTCCTCGGTTCCTCCTGGGGTCTAGGTTTCGGGGTCCCCTTAGGAGGTGTCGGCAGAGGAGGTAATGATGTGGACCTCGGCGGAGGGACAGGAGGTATCACTGACCGAGGGGCAGGCCCATGCGGTGGAAGCGACCTAGGCCGAGTTGGCGTGTACACCACCGAGTACACCGAACCCGGTGACTCCTTCGGCGAAGGGGACTGTGACCCAGCCCCTTCAGCAGGCGATCGCTTCCTCTTGCGGCCTCCACTAGATCCAGCCTGACTTCTGGCCCCAGAACTCCTCTTGCGCCGCTTAGGAGAGGAGGAGCGACTCCTAGACGCCGATCTCTTCTTTCTCGACGTCGAGCGTCGCTTATCCGGCGTCAAACGCCGCATCCACGTCTCCGGTGTCGAACGCCGCCTCCACGACGTCGATCTCTTCATCCACAACGTCGAACGCCGCCTCCGCGACGTCGACCTCTTACTTCTTGACGTCGAACGCCGCCTCCGCGACATCGACCGTTCCATTCTCTACGGCGAGCGCCGATTCCTCCTTCTCGAGGTCCTCGACATCGAGGAGACCCTCGACGCCGACCGTTGTCTCGACGGCGATCGGCGGTGTCGCCTCGGCGGCGAGCGCCGATGCTTGCCGCTCCGTCTTCCACGTCTATAGGTCGACTCCGACGTCGACGATGACGATGAAGATGCCGTCGACGGTGGTTTCGACGGCGGCCTATCCAGGCCCTTCGACGTCGAATCTTCACCCCGTCTCGACCCGGAGCCCCGGGGAGATGGGGAACACACCGTCGTCATCCCTCTCGACGTCGTCGTCGATGCAATCGACGCCGACGGAGACTGGGACCGTTTGCTGGCCTTCCTGCCTCTGGGGAGCCCCCCAGAGGCCTCAGCAGAGGCAGAGGGAACCTTCCCAGCCTGCCCAGACCCACCTGCAGCCTGCAGTCGTCTTTCTTCCAGGCCTTGAAGCCTAATCTTCAGCCTGTCCCTCAGGGTCCTTGCTGAAAACTGCTGGCAGATGTCACAGTCTTCAGGGACATGTGTGTCAGGGAGACAGACGATGCAGACGTCGTGTGGATCACTCTTGGCCTTATTCCTTCCACATGCTGGGCATTTGTCGAAAAGACCAGGCATTTTAGAGCCCTAAAAAGCCTGAACCAACACACAGGAGAGAAGAGAAGCACCAAGAAAGATATACTCAAACACTTTTAAACAAAAAAGTGACAAAAATCCAATAAATCCTTGAAACAAGGGAGAGCTCAATGCCAGGGTCCTGTTAGCAGGAGCCGGAAAAAATAACTGAAAGTAAGAGGGACCTGCTATGCATTCTGGGATACTGGGAAAAAGTTCTGGAAAGTTCTCTTAAAGGCACAGTATCCTATTTAAGCCACATAATGGCAGCCTATGGGGCTTGTCTGTCCATGTCTTCCTCTCTATCATTCCAGAGTCTTTTACTGGTGGAGGCAAGTTTCTCTATGGTATAAACTGGGCAGGCTGTGTTTGTGGTGTTGTTTGGTGGAATTTCTAGTTGAAGTACTGGACAGTGTAGCCTGTGGATATAGGCTGCATTATTTGTCTTTAAATTCTCTCTTAAGTGTCTTTGCAGTTTCTGCATGATTTGACAATTTAAGAGATTATTTTTGATTGCCGGGACTATTCACTAGATTATGACTATACACAGAGATCCCCTACTACAGAACATAGCAGTAGGTACAAAGAGAAAGAAAGGCCTAGGCCTCCTCTCATTTTGTAGCATAGCCACCTCTTTTTGTAAAAGAGCCCAAAAACATGTAACAAGCAATCAGATTAGCCTCACCCCATAGAACCTTCCTGAGAGAGCCTTAGAGCCTCAGATTTTTGTAGCCGTTGTGTAACCGTAACCACAATCGCTGAAGGCTGAGCTTTCCCACAGGTGGAGGGTGGGAACATGAGAATCTATGAAAGTTACCAATACTGGATAACCAAAGTTACAGGTAAGTAACTTGTTTTATTACTCTAGTATTGGAACTTTCATAGATTCCCATAGCTTGTATCAGAGTAGCTAGCATTAAACAAAAAAGCACATTTTGAGACATAAAAACGGAAATAACTCTGTATCCATACTTTCATAAGAAGTCAACAGACATTGAAACAGTAGTCAGTAAACATTATCAGATACAAAATGTGCAATAATAGGAAGGAGGGATAGAAGGGAAAGCTCACCGCTCATTGGAAGAGGTTCCGCAGGACTGCTTGCCCCACTGCCGCTTCACTCCTTGTGGAAGAGTCCAAGCAGTAGTGCTTTGATAAAGTGTGGGCACTGCTCCATGTAGGTGCCCTACAAATATCTTTAATAGGGACTCCAGCGAAGAGAGCAGCAGATGATGAAACTGAGCTTGTGGAGTGAGCTCGTACACGTCCTCGCGACTTACCCGCCGCTTGGTGGCAATAGCGAATTGCACTAGAAATCCAATGA
Source organism: Lissotriton vulgaris (assembly GCF_964263255.1). Lineage (NCBI taxonomy): Eukaryota > Metazoa > Chordata > Amphibia > Caudata > Salamandridae > Lissotriton > Lissotriton vulgaris. Next base: position 126,932,448 of record NC_141686.1, on the reverse strand, counting down.
AAGATTCCTTGTTTTGAAAGGGGAAAACCTTTCCAAGTTGCACTAAAAGCAACAAAGAGTTGTGAAGATTTCCTAAAATGTTTTGAGCGCTCCAGATAACATTTCAGACACCTCTGGATATCCAAGGAATGAAGAGACCTTTCTGCTGGAGTCGTAGGTCGAGGGAAAAAAGATTTTAGAACAGGTTCATTCAAATGAAAATCCGAAGGGACCTTTGGAATAAATTTCGGATTTGTTCTTAGAATTACAGTGTCGTTTTTTAACTGTAAAAAAGGTTCCATAATGGTGAGAGCTTGAAGTTCCCCAACCCACCTAGCTGACGCCAAGGCTAAGAGGAGGGCCACTTTTCATGACATGAAATTTAACAACCGCTCTATGAATAGGTTCAAAATGAGGTCTCATGAGATGAGCCAGAACCAAGTTGATTTGCCACATTGGAGGCGGAGGCCGAACTGGGGGGAAAACCCTAAAGAGTCCTTTCAGGAATTGTTTGACAATCCTTGCAGAGAAGGACCAGAGGCGGTCCGCCTGAATCTAGAGATGGCTGCCAGGTGTACCTGACTGAGGAATGTGCAAGGCCTGACTTGGCCAGAGATAGAATGTATGGCAATATCTGATGAGGAGCAGAAGAGAACAGATGAAGGTTTTCTCAAAATTCCACGGACCTGATAATTCTCGCCTCGGTGCCTATTCCAAACATGGAGTCCCACTCTGCAACTCTGGGCAATAGCTTGCTTAATCTCCACAACGGCCCCCACAACGCTAAGGATGTCTGGCCTTCACCTTGGGGGTGCCCAGGAGTGGACGCCTCACAGGGAAAGCCAGGACGGGTTCCACAGCGATATTCGTACAAGCGGCTTGAGACCCTTGCAGGTGAGTAGTGCACTATACAAGTATCAATTTACATTTACATTTTACCTTTACGTCAAACTTGGTATCTTCAAGGTATAAATATGCCCACACTTGCCAAAGCAAACACACGGTGGTTTGAAGCAGTTAGACTATCTACTTGCCCGAAGCGCCCTGCTACTGCAAGTGCCGAAGGAAGCCGACCCTCCAGCAGACGCACTGAGAGAGACGCTGTCTTTTCTCCTGCCGAGAAATCCAGCTCCAATGTTTCCAAGCTACCCTCGCGGGTTGTTGGGAAATCGAGTCCTGAGCCTGACCTTCTTCATTCCAAATCAAGGTACGGAGCGGATTAGACCCTAAGAGAAATCTTGGACAGATTCTTGGCAAAGAATACTACATCTATGTTACACCTCACTTACTTCTTCCCTCGTACTAAGCTTAGGGTAGGTACATCGGGGTAGGCGTATTTTAGTAGCACCAGTTGAGTACTTTTAGCCTCTATTATTTATGTATGTATTTATCTATGGTTTAGGAACCATACAATGCTCTTACAGTATTATTTTATCCTACTCTTTTTACTGTATGCATTATATTTTGCAACCAGTTTTACGATTGTAGCAGTTAATTTCTTATGCTTGAGAAAGAAGACTGTTCATTAAATTCTTTTATTGAAAACGCCCGTCTCTCTATATCTCTGCACCTCTGGTGAAACGAAGCATGCATGATTGACTGAGTGAAATATCTATCTATTGTTTCCACGACTCTGAAGATCAGTTTTATCTTGGGGAAACAAAGTTGTCATGTTTATGCAGTTGTCAGAAACTAAATCCCTTCTTGTGAACTCGAGAAAGTTTCTAGTGACCTCTGAGCTAGCGGGCACTCACAATTAAGTCTAATATATTCGATAGAGACCTAGTAGACATAAGTCCTACGCCACATCTATAGGATATATTATTCCAATGCGCAGAGCCTGTTGGGAATATAGGAACTACACTACATTGGGACTTAGGTGAAACGGCTGTTCTTGAGAGAGCAGGAGAAGCTCTGTTAACCAGAATTGGCGGGGCCACGCCGGCGCTATTAAAAATCGTTCTACAGGGTTCTGTCTTGAGTTTTCTGAGTAGCCTTGGTATCAGGGGAATTGGAGGAAAGGCGTAAACAAATGCTCCTGACCAGGCCATCAAAAGAGCATTCCCCAACGAACCGCAATGGTGATCCCTGCTTGTATAGAACCGGCATTTCCTGTTTTCTGGGGTAGCAAACCGGTCTATAGACGGAGCGCCCCAACATGTGAAAATCTTGTAGAGAGTGTCCTGATCGAGTTCCCACTCGTGACAGACCGATTTCAGATGACTCAATGCATATGCTGTCGTGTTGAGGGTACCTGGGAGATGCTCTGCTGAGAGAGTGATGTCTTGGAGAATTGCCCACTCCCAAATTTCCTGGGCCTCTTTTGAAATAGGTTGAGATCTTCGATGGAAAGCCTTGAAGCAAGTCGTATCCAGAACGGATCCTAGAAACTTGGCCGCCCTGGACAGAAGAAGGACTGATTAGTCCTTGTTGACTTGAAGACCTAGATGACTGAAAAGCTGAATGCATCTTTTGACTGCTCTGGTAGTTGCTTGAGAAGATGGAGCTTTTATCAACCAATCATCCAGGTAGGGAAAAACCCATAAAGACTGCTTTCTGAGAAACGCTGCAACTGGGGCCAATACCTTTGTGAATATCCGCAGAGCGGATCTGAGTCCGAAAGGCAGGACCTTGAATTGAAAGTGGCTCTTGGCTACTGTGAAGAGTAAAAATCTCCTGCGAGCTGGGTGGATAGGGGCATGGAAGTATGCGTCCTCGAGATCCGAAGTCGCCATGTAATCTCCTGGATTCAGAAGTCACAAGATATCCTGAAGAGATACCCTTCGAAACTGGAGTTTTATGAGATCGGTGTTGAGCTTCCTCAGGTCTAAGATTGGGCGCCATTTTTCCTCCGTCATGCGAACCAGGAAAAACCTGGAATAGAACCCATCTCCTCGTTGAGATAGATGTACTGGCTCTATTGCTCCCTTGATGAGCAGTTGACGAGCTTTGAGACGTAGAAGATGTAGATGTAGATGTTTTGATTCTGTGGTGTGAGGGGCTCTGAATGGTGGGAGGTTTTGAAATTCTAATGTGTGGCCAAACCGGATGATATTGAGGACCCACCAATCTGATGTTATGATCTTCCAGCTGTGGAGACATTGTGATATCCTGCCCCCTACTGATTGTACAAGGGGTGAAGGAACAGTAGGCAGAGCCGAGAAGCCGCTATTGGCGTTTAGAGGTATCTCTCCCTTGACGCAACTGTCGACCTGCATAAGGTTGGCGAGAGAAAGATGCCGACTGGCCTTGGTGTTGAGATTACTGATGTTTGTATGATTGCGAAGATTGTGAATAGGAGGAGTAGCGTTGTTAGTATCCTCCTCTGTAGGTAGAAAAACCTTTTCCTCTTGCTCCCCGGAAAGACACTTTGCAATATCTCAATGTCCCCAAGGACCTTGCAGTTTGTGTACTTTTTGATGTCTTGTAGAGCATCGTCTATATGCTTGCCAAAAAGCATGTGTTCATCAAATGGCAAATCCAAAATCTTATTTTGCTCCAGCCTTGCCGTCTTAGGACAACTGACCCTGCCAATGCGCGAAAAGCAGTTGTGGCAAAGTCCATCGCACAATCGATAATTTCTGAGGAAGACTGCTCTTCCTCCTCTAGGATCTTCTTCGCGTCAGCCTTAGAACTATCTGACAGTTGATCTATAAATGGAGACAAGTAGCACCAAATTTCGCGATCATATCGTCCCAAAATGACAAGTGCATTGGCAGCTCTAACAAGGAGGCTGGACATAGAGGAAACCTCTTGCCCACATTGACCAGATGCCTGCTCTCCCTTACAGGTGGTGTGGTAAGTGGTGCCGATGGATTTTTTGACTTTCTTTGAGTCGCCTGAGAGATAACAGTGTCCGGCTTGGGTTGACCAACCAGGCAGGCGGGACTATTGTCACGAGCCCTATATTTTTTCTCCAGTCACGGAAGAAGAGGGATGACGGTAACTGGAGACTGTATCACTTTAATTACCTCACTCCATACATGCTCCACAATCAGGATAGAACAGATTGATTTTCTAGAACGCTCCTTGAAATCATAAAGAAAACAGTCCGACTGTACCACAGGAATGGGAAGGCCGAACCTCTTGGAAGATCTCTCCATAAGATTATGGAAACCTCCGATGTCTGCTGGAGGAGAATCTATAGGATCAGGTGATGGTGAAGCCGGATCTGGAATGATATATTCATCCCATTCCCTATCCGGATTAGGGACCTGTTCCACATTCCGGTCATCATCTGATGATCATCATCATCAACCTGCCCTGCGAAGATATTATGTTCCGATGGTTCCTGCTGCGGAGGTTGAGCCTCTGTAGCAGCAGAAGTAGACAGAGGTGGTGGTGGCTGTTGCATGGATAGTTGATCAGAGGCCTGAGAAGGAAATCTCCTCTTGTAATCCAACAACATGATTTGTAAATCACTTAAAAGTGAAGACGGCATAGCCACCATACCCTGATGTGACTGTTCTTGAGGTCTATCCTGTGGAGGGAATTGTTGTTGTTCTAAGTAATATTCATCAGAATCTGAGTCCTGGCATTTCACCTGAAGTTGGGATGGACTATACGCATCTCCATAAGGACCTTCTTCCTCCTCTGAGTATTCCCCGTCCAAAAGCAATGCTGGAGGCAATGGTGTCACCCTTAGCGGAGATGTCATTTCAGGAATAATTTGGAGTCTTTTGATAGAACTTTTGACTTTTTGTATCGACGACGTGGTCGTCGACGATGTCGTCGTCGAAGGAATCGTTGTCGGAAAAAGGACCGTCGTCGGCGATGGGCTAATCGTCGACCGTACCGTCGACGAGCTTGATGTCAGTACCATTGTTGCCGTTGACTGACATTGTCGTTGACGACGTCGTCTTCGTCGACAGCAAAGTCATTCTCGTCGACATTGAGGTTGTGAACATCGTCAACGACAATGACGTCGACATTGAGATTGTGAACATCGTCAACGACAATGTGATAGGAACCTGTAACGTCGACAGAGTCGTCCTCGAAGGAGCTGCAATAGACCCCGGGTGAATTTTAGATGCCGTCATCGACGTATCTGATGATGTCGTCGTCGACATCATTTCTTCTCAGATTTTTGCTCCTGAGGTGCAGATGTTGGTTTCTTGAACACTTTTGCCTTTTCAGTCGGTGGAGAGGCAGCAGAAGGTCCATGGCTCACCTTCTGAGCAGAAATAAACCTCAGGAACAAGTCCCTCCCTCTCCTTTACAACTCGGTGAGGAGATTTTTTGGGACAGGGCCTGTCAGACCTATCAGAGATCTTTTGAGAGGCCTTAGCAGGAGATTCAGTCGAAGTTGAAGGGGAAGACCTACCCCTCTTTTTAGACCTACTTGAAGATGTAGCTGAGGAGGAATCTCCACTGTCACTAGAAATTACTTTTTTCCGTGACTTCATCTTCTGTAACCAGGTCACAAGCTGTCCTTCCCTGTCTCTCAGAGTCTTAGTAGAGAAGATCCTGCAGATCTTACAATCAATGGCCTTGTGATCAGGGTACAAGCAATAAATGCAGTCCTTATGCTTGTCCTCAATGTAAAGCCATTTTTTTTTTTAGAACAAGTAGCACAGGCCTTAAATAAAGCCTTCTTTTCCTTATCTGACATCCTGAAGAGAATAAAGTTAAAATCCAAAAGTTGTAGAGAAATCTGAGCAGAGCTCAGTGGAGACTCCCTTAGCACAAGTGCGGTAGAAAATCTGAGACTCTCTCAGGAAGGTTCTATGGGGTGCGGCTAACCGGATTGGTTGTTACATGTTTTTGGGTTCTTTTACAAAAAGAGGTGGATATGCTACAAAATGAGAGGAGGCCTAGGCCTTTCCTTCTCTTTTGTACCTACTGCTATGTTATTTTTCATTTACCGAGGCTCCCATTCAGACGACGGGGAATGATACAAGCATGGGAATCTATGAAAGTTCCAATACTGGAGTAAATACGTTATTTTACCTGGCATAGCATAAAGAAGAAGGGTTTGCAAGTTTTCCCAGTCAGAAACCTTAAAGGTGATGTCCTGTCTCACGACACACAAATCTCTAGGCATGCAGTAAAGGCCAAATGCAAAGCTATGCAAACCCACAGTGGACATTGCATGCACTCCTCTGTAGTGTAGTACCTATTTTCCCTATAGGCCCTGCGCATTGAAATAACATAAACAGCAGTGTAGACGTAGAAGTGCGGTCTTCCAGGTCTCTACTGACTATGCTAAACTTAATTGGGTTTGTACCAACTAGCTCAGAGGTCACTGGAAACTTTCTTGACTGAATAGGGAGTGATCAGCTCCCCTGGCTCAGACAAGAAGGGATTCAGTTTTCCAACAACCGCATATACATGACAACTTTGCTCCTTAGAATAAGAGTCAATCTCTAGAGGTGTGTGAAACAATAGACAGCTATTTCACTCAGTCAGTTGTGCAGATTACTTTCACCAAGATGCAGAGAATAGAGAGACGGGCGTTTTCAATAAAAGGTATTATTTATTGAACAGTCTTTCTTCTCATGCAAGAGAAATGAATTGCCACAATTGCAAGACTTGTTATTATAAAAAGTGCGTACAGTAAAAGGAGGATTGTGAAATAATACTGTAAAAGCATTGATATGGTTTCTTAGCCATACAATAGTTAAAATGAATAAAATATATACATTCATATATACATTAGGCTAACGTACTCAACTGGTGCTTCTAAGTACGCCTACCCCAATGTACCCGACCTAAGCCGAATACTTGGACGGGAGTAAGTAAGTAGCAGTTTAGTTAAGTTGGTTTTGCCAAGGATTTGCTTCAAGAATTCTCTCTAAGGGTTTAGTCAACACTATACCTCTGGAATAGAATGTTGGAGGTCTTGTATCTCCTTTCAGGACTCGATATCCCAGTCACTCGCAAGAGTAGGCTGGAAACGCCGGAGCTGGATTTTCTCGGCAAGAGAAAAGACAGCGTCTCTTACAGCGCGTCAAGGAGGAGGAGGGGCAGCGTCCGTGGGCTGCTTGTATCTACTGGGCTCTGCAAGGGACAGCTGTTCTGCTCCTGTATTCACCACACCATCGTTATCGACGTCGCGTTTGCTTAAGGCAACGTTGGTAATATTTATACCTGAAAGGTACCTTGTTTGACGTAAGTTTTTGGACATAAGACGTCAATAAGGATGTCACTAGGAAGTGATCGTCCTTTCAGTGCTCATTAGAGTTCTATTACTAATCAAAACATAGCAAGCGGGGCTTTCCCAGGTTGCTGGGTTTTATCTTGTTGAAGAACTCGGAGTGTAATCTAGGAATCTAAGATAGTGGCTTCTGCTGTGTCATCTACTTAATGAGCTGCCGGGCGAGTTTCAGAAATATGGCTGAAAATATGGCTCTGATCGTTTATGCTATTATAGGGGTATGAATGGATTATAGCCGTAGAGGGGCATAAGGTCACAGTATTGATCGGGGCCCTAGATTAGAACACGACACCCACTCCACGAATTTATGTCCATTAAATTACTAAAAACTAAAGCAATAAGATGTATGTGTAACATTACCACCCCAAAATACATATTCGCATTTGAAATGGCTTATTTGAAATACATGGAAATATAGGTACTGTACGTCTTTAAGCATAGAAATCATTCAAAATTATAGCATATGTAATCCGTGAACGATTTTGCGAAAAAAAAAAATTACACATGAAATATCTCTTTATACAGAAAAGAAGGGCGAGATAATTTCATCACATAGAAATGCAATTGCTGTAACATGTGCTAGAGGCTGAGGTAAAGTTATTTTGTCTCTAGATTTACCTAAAAATAGAAGTTCTGTTCTTTATGAATAGTTCTACTTTAAGCAAAGAATTTGCGCCAGAAAAAGGTAAATATTTTGAAAAATGTTCAAACCAAAAAAAAAAACTTTTCATAGTGAACGGGGGAATAGACTTCCAACGCTTTTCAGTAGTTTTTGTTGATCAAAACTGAAGGCCGAATTCAGAGTTCATGGGAACGCTGTGTGTCGGAATGTTTTCCAAAAATTATTATTTCTGTTCAGGGGAGAACATCATATCAGACAGGCTCTCAAAGAATTGGTCTACAAAATCAGGTGACAGTTCGACCAAGTTCGATAACGCTGTAACCTGGCAGGTGTGAGAATGATTGCTATCATCGGTGTCTGGATCAGCAATGCTCACAGAAGGTCGTACCTGGGTGATGTTGCTTTTATTTCTTGCTCCACTGTCACCACCTAGTCGTAGCACAGGAGTCTCAACGAATGCCGTCATCAGGATTGGTAGCCGCTGGGGACAACACAGAGCATGAGCCGTTACAGGACTTAGCAAAGTATCGATATCCATTGGTACTGCTGATGGAAGTGCAAGACCGGTGTCCAACACGCATTCATCTCTGCATAGCATACATCGAAGCACAGGTAAGATGCAGGTCTGCCATATAGGTCTGAATGAAAGAAACCAGGTCATGTTCAGATCTCTCAGCCTGGCCAATCCAAGGACTCTAGTTATGCGGTCCCGGTAGCGTACTGCTAGGATCGTTTCTTCCATCCTTGCCGGAGTCATGTCTGTGTTTTGGCTTGCCATATCGGAGCAGGAGGGTCAAAAATAAAATACCTGCTACAAGTCCCAAAATCAGGGGTATGCCGCCTAAGACTGAATGGGCAAAATTGGGAATGTTTCCCAGAATTGCTTTGAATGGTGTTAACAGTCCCGAAAAAATCGTCTTAAATACGCCTGGGATGCCTATGGCACTGGACATATTTAGAATTTGGCTAAGCATTTCTGTGAAATGCACGGGGCAATTTGTTGATGAAAGGTCATGAATCTCCGAAGCCGTCCTTGCAACTTGGAGATCATACGTCTCTTTTGATGACGTAATGGGCACTGTTGTCTGCAAAAGCACAGACTTCATTCTGCTTAAAGTATCAATTCGTATAGAAGAGACATTCAAACGAGGCCATATGGGAGTCTCGGAGTCTCCAGGGCCGTTTGGAAACAATGCTTGCATACAGCATTTGACCATGGAAGTTACTTGTACAAGATATGCTTTCCCTGGCATAAGGCCACAACAGCTGTGATCCGTTATTAGAATGTAACTCCTGTTCGAGAGTTGCTTAAAGAAAGGCTCTATCTGCTTTGCAGGTGTGACATGTTGGTGGCATGAAAGGTTCTTTGAATTTCCTTCACAGGCCCCGTGTAAATTAATACCTTGGCACAAAAGTATACCGCTTAGTGAATGTTTGCAGTTTTCACCACTAAGAAATACATTTTTGTTGCGGTCACTATAGCATGTGTGTGTATATGGTAATTTCCATGCTGACTTAATGTACCCTTTACCCAATCGTTCATACTGGCCAGTCGGTATGTATTCAAGGCAATTTTTAAATCGGAAAGTTGTTAACGGAATTGTGATAATCCTGTTTATTATCCATTCAATGACAGGACTTTCTGACATTGTCAATGGTAATCTCTCAAGTTTTTCGATGCTCAGGATTGTATAGTCTGCTCCTTTCTGTGCCAAGCTTATTTGTTTATCAGTAAGGTTAAAGATGGAAAATAATGACGTTGTGTTGATTAAACGCCATGGCACATAGCCTGAACGAAGATTTTGCAGCGTCCAGCCTAACTGTACAATAGAACGCAATTGTGACTGGCCATGCTGTAACATTAGCAAGTCTTTGTCTATTATATCTATGGCAGATGATACAATATTGTCCAGTGAATATATTCTGGAGGACAGAGTCATTAACCCATTGTCCACAACAGAAAGTGATTTTTCCAAATTAATACGATCAATTTCTCGTATTTTTTCAGCTGTTTCAATTTGAGTTACTTTCTAAGCCTCGTTGTAAGCCGCATATATACTGGTCGCTATGAAACGTTTTTGACGCTGTCTGCGAGGTCCCAGAATGAAATCGCGCAAATCAGCACCATCTTTAAGGAAAGGTAAGTGCTGCTTAATTTCTGCCAGTGTGGATGATTCTAGCCATTCGAGGCACAGCTTCCCTACACTGTATGTTGTTACTATCCCTGGATGTTGTCTCTGGGAGTATCTAGGGTCTGGTCTGTACATTGTTAACCCCTGTGTTTTGTTCAGGAATCTATCTTGACAGTTATTCGTGTCAGTAGGCCAGATTAACCACTTTTTCCAATCAGGATGTGTTCTGTTTAGATGTAAAATTCGAGATACGTCTATTTCAACTTCTGTTGTTGCATTATCAGGTATTGGATTTGGAATAGACGGTTTGTTAAGGTCTTTAATCTTAGCTAGGCCAAGACAGGTTGTTTGGTGAATCGTGTCATTTAAGAACATTATTTGTTCTGGGATCATGCAGGCTCGAAGTAATGCTTCTAGGCCTTGTACCTGCCAATCTTTTGTACCCCAGATGGTTTTTGTTTCAATGTTATTTTTCCAAAAATCATTTTTTCATAAAATGCTTCTGAATATATCAATTTAGTATTTGTCAACATTGTTTTCAATCATGTTTTATCCAACAGTTTAAAATAAAACGTTTCTGCATCACTTGTATTAAACCCTGAGAAGTACTGGAATTTCTCATAGAATGTTTTAGAACTGCTTTTAAGTGGAGTAGCACAATGTTCCCATTGGTTATATTTAAAAACATTTCTAGGTTGTGCAGATTTATGTAAGTAATGGTCTCCGTAATGTGAGAAGCAATACATTTGTTCATAATTAGACGAACCTTGTAAATAATCATGTTCTGTAAATCTTGCTGACAACACTAAATCAGACATCATATTATTTATACTTTCAAAATCCCAATCATCAGAAAATGTACTTGGTTTTACAAAGTCACTTAAGGAAACCTTGAACTGGTGGGGATATTTCAGGATTTCAACCGGACCATATACTTCATAGTCAGTTTTGTCCCATACTACCCCGCAGGGTATTGGAATGGCTGTGACATTTACTGTTGATAGTTCTCTTTTCTTCACGTGGGATGATTTGTGTGGTTTTAGGACCAAGTTGATGTTCTGACTTGCTGTATCCATTGAACTGTATTTTCCCTCAATGAATTTTCCCAAACAAAGTACCATGATGAGCCAAAGCAGGAGGAAAAATACACCTAGACCAAATCAGAACTCTAACCATGGAGAAATAAGGTAAATTTCCTTGAGTTGATGAAAGAGTTCTGTTGCTTTTTCTTTAAAAGTCTTTGTTTCTGGCGTTACTTCAGGGTTGCTTAGATCTTCAGAAAAGTTATCGAAATTGATGAAGTAGCCAGAGGCAGTTCTGTCAATTGTTGGAATTGCTTTCTCAATTTGTCTTTCGGTAGCACATTCTGATACCACATCATTGTAGACTGGTGTTTCTTGACGAACTGATTCAATCTGTGTTTCAAGAGGCACGAGTTCCATGGCATTATTGCATAGTCCCTCTCTGTGCACTGCAGGTTTATCAAATGTGATTAGTCTTTCAGTTTGAACCTCTTGAATTGTTGCAAATTTGGGTATTCTGTTATTTCTTGGGAGTCCACTGGGCCTACTGTTGATTATAGGCCACATGCTTGTGGTTTTACCAGGTCGATTGATACAACTCGGTTCTCCTTTTTACCAGCAAGAGGCGGTAGTACTACTGATCTTGTTCCGTTGATTGCCAAGACAGGTACTGCTTTTCTGTAAGAAGGCCCAAATTCCTTCTTCACCGCTATTTTTTCTCTGACTAGATCCCCAATCTTTGGAATCCAGACAGGTCTTGCTGGGGCTGGTGGTGCCTCTTCAGTGGTAGGTGGCTGCTGCTTTAACTTTATGTTGCTTAAGGATATTCTTGTTTCATTCAAGTCCTGTAAAACAGCCAAACGGTCTTTGATATCAAAGTCTTTATTCTTAATTTCTACCACTAATGCCTGACTATCGAGGTCATGAACATGCATTCTAGTTCCGAACAATAGTTCGTACGGGCTGAAACCTTTTAGAGAATTTCTTGGCATATTGATAAGACTAAGCTGGACACTTATTAAATGTTGTACCCACCCATCACCCGAACCTAATACCTTCGCTGATATAGATTGCTTTATGTCCCGGTTTTTTCTTTCCACTACACTGTTCCCTTCGGGGTGTGATGGACAAGAGTATCGCAACCCAACGCCCATACTGGCCATGGCCTCCTTATAAGCTCGAGAGCTGAAAGCAGGACCCTGGTCAGAATGGAACATGGCAATTGCGTATGTGGCGATAAAGACTCGCAGAGCTTTTATAACAGTTTTGGCGTCAGCCGAGCGCTGGGGCCACATTTTTAAGTGAATTTTAGTCTTAAACAATTATTAGGACGCTGGCTTGCATATAGACAGCATTACCCTGTCTATAAACGGTAACTGGGCAACAGACTGGACTGGTTCATTACTGCTATCTCTGCTGCAGTCTTGACAGTTTTTTACATATATTTGATGTTGCACGCTCATCCCCGGCCACCAGTACTCTGATTGTAATTTAGTCAGAGATTCCTTCATCTGTTTATGCCTTGGACCTTCACCCATGTGTGCGTCTGCTATTAATAACTTTCTCCGGTTCGTGTTTGGAATTACCCTATCCCCCACTCCAGGGATTCGAGCAAAAGGAACGGAGTTTGCATCAATTACGTATGCATAATTGAGTGGATAGTTCACGGGTAGTGCTGCACAGTTGCTTTTTAAGGACGTTTTTACTGCCAGCATGGTTTCCCCGCCTATGTATTTTTCTGAACGCTTTTTTTGTGGCTACGGAAGCCGGTTTACTTGCTTCCGCTGTGGCTGTAATAGCCAAGGAATTCCCTGCAACGTGAACGCCATCACGTTGATGACTCAGAGTGTGTATCACGTGAGTCTTTTGTAGTTCTTTCTGTAAAAGAACTACCTGTTTCCAAAGCATTTTATGCTTGATTATGGCACCTGTGTCATCTTTGTAATCATTTCTAACCCAGCTCTGCAATTTATTATTGTGAGAGTTGACACAAAAATGCGAATCTCACACGATTAGTGTCGGGAATTCACGTTCTGCATTTTCAAGCGCCATCTTTAAAGATCTGATTTCAGCTCTCTGAGCCGAACAGTTTCTCACTGATTCAGTTTTTGTTATTTTCGGTCTGAATTTACCGCACAGCCAGTGACCTTTAACAATCGCGCAGGCTGCATCGTAGGATTTATTTTCTACATTGTAGTGCTGTACAAATCTGTCTGTGTAGATTATACAGGAGTATTGTTGTAGAGGAAGAATTTCGATTGGCAGAGGATATTCTTGTTCATAAGTTAAATCATTCAGTTTTTTCATGTGCGGGGCGAAATAGTATTTCACATCTTCCGCTCCAAGAGAATTTACACACTGTATCCATTTCAGATCCAGTGACACTGTAGGCAGGTTTACTGGGCTGAATAGCGCCTCGAAGGCGGATTCCGCTGTGAGGACATTGATCCTTTTGCCAGGTGCTAGTTCTCGTTCATTCGCTATTGCAGTTTGTACTGCTTTCACAGTATTTTCTGTGAGACTGAATGTTTTTTCTGCTTGTGTGTACAAGTGTGATTTGTAAGCAATTTGTACAGTTTCTCCCTCATTAGAGGTTAGGTACGTGAATCCGCATCTTCCTGGGATGACTTTGATTACAAGGATTCGTTTATTGTCACGTGTATCCAATTTTGTTTTTGCTAACATGTCTGTTTGCAGTGATCTCAAAATTTCTGTGTGTTTTTGAGTCCAGTTGATTGGTTTAAAATCAGGTTTAATTAGTTCATAGAGAGGTTTAACCCTCTCCGCATAATTTAGAATGTAAGTTCTTCCGAAATTCAGGAAACCTAGAATCGATTGTAAGTTCTTCAGCGTTTTTGGTGCTTGGAGTACAGCGCACTTCTCTAAGAAGTTGTCCGCTAGGCTTTTTCCTTCACTTGATAATTTGTCTCCTAAAAATAATACTGTCAGATGGGCAATTCGAGACTTTTTAAAGTTGAATTTGTAACCCTCTGCTGCGAAACCAAGTATTATGGTGTTCACCCTTTTCAAGTGAGTCTCCAAGTCGTCATCTGTTAGATAGATGTCATCGACATAAGATAATGCCTCATCATCATATATTTGTAGTAACTCTGTTACTCTGGCTGAAAATAGTCCTGGGCTGTTCTTGAATCCCTGTGGGAGCCTACAGAAATTTTTCTGAGACCCATTACTGAGAAAGCGGTCAAGTATCTGCTTTCTGGTGCAATATTTTGACAAAAGAAACCATTTGATATGTCTAATGTCGTTTTATATTTTTTACAAACTATGTTATTTATTAGTGCAGCACTATGCGAATTTTGTACTGCAAATGTTTTGCAACATGAGTTAAGGTGTCTGTAGTCCCAAGACTAGACGATATGAATCGTCCGGTTTGGAGACAGGAAACAAAGGATTGTTCATTTGAGAGGTGCATGTTTCAATCACCCCCTGGTATTCAAGTTGATCTAAAATCTCCCTGACTTGTTTTTTAGCTTCTTGCTTAATTGGATACTGCCTTTGTGAAGTCGGTTGACTTTTTAACTGGATTTTGTGAGGAGGAGTGTCCTCATCCCATCCTACATGATTTTTTATATAATGCTGGTGCCTGGGCCACTGCCCATTTTCTTGCGTATATATATTTAGTATGAATCGGAATGTGATTCGAGAAGGCAGGCATAATCATTTCTTCGCCACGAGGGAACTCCCTGACAAACTCTGGGGGCCAATCTTTTTCAGCTAACAGGATGTCATAGCCTTTTGAGAGTTTATCCCAAAATAGACCCCTTATTTTCCTGGTCTCATCTCCCTCTATAAGCAGTGTTATTTCGTATATCTTATGAGGTTCGCTAACTCTGGTATCGGCAGTTTCTACTTGAATGTATTCATTCGTGTCCACTGTCTCCAGATGACTCATCAGGATCTTGCGAGCTATGGTGATTTCTGCTGCGCTGTCTAGCATTGTCTGTGCCCACTCCCCGTTTTTCAGCTGTGTCCTCAGTATTCTCTGCATGTTCGATTACTCTAATACTGGCTACCTTCTTTCTTGGAAATTTAGATTTTTTACTTTGAGCAGGTTCCTTGTCTTTGGACTTGGTGTTCTTCCCTGGGTCTGACCGTCCTCTTCTTTCCGATTTCTGTGAAAAAGATCGAGAGGGACGTGTATCAATACTGTGATATCTATCAGGCTTCTTCAAGTTATCCCTATTTCTAAGGTTATATCTTTTCTCAGAGGGCTCCCTCTGGGGAGATTGGTGTTCTCGAGTCGGAGTTCTTTCCCTCCGTCGAGGAGACCTTCCTCTGGACTAGAAAACTTTTTCCTTGGGAGTATATTGTTTATTTCCATCCCAGCTCTTTTTAGGAGTGTTTGAATTATTTTTATTAAATAATTTTTCAGGATTTTCGAGTAGTTGGGGTTTTACTGGTTTCCCACCCAAGCTGTCTCTACCTAATTCTTCATAACATTTTTCTATAATTCTGGCAAGCTCAATTGGTTGATCTGTTATATCTGTTTCCTTCAATTTCTGGCGGATCGCCACAGATGCTGCTTCTCCTTTTATATTGGCTAGTAATATAGCCGAGACCTGCTTGAAGTCTTTCAGTAATTTCATACCAAGAGTTAAAGCAGGTTCTGGACCGTATTCATTCTGAATCTGTTTTAGCACTTCTGGTATTACCGCCATTGACGGAACACCATGTGTTTTTGTGTAAATGGAAGCAAAGACTGTACCCCAAGTGTCACAGTCCTCCACGTGTGGTGCGACCCCCATTGGAAGGCAGATGGTCAGAATTCTGTGTTTCTCAATAGGGGTAGTATTCGGAAATACTGCCTCTATTTGAGTAATTTTCTGCGCTAACCAGAAAGGAATTTGTTCCCGTTTTATGGGTGCTTTACCAAGACTTGATTGTATGTTCTGTTGTGTAATTTTATTTGTGTTCCCCTGATTAGGGGTCAGCTGTGGGATATTAACAGCTGTTTGGTCTGTTGCAGTCCGCATTAAATATTGGACTAATTGTCTATGTATTTTAATTAATGTTTTTAGCTGTGCTAAAAGTTCTTCTCTAGACATTTTTGCAATGTCCGGATGTGGTGTGTAGCTGGCTAGAACCGGCCACGTTGCTCCTGGTCTACCTAGTGGACCGAGCCTGGTAATATGATCATTGTGTTTTAGGGCGCCTTTAAACCAGAGCAGGTGCTCTTGGTATTTTAATGGGATTTCAATCTCCTCGAAAGGAGCGTACTCATCCGGTGGTTCCCCTATTTTGTAATAGTGGAACTCGTTTGTTGCAGCGTTTGCCACTGGAAATTTTATCCATGAATAGAATACCTCTGTCTGCCGATATTCGTGTGCCTCTATCACGAAGACGACTGTGCCACCTTGTGTGGTCAGTCCATTTTCTATAAGTTTTGACGTTATAGTTTTTCTTATGTTGACCGGGATGATTATTGCACCCGGTGGGTAAATTCCTGTTTCATCGGAAGCCTGCTGAGTCGCATTTACTGCGGCATCAACGGTTCCGTTGTTCTCTTCTGACATTTTACTGTCAGGAAGGTCTTTTGCAGAGCAGGTCTCCAAGGAGACAAAGATTAGGTGCACAATATTTTGGAACACTGTATCCTTCAACGTTGAATAAACCAGAGCTTTACATAGGAATCTCTTCCTACTAAGTTCGGGCGGATTTTAACCTTTCACCCACTCCAGACGTCTATTGGAGTATTTACGGTAGAATGGGTCTGTGTGAAAGTGCACGACTGAGTTACTCTAACGTCTTGCGTTAGTTTTATTGCCTTACCAAACGTTGGGCCCCATGTAGTGTAGTTCCTATTTTCCCTATAGGCCCTGCATATTGGAATAACAAACAGCAGTTTAGACGTAGAAGTGCGGTCTTCCAGGTCTCTACTGACTATGCTAAACTTAATTGGGTTTGTACCAACTAGCTCAGAGGTCACTGGAAACTTTCTTGACTGAATAGGGAGTGATAAGCTCCCCTGGCTCAGACAAGAAGGGATTCAGTTTTCCAACAACCGCATAAACATGACAACTTTGCTCCTTAGAATAAGAGTCAATCTCTAGAGTCGTGTGAAACAATAGACAGCTATTTCACTCAGTCAGTTGTGCAGATTACTTTCACCAAGATGCAGAGAATAGAGAGACGGGCGTTTTCAATAAAAGGTATTATTTATTGAACAGACTTTCTTCTCATGCAAGAGAAATGAATTGCCACAATTGCAAGACTTGTTATTATAAAAAGTGCGTACAGTAAAAGGAGGATTGCGAAATAATACTGTAAAAGCATTGATATGGTTTCTTAGCCATACAATGGTTAAAATGAATAAAATATATACATTCATATATACATTAGGCTAACGTACTCAACTGGTGCTTCTAACTACGCCTACCCCAATGTACCTGACCTAAGCCTAATACTTGGAAGGGAGTAAGTAGCAGTTTAGTTAAGTTGGTTTTGCCAAGGATTTGCTTCAAGAATTCTCTTTAAGGTTTTAGTCAACACCATACCTCTGGAATAGAATGTTGGAGGTCTTGTATCTCCTTTCAGGACTCGATATCCCAGTCACTCGCAAGAGTAGGCTGGAAACGCCGGAGCTGGATTTTCTCGGCAAGAGAAAAGACAGCGTCTCTCTCAGCGCGTCAAGGAGGAGGAGGGGCAGCGTCCGTGGGCTGCTTGCATCTGCTGGGCTCTGCAAGGGACAGCTGTTCTGCTCCTGTATTCACCACACCATCGTTATCGACGTCGCGTTTGCTTAAGGCAACGTTGGTAATATTTATACCTGAAAGGTGCCTTGTTTGACGTAATTTTGTGGACATAAGACGTCAATAGGGATGTCACTAGGAAGTGATCGTCCTTTCAGTGCTCATTAGAGTTCTATTACAAATCAAAACATAGCAAGCGGGGCTTTCCCAGGTTGCTGAGTTTTATCTTGTTGAAGAACTCGGAGTGTAATCTAGGAATCTAAGATAGTGGCTTCTGCTGTGTCATCTACTGTAATAAGCTGCAGAGGCGAGTTTCAGAAATATGGCTGACAATATGGCTCTGATCATTTATGCCATTATAGGGGTATGAATGGATTATAGCCGTATAGGGGCATAAGGTCACAGTATTGATCGGGGTCCTAGATTAGAACACAACACCTCCTTCCTCAGGACAGGATACAGTCAACCTCCTGCTGCCATTATTGCATCACAAAGTCCTCCGGTATGGATGAATACATAGTAAAAGTCTGCCTTGGTGTTATGATCTGTTCTACTGTAGACTGTAATTTTCAAAATTCACCTAAACAGCACTTTTTGTTTAGCCATGATTGTTTCTGGATTGCTGTTTTCTCTGCCAACTACATCAATTCCTCATAACATCGATCTTCATGAGCAGTCCCATGTCCAAAATTGGTGAACTGTATTCGCATCTCTCACACATTCCCCTCCCACATTCCTGTTGGAATAATCCATATGTCCAGCAATTACTCTACAGTGATTTGAGGATGTAACATGAAAATGAATTCAAGTCTAGAACAGATCGTTTTACCCTCAAAACCAAAATGTAATTAACTCCAGAATGTGACTGCAAATACGTCAGAAAAACTATTTTACTGTTTGGCTGTCCACATCAAGAAGCACATTTTGACAACAGCGAATACATTATTAAATAATCATGTATTTGTAGTCGATACTGAAAATGTTCTGCGAAGTTCCAACGTTCACCTGGTAAACTGCTAAGTTTAGATTTTCTCCAATTCACATTTAAAAAAAACATACATATAAACAAACATCTCACTTGGATTAGATATTGGAGATACAGAAGTGCACCTGTCCTACGGATTTATACCTTAATGAATCAATGTGCTTATCGATCAGATAGATAAAAAAACATCTCTGCAGGGCCTTCTAAGGAACAGGGGCCACCTGCCGCACATGGGATGGGGGCGGGCAATGCACCCGCAGTGGAGCAAGATAATCTATTATGAGACCATACAGAGCACCCATATTAAATAGCATTGAAGGCAGGGCCAACATTACAAGACCCTCAATACAATATCTGCCCATGCTTGCAAATTATCTGCAATACTACCCAAGGCAGACCACACCTCTACCATCCAGAAGGAGCTAGTACCACAGATAGTGTGCCCCGATAGTGCCTTGATGGTGTTTGACAAATCTTTCCTACTCTATATGTAAAGAGTGGTAGTTGGAGAATAGTTAATTCAGAATGCATTGCCCAAGGTCTGTGGATTTAGGTATCTGAAGTCAAAGCGTTAGCACTTTACGTTTTATTTTTTCAAAAGGAGAATAGACTTGTGGCCCAAAAAGTTGTTCCTTATCGAAAGGCAAGTCGGGGAGGTGCTGTTGCACTTTAGGCTGGAATCTAGACGCCAGGCATGCAGTGGGTGTCCGTTTCCCAGGAAGCAGTATCAGCGGCACTGAGGGTGCATTTGATTTTGGCTTTTAAAATTATTTGACTCTCCTGAACAATCACACTGCCTGGCTTTTTATCTGGAAAATGCTTGATGAGCTCCTCCATTTCCATCCACTGATACAGATCATATCTACAGACCAAGCCAACGGAGTAAGTGATGCACCATTTTTTCTCCTCCCTAGGAGTGATTACTTGTACCTTGCATCAGTCCATAAGGTTCTCCATAGAGCATTTGAGCATGTTCTTGTAACATTTGCATGAACTGCATGGACCACTCAATCTTCAAAAGCATTTTGAAGCCCCCCTCCTCTTCCAGCACATGGAGCTTGACCTTAATGTGGTCTGCCATTTGTTGGATGACTGCGTGGTATGCAGTTGTCATTGGGCAGGGATGGTTTACATTGATATGGTTCCTAAGATGGGTTGTCTGCCATTAAAGTCATGCCAGGGGTGATCACTCTTATCTGCGGACATTGGCTCCTCACATAGTTCTGGCTTATCTGCAGGTGCCTTATGGTCTGAGTCTATGAGCCGTCCAGGAGTATAGACGGCGCTGAGAGTGGTGAACATGAAGATGACAGTGCTTGTGGTGGTGTGGGATCTCTTCTATGGCTTAAGCCCGAAGTTCCGCTGAAATTGCCTCCAAATCGGCATTTCTTTTGCGAGTGGCTAGCCCAAATACAGAAAGTATTGCAAGGATCTGACCTGACAATGGGTCTGTATAAATTCACTGAAGCAGTACATCAGGCTGCTTGCATTTGTCTTCAAGAATGGGATTGCTTGGAGCCAAGACCTGCTTCAAGGTTGGCTTCAGAGTCAACTTTGTGTTCCAAGGCAGGGTAAGTGGACTCTCAGAATCGCTGCGAGGAGCACTGATCTCCGGCGAGCGAGAGTCTCTGGCATTGTAGGTGTTTTCTGAATTACAGGGCTCTGGGAACAGTGGCAGGCGCCAACTGTCAAGGTCTCTTTGAAGGCCATTCTGGGCTCCAGTCACAGCTCTATCATGGTTGCTGCTTTCCCTAGACCAGATTCAAGATCCAAACCTAGATAGGCTCGGTTCGAGGTCGAAACGTTGAGAAAAGATTCTCTATGTTGAGCCGCACTGGGTGAGCCATGACCCACCAAGCTGACACCACAAATGTCACTCTTTACCAAGAAGCATACCTGCTGCTGCCACACCATTCTTCATGTTACTGTCTCCCCAGACCTCCCAGCAGTCTGGGCCTTACCACAGCATTGCCTTGCTGCTTCCATCAGCAGTTCCCCATTCCAGCGCTCCATTGCTGACAGCATGCTGTTTATCAATCTTTATTGCAAAGGAAACATGGTAGTCCTCAGAAAGGATATATCTTAATAGAAATAGAAGCTTCGACTCTGCTTACAACCAAGGGGTGGAGCTAATTCCTTATTCTCTCAACTTTGTTGTGTTTTTCCAGAAAAAGGGTGTGTACATGTCCCACGTTATGGGAGAGAATGTTACACTGATGATCCTATTGCCACATCAAGTACAAAAGGGTAGATTTCCCATGTTCTTACCATTTACTCCTCTTTCATTATAGGAAGGAGGTAATCGATAAGCTCAAAGAAACACAAGCCAAATAACTCCCCTTTCAGTAGTATGAACTATGCAAGGAGAGTAAGCCAGCAAAAACAGCATTTGCTGTAGGTGATTGGGCTTTCGGCAGAAGAAGAGTCTAGGACCTGCAGACTAGGACTGAAAGTGGCTAATGGGCCAAGTTATGGTGGAAAAGAAAATGTACAGAAATTACTATTGGGCATTGTTTTTCCTTTAATTCGGCTGCCATTTGGAATCTCACTCAGGCAAAAACAATCTATGAAAGACTAGAAGATGCTCTGGAAGGTTTTTAGCAACCTTTCTCTCCAATTGTTCTAAAGCAAAGAGTATCCAGTTGATGGATTCTCAGTAGTTTGACACGGGATGCCTCATTCTAACTTGGATTATAGCAGGTGTAGGCATAAACAAAAGGCAAAAGATTCCGACATGCAGGAGCCACATTTTTGCCACCAGTTCTGAGATTCTTTAGTCTCTAATCCCATTCTCTCTTTGTGATCAATGGCTATAAGATCAATACTCACAAAAAAATGGAACAAGAGGTCCTTCTTTGCTTCCTCTACAGTGCATCGCACGCTGGAGGAGAAATTGAAGCTTGCTGTGGCATTTGGACACTTCTTGGACTGTCAAGTCTATGAGTTAGTTTTTAAGACCGATTCTGTGAGAAAAATATCATCCTTTCGGCTCACTACCCAGCTTTGGGCATAGGGACCTAGGGACCTCTGGGTCTTTCAATCTGTACATCCATTCCTCCACTATGCTTCTCCGCCACCTCACAAGAAACATGTTATGGAGAATAATGGCTAATATTTTTTTTAAGGCCAAAGTTTGGGAAACATGATAATTTCGATGGAATTGAAGGTGTCCTTCTTCCAGTCGATACTAGGGTGCTATGACCAGTGCTTTCCCGTAAGACTGAAGTGCCAAAATCTGCACATGACCGGGGAAATCTCTAAAATTCCATTCTTCTCAAAAGGTTCAGAGGGTTGACATTTTACAGGCCCAGGATGAATTGATTTGTCCCACCATCAATCCTCTAAAGCAACCATTTGTGTCCGAGTCCATCTAACTGAGGCGGAAGCCCTGCATCTTCGGTTTATGTGCCTTATGCTACAGAGGGAAAATCTCTTGCCATGGTTTGCAGAAAGATATGTAGAACTCCAGATTGTGCCACATTTGGCACACATCAGAAGTAGGAGCAAGACATCGCCACTACTCCAAATGCAACTCAGGAGATCAATTTCCACTGCTATTGCAAAGCTATGCATCTTACTATTTATACAGCACTTCATACTGCCGTCTGGGTTTGCAAAGCACTCTGATTTGCATCATGGAAGCTACGTTCTAGCAGGAAGGTCTACTGTTTGCTCCTTCTGGCCAGAACAAAAAATACAAGGAAAGAGACTTGGCTACAAAAGCAGCCAAACCCTCATGCCATTTTACAGTCTACTAAAGTCAGGTCCAGTGCTCCAACACCCAGGACAATCGGGTGCCACAGCGCCAGCCCACTCAGAATTAGGAGAGGAATTCTATTTGGGAATACTGCTTCACCTCACTCGCAATCAGGGCAAGATATCTTAAAGAGTTAAACACTGATGGCCAGGTCACAGGTTCAAATCACAACTCAGCTTTCCAAAATACTACAGGTTAGCATATGGAAGAAATGCGTTACTTACCTGTAACAGCAGTTATCCAGTATTGGTGTCTTTCATAGATTCACATGCCTGAATCATTCCCCGTCGCCGAGACGGGAGCCTCCGGTACATAAAAAAGTAATGTCCTATAGACATACATAGAGAAAATAGGCCTAAGGGCCTCCCCTTAGTAGCCTTTCTTTGTCCTTATGTAAAAAGGACCAAACTCTCACAGTCAGCCAATCAGCTCCGACCTCCCTCTAGAACCTTCCTGGGAGGAGCCTCAGTCCCTCAGATTTTCGTACGCACCCAGCTAGGTTAGCGTAATACAGTCAGAGAAGGATGTGAGTCCTTCCAGGGGAGGCGGGAGGGTTGCATGTGAATCTATGAAAGACACCAATACTGGATAACTGCTGTTACAGGTAAGTAACGCATTTCTTATCCAGTATTTGGGGTGTCTTTCATAGATTCACATGCCTGAATCAGAGTAGTTAGCAATCAGATATGCACATGTGTGATGTAAAGTCGCTATGCAGACATGTTAGACAATGCATATATTATCATATAACATGGGAACAGCATAATGGAACATCACAAGAGCAAAGAATGTGCATACCTGGATGGCGGGATGTAGGAAGGCTCACCTCACTGAAAGAGATGGCGAAGCACCCCCTGGCCCACTGCCGCATCCTTCTGAAGTTCGATATCCAGGCAGTAGTGCCTGGAGAAAGTGTGCGGTGACTTCCAGGTCGCCGCTCTGCATATGTCCAAGATTGGCACTCCAGCGAACAGTGCTGCTGACGTGGACATCGCCCTGGTGGAATGAGCAGTAACATGATCAGTCAAAGGCCGTCCGGCCTTGTCGTGGCAGAATGCAATCGCCGAGGAGATCCATCTGGAGATGCTCTGCTTTGTAAGAGGCAGGCCCATTCGTGGTCTGCTGTATGCTACGAACAGTTGTGAAGACTTCCTGAGATCCTTAGTTTTATCCAGGTAGAACTTTAGGCATCTTTTGAGATCCAAAGAATGCAGTTCTCTTTCTGCTGCTGTGGAAGGGTTCGCAAAGAAGGACTTAAGGACAATCGGTTCATTGAGATGAAAGTCCGAAGGCACCTTTGGTATGAATTTAGGGTTCGGTCTCAGCACCACCCTGTCCTGTCTGAATTGCATATATGGTTCCTGAATGGACAAGGCTTGTAGCTCGCTAACTCTCCTGGCCGATGTTAGAGCGAGCAAGAGCGCCGTTTTCCAGGAGATGTATTTGATAGATGCTCTATGAATGGGTTCAAACGGATGTCTCATAAGTTGGTTGAGTACCAGATTCAGTTGCCAGGTCGGAGGGACTTTCCGAGGCCTCGGAAAGGATCTGTAGAGCCCCTTCAGGAATTGCTTGACCAGCCTACTCGACCACAGAGAAGGCCCTGTGAAAGTTCTGGTGAACCTAGAGATAGCTGCCAGGTGAACCTTAATGGATGCATGTGCCAGTCCTGACTGTGCCAAATGTAGGAGGTATGGTAATATCTGTTCAGGGGTGACAGCGAGTGGTTGCCGGCCCTGGTCTGAACACTAAATGCAGAACCTTTTCCACTTGAGAGAGTAGGTTTTGTTTGTACTGTCCGCTCTCGCTTTCGCCAGGACATCCCTGCAGTCCTGTGGGATATTTAGGTCCCAGAACTCTCTGTGCTCAGGAGCCAGGCTGATAACTTGAGCGATTGGAGGTTCGGGTGTTGTACCTGTCCGTTGGACATCGTTATGAGGTTCGGGTGCTGCCTCAGACGAATCGGTGACCTGATGGAGAGGCGAAGCAGATCCGAGAACCAGTGTTGTCTCGACCAGAACGGGGCAATCAGGATCAGGGTACAGGGCTCCGCTTTCATCTTCCTGAGGAGCCTCGGGATCATCGGGAACGGAGGAAAAGCGTACGCAAACACGCTGAACCAACCGATGGAAAAAGCATTTCCCAGTGACCCTTGTTGGGGATGCCAGCTTGCGTAGTTTGGGCATTTGGTGTTCTCCCTGGTGGCGAACAGATCGATTTTCGGGAGACCCCATTGAGAGAAGATGTGAGCCAGAGCTGATAATGCCGGCCTGCAACCTCGAACCTCAGGAACTTTCTGTGATGCTTGAGGATGGGGATGTGGTAGTAGGCATCCTGGCACTCCTTTTTCCAGAGTGCCCAGGATTTCCTGGATCCTCACCATTCTGAACGATTGGCTCCGCAGGAAGGTGTTGAGGGCCCGGAGGTCTAGAATGGGCCTCCACTTGTTTTCCTTCTGTCGTACAAGAAAGAAGTGGGAATAAAATCCCTTCCCTTTTAAGGATGCTGGGACTCGTTCGATTGCTCCTTTGTGTAGCATGACAGAGAGTTCCTGGAGAAGCAGGCGTAGGTGTTTGTGCGCCCGTCTTTGGGTAGGCGTATTGGGAGGGATGCTGGTGAATTCGAGAGAATGGCCGAATCGTATCATCTGGAGGACCTACTGGTCCGTGGTAATGTGTTGCCAATTGGTGAGGAAATGGGTCAATTTTCCTCCAATTTGAAAGGATGGAGAGGGTGGTAGGACTGGCTGGAGTAATCGGTCACTGGCGGCCGCCAGTGCCTCTCTTGGGATTTTTGCCTCTGAAGGTAGATCTGCCATATGAAGATTGACGACCTTGTTGCTGCTTGTGCTGGTATTGAGTTTTGTTATTGTAGGAATAAGAGGACCTGTTCTGATAGGAACCCCTATAAGAGGACTGACCTCTGGAGCGGTTGCCTCGAAAGGACTGGTTTCGTGACTGCAAAGTGCCGAGTGCCCTGGCAGTATCGGTGTCTTTCTTTATGGTCTGCAGTGCCTCATCGATCTTATCCCCAAAAAGATGCTGGCCGTCGAAGGGCATGTCCAGCACCTTCGATTGCACCTCCTGGCGGAAGGACGTCGCTTTTAACCACCCTTGACGGCGCAGAACAGCAGCTCCAGCAAGCTGACGGAAGCCGGTCATGGCTGCATCAATAGCACAGTCAATTATTTCCGCAGCCGAATTCTGACCTTCCACAAGGAGAGCCTTGACCTCACTCTGGACTGCGTCAGGCAGTTCTTTTACGTAAGGGGCTATGTCCTCCCAGAGTTGGCGATTGTAACGCCCCAACAAAGCGATGGAGTTGGCCACCTTGATGGTCATGGCCGAAGTAGTTGTGAACCTTTTTCCTATTGTGTCAAGCTTCCTGCCTTCTTTGTGTGGAGGAGCGGACAGCGGGGAGGAAGGGTTGCGGGAGTTCTTCTGGGCTGCCTGCGTAACCACCGAATCAGGTTTGGGGTGGCCATTGAGGCAAGCCGCCGCTGTAAGTGGGGCTTTGTATTTCTTGTCTAGGCGTGGAACAACCGCTGGTACAGAAGCGGGTGTCAGCATTAATTTCTTGCCTTGCTCCCACAAGAACTCTATAATTGGAATAGACTTAGCCGACTTTTGCGTCTGCTCTTTGAAGTCGTGCAAGAAGCATTCCGCTTCAGTAGATTCCACGACCATATGGTATCTCTTAGCCGCCCTCTCCACAAGTTTGTGGAAGCCGCCAATGTCCACAGGCGTTGAGTCCGCATGGCGTGGTTGTGGTGAAGCTGGGGATGACGAAGCTGGGGAAGACGCCACATATTCATCTTCGTCATTCTGGTCCGAGTGGACCTCCTGGACCTCTCCTTCTTCCAATTCCTCCTCATCCTCATCATCGTCTGAAGAGTCCACCACCTGAGGTTGGACCTTGTCACGGGGTTTCACTACCTGAGGTTGGACCTTGTCCCGGTGGGTTTGAGGGAGAGGTTGGATTGGGGCGGACGCCGGTGTATGAGCCACAGGTGTCTGATTCCCACTGTCCGCATCTGGGAAGCGTTGCTTGTAATCCTGTACAAGGTATCGCAGGTCATTGACAAGAGTCGCTGGTAGGTATATCATTGGGGTGACCTCCGTGCGGACACTAGTGTGGACGGAATGTTCCTGATAAGTGAACTCCTCCTGTTCCTCATCAGTGCTTTGGCATTTGACATTAAGGTCCGAGGTAGAAGTAGCGGGACCCGGGTGGTAATCCTCTTCTGATTCTTCACTTTGGAAGATTTCCTGAGGTGGTTGCATTTCCACTTTGCTCGGGGACGTTGTTTCCGGTGTAATTTTTAGTTTGGTAGTTTTGCCAGACGTGGCATCTGATCCTGTTGCCGTCGAGGGTGTCGTTGACGGCGTTATCGAGAGGGCCGACACTTCCACCAGTTTGGATTTTTTCCATGGCTCAGTCAGTGTCGTATTCGGCGACGAGTCGTCCGTCGCCGATGTCTTCGTCGTCGACGACGTCTTCGCCGACGGTGGGGTGGTCGACGGTACTTTGGTCGTCGACGACGATTTCGACGTCAATGTTGACGTCGTCGGTGCACACGCCGATGGCGAGCCTGTCGTCGACGTCTTTGCCGACAGCGACTTTGTAATCGGCGTTTTCGTCGTCGACTCCCTCGTCGACGTCTTGTCGTCGACTCCTTCGTCGACGTCTTCGTTGTCGACGGTGGGTTCTTTAGCAATGTCTTTGACGACGATGGGCTCGTCAACGCTGACGTCGTCGGTGTAGTCTTCGTCGTCGACAAGGCCTTCATCGTCGACGACGACGATGTCAGTAGAATAACAGAGGAAACAGGTCTACCTGAGGACGAGGATGTAGTCGTCGTCGTCGACGCTGAAGGCGACGACGCTGATGTCGTCGACACAGTGGTAGTGACTGCGGTAGTCCTCTGGGCATGTCTGGTAGACGACGGAGCAGGCTTTTTAAAAGTTTGATCGTCCCGAACAGACACTGAAGATGTCGTAGATCTTGCCTCTGAAGACTTCTTGTGTGCCTTCTTAGGAGGAGTGTCTGAGGGGCCCGGGGATGTTACCCTAGGCCTCTTTTTGGAGACTTCTGAGGACTTGGAAACACTGCCCTCAGATGATTCCAGAGTGTCTCTGTCCTTAAGCCTGTCGAGCCAGACGAGAAGGCGACCTGCCCTGTCCTTCACGGTCTTTTTAGGGAATGCCCTACATATCCTGCATTTGTCCGAGACGTGGTCCGGGTACAGGCAATATAAGCACAGGTCGTGCTTATCATACGCATGGATCCTTTTCTTCCCACATGAAGAGCAGGCCCTGAAAAGGGCTTTCTTCTGTGATTCCGACATGGAAGAAAGCAGTGGAAAGAAAACACTTACTGCAAAAACAGTGCAGTGAAGTAGTCCTTGAAGAGTTGGGATTGAAGAATCACTTTCAAAGAAAGTTAGATGATTTTGAAGGAAACCTGAGGAGAGCTCAGGCTGGAGACTCCCTAGCACAACGTGCGGTAGAAAATCTGAGGGACTGAGGCTCCTCCCAGGAAGGTTCTAGAGGGAGGTCGGAGCTGATTGGCTGACTGTGAGAGTTTGGTCCTTTTTACATAAGGACAAAGAAAGGCTACTAAGGGGAGGCCCTTAGGCCTATTTTCTCTATGTATGTCTATAGGACATTACTTTTTTATGTACCGGAGGCTCCCGTCTCGGCGACGGGGAATGATTCAGGCATGTGAATCTATGAAAGACACCCCAAATACTGGATAACTGAACTGAGTAATAGTAACACCCTGTTACTTACAAGCCTCCAAATGCACTGTAGAGAAAAAAAGTTCTTATTAACAAGGAAACTATGATCACTGACACTCACCCCACAGTTATGAAGTCTGCTTTACTGATGGTCTCAGGTTCAATGCAAATCATCATTGAGTCTTCTGTACGCTGTGAGAGGTTTAAAAACATGATGAGGTCAACTAACACACAAAACCCATGCCTCAATTTTCTGGCGCACAGTTATGACTATCGATCAAAAAGCACTCCAAGTCGAATGTTTCAGAAAATTCCCACTCTGACATGTCAGCTCTCCCTCTCTTTTGTCTGCTACACAGCATTACACAGGAAATGAGTGGAAGCTGGGCAAAAACTGCCAGGATCTCGCCAAATCCAGTGAATGCCGCATAAGAGAGATGTACTGCCAGCTAAGCAGTGGTTCAGTCTCATCACATACCAGTTGGTATCCAGTCATGGTGCAGTGTGCCTTTGTCTGATAGCGCTATGTTTTTTTTTATTGCAAAGTTATTTAAAACCATCACAATTAACATAAAAGGAACTGTACCAGTATCAAACAATAAAAAAAATCGAAAAGATATCAGCATTCATTAAAGATCAAATCAACTTACAGATAAAACAGTCATCAATTATTAAACGTCCATTAGCTGTCTTTTTCTTGGAGCTTTTGTTCAGAAAATTTCAGGGATTTTACCAATCTGGAGTTTAAATGTGGGAATTTGCCATCAGGCAGTAACTATTTGCTTGAAGCATGTCTGGATTTTTAACAAATTGAGGTGAATAAGGATACGGATACGCCTACTACCTTCCTTCAAAAGTGCTGGGCAAGAACATAAAATGGGCAATATGGATGCACACTTATACTCACAGAGCCTGCAACACATTAACTCTAAAGGCATGGGCCACAGTGGAGGTTGGATTTTGTTAAAAAAGCTCCAAACCAGTAATCTATTAAGTTTATAGCGGGAGAAAACTATTTGCCAAAATAAGCTTGTCTGCGCTCAGAAACATATGTATTTATGATCATCCATGTGTGGGATCTTAGAAATTAAGAAAGTTCCCTCCCAAGACAAATAATGAGCTTGGCACAAATGTAGGGGTTCAAAAGGAAGACCCATGAGTTATGTGAGGACCACATTAGGTTCCAGAGAGGGGCTGGAGTAGTCTTTGGACCTTCCATAATAGCCATAATGACTGGTATTTTGAACATGGAAGAGCGCACAATGTATTGAAGGGAAGCATATAGAAGTGTAGGCAAGACACCTTGATCTATACACGTGGGAGGTAAGAAAGATTGGTCTACATAAAATGCACATAAACCGTAAGACAGTCTAAGTGTTTGAAGATGCAGCATGTACAGTTTCCAGTTACTGTCATGGCAGGCTTGAGTAGAGGAATTTCTGTTTTCCGTCAAGATGAATTCCCCATGTAAATTGAGTTAGCCAAACCTTAGGTACGCATGTCCCAGATTGCAAAGTTCAGCTATTTGGAGTCTGGGTGTTTGAGCTGACCCTTATGTGGAATGAGAAGATCTGGCATGTATGAAAACTTTGTGTAAAAACTGATAGGCATGGTACTCAATGCTTCTACAATTGCCAATCACGCCAAGGGCAATCTGGCGTCCTTGGGATAAGAATCACAGACAATTACCTCAGCAAATACGGGATGAGGGGAAGAGGTGGAAAAGAGTAGGTCAATATCCCTGACCAGTTCATCCATTGTGCTTTACCTATGCACTTGTGTGTACCTGGTAGCGAAGTTTTAGCAGTTTACATTTTTTAAGTGGCTCAAAGGTTTACTGTTGGCGCACTGAACTGCTAAAAATACCTGCGTAGGACGGACGATTGGAATTCTCACTCATGGACTTGTTGTGTTCTGCTAAGCTCGCCCGCAAAGTTGTTATGAAACAGGTGAATGTGGTTTTGGACTGCCAATTGTCAAATCTCTTCCTCTGGATGTAGAACATGGCTGTCACATTGTCTATTATTATGATTGTTGTTATACCCCAGCAAAACTAAGAGGAACACTTTGAGGACTAGTCTTATTGCTTGCAAATCCAGATAGTTTGTGTGGTGTCCCTGGTGTGGCAGAGGGGTCCAGGTGACATGGACAGTTACCTCGCGAAGGTGAGCTTTCCCACACCATGTGGTGGTGATGGCCACATGTGATAGATAGTCTTGAAAGGGCCAGTCGAGCAACAGGTTGTTGCTGTTCTACCAAAGCAGGGAGTGCTGAACACTGACTGTTGCCAACCATAGATCCTGCCAATGCCCCTCTGCTTGTGCCCACTGCCTTGATAACCATTCTGGTAGCAAATGCATGTGCAACCTGCTGTATGGTACAACTGTTATGCAGGAAGCCATCATTCACCCAACAGATTCATGACAGCGCGAACAGTAATTGAACAGTGTGTTCGAAAAAGAAGCAGCAGCTGTTGAAATGCCATTACCCTCTGATGGCTGGGACATGCTTTGCCTGTTATTCAATTTAGGATTAAGCCTAGAAAGGGTTGTATTTGCTGTGGCTATGAAAAAGAGGCATTGCTGTAGGAGTGTGGGCTAGGCATTGTCATTTGCTGCTGCCCTTGATCAGCCAGTCGTCGAAGTATGGGAAGAGGTGTATGGCATTTCCGAGCAACTTTGCTGCTAGGCATTTTGTAAACACCCTTGGTGCTGCAGTGACTCCGAAGGGTTACACCCTGAACTATTAGCGTTATCCACTTACAGTAAACAGAAGGTACTGGTGGTGCACTTGGTGAATGGGGATGTGAAGGTATGTGTTTCAGATCCACGCCAACATGAAGTCGCCTTGGTATAGCAGTAAAAAGTAAAGGCAATACAACCATGTGCAATGTCTATTTGGAGGTACTGGTTCTATTGTGCCCTTTTTGGAGAAGCACCTAAGCCTCTTCTTGGAGAAGGTGGTCTGAACTTACAATATGGTGATGGGGTGGGATGTTTGGAGGGGTTGTGGAGGGGTTGTGTCCCTTGTCTCACAACGGAGAGGACCGACCCACTGATTCACTTTGACCAACGTGATGCGTTAGCACTGTGGTAGGAAGTGCCTCTCTCTTCCCCATACATGTGTAATGTGGTTGGGGGATGGCGAAAGAAGGAAAAGGAGTCACTGCTTTGTAGCAAAGCGGCCCTTGCAGAGCCACTGCTGCCTTTTCCACACCCATTCCCTTTACAGTCCCCTCTATGGATAGTCTTATGGTCCTGGGAGGTCCTGAAAAGACTGCTCGTATTGTTGATACGGGGTGTCTGGCCTAAACTTCTTGTTTGCGACTTCCACTAATTTAATGCTTATGAAAGGAGATATGGGACTGGGGCATTGTAGAGTGCCCATAGGCTTGGCAAGGTCAGTGTCCTTTTTAATTTTTTTGAGCATCTGCTCGACCTGAGGGTCGAACAATACTCTCTTTCAAAAGAGATGTTTGATAGGTGCTGTTGGCGTAAACCCTGACACCTTAAGTCAGGCATGCTCGTGGAGGAGGATGCTTGAACTGATACCTCTATCAGTTGTGTATGCAGGGTCAAGGGCCCATCTAATATTAGCACTGCTAATAGTCTAGCCATCAGCACCCATCTCCTATCCCCTCTTTTGATGGGTATCTGTTAGGTGGTTTACCAGCTCCTCCATCTCCTCTCAGTGGTAGAGCTCATACCTGTGTTCTATTTGAGACCAGAAAGTTGAACTTATCTTCTATAGTATGTAGTTTTAAGTGGTGGTAGTGGGCTCACCTTTGAATTACGATTAAGAAGGAAAACAACGGCTCCTGTGGGATAACACAAAAAGACTCCTGATAGAAATAACACACAATGGCAATATGGGGGGTGGACTGGGGGTCAAAAAAAGAAGCTGTCTACACACGTATCTGGTCTGATATTTCATTGCATAGTTTATATAGACATAAGGAAAACTTAATACAATATACATACAAAAATATACACATAAACTAACAGGTGTTTTTAGTGTCCCAGTGAAATTATAGAACCTACGCTACTCTAGTGACGTTACAGTGACATATAAAAAAGACGGTTTCTATTTTTCATTTGTTTCATCAAGAAGAGGTGACCATGTAGTGTATGTACAATTTGGTCATCCACAATTTAGACAATAGGAAACTGTTGTTTGTGGTCTGCCTCTTTGTACTGTCGACGGCGTTTCGACCCTTTGGGGATGTAGGGTCTCCTCAGGACTGAACAGTGTGGGTACAGCTGTGGGAAATAATGGGGTGTGGGGGGGGGTAATATTAGCTAAGGGCCATCTCGTTTAGATGT
Source organism: Lissotriton vulgaris (assembly GCF_964263255.1). Lineage (NCBI taxonomy): Eukaryota > Metazoa > Chordata > Amphibia > Caudata > Salamandridae > Lissotriton > Lissotriton vulgaris. The sequence continues at coordinate 126,900,023 of NC_141686.1, read as the reverse complement.
TTCTAGTAGAGAAGAGAAGCTGTTTTGTCAGAAGGCATTAAGTGTGTAAATACCTGAGGAGGGCCTGCACAGCTAGTGAGATAAGTGGTGGCACCGTGATATATTTGGTGAAAAATAAAAGACTCACAGGGGTCCCAGCCGCGAGCTGTGGAATGATGAAAAAAATGAACAGTTTAGGATTCACAATAGGGGCGGAAATAAGGTGTATGTAAGACGACCACGTCCTAATACAAGCACTTACCCCATGTGAGGGTGAAGTAAGCAGGCACGTGTGCTGATAGAGCCGGCCTCAAGGCTCTGTTGTATCAATGTAACGGTGGTTCAGGAGATGCGGGGGACTGCAAGGAAATAATGTATAAAGAGGATTGGTCTCGGCACGGGATGGTGCGCTGGGAAATACGAGGAAACCTGCAATGTAATTCTTACCAGAAAACGCACATTGGCGCTCTAAGTGCGTGAGAGCTGTGGTCGGATTTGCCGGATGAATCCTTCTCCTTTGGATAAGGTCTTTCGTGGATGTACCAGGCGCTACAAGAGGGGGAATGCTGATTGCGTTTCAGTCTCAACTCACATAGTTGTTGGATTATAACTACAGCGGGTGACATGCTTGCATACCTGTGATAGGCGTGGTAGCAATGCGGGCTCCGTCTGTGCTCCTGAGGTTCGATGACAACGTGTGTTTTAAACCGCGCGGTATTTGTACTGGGGGTCAACGTGGCCGTTTTAAGACTCTAACGTAGAGGCAAAAGCTCGGATGAGCTCCATGACTCTGTGGTCTATTGTGTGTCGGGGATAGATATGGACAACAGACTAGTCTTGTCCTGAATGTAGTCATGTACTGCGCCCTATTCATCATCATGGAGCAATGTAATACGTATTTTGTGAACACTGAAAATACTAGCTGCAATAAAGTTCTAGAGTATAGTGATCCGAGTGTGAATTGTACAAATACGCTCGTATTTGCCATCCTGCAGTCTCGATGGGAACTGATGGAACCATGAAGCAAACACATTGTTGGATTGCGGCGAATAGTGTGCGAATGCACCTAGAATCGATTAACATTATACACGTGCTTTCACAAGGAAGCTTATGCTAATGATGCAAAAGGTGTCTCACATATGCATGCCTGATTGTTGGAATAATATCACATAAAGAACACTGTAACAGAATGGAATCTGGACACACGGGGATGAATAAATCGTATAACATACAGAAAATGTACCCTGATACAATGATGATTAGGAAATGAAACACATAGAAGCTACTCCTAAGAAACGTAAATATAATGCTCATTTGGACAATGAAAAAAGGTTAGTCATTTGTGTGGACTGACACAAGGAAAGTAGTATAGGCTGACTTACAGGCCAGTTATCTGAATATAGGCCAGATAGACTGATAACAGGAATACAATAGAGTCTGGTATCATTTGAGCATGTGTGTTCTATAATATTTCAAATGCACAAAGGTGTGATGGTATCTTGTGTAATGCAGTCTTGTCATCTCGAACCTGGGTAGGCGTGTGTGCTCCACACCATAATGTGTACAGAGGCGTGTGTCACAGTGATGTTGCAGGGTTTGTCTGGCCCACCTAGTATATCCCAGTGTGTATAACACTTGGTTCTACGGCTACATATGACAAATGACCAGGGTCTGGGGTGTTAAACACTTAATGTAGTAACAAATCCACGCCATTCTTCTGTCGAATTTAACCCCTCTGTGATTGAGTTGGTGCGTTCAATCCAACGACATTCCAGTTATTGTAGGATTTGTGAAAGGTCTCTTCCTCTCGGAGGGACTTGGACCGTATCGATGACCAGCCATCTAATCTCATCTGCTGTGTGCTATTTTTCTGAGTAGTGGCTGACCAGCAGGGCATTGGGAACAGAGTTTCTGATCCTGCTGTGGTGCTGTCCAATGCCTGTTGGGTTTGGCCTATGTACGGCAATCTACATGGACAAGTGATGCAGTATATCACATTTTTTGTTTTACAATTGGCAAAAAAATCCAAGTTCTGTTTGATGCTCAAATGTCTTGGTGTTGGAAATGAATGAGCATGCTACACAATTGCCGCACTTGTAATGGCCCTTGACCTCCGGGAGTCCCCATGTTGCCTGCAGTGATCTGGTTTGTGCTGGGACTTCTAAAGAGGATCTAATGAGATGATCCTTCACATTCCTGCCCCTTTTAAAAGCAAACATTGGGACCTCAATGCTTGGGTCTAATTTCTTGATAATATGCCAGTTTTTGTAATCAACTGGCGCAACTTGTTGGCATGTATACCAAAAGTAGTGACACAGATAAGTCTGCTTATTGTTGACTTCTCCTTGGGCGTTAGCAGTGTTTCTCTTGGGCAAAACCATACTCTTTTAGAATCAAACATTTTTATTGAGCGGCAAGATACCAGATAACACAGCCCAGCTGCCTACATCAACCTGTCGGCAGGGCGGATACACAAGTCATAGACACGGAGTATGGGTCTGTACCCCGGATGTCGACCCCGCGTAAATGAAGGCTCCACAGCTCCACCTGCAACTCAGCCACAATTTTATACATAACACAGCAATATAATGAGTAAAAGAGAAACAGTGCCCCACCCCTCCCAAACCCCCACCCATCCAAAGCCCCCCATCCTCCCGCCACCCAAACCCACCCCGCTCCGCATCAGCTCTACATTGTCCTAGGTAACCTTACAATCCTACCAACCAGCCCAGTCACGTGCATTGTCTTTCAAGGGCCCGGCGTGGCGCCCACAGGTTCTAATGGGATAAGCTGCAAGATTTGCAGATACTTTGTGCATGTCACTTCCCGTAAGTCTTTGGACAGGAGTCGCAGAAAAGGGCCCCACAGCTTAGCATATTCCGAACCCTTCCCATTCACACTCAAGGAAAGCCGTTCCATAGCCAGAGTATGCCACAATCTTTGAATCCAGTCCCGAAAGTCAGGTATCGCCGGGGAACCCCAGTGAGCGAGCAGGACCTGTTGTACTGCTAGTAGAGCCAACGTAATCTGCCTGCCCCCAAGAGAGCGCAGCGGAAAAGAAGTGGAATGAGGTAACCCCAGCTGTGTATGTTCGGGAAGTCGCGGAAGAGTAATCTGAAAAGCAGTATTTAGTTCATCAAGGACCACCGCCCAATAGCGCTCTAGTTTCGGGCACCGCCATAGCAAGTGTATCAGAGTCCCAGTCATCCTGCAGCCCCTCCAGCAGACACCTGACTTCACCTTGTCCCATGCCTGGATGCGCGCGGGTGTGTAGTACCAATATGTTGCAGTTTTTTAGGCCGATTCGATCCCAGCAGTATTGGATGTCGTGTGGTGCGCCCTATAAAACACGTGCTCCCACTCTTTGGGCGTCAGCGGGCGTCTTAAATATCTCCCAGTGGACCTGCGCCTTGGTGCGTTGCTTCCGCGGGCAGCGGAGGATCATTGCATAAAGCTCCGAAATAAGGCTCCGATCATCCTTCTTGCACACCAGCCACCGTTCAAAGGCCGTGAGGGGCCGCGACATGAGTGCAACATTGGTTGGTTGAGTCACCCAATGTGCAACCTGCACATGATAGAACTCGTCCTTTGTGCGCAGCAGGAAGTATTCAGATCGTAGTGTGAAATGGGATTAGCCCTTCCAGATCGAAGAGCGAGCCCACCCTCTTACACCCCTCCTCTTGCCAGTGCTGGAAGATCGGGGAGGCACAACCCGGCGGAAAGTCAGGATTATCCACTATCGGCATCATCGGAGAAGGGAAGGACGTCCAACCGTTGCGCAACCCCAACTGGTCCCAGGCCTTGAGCGTCGGTGAAGTTACTGGAGAAGAGTACAAACCCCACGCCCTATGTTTGCGCGGCAACCAGAGCTCCCGCCAAATGTTACATCCAGCCACAGACTGGTCCATAAAGTTCCAGTGTTTACTGGACAGGGGCCTATTCCACTCAGCCATGTATCGAAGACAGGATGCTTGAAAGTAAGCAGCAAGGAGCGGAAAACCCAATCCCCCAGCGGCTTTCGGTGTAGTTGTCACTGTAAACGCAAAGCGTGGCCTCTTAGGAACTTATTGAGAAGACCTGAAGCCTCCGCAGCACACCCGGCGGTGGGCTCAGAGGCAGCATCTGAAAAACAGAGAATGCGGGGTAGTGCCGTCATTTTGATAGCGGCCAGTCTCCCAAACTATGACAACCCCAGGCGGGTCCAGTCCGCTAATGCCTTAGTAATCTGTTCGGCTAGAGTCGCATAGTTTAAGTAAAGCGTTTTAGGGATGGTCGAGGCCAGCCGTATACCCAGATACGTGATATCCGAATGGAGCCATTGGAACGGGAAGTCCCTCTGCAGGTCCGCCACATCAGCTTCAGGGACTGAGATATTGAGAATTTGTGACTTGGTGAAGTTAACCTTAAAGCTTGCAGCGTTTTGAAAGGCCAGTAGTTCTGCTGAGAGGCACCGCAGAGAGGAATGGGGGTTAGGTAGAGCTAAGATGACGTCGTCCGCGTACAGACTAACTTTGTGGATATCCGCCCCAAATTGGAGCCCCGAGATATCGGCGTGAGAGCGAACGCGCTGAGCAAAAGGCTCCATATAGAGCGCAAAGATCAGTGGGGATAGGGGCACCCCTGTCGCGTCCCCCTAGTAATAGAGAAGGCGCTGGACCGACCCCCATTTACCTGCACCACCGCTGTAGGAGCCGCGTAGAGGCACTGGATACATTTCAGAAAATTGTCCCCAATCCCAAAGGCCCACAGGAACTCAAACATGTAATTCCAGTCGACGCGGTCAAATGCTTTCTCCGCGTCAATAGAAAGCAAGAAAGCCTGCGACCCGGATCGGTGTACTGAATCCAGTAGATGAAGCATCCTCTTGGTGTTATCACCCCCCTGTCTAGTTGGTATAAACCCCGCTTGATCAGGGTCGATCACCACATCCATCAGAGGGCTGAGCCTCGCTGCCAACACCCCCGCAAACAGCTTAGCGTCAATGTTGAGAAGGGAGATCGGCCTATAAGAGCCGCATTCCGTAGGGTCTTTCCGCGGTTTGGGGATGACAGTGACGGCCGCTTCAGTCATGGAGGGAGTGACTACCCCGGTGTCTAGGAAAGAGTTAAAAAGGCGAGTGAGGAGAGGGGACAGCTCCTTACAGTATGTTTTATAAAAAAGAGCTGAGAATCCGTTCAGCCCAGGTGATGTGGCCAGTTTCAATCGCGCAATAGACGAGATAACTTCCTCCACTCAGCATCCAACATCTCAGCTGAGTCTCGATACAGAGGTGTAATACCAGAGGCTGCAAGATACTCCTCAATGCTCTTTGGGGCGGTACCCTCTTTCTGGTAGAGCGACTGATAAAAGTGACAGAAGGTGTTTAGTATGTCAGCGTCCGCGGTGTGGGTCTGTGCCCGATGATCCTTGATTGCTTGTATTGTGTGTGCTTGTGTTCGCGCACGAAGCCTATGTGCGAGTATCTTACCCCCTTTGTCCCTGCAAAGAAAACATTTGTGCCGTAAGCGCAGTAGTGCATGCGCCGCCCTGTCCAGATCAAGATGTTTGAGCATGCGCCTCTTGGTCTCAAGCTCTCTCCAGACCCGAGGCGCCCCAGTTCTCTTATGAATTGCCTCCAGTCCGCGCACATCCCCCTCCAGCTCTGCTCGCTTTTCCCTGTGCAATTTAGCATACGTTGCCGAGAGGGCTATCAAATCACCCCTCACCACCAATTTGGGCGCTTCCCAGATCGAGGCAAGCGGGGTGTCCTCTACTCTATTGTCTTCCAGGTAGTGTGTAATAGTATCCCACAGCTTCGCCACTACCGCCTCAGAGTGAAGCATGGTGTCCCGGAGCCGCCAGCCAGCCGACGGCGGTCGAGCACCGGTAAGCGAAACTTCCACAGAAATGAGCGCATGGTCAGAGAGGGAGTGCAGTGTAATGTCTGCCGCATATAGATGGGGTAGCAAGAAGGACGAGGCTAAGAAGTGATCAAGGCGCGCATAGGTCTTGTGGGCGGCAGAGTAGTAGGTGTAATCGCGCTCTTGGGGGTGCTGAACGCACCATACATCATGCAGTCCCCCCTCCGAGAGCCACTGCTTCCCCTCCTGCGTCCATGCCCCTGTTCGACGGGACCGCTGCTCCGACCTATCTATCAATCAATCAATCAATCAATCAATCAATCATCGCATTTATATAGCGCACTACTTACCCAGTGGGTCTCAAGGCGCTGGGGTAGGGGGATCTGCTACTGCTCGGACAACCAGGTCTTGAGTTGCTTCCTGAAGGCGAGGTGGTCCTGGGTCAGGCGGAGGTGGGTGGGGAGGGAGTTCCATGTCTTGGCGGCGAGGTAGGAGAAGGACCGTCCCCCTGTGGTGGCTCTACGGATGCGGGGGACGGCGGCGAGGGCGTGGCTGGTCGATCGAAGCTGGCGTTTGGGAGCGTAGAAGTTGAGGCGGCTGTTGAGGTATCCTGGGCCTTGGCTGTGTAGGGCTTTGTGTGCGTGGGTGAGGAGACGGAAGGTGATTCTCTTGTTGACCGGGAGCCAGTGCAGGTCTCTCAGATGTCCGGAGATGTGGCTGCGGCGGGGGATGTCCAGGATGAGTCGTGCTGAGGCGTTCTGGATCCGCTGGAGTCTCTTCCGGAGTTTGGCGGTGGTTCCGGCGTAGAGGGTGTTGCCGTAGTCCAGACAGCTGGTGACGAGGGCCTGGGTGACCGTCTTCCTGGTCTCGGTGGGGATCCACCGGAAGATCTTACGTAGCATGCGCAGGATGTTGAAGCACGACGAGGAGACGGCGTTGACTTGTCTGGTCATGGAGAGGGAGGAGTCCAGGATGAAGCCCAGGTTGCGTGCCTGGTCTGTTGGTTTGGGTGCGCTGCCTAGGGCGGGGGGCCACCAGGAGTCGTCCCAAGCGGCGGGTGAGGATCCCAGGATGAGGACTTCCGTCTTATCTGAGTTCAGTTTCAGGCTGCTGTTCTACATCCATTCGGCTACCTCTTTCATCCCTTCGTGAAGGTTGGCTCTGGCGGTGGCGGGGTCGTTGGTAAGGGAGAGGATCAGCTGGGTGTCGTCGGCGTAGGAGATGATGATGCCTCCCTCCATGATAAGATTAAGATCACCACCCACTAGCACCAGCACCTCTGGGGAGGCAAGCACCTGAGCAAGGGCTGAACGCAGGAATGCTTCTTGTTGGACATTCGGGGCATAGGTGGAACCTATCGTGAAAGTCGTCCCCCCCCCCACTGCACTCGTACAGCCAAGCATCTTCCTCTAATATCGACCACTTGACACAGTACTTTACAATGCATACGGGTGCTAAACAACAACGCCATCCCATTTTTCTTATTCGGGCTAGAAGACCAAAGCTGCAAGGGAAAACGCTTATCTCGCATGCCCGGATGTCTTTGGCAAGGAGATGGGTTTCTTGTAGGAGACACACATCACTATCCGCACCCTCCAGAAGGGACAAAATCGCAGCCCGCTTTACCGGGTCGTTGAGTCCCCTAACGTTGAGACTCACCACTTTCAAAGGCCTAGGCATTTGTCATACAACAGAGGTACAGCGCAAACCCCCAATACAACAACCAAAACAACTATGCTGGACAAGCACACTACAAGCCCCCAAAGAATTCCAGCCAGATTCCATTCACATGGAGGAAAAACATTCAACAGCCTGCTCATAGCCCCCAAAAGCTGATGCGGAGCCCCCCCCACCCCACCGACCCTCCCTACCCCCATCGCCCCGCTTCCCCACAAAGTAAAGGCTCCCTAACAACACAAGCCCCAACAGTGTGACCCTAGATCCCAACAGAACAAAGAGAAAGAATAAACGGTAGTCCGTTGAACAGGCCCCAACAGCAGGGGAACATGGCACCAACCCACCCACATCACAAGTCCTGATGCAGGACATCCCCCAAGGTGAGGACAGAGAAACATTACCCATCTGGATCCTGTGGACAGCCACCTCCGGTGCCCGCTAGAGGCCGGCAAGAGCCAAGCCAAAGACCCAGTCCTCAGGTGCCCGCTGGGGCCTCCGTCACCAAAGCCACAGAAGCCACTGCTGCTCCTCTCTCTCGCAGGCTCACTGACAGGTCAGGCTTTGTCGTCGTCGCCACCTTGCCGACTCTCTGCCACTCCGAGGACTGGCGCCGTTGCCTATTAGGGGAGTTGCTGGGTTCAGTCGGTGTAGTGGGTCGGTTAAGACCCAAGATGTCCCGAGCCGCATCCAGTGACTGAACCTGGATCAGCTTGGCCTTCCATTTAAAGATAAGTCTGAATGGGTGCCCCCACGAGTAGGGAACACCTTGCTCCCTCAGGAAGGTAGTGACAGGCCTAAACACTCTCCGCTTAATCAGAGTAGAGGCTGCAAGATCCTGAAACAACACAGGAAGGTGATCCCGGAATTCAAGGGGGGTGTGGTCACGCGCCTTTCTCAAAATTCGTTCCAGGATATCAGAAGGGGGGGCCTGGGGTCCTCGCGGTAGGCCAACCTGGTGCACTCTGTCCATTTGGATCTCCTGTAGGTCCTCCTCGCTCAAGACGTGCCGAAAGAGAGCCTCCACATATTCCCTCAGGTCCGCTCCCTCACCCTTCCATGGCACCGCCCTTATTCGTATATTATTGCGGCGGGATCTGTTCTCCAAGTCGTCAGTGTGGGCCTGCAGGTCTATGTTTTGCTCCATGAGGCGTAATACATCCTGTTGGAGACGATGCACATCCTCTGCCGTCGCTAAATCATGTTCCTCTAGCGTCGCGACACACTCTCCCACACCATCCACATCCCACCGCACCTCCTTCAGATCGGATGCAAGCTGGGAGCGTAGTTCCATGATGTCCTCCGTTATAGCAGCGAACAATTCCATCATAAAAGCCTTTGTGGCAGGAGCCTCACTGTCGTCGCGGCACGGGGACTTGTCAGCAGCCGGCAAGGCCGTTTGTGGCGCACTTTTCTGGGAGCTTTCCTTCGGCAGCTTGTTTTTCTTAGGCCTGTTCGCCGCCATTTTGTCCCCCACTTGTCGCAATGCAGGCGTGGAGTCCACTGCCCAATTCCCCCCGATCGTGCCGCTGTCTCGACGACCACACCGGCCCAGACGTCAGGAAAGGCCGAGGCGGGACAGACCCTGGGACCAGATGATCACCCACAGGGCGGCAAACTATCTTGCGCCACACCAGGATCGACAGGGCCTCTCAGGTCGTCGTGGCCCACCGCTGGCAAAGGCGGATTAGAGGAAGCGAGGCGCAACGCCCGCTAGTCATTCACTCAATGACACCCAGGTCTACACAGGACCCTCTCTGCAGTCACGTCGTCAGGCCTCACTTGCGCAGGTCCGGCCCCCACTTTCACCGTGCTCCAAGCGCTATAAGGTCCTGCCCAGATCAGGGCGCTAAAAGCTGCGCAGGCCCTTCAAGGCACTCACGTCACCAAGCGCTGCAGCTCGAGAGGCCAGGGGCGGGTGACGGGCCCCCAGGCCCCTCTGTGTACTCCGGCGCGGGGAACCACCAGGACTCCTCACTCTAGCGCTAGGTGCACAGTACCCTCCGTCGGGGCATGGGGAATTCACCCGTCCCCAATGCAGGCCGTCAGTAGACCTCCGAGCTGTCCGCCGAACTGCGGACCGACAATCAGGCGCCCCACTAGGTCTCAGCCGCACACCTCACCTTCCAAGGGCCCGTCTGACACAGGGCCGAGGGAATGCCGGCCTCCGGTCGCTGCAGGGCATCTGCGGCGTAGTCTCGTTCCGCTGGGCCGCTCCTGTAGTGGCGTCACCATGGGGCTCCGGTACCGCTCCTCGCTGCTGAGCGTCACTCTCGAGTGCCAGCCAGGGTCGGGCCAGCACCGGCCCGACCCCCACCACAGTCACCACTTCAGGAGCCCCCCCGTGTGCGCTGCGGGCAGCCACCGCTTGTCACGCGGCTCCCCAGTCCCACGGCTCAAGCAGGCCACACTCAGCACGTCTCCGTTTCCCCGCCTGGAGCCTGTAAATAACGCCACACAGCCCGTCCGGACAGCCCCAGGACACCGCCTCTGGGCACTCTGCAGGGTGCTATACATTGCTAGTAGATATGTGGCGCCGGAGGGACTGAAAAACACGTCCTACTCCGCCGCCATCTTGGCCACGCCCCCCCCAAACCATACTCTTTTGAGGGAATTTTTTACTAGTTTGTTTGAATAGCCCCTGGATAGTAGTTTGTTCCTCAGTATGTTAGCCTCTCTCATATAATCAACCTTCTTGGTGCAATTGCGCCGCAGTCTCAAAAATTGACCATAAGGTAAGCCGTCTCTTAGCGCTCTTGGATGGTGACTATAGTAAGTGTCTTGTGCTCAGTGGGTTTTCGATGTAAAGATGTGTATAGTTGAGCTTCCTTGTATTGGATATTTAAGACAAGGAAGGCTACAGTGGATTTGTGAATAGTATAAGTAAAGGTGAGGTGTGATTGTACTGAGTTCAAGTACGTGACAAAGTTTCTGAATTCAGAATAACTTCCTGACCAGATAAGGAAGATATCGTCTATGTACCGCTTCCAGCTTGAGATTCGGGGGCGGTACATGTTAATGTTATTCAAGACATATCTGTGCTCCACATAGTCCATGTATATGTTAGCTAAATTGGGAGCAAAAATTGCTCCCATACTGGTACCAGAGCACTGCTGGTAATAACTGCCTTCTGATACAAAGTAGCTGTGTGTGAGAGCAATGTGCAGGAGTGCGACAATGAAAGAGGTGGGTACTTGTATGGGTCTGGGTCTGGTGTCTAAGAGGTCTTTAATGACTTGTATGCATTCTCTTTGCGGTATGTTAGTGTACAAAGGTGATGTCGAGGGTGGCTAGCCATTCGTCCTCTATGTTGTAAGGTCTTCCCTCTAGTAGGTGTATCATGTGCATGTGAATGTTGCTGACGCAAGGGGATATTCACAAGGTGAGGAATCCACTGGCAGATGTATCTATCAGAAATCTATGTACTTTCCAATGGGTTCAAGAATTGAACCACAACCCCAGAGTATTGGGGGCCCCGGAGGATTGGTGGGACTCTTGTGTATTATTGGGATAGTGTACAAGACAGAGGTTCTAGGCTGATCAGCTTTGAGGTACTCAAATTCCTTCTTGCTGACAAAGCCTAGATTTAATCCTTCGGTGGTGACACTGAGGATTTGTTCTCTAATGCTTGCTAGAGGGTTCATATTGAGTTTTTTGTAGTGCCTTTCTTCTCTTATCTGGCTCCTAATCTCAGTGTCAAAATCCTCTCTACTTTGTATGACAACCCCGCCGCCCTTGTCTACAGGTTTAAGAATTATTGACTGATCATTTTTTAGATTATCCAGTGCTATGCGTTCTTCTATGCTGATATTGTATGGAATGTATTTGTGGCCATTTTTCATACCCTCAATACCCATCAGGACAAGTTTTTCAAATGTCAGCAGTTCGGGTGGCATCATGCCATTGGTAGGGTAAAAGGTCGATGGGGGTCTCAGACCTGTGACAGAGTCTTGTGTGTAATTCTCTTTGCCCATAAAGAATAGCTTCAGTATTATATTTCTGAAGAATTGGTACATTTCAGTTTTGAGATTAAAGAAATTTGAGGGTTCTGTGATGACAAAAGATAGTCCTTTACTTAGGGGCGATATCTACGATGAGGATTAAACATGTTGGGACAGGTTAAATATGGGAATACTCTCTGTTCTATGGGGCCCTATACTCAATATGGCTGGGGACCCCATTGGAAATGTTGGTTCCGTGTCTGACGTTCCCCTGAATATTGTTGCCATGTTTTAGTTTTTCTCGTGCCTCCTCGGTCTAAAAAAGGCTGCCCAGAGTGACTGTCTTGGTGGCTGGGCCCTGGTTGGGCGTCTGAATCACTAGAGCCCCCTGAGGACTCAGAAAAAGTGACAGGCTGGTTCCTCCTGAATCTACCCCAAGTGTTTTGTCTGTTCTGCACTCCTATATTGTTGTAGTATTCTTCTCTTAGGTAGGCGTACACTTTTTCCTTTTTTTCCACTGTAATGTCACTAGAGTAGCGTAGGTTCTATGATAATTTCAGTGGGACACTAAATCACCTGTTAATTTATGTGTATATTTTTGTATGTATATTGTATTAAGTTTTCCTTATGTCTATATAAACAATGCAATGAAATATCAGACCAGATACGTGTGTAGACAGCTTTTTTTGACACTCAGTCCACCCCCCATATTGCCATTGTGCGTTATTTTTATCAAGAGTCTTTTTGTATTATCCCACAGGAGCCATTGTTTTCCTTCTACTGTACACCCAGGCTCCCAGTGAGTAGGGTTCCCTTGTTCCCCCTTCCACCACCTTTAAATTGCTGCATGATATACAGTAATATCATCTAGAAGGGATAGCATGGTTTGGCAGGATATGGCTCTAGATCTGGGTAGTATTGCGGGTCTACCACATTATCTTCCCATGGATCCTGATGGGCTTGTCAGAGGTGACCTGTGGATAGTAGACAGTCTGAGGTTTGAGTCAGTGCCTTGCGGCACAGGTGGAGAAGTATGTGATGGTGGTGGTAGGAAGTGTGGATGTTAATGGAGGGAATGGTTTAGGACTGGTGAGAGTTTTGAACTCTTTCGGGATTTAACAGTATAGAAGAGTAAAGTCCTAGTTTAACCTCAAAGTCAACCTGGAATTTTTTTGGATGAGTCCTGGGGCCAGAGGTTTGACAAGTATTCTGCACAGAGGAGGTCAACATAAATACGCGAGAAATACAGCTACCTGGAACATTGGAATAGCCAGGTTTTGAACTTTATAAGTTAGTTGACCAGGTACAGGAACACCTAGTGCCCAGTTACCCTCAAGAAGGCCACTAGGGCATGCATTTTGTGATGACCCTGGGAGTCAAGCGAAGCCCACAAGGAAGCTCTTTTAATTGGTAATGTCACCCTGCCACTTCAAACTGTAGAAATTCGACTTTACATGTATGAGGATATTGAAGTATGCACCTAGTAGATCTAGTGATGTCATGGAATCCCCTGTGTTCACGAGTTTAAGGATCTCTTGTAAGGATAGTATCCTGAATGTTTGTTTCAGATCTTCAAGTACATCACCTGTCCACATTTTACTGATTTATTTTTGATGAGGAAGAAGTTGGGAGTAGAAACCTGCGTTGCGTTGAAACCACTGAACCTCCTCTATTGCACCCTTGGAGAGGAGCAAACACACTTCCTGCTTCAGCAGAGGCAGATGACGATTGGATGCTCCGTGAGTCTGAACAAATTCCAGGGTGTGACTGTGTTGCATTATGCCAGCATCACTTGTGCCTAGAGGTGTCCTGTGATTTTCCCCTAGCCGGAGGACATCTTTCTGAGGGTTGCCATGCGTATGATGATGCTGCTGCTGTTCTGTATTGCTGTTGTGAGGAGTATTGTGAGTGATACTCTTGTTGAAGATATGGTTGGTACCCATTCTGTTGATAAGGTACTCTGGACATAAATTGCCCTCTTTCTCTGCCTTCTCGAAAGGACGGGAAGAGTCTTTGATGTAAATTGCCCAGTGATGGTGCAATATCGTTCACATTCTTTCTGAAAAGATTTTTGCCATTAAATGGCACGTCATGTCACGAATCTTTGCCTGCTCTTCTGGGCAGAACAAAGTAGTCTTCAGCCAACCTTGGTGTCGTAGAACAGCGGCCCCTGCCATCTGCCACAAAAGTATCCCGCATAGTAATGGGAGGGATTGTACTATCTTTTGGAGGTTCAGAGCGGGCCGGGATTTTTGCACTTCATTGAGAAAGAGTGTCCCCTTTCCTCATCCTCAGAATCAGATTGAGCTTTCTTTTCGAACCAGAGAAGGAGCCTAGCCTCCCAGTCTTTTAGGGATTTGGCAGAGAAAGCGTGACAATGCTTGCACTCCTTTGGTTTATGGTGAGGGTAAAGGAAGAAGAGATATTCCTTGTTGGGGTCCTCACAAAAACGTCTTCGCTTCAAACAGGATTTACAAGGCCTGAACAGTCTTTTTTTAGAACCCTCTGACACGATGAAAACTGGGAACTAATCCCCAAGACTGTACCTCAGATGTTGCTTGAAGGTCAAGGAATAGATTGAAGAGTTGAGAGGTCAAAGTTGACAAGAATAACACTGTGACAGAGCAGAGTTCCAGGAGACTTCCTAACACATGACCCAGGGTAAGAAATGTGAGGTATGGTGGCTCTGCTGGGGATGAATGCTTCATGGTCTCTACTTTGATTGGTTAAAGTTTGGATGCATTAAAACAATGTGAATTGGCCAGCATTGTCTATTGTTCCCAGTGTGATTACTAATGCTTAGGTGTTAGTACTGTTACTTTGGGACTCCCACCATGACGATGTTGAAGATTCATGCATGTGAATCTATGAAAGATACAATACTGGAGAAATGATACCTATGGAAGTTTTGGATATAATGACTGCGAGATAAGGTGCTTAGTCCTGGGGAAGTCCCGATCTTCTTACTGTCTGACTGTGAAAATGTTATATAATTCATAGCACTGCAATCCTTAGGGTAGTGTGTTGGCTTGGTATGTGCCAGCTTCTTAGGCCCGCCTTACGACTAAGGTAGTTTCAATACTTGGGAATCAACCCTTTCCCAAACACAAGGTAATGGAAATACTGCAGGGTTTAGTATTTCAGATGTATGAAATTCTAATGGTATTCTGAGTGCCAATACTTCGAACAAGAAATTACTGTTGAGATAAGAGTTTGCCACAATTTTCTGCAGGTTTTCTACTTGTTCTCAGCCTTTTTCTTGAATAAATTCAGTCTGCTTTTCACTGTGGAAAGGTGCCTGAGAACGTGTAATTCCAGTTTAGGCAGTAACCCCTTTTTGCCCTGATCAGGATTTCCAGCCCACTTGTAATAAGGGCATGAATGTGGGACTATGGGATATGATCAGTGCAGGTGAAAAGGACACATGACCTGAAACATTTTGAGTAGACTGCAGAAGTGAAACTTAAAAACAACCATTGATAGTGGGACTTGTACTACGGATGGGTACAGAATAGCTCTAACTCATCCATTTACTGTGCTTCCTTACCAGGAGGTCAAGCTTTTGATTCTGGGTTGTGATGGATAGCTCAATGGGTGACAACTGTGCTTCCTCCCACGGCTCAGGAACAATTTCAGGGACCACCTCTGCAAAGTAACAAAGATAAGACAGTCCAAGTGAGATCTAAAGCCAAGGTGAAAATGCATCTCAGGTAAGAAAAAGCATCCATGGTTAGGTGATGGTAGTGCTAAACAACTACCAATATCATTAGAAAATTCTGTAAATGCACTAACTTATGTGTATGTATTCTACTCCAACTGTACATATTATTCATGCAAACTTAGCAAGTACTGACAATGCCAACCATATTGACTTTTGTACGATGAAGAGGTGTACTCAAGCTTAAAAATACACCACAGTGAACAGGTATTGTATGGGCATCAAGAGTGCAAACTTTGCTTTCTTACATTGAACAGTCACTATATGGTCTTCATCAAAAGCTTCTCTTGCAAACAATGAACAGGTAGAGTATCAGTATCAGCATCAGCAGTGTACGCTTCTCTTGCACAGACAGTAGAGTATGGACATTACCAGTTATAAATCACCACCCCCACACACAGATAATACACTTAACCACCCTTATTTAAAATATATCTTTTATTGTTGGGGGACCCTGGAGATCGTTAAAAACTAAAGCTGGCATGTTTTCGGAAAACAGTATTTCATACATCCAAAATTACTTGTTTGCATGTTTTTGCCGTGTCTATTTACTTATATGGGCAGTCAGCCTTCTTCCACGGCTCTTGCGATCCCTACCTTAACTGGAAAGATTCTCATGCAATGTACTAGAGGCATAAGGCTCTCATACCAGTGTTTGTTGGAAAAATGGATTACCTATGACATAAAATATAAAGAAACTTCTTTTGTTGAAACCTTCAATTTATAGAAGAACAACAAATGCACCCTAACGTGATCACTACAAAAACATACTACGTGAAATACCCTACTGTGGAATGTGCACATTTCTAAAATTAGCAGATGTGATAAGTCTGTGTGATCTTGCTTAAAATTTCCTAACTTACCCTTCCTTGGGATTGATCTCACTTCAACGGCTGGGAGAATGGGCACCTCCCTGAAGTCACATACTTGCAGAGTTAGATAATTAGTCCATGTTAGTGTTGTTAGATTTAATTAGAGAAGACATAAGCTCATAGTCTGTTGCATACCGCCCTATGGCCAGACACTTGTAGAGGTGTGCCATTCAGGGTTATTCTCGTCATTTAGTTTGAATAAAACTAGTAGTTTGCTCATACTTTGAGGCGTACTATGTTGGTCATGTTCAAAACATGTATTAACATAAAATGTGACACACAAGCATGCAAAGCAAGCAACACATTGGGGAATTTCTTAGTTTTAATTTTTTTTGTTAGAATAGCATTTAAAGTTGTTTCAAAAGATAAGATGCCTTTAGTTAACTAAACAAACAATATTCGTACCACATCTTTACTTGCACAGTTTTTTTAATCCAGAAGTACAGTGTGCCAAGCATTTTTTTAATCATCCGATATCAGATGCATACATACCGTCTTGGTCATGTAAAAAACATGACATAAATCTTTGCCAGACAAACCTATATCGTAGAGTATTTTGCCCAATAATAAAGTATGTCAAGCTGCAATAAACAAAACGTAACAGTGGCATTTTTTTGCAGTTTTTTATAGTGTGAACTCGACCCAAACGTCCAGATGCATTAATGCATTACTCATTTTTTTAGGTTATTTGCCCAGAATCACAGGATGTTGCGCCAACGTCGAAACCTGAATCTGGATCCCCGGTTCTAAAGTAGGCAGCTCTGTCCGTAGCGCCACATCCTCTCTCCTATGAATGACATATACACATCATGGTGCTCAATAGATTTCAAAGTCTTTATGTCAAGTGATATTTTGTGTCAAACATTAATTCAGGTATCCGATATTGTGATCTTTGTAAGCCCCCTTTGGCCAGCTTGAATTTGATACTCTATTGGTTTCTGTTTGAATACATACTTTGCCTTCATACATGTGGAAGTATACCACCATTCACCCTGTGATAGTTGCACTTTTTTTCTGGGCCGATGTGACTGACTTGTTCCATGGACATCGATTCACCAAAATGCTAGGCGTAGCAGAACTAACATCATATGCTTTTTGACTTTCTAAATGACACCAGTGGTTCATATGACAGTTGACCTTGATACCATCACAGAAAGTGAGGCTGCGTAATCTTGGACTCTGATGGCATTACTGGATCTGCCTTCACTGAAGTTAAAAACCTACAGTATGTGATAATGACCTAGCCTCTCAATACGCACCTCTTTTTTTACCGTGTACCTAGCCCCATTTCAGCTACGTAGGTGCATGTATGTTAACCTTTCATATGTGAGCACACACCTATTTGCACCAATTCACCTCTCATCTGCATGAACCTATTACTTTTGCACCTAGATATTAGGCAGTAGAAAGTTCAACTTCTTACTGAGAGGGAGAGAAGCCACCACTGTTACACTGCACCCACAAGTCTCCATACATTTTAGGTGTTCCTTGGCACTCAAATAAACTTGCATTCCAGTTTTGCAAGCACGTTGTAGGCAAGGCTATACTTGCAGGTTGCTTTTGCTTTCTCTTTACCTACCTTTACTGTCAGAGGTTGCAACGATATTACAAAGGGTTGCAAAGGAAAAGCCAGGGTGTGGGGATTTGTTCTTATTGGAATGTTGTGGTTGCTAGGTGATATGGAATGTTATTCATTAAAGTAGTCTGTGGAGAAATTGCTTCAGTGGAAGCAGCTGGAGGTCCTGTTATTTCCTATGCTACAATAAAGATCTTCAACCAATATTTCTGCGTTGGAATAATCTTTACATTGGCGACGAGGGTGGGATTACGATACTTTGTTTGGGGATTACCATTCAAAGTACGTACTGATCACAAACCATTGGTTCATTTGTTTAAAGGTGGAAGAGGCTTGGAGGGGAATGTTACCCCAGAATCTCTAGGTGGATACTATCAGTACTTGAGTACAATTTTCAAATGGAATACATGAAAGGTGTAAAAAATGTTGTGGCAGATTATTTATCTAGAATGCCGGTAGATGATACTAATGATGATTTGGAGGAAGTTGTGGTTGTGATAAGGTGCAATGAGGAACAAGCTTTTGCCAAAGAGGAATGGGACAATAGTATGTCTAATGATGATTTATTATTGAAAGTTATGAAGTGTATATCGGAAGGGTGGCCAAAAGGAATTTCAGAAGATGTACGATTTAGGAGTTTTTATCATGTAGAAGATAAGTTGAGTGTGAGTGATGGAAAATTATGGAGAAGAGGAAAGTTGGTACCACCAGTAACATTGAGATGTAAAATCATGAACATTGACATGAAGGACATCTTGGAAGGAACATGACCAAGAGGCGTATTAGACAATCGTTTTGGTGGCCAGGGATCGACAATGACTCCGATTCCCAGGGAACAACCCCAATTTCTGATATATTTCAGAGAGTGATTAAAAATAAAGACTCCAAGGATGTAAAGGGCGATTCAACGCAGACCCAGACCCAGACTCAGATTGTACAAAGGCTTGATATAGGGTCCCCTGGAGATACAGAAGGGGGTCTATCTGAACAACATAACACAGCTAACACAGCTGGAATTATAGAGGGGGAAGAGCAGCAGGGGGAGACTCCTGGAAACGATTGTTTGGATAATGTTTCAGTAATGCCCCAAGTTCCAGAAGAGACCCTGGAGGAGGATACTGAGGGGAGTCATGGAGGTAAAAAAGAAGTCCAGAGTGAAGCAGTCTCAGTAATGCCCCAAGTTCCAGAAGAGACCCTGGAGGAGGGTAGTCATGGAGGTAAAAAAGAAGTCCAGAGTGAAGCTTTCTTCTCTGTATCAGAGGGCGGAGAATGGTCAGATGACGAAGATGATAGTCTGGAACAAGAAGGTAGTGAATTAGACTCTGGCAGTGA
Source organism: Lissotriton vulgaris (assembly GCF_964263255.1). Lineage (NCBI taxonomy): Eukaryota > Metazoa > Chordata > Amphibia > Caudata > Salamandridae > Lissotriton > Lissotriton vulgaris. Next base: position 126,881,091 of record NC_141686.1, on the reverse strand, counting down.
TTTGGAACAAGATGAAGGTAGCCCTCCAAATACAGCGGTAAAAACTTTACTGAGATCAAGAAAGTGTAGCCAGAAGAAGGAGCAACCGCTGGTTAATACGGTCACTGATGGGTTAGGTGGGGAATCTGCTCAAATGTCCCTTCTGGAGGTTATACATCAGGAGATTTTAGCCCATCGAGAGGAAGCAAGACAGGAGAGCCGCAAGTCTCAGGCAGCAGTTAGAAAAATACAAGGGGCAGTAAGGAAACTGACAAAGGCCTGTGTGAACCTGGGAGAACGGGTAACCAACTTAGAAGACCGAATTGTCTCTACCGAAGCTGATTCAGCTGCCGCTTCTGACAAAGTCGACACCCATGCAAAGCAACTAACTGATATGCAATGGAAGCTTGAGTCGTTGGAAAACAGATCGCGACAAAACAACCTACGTATTCTGGGAATCCCTGAAGGGTCTGAGGGGTCAGATACGAAAGCATTTGTCGTAAAACTTTTTGAACATGCTTTTATGGATCTAAAAGACTGGGATTTTGACAGGGAGGTTCAGAGAGCTCATCGTATCCCTGCTAACATTCATAAAAACGCGAAACAAAATGACAAACCTAGAGCGATCCTAATTTTTTTAGGTAATTTCAATTTGAGGCAAGCAATCTCTGAGCGGGCAAGACCGGATAAACAAAAGGCAGTTGAAGGTTACACATTCTTTGTCCGCCCTGACTTCTGTCATATTACGGTTGAGAGACGGTGGAGACTGCGGCAGATGATCAAACCGTTTCAGGACAAGGGGATGCAGGCGTATCTGATAAACCCCGCTCAGTTGAAAATAATTAAAGATGGAAAAACATTTTATTTTTCCTCTGAGATCAAAGCAAAGGAATTTCTCATGTCATAAGTAGTTTAGGAACATTGCAAACGGGTCAAAATGGTTAAATGGCTGAAAAATATGCTTAAAACTTAGGTTCCATATATCTGTGAGTTTTTGTTAATGGTCACTGGTTATTAAGGCATTTGGTGTTTGAAGTGAAATCTACAAGGTAGGGGTCAAAATTAAAAAAAATAAAAAAAAAATAAGAGAATGAGTAAAATTTAGGAACAAAAAAAAATAAATAAAAATAAATGTAATTAATTTCCTCCTCGATCCGAGCTGTAAACCATCACGTGCACAGACCATCGGTCTGAGCGCCTCTGGGCAAGGGGGGTTGAAGTCTAGCTCCAGGTTGGAGCTGGGGAGGGTGAGAGTGCAGAGGGAGGGAGGGGTGGGGGGGAGGGGGAAGGGAAGAAAATTTTGAAAAAGCATGAGATGGAAAGGATACGGTCTATGATGGATATCAGACGCGGGGCAAAATGTCAATTTAGGAATTGTAAATATTGTATCAATGTCAGACATTAAGATATGTACTATCAATGCAGGGGGGCTAAATGATTGGAGGAAACGGCAGAGATTGAGTTACTTGGTAAGATCTAATAACATAGATATAGTATGCATCCAAGAAACCCACATTCCCTGGAATAAAAGAAAGCTATTGGAGATAAATGGGTATACTATGGTTGGGTGTTCATCACAATCATCAATGATTAGAGGGGTGGCCATTTTGGTTAAAAATAATCTGTGTGGGGTGAAGCGTAGTAAAACGGATGGCTCTGGCCGATGGGTATTAGTTGAAATGAATATGGGCTTTACGCTCTGTACAATATATGGCCCAAATGAGGATGACCCAACGGTATTCGATAAGCTAGAGGAAGAGTTGGCGAACTGGGCTAACCCGATGATAGTATGCGGCGATATGAATATCTTCGCAGACTGGCAACTGGGGAGTAACTATACAGGTCGGAAACGAAAAGTCAATAGGGCTGTAAACGCTTTGATCCAGTCTCATGGTTTGGTGGAGGTATGGGGGGAAAAAGTTCCCGGTGACCGTGGTTATACATATTTTTCCCATCCGGCACAGAAATATTCTAAGCTAGATTACTTTTTTGTTTCTGCGGGGGAAATCGGTAAGGTTAACATCGCTAAATTACCAAGAATAATATCCGACCATAACCCTTTAATTTTGACGTATAAAATCCCTAAGGTACAGAGGAAAACGTCTAGATGGACCTTTGAAAGGAAACTATTAAATGATGAAAGGTTCGTAGTACACATTAAAAATTGGGCAAAAGAGTTTTTCGACTGTAATAGATATAGCGCTTCCAGAAATGGAGTTTGGGAATCCTTTAAAGCTGCATTAAGGGGGGAGACGATCAGTTATGCTGCTAAATTAAGAAAAGAGGATAAAAGCAAGACAGAGAAACTCATTTTAGATCTAGCCGAAATAGAGTTGTGTCATATTGAGGAAATAGCACTTGGTAAGGATAGTGGAGAGACAGTTAACAATATGGCCCGGATTAAGGGTGAAATCTTAAAAATAATTACACAGAAGGAGATAGCTGAATATCAAACACAGAGAGCAAGGAGATACGAGACTGGAGAACAAGCGGGTAGAGCTTTAGCGCTTCGCATTAGGCAAGAATCAAACAGTAATAGAATTAGAAAGATTACATACAATGGGAGTGAATATACAGATCCAAAATCTATAATGGATGTTTTCCAAGAATTCTATCAAAAACTTTATGATCAAGAGCCAGGGGTAGTACCATATATTCAAGATCAGCCTCCGTCAACCCCAACTTTGAAAGATGACGATAGGGCTAGGCTAGAATTGGATATAACCACAGAGGAGATAAAAGCCGCTCTGAATGAACTGGCAGTGGGTAAAGCGGCTGGACCAGACGGGCTACCATTAGAGGCATACAGGGTCCTGGAAGATGAAATCCTCCCTTTGTTTGAGGGTCTTTTTAATGGAATAATATGGTCAGGCACTATTCCAGATACATGGAAACAGACCAACATCGTCATATTTCATAAAAAGGGCAAACCAGAAGAGAACCCAGGTTCGTACCGTCCGATATCTTTAATAAATACTGATGCCAAACTGTACTCTAAAGTTTGGGCAAACAGATTAGGACGGATCATTACCCAACTTGTCTCACTATGGCAACATGGGTTTGTCCCTGGGAGAGGTACCACCGAACACACAGCAAGGGCAATTTCATTATTTGATGCAGTTAATGTTACGGGTGGAGATATGGCTATGATACTTTTAGATGCCGAGAAGGCTTTTGATCGTGTGGTCTGGGACTATATGTGGGAGGTATTGGCTAGAAGAGGCTTTGGTGAAAAGTGTAGGAAAGCCATCAAAGCAATGTACATGGATCCAGTCGCTAGAATAACTACAATGGGTTTCCAATCAGATGAGGTAGTGATTAGAAGGGGCACCCGTCAGGGGTGTCCATGCTCACCCATACTCTTCTCATTGTACATTGACCCCCTTATTAGGAAGATTCTTGCCTCTGAAACAATACCCCCGGTCGTATCTCATGGTCACACCACTAAGCTATTGGCCTATGCGGATGATTTGGCAATTGTTACTACTAACCCGCAAGTGGCAATGCAGGAACTAAGCAGTTTGGCTCAGGAGTTTGGGAAATGTTCAGGGTACAAACTTAATACTGAAAAAACTATAATAATCTGTTCTACTAATATTCAGAAAAGAGATCAAAGGTATGTGGACTCCGCGGTCTATTTAGGAATTAAAATAAATGCAAACGTAGGAAAAATCAATCAAGAAAATTATGGGCCTCTATTAGTCACAATTGATAAAGAATTAAGAAGGATTGATGTACTACATTTGTCATTGATTGGGAGGGTCAATGTGCTGAAAATGTCAATGTTTCCCAGGCTATTGTATCTATTCCGTGCCATACCGCTTTTAATTGAGGAAGGTTTGATGAAGAAGATGGAAGCAGTGTTTTCACAATTTTTGTGGCAATATGGCAAAGTCAGAAGATCTTTAGCCCGACTTTCTGTACCGCTAGAGGGAGGTGGGTTATCTGCTCCTAACCTACGGTTATACCATTGGGTTTGTTTATTATTACGTATGAACTATTTATTGGATTATGATGTCCCTGAAGCTTTACATGATACCTATAGAATCCCCACAATTTATGAGCTGGTAATGGGTCAAAAGGCCAGGGGGGTGCTAACACGTGAAATTAATGCCTTGCATTTTAAGAGGAGTAAAAGCAAAGTGCTGCTATCTGCCTGGGGGACATGGAAGGCGGTGCTGAAATTTCTCAAGATCCCTAAAATTAATGGCACAATTGATCTTTGGAATGCAAGTCCATTTCTGCATCTTGGACAAAATAGGAATAGTAGTTGTTGGAAAAGGTTGGGCATTAGATGTCTAGGGGACGTCATGGAGAAAGATGACCTCCTGGGGTTTGAGGCCTTACAACAGAAATTTGGTATCCCCTCGAATCACTGGCTGTTATACAAACAGATAGAACAATCAGTGAAGGCATTAAGACCAAGGGTGTTTGTTCAGGAGCCAAATCCATTGGTGCACTACATAATGAGTGGGGGCAAAAAGATTAAAATAGGGTACAATCATTTGTTACAGGGATTGGAAGAGGATATTGGACAAGTAGAAAATGCCTGGGCTGTAAGATTAGGAGATCCCGACATCGATTTGGATTACGCTTTGGCATTAAATAGGAAAATATTAAGAGCGACTAATCTGAAGGCACAACATTATAAGATGATCTTCAATCTCTACTACACCCCGGCTAAGTTGTTTCAATGGGGTAAAAGGGATACAGATAGTTGTCCAAGGTGTAATCAAGGTCCTGCAGATCTAATCCATATGTTCTACTCATGCCAAAATCTTAACCCTGTTTTGAAAGAAATGGAGAAATTTTTATCAGGGTTGTTAGAGTGTCAAATTTCTTTATCCCCAACATCTGTTCTGATCGGCAGGGATGAAAATCTTAAGGTTGAGCAGGAAGCCGAAGCTTTTATCTTTCTTTGTGTTGCTGTTTTTAGAATTCTAATTGCGGCGGCCTGGAAAGATCCGATCGCTCCCAAGTTCCAGATGTGGCTTACAAGGTTGCTAGGGACCCATAATATTGAAGAATGTTTATATAAATTTAAGGGTAAGAAAAGTAAAGAACTCGGTAAAAAGATATGGGCTCCGATAAGCAACTGGAGGAAGATAAGATGATTGATGAGTGTCACTATACTACATATTATGATTTTTAATGTAAGATTATGCAATGCTGGCAATATATGTTTAAGGCTTCTGCAATGTGCTCTGTAAAGGGGCCGCGTAAGAATCACCCCGTATATCTGTGAATTTTGTTTTAATTGTTTTAATCCTTTTTTCTTTCTTTTTCTTTTTTCTGTTTAAAATTTTGATATGTCAGCAGGTCCAGCTGATATCTGTATCATGTAAAGTTGTTTTTGTTTTTCATTTTCTGATCCATCTCAATAAAAAAAAAAAAAAGGAATAATCTTTACATTGGCGACGAGGGTGGGATTACGATACTTTGTTTGGGGATTACCATTCAAAGTACGTACTGATCACAAACCATTGGTTCATTTGTTTAAAGGTGGAAGAGGCTTGGAGGGGAATGTTACCCCCAGAATCTCTAGGTGGATACTATCAGTACTTGAGTACAATTTTCAAATGGAATACATGAAAGGTGTAAAAAATGTTGTGGCAGATTATTTATCTAGAATGCCGGTAGATGATACTAATGATGATTTGGAGGAAGTTGTGGTTGTGATAAGGTGCAATGAGGAACAAGCTTTTGCCAAAGAGGAATGGGACAATAGTATGTCTAATGATGATTTATTATTGAAAGTTATGAAGTGTATATCGGAAGGGTGGCCAAAAGGAATTTCAGAAGATGTACGATTTAGGAGTTTTTATCATGTAGAAGATAAGTTGAGTGTGAGTGATGGAAAATTATGGAGAAGAGGAAAGTTGGTACCACCAGTAACATTGAGATGTAAAATCATGAACATTGACATGAAGGACATCTTGGAAGGAATATGACCAAGAGGCGTATTAGACAATCGTTTTGGTGGCCAGGGATCGACAATGACATTGAGGGTCTTGTCAGAGAGTGTCATGCATGAGCTATGAGTGATCAAACTAAAGTTGTGAGACAACCGCCCCCTGCATGCACTGAATTTCCTAAACAGCCATGGGAAAGGTTAGCTATTGATTTTCTGGGTCTTATAGCTAAGTTAGGATCTCAGAATAAGTTTTTGATGGTCCTGGTAGACTATCACTCAAAGTGGTTTCTTGTAGAATCTACTGAATGTATTGAGACTGAAAAAGTTATTGGTTTCATGGAGAGAGTATTCTTAAGTGAAGGGATTCCAAAAACTTTAGTATCGGATAATGGAGTTCAATTAGTTTCAAGAAGGATGAAAGTGTTTAAACAAGATGGGAATTGTTCATGAAAAGGTGGCGTTGTTCAGGCCTCAGGCAAACGGCTTGGTAGAAAGGATTAATCGTTTGTTGATGGACAATATTCAGCTCTCGTTAGCGAATGGTTTGGTATGGTCAGAAAAACTCAAAAAACTGGTGTGGTCTTACAGAGTTACACCACATGCGGTGACTGGAGTGTCCCCGTTTGTTTCTTTGAAGGGACGTGAACCAGGTGTGAAAGAAGTTCCAGGATGGTTAAAAGACAGAGAATGTGTGTGGGTGGACCGTGCTGCAGTTGAGAGTGATGTTAAAGAAAAACAGAGAGTAACAGTAGACCATTACAATTTGAGGAAAAGTGTTAAAGTTCCTGATTTTGTTGTAGGTGATTGGGTGGTTGTGAAGAGAGGAGGAGTTGTTACTAAAGGTGAAAGCAAGTTTTCTAAACCTTTACAAGTCAGAAGTGTAAAGAAAAATATTCCTTTTTTAGCTGATGGGTCAGCTTGGAGTTGTGGGAATCTGTCTAGGTGTCATGCTATTCAACATTAGATATTTGTGCATATTATTCAAACTAAGTGTAATGGTATAGATCTATATGTATGTTTTATATTATATGTTTTAATTTTGATTTTGTTTTATGCATGGGGGAGATATGTCGGGATTTGTTCTTATTGGAATGTTGTGGTTGCTAGGTGATATGGAATGTTATTCATTAAAGTAGTCTGTGGAGAAATTGCTTCAGTGGAAGCAGCTGGAGGTCCTATTATTTCCTATGCTACAATAAAGATCTTCAACCAATATTTCTGCGTTGGAATAATCTTTACACAGGAGTCGCAGGAGCGACCTCTAAATGACATTCATGACTTCAAGGGACGAGTGCCTCCACCGACCTTCTATTCCACCATTATCTGCCGCAGAGGAAGAGAGTTGGCTGAGCTTTAACCTGCTTTTATGGTAGTGCGTCCCTCCTCAAAGCACATCCGTTCGCAAACCAGCATCTGATCAGCTTGTTACGTCATGCGTAATGCACGATGCCAGGGTTTTGCCCATCTTTCTGATGAATAATGTAGTTGCCTTTAGGTCTGTACCGTTGGGTTTGTCTTTTACCAACGGTGTGTAGCTTAATGTTGGGAAACACAGATAATAATAATATTACAGCCATTTGTAAAGTGCAAACAGCTACCTCCCAAAGAAGGTGTCCCGGCGAAAGTGACAGCGAAATAAGTGGTTAAACACCAGCCATCAACCGGAATTAATCCAAGTTAAAAAGCCAAGACTTATCTGCCTTCCTGAATAGAAATTCTGATTCGATCTGCCGCAAAGCAGGCGGCAAAGAATTCCATAGCTTGCCCACTCTCACCGCAAAGGATCTGCTGCCCCATCGCACTTTCCTAACTTGTGGGGTGTCAAGCAGATTCGGATTACTGGACAGCAATAGGTGAGTCTGTTTGTAGGCACATAATCAGTGTTTCAGATATCTGGGGCAGAGTCCATGGAATGACTGAAAAACTAAGGTTAAGGCCTTAAATTGAATTCTGTTCGCCACCGGTAGCCAGTGAAGTTCCTTAATATGTGGAGATATATGTTGACGCATAGGTAAGCGTCTAATCAATCTCGCAGCCGCATTTTGGGCCATTTCTAGTCTCTTAACCATGTAAGCAGTGTCAATATAAGACACTGCTTTCATACAGACCCACACATCAATAGAAGGGAAGTCAAAGACATTCTTTTTCTTGATTTCTATTATACACACACACTTTCTCAAAAAGCCATGCAGTATCCCCATTCCATTTATGAATAGTTCATTCATTTAAAGTTTTTTTCTTTTCATTCTGGCAATTATAATCATAGAATTCTAACAGAAGAAACAGGATGTGTACCAGAAGAATATGCTTCTTTTTTCCACAGCTTGTTACCCGCATGTTGTTACAATGTGGTCGTTACAACGACCGCGTTGTAACAACGCATACAATTACCCCACAAGTCATAACAACGACTTGCGGAGGGGGGCGCTGGATCTTGGAATAGTATAACTTACTATTCCAACTCCAGTCTGCGCGGACAGTAGGGAAGATGTTGCATTTTAAATCCAACACCTTCTACCCCCTCCGCAAGTCGTTGTTACGACTTGCGTGGTAAGTGCATGGATTGTAAAAACATGTGGGGTGACGGTTTCGTGGTTAGGGTTATTTACCGTACCAGAATGGCAAGAATAAATCCTGGACTGTATCTAACATATTGAACAGCCATACATGTTAAACCTATTTTTACCCTAGTTACCTCTGAAGAAGGGCATATTAGCCCGAAATGCATTGGAATTACCATCTAATGTTGAAGCATATGGACTGTGAACCTTTTGTGTCTAAGAGTAAAGCCATGTCATGGCTCTCGTTAACCCATGTTAAAGATTGGAGATGCAAATAAGTCTGGTTAAATTCAGGATAACTATCGGAAGAAACTTTGAAAGAAAAGAGAATATATTGGTTGGCTTTACTGGATTCTTTGAACACTTTTGCTGGGCATCCTGAGCTGTGAGACCTGACGAGGTTCCAACAGTTGTATCAACATTGCACGCAGACAGACAGAGCGCATTCCAGGGTTGCACACGTTAACTCTTTGCCTTGAGCAGCATAACATTTTTACATTTCATTACAATTTGGAGTGCATGCTACCATTCATATGTGAAACCTATAGGCACTTCAGACAAACATATAGGCACCTATACTACACTAACACATTACGCACATATACAGCTAGATGCATATTTCTTTCTCTCTCTCTCTCTTTCACATACATACATACATACAGAAAGGGATTACTTATATCGGGGATATAGCCAGGAGTATAGAGTGTGGGGGATATTGCCCAGAGTAATGATAGAAGCATGAATGTAGCGTCTAGACGTCTAGCTGTCAACAGAAACTTTAGGGAGCATTGCGCAATATAGTGACATTTTCAGGTACACCATGCATATTTATGCTGGATGAGTATTCTTCCTTGAGGAATAATTAAGCATATGTGTGGCAAATGGTGAATTTGAAAGCAAATTTGGCCAGAATCATTAGCTAAGCTGAATATAATGTAATTACCTTGGGCATATTAGACAGTAGAAAGTTCACCTTCTTACTGAAAGGGAGAGGAGCCACCACTGTTGCACTGCACCCACAAGTCTCCATAAATTTTAGGTGTTCCTTGGCACTCAAATAAACTTGCATTCCAGTTTTACAAGCACGTTGCAGGCAAGGCAATACTTGCAGGTTGCTTATGCTTTCTTTTTACCTACCTCTACTGTCAGAGGTTGCAATGATAGCACAAAGGGTTGCAAAGGAAAAGCCAGGGGTCGCAGGAGCGACCCCTAAATGACATTCGTGACTTTAAGGGACGAGTGCCTCCACCGACCTTCTATTGCACCATTATCTGCCGCAGAGGAAGAGAGTTGGCCGAGCTTTAACCTGCTTTTATAGTAGTGCGTCCATCCTCAAAGCAAATCCGTTCGCAAACCAGCATCTGATCAGCTTGTTACATCATGCGTAATGCACGATGCCAGGGTTTTGCCCATCTTTCTGATGAATAATGTAGTTGCCTTTAGGTCTGTATCCTTAGGTTTGTCTTTTGCCAACGGTGTGTAGCTTAATGTTGGGAAACACAAATAATAATAATAATAATAATAATAATAATAATAATAATAATAATACAGGAGGAGTCCCGGTGCTGTAACAACTAGTGACAGCAAAATAAGTGGTCAAACACCAGCCATCATCCGGAATTAATCAAAGTTAAAAAGCCAAGTCTTAACTGCCTTCCTCAATAGAAATTCTGATTCGATCTGCCGCAAAGCAGGCGGCAAAGAATTCCATAGCTTGGCCACTCTCACTGCAAAGTATATGCTGCCCCATCGCACTTTCCTAACTCGTGGGGTGTCAAGCAGATTCTGATTATTGGACAGCAATAGGTGAGTCTGTTTGTAGGCACATAATAAGTTGTTTCAGATATCTGGGGCAGAGTCCATGGAATGACCAAAAAACTAAGGTTAAGGCCTTAAATTTAATTCTGTTTGTCACCGGTAGCCAGTGAAGGTCCTTAATATGTGGAGAGATATGTTGACGCATAGGTAAGCGTATAATCAATCTCGCAGCCGCATTCTGGACTATTTCTAGTCTCTTAACCATGTAAGCAGGTAGGCCCAAATAGAGGCCATTCACATAATCCAGTCTGGAAGTGACCGTTCCATGAACTACGGTTCGACAAAAGTTTTTTGGTTACAAGTGTAAATATGTCCTCATGTACCTCAAATTTCCAAAGCAGGAGGATGTTACTTGCTGGATTTGAGAGGAAAAGGACAGATCTGCCTCCCATTGTACTCCTAGATTTTTAAAAGTGCCCGCTGGGGTGGGTGGTAACCCCATTTCTGCGGCCACCACAAATCTGAGTCTGGAGGCTTGTTGGTCCCGAAGAACATCACTTCTGTCTTTTCAGCATTTAATTTAAATTTATTATTATTTATCCAAATTGCAACATCCTTGAGGCAACTCTTGAAACTCTTAAAGGAATCAGCCGACTGGTCTTTAAAAGGGAGCAAGTTCTAACAGGAGGGGGGAGAGAGAGAGTCAGTGGATTCAGTCTCCCGAGTCATATAAATAAACAAAGTGGAATCCACTCGAGTGATAGTGATCCCTAGAGTGATGGGGAACACACAGTGTTGTTTAAATGCCCCTCACACACCAACAGGCCCCTTGGTGTCATGCTTCATCATCGGGGCCTTCGCACCCCTCTACGGGATGCGGCGTGCTACGACTTGCGAGTACGCAGGAGCACTTGAAGTGAACTATGTGTGGGGGTGTGTGTTTAATACAAGGATGTGAGTGAGGTGAGGTGAAAAAGGTGAGTGGTTAAAAAATACCTGGCACGTGGGAAGAAAAAACTTTAATAAATCCCCGGCTGGTATTATTAAAATTTAAAGTGCAAGGCGTGGTTTTAGAAAGATACGTATTAGGGTATCAAACCACTGTGTTAAAAGTCAACATGTTTCGGAGGTCGAAGCCTCCTTCTTCAGGACAAGGGTGAATGCACTTACCCTCCCCTTACTCACATGTAAATATGTAAAAGTGAAAAAATAAAAATTACCACAATGTGTAATGTTCCTCACAATGTTTATATGTAAGTGAGTGTAGTTGCGCCCAGTTGGCGTGAGAACCTGTGGAAACAAAATCATAGATAAACATACAAATCTAAGTATCACAGGCTAAGAGGAGAAGAACAATGCTTCTCTGAAAAAACATCAGGTAGAACCCAGAAAAATAATTGGAACCTGGAACAGAAAAAGAAGAAAAAGGACACTACAAACATACACACACGCAAACCAACATAACTCTCTGCTCAGATGGAATGAGAGCAGAACAATGAGGACAAAAGATCTTACTTAAAGTTCCCAAATACAGGACTTCATGAGCCTTTAACGTATATTGGGGAATCCTTCCTTTCTAATCAGAAACCTAGGGAGTGAACATCAGGGATTTAGTAGAAGAACTTAATCATCAGAGTGCAACAGCTAATCGCCTGCCTTCCCGCGTTGAGGGAAGGCAGGCGATTAGCTGTTGCTGTAACCGTGAGTTATAAGACCACCATGAGAAGCAGTTTCACATTGTAGCTGTGGCACTCTGATGATTAAGTTCTTCTACTAAATCCCTGATGTTCACTCCCTAGGTTTCTGATTAGAAAGGAAGGATTCCCCAATATACGTTAAAGGCTCATGAAGTCCTGTATTTGGGAACTTTAAGTAAGATCTTTTGTCCTCATTGTTCTGCTCTCATTCCATCTGAGCAGAGAGTTATGTTGGTTTGCGTGTGTGTATGTTTGTAGTGTCCTTTTTCTTCTTTTTCTGTTCCAGGTTCCAATTATTTGTCTGGGTTCTACCTGATGTTTTTTCAGAGAAGCATTGTTCTTCTCCTCTTAGCCTGTGATACTTAGATTTGTATGTTTATCTATGATTTTGTTTCCACAGGTTCTCACGCCAACTGGGCGCAACCACACTCACTTACATATAAACATTGTGAGGAACATTACACATTGTGGTAATTTTTATTTTTTCACTTTTACATATTTACATGTGAGTAAGGGGAGGGTAAGTGCATTCACCCTTGTCCTGAAGAAGGAGGCTTCGACCTCCGAAACATGTTGACTTTTAACACAGTGGTTTGATACCCTAATACGTATCTTTCTAAAACCACGCCTTGCACTTTAAATTTTAATAATACCAGCCGGGGATTTATTAAAGTTTTTTCTTCCCACGTGCCAGGTATTTTTTAACCACTCACCTTTTTCACCTCACCTCACTCACATCCTTGTATTAAACACACACCCCCACACATAGTTCACTTCAAGTGCTCCTGCGTACTCGCAAGTCGTAGCACGCCGCATCCCGTAGAGGGGTGCGAAGGCCCCGATGATGAAGCATGACACCAAGGGGCCTGTTGGTGTGTGAGGGGCATTTAAACAACACTGTGTGTTCCCCATCACTCTAGGGATCACTATCACTCGAGTGGATTCCACTTTGTTTATTTCTTTAAAAGGGAGCACCAGCTGGGTGTCATCAGCAAGATATTGCCATCACCTCCCAGTTGGGGCTTTACACTTGATCAAATCCCTTTAATGGTCAACTCTGCTTTATTGGTTAGATCTGTTTTACCATAAGAAAAAGGCTTTTTCAAAAAGGAACCAGCTCTGTATCCTGATGTACTACTGCATTTAGGGCTGATGATATCACCGTGCTTTGTGCAGAGAGAAACTGCTGATTAGAGTACATTGAGATTCATGGTGTCCCTATCATTATACGAAACAAACTGGATGATATATTAATGCAATATCATAAACTGGTTGGGTTAGCGCTATCAGGGAAAAATATGATTGTTGGTGTCTCTGCCTCAGCTTTAGAGCTGCAACTGGGTTCATACTACGGTATTGTTTAAGCCCTTTTAGCAGGTATTGTGGTGGTAAATATAACGCTTCTCCTAATAGAGTAAATTCAAGCTTGGAGTATCTGGTGCCAATTGACAAATACATGTATATCTGGAGACAGAATAAGTGGACCTCCAGCTAGGAAGGATTAGTTACTTACCTGTAATCCTAGTTCTCATCCAGGGGTATACTCATCAAAGTCATAATCTATGAATAATCCCCGCCCATGTGCAGGATCCCGGAGCATATAGAAAATACATATATAAACATATATATGCATATGTGAAAACATATACATGCAGCCTAAAATATTTCCAAAATGGCAACAATGCTGTAATTACATAGGTTTGCATAGTAGCACTTATACTCTACCAGCCCCAAAGGAAGAAAAAGAGAGAAGTAACATTTGTCATACAACAATGCTTTATTGCCATAGAAAAACCTGTAATTGCAGGCATTTGCCAGTAGGCTACAGTAGAGTATAAAGAAACAAAGAAAACTGACACCTTACCTTTAAGGCATTAGAGCAGGGGTACCGTGCCTTTAAGACCAGTAGGCAACCCCCTGATCCCATGATGCACCACAGGTGGCAGTTAGGTCAGTTCTTTTTCGAGGTGTATAAATACCTGAGTAAATCCGTAATTAACGTACCATAACTTTGCAGTAATGCTCGCCCGGGGAGGTGGGTGGCTCACTTATGACTCTGATGAGTATACCCCTGAATGAGAACTAGCATTACAGGTAAGTAACTAATCCTCTCATCCAGGGGATACTCATCAATAGTCATAATTCATGAATAGATTAGCAAGCCCATACCCAAAGTCTTGCGGATGAGCAATCAAGTATACAGCAAAAACATGAATCAACATCACATTTATAATGCAGTTATGCAAACAAATTCTTTAAAGAGGCCTGTCCCATTTGGGCATCGGCCTGGGCATCTGAATCTAGGCAGTAATGGCGGGTAAAGGTATGTACTGAACGCCTTACAAATCTCAGATATTGAAATGTTGCGAAGGAGAGCTGTTGTGGAAGCTTTCCCTCTAGTAGAATGTGCACGAGGTTTGCCCTGTAAAGCTTTGTTAGCTAATTGGTAGTACAGAGCTATACAGGAGCCGACCCATCTCGAGATAGACCTTTTTGAAGCGGACAGACAGGTATTAGCTGTGTCACAATTAACAAAGAGCCGGTCCGACTTCCTAAATGGAACAGTTCTAGCCAGGTAAAATGTCAAAACCCTTTGGAGATCTAGAGAGTGTAAAGACATCTCCGGGGGAGTGGTTGGGTGAGGGAAGAAAGTAGGTAGAGTGATGATCTGATTGATATGGAAACCCGAGACAACCGTGGGCAGGAAGCCTGGATGTGTTCTCAGCACCACTCTATTGGCATGAAACACTGTGTAAGGTTCCTTGCAACACAGGGCCTGGATCTCGCTCACCCTGCGGGCTGAGGTGATGCCTACCAAAAAGGCAGCTTTCCAGGTCAAGTGCTGCAAAGATACCTTACGAAAAGGCTCGAAAGGAGCACCCATCAACTTTGTAAGTACGGTGTTAAGCTCCCAGGGAGAACAGGGGGACCTCACTGGTGGAAACACCTTCTTAAGCCCCTCTAAGAAAGCTTTGACCACAGGCATGAGGAACAATGAGGTCTGGGAAGGAGACTTCCCGTAGGCTGTTATTGACGCTAAGTAAACCCTGATGTAGGGGTACTTCAGGCCTGACCATGCCAAATGTAATAAGTATGAGAGAATCACCTGCTCCTGACCTTTAATCGGTTCAAGAGCATTGTCCATACACCAAATGTAAAATCTCTTCCACTTGAAATCATAAGACTTTCTAGTGGAGGGCCTCTTTGCTTCCCTCAGGATGTCCATACAGTCCACCGAGAGGTCTAGGTGGCCATAATGAATGACCTCAGGAGCCATGCCGTCAATCGAAGGGAAGGGAGATTGGGGTGAAACACCCTCCCCTCGTCCTTGATCAGCAAGTCTGGGCGGCAGGGCAGCCTCCGGTGAGGAACCTCTGACAGCTGGGGAAGATCCGGGTACCACCATTGGCATGGCCCCTCCGGCGCTATCAGGATCATCCTGGTGTTGAGCCTGTAGAATTTCTGTATCACCGCCGGGATCAGAGGCAGTGGAGGAAAAGCGTACAGTAATGTCTGAGACCAGCTGATCAAAAGTGCGTTCCCCCGTGATCCCTGCTGGGGGAATCTGGACGCGAAGACGGGGCATTTCGCGTTTGCTGTGTCTGTGAACAGATCTATGTCTGGAACTCCCCATTGTCGAAACACCTCCTGCCTGATGTCTTCGTTGAGCAGCCAGTCGTGTGCTTCTACGAAGTCTCTGCTTAGGCCGTCCGCCTGAACATTCAGGATTCCTGGAAGGTCAACCGCGACGATGGAGAGACCACTCGACAGAAGCCACCGCCAAATGGATTGAGCTTCCAGAGACAGAACTCGTGACCTGGTGCCTCCTTGTTTGTTCAGATAGAACATCGTTGTTGTGTTGTCTGTCTGAACTTGAATGTGGCTGGAGTGCAGAGACGGGTACAGGGACTTGAGCGCCAGATAGACAGCCCGTAGTTCCAAGAAGTTGATATGATAGCTTCTTTTTATCTCGGACCAGAGACCTTGTACCTGCAGCTGGTCCATATGAGCACCCCAGTCGTGCAGTGAGGCATCCATGACCACTGTCTGCGTTGGAGGCGACTGATGAAACGGAACTCCATGCAGCAGGTGAGAACGTTTGATCCACCATGTGATGGAGTCTCTGGCAACTTGATGGAGAGAGACACGATCTTCCCAGAAGCCTGACCTCTGAGATTATTGGTCCTCGAGTGCCCGCTGCAGAGGCCTGATGTGAAGGAGTGCATTGGACACAATGTAGATGCACAAGGCCATCGATCCCAGTAGGGACGGCACTTGTCTGGCTGTAGGACTTAGGGTGTCAAGCAGGGTGCGGCACTTCAGAAGCATTGATGACAACCTCTCCTCCGAAGGACACACGCTTGCCTCTACGGAGTCCAAGGAGGCGCCCAGATAGTGTATTCGTTGGGTGGGGTTGAGGACCGACTTCTTGTAGTTGACTTGCAAACCCAAAGAATGCATCAGGTTGAGACAGTAAGAGAGATGGCTCTCAAGCAGAACAGGTGTGGAGCTTTTTAGGAGCTAGTCATCTAGGTAGAGGCAGACGAAGATCTTCCGGTTTCGGAGGAAGGCAGCCACCACCGCCATGCACTTGGAGAATGTCCGTGGGCCAGATTTGAGGCCGAACGGAAGCACCCGATACTGGTAGTGGTGACGGGCTATCTGAAACCTGAGAGACTTGCGATGCTTTACTGAGACAGGTATATGAAAGTAAGCGTCCTGCAGTTCGATGGCACACATCCAGTCTCCCTGGGGAAGGTGCGGAAAGATCTGGTGCAGGCCTAGCATACGAAATTTCTCCTTTCTGATAAACCTGTTCAGCAGGCGCAGGTCGAGGATAGGTCTGTACTCTTTGGCTACTCCCCGCTTTTGGACTAGAAAGTAGCGGGAGTAAACTACCTGATTTCTTCGTATGGGAGGGACCTCATCTATGGCCTTCTTTGAGAGAAGGGTAGATACTTTATCTTTCAAAAGCTGACTTTGGATTTGAGGAAGGCGCTTGAATTGCGGAGGAACTTGCGGAGGAGGAGACTTGAACATCAGCAAGTAACCATGCTGCACAATATTCAGCAGCCATTTGTCTCTTGTTATGGCTTTCAACTCTTCTAGGTGACAAGCTACACTCCCTCCCACCGGAGTGGCGAACGGTTGCGGAGGAAGCAACGACCCAAGGCTTGGGAGGCTGCTTGTAGGTGGACTGTTGTCTGTTGTTGGTTGTTGCCTCTACCTCTCCCAGGGCGTCTTTGTTGGAACTGGGATCTTTGTTGGCTCTGGGAGGACCATTGAACCCTCTGTTGAAACGCCGTTTGTCGCCCTGACGGAAACGTTTCTTGAACTCCTTGAGCTTCTGCAGACCAACAGCCTTGACAGTGTCCATCTCAGCCTTAATTTTGGTCATCTCGTCATCAGCGTGAGCCCCCAACAGCGATGAGCCATTAAAAGGGAGGTTCCGAATGTTCCTATGGGCATCAGACTTGATGCCTGCGAGACGCAGCCAGGCCGAGCGTCGGGAAAAGACTCGATGGGAGTAGCCATGAGCGGTGAGATCTGAAGCGTCCGCTGCAGCACTTATTACCTTATTGGCTACTAGCCCACCTTCCTGTAGAATTTCAGTGAAATCCGGGCGGTCTTCTTTGGGAAACTTCTCGGTGAAACGTGTGAGGGAGTCCTAAAAAGATCTGTCATATCTCCCGAGAAGGGCAGAGGCACTCGCAACCTTCATTGATGACGATGAAGTGTTGCACATCTTCCTCCCATATGAGTCCATCTGTTTGCTATCCTTCTCAGGAGGCACATAGAATGAGGTAGAAGTGGAGTGGGACTTCATGGCTGCGGCCACAATGACCGAGTCCGCTGGTGGGTCAGCCCTGAGAAACAAGGGGTCCTCTGCTGGAGCCTTGTACTTTTTGGCCATTCTGGATGGCACGGAACCCACCGTCGCAGGGGTGAGGAAGGTGGCCATAGCCAGTTCCAAGGAACCAGGCACCAATGGTAGCAGCGGTCTAGGAGCTGTCCGGTGATGCAAAGTGTCAAAGATGACAGACGTGGGAACCACCGGGGTATGCAAAGTGATGTTGAGTTTCTTTGCACCCCTACCCAGAACATCCGTGAAGGTCGAGATGCCATCTATGGGCGACACCCGCGATGGAGGCGTTGAGGAGAAGGTCGGAGAGTAGTCCTGGACCGTAGATCTCGTAGAGGAAGACCATGTAGGTGATCTTGTGCGCCTCCTCTTATCGGGCCTGTCGTGATGACGGCTGTGACGACCATTGGACGTAGACCGGCGTGTAGAGGGCGATCTTGGTCTGGAAGGCGCCCTTGGCCTGGGAGGTGATCTTGGCCTGGGAGGCGATCTTGGTCTCCTAGGGGGAGACTTCGAGGGTCCAGCCGGAGTGCATGTCCGCGGAGTATGCCCGGATGGTGAATACATGCGGGAGTAATCCGAGTCCGGACTATTGCGGTCACCTGACACAGCACCTTGCGGACGGCGAGGTGGCAGACTGCGGGCCCACCCCTCCGCAGGTTTGGGGGATGCTTCTGGTGAGATCTCCACAGTGTGCAGTCCTGGAGACGATGACTGGTCTCTTGAAGATGATCTGGACCCAGGATCTGACTGTTGTGGGGACTCGGCAATTCCTATGACCTCTTCTCTCGACGTGGAGTGCTTCGACGGCGATGAGGTCTGGGTCACCATCGGCGTCGAATGAGGTCTCAATGGTCTTGACGTCGATTGCCTGCAGCGATGAGGGGACGTCGATCTTCGGCGTCGAGTTGGAGACCTCGACGTCGATCTGCTACAGCGTCGAGCTGACGGTTATCTGCCATGACGTTGAGTCGACGGTGATCTGCCATGACGTCGAGTCGACGGCGATCTTTCACGACGTCGTGTCGATGGTGAACTTCCCTGCCGTCCAGTCGACGTCGATCCTCTTGATGGCGACACGTGCTCCGGCGGCGAGATGTTGGCCATCGTTACTCTCAACTCTAACCCGCTCAAGGGTGGCGGAGAGTGTCTCGACGTCGACGGAAGCCTCGACATCGACGGATACTTAGGTCTCTCAGCACCCACAGCCTTCGAGCCCGAAGTGTGGTGCCTCGACGCCGACTTACTTGCATGCGGTGGAGACCCTCGACGTCGAGATGGTGTTCCTGAAGAGTGTCTGGGTCTCTTCGACGGCGACTTCAATGTCGACAAGTGAATCTCTCGTCCCCTTTCTCTTCCTAGGGTCAGGAGAGGTGGAACTTCGCCGCTTCTGACGTTGCTTGCTGGAAGATGATGTCCTGGGGCCACCCACCTGATGACTCTTGTCCTTTTCCAGCAGAGCATGAAGGTTAATGCGTTCCCTGTCGCGCAGGATTCGCCTGGAGAACTTCTGGCAATGGTGGCACTGGTCAGGATTGGGTCAGGATGGAAGACACACAATACACACCGAGTGTGGATCTGCCAGTGCCATTTTCTTGTCACAGGAAGGACATTTCCTGAATAAGGCTGGCATTTTGAGCGGAATAATATATGGAAGTCCACAAAACCAGCACCAGAAGCCTTTCGAAACCAGAAAACGTAGAATTTTCTGAAAAAATCTCTTCAAAATCAGTTTTGGAGAAAAAACTGTAGAGCTCAAGCTCCAGGATCATCTCAGGAGGAGCAGGAGAAAAGAACTGACCTAACTGCCACCTGTGGTGCATCATGGGAGCAGGGAGTCGCCTACAGGTCTTAAAGGCACGGTACCCCTACTCTAATGCCTTAAAGTCAAGGTGTCAGTTTTCTTTGTTTCTTTATGCTCTACTGCAGCCTACAGGCAAATGCCTGCAATTACAGGCTTTTATTTGATATTTGATATTTTTGTGCATTTGTAAAGCGCTAACGTTCGCTCCCAGGGGAGCATCATGGCGCTGAGCAAGCTGCGGGGAGTAACAGAAAAATGGATTTGGAAAATAAAAGATTAGATAGCTGCCAGGACGGAGGAGTCTAGTTGTTGGTAGACCCATGTCTTGAGAAGTTTTCTAAAGTTGTTTTCATTATCTATGGATCTGAGACTGACAGGCAGATTGTTCCAGGCTTTGGCGGCCAGAACATTGAAGGATTTCCCACCCTTGGTCTTGTATTTAAATCTGGGGATTAGGACCAGATTTGTCCCAGAAGATCTCAAGCATATATGGTAATAAAGCATTATTGTATGACAAATGTTTTCTGCTCTCTTTTCCTTCCGTAGGGGTTGAGAGAGTATAGGTCCTACTATGCAAACCTATGTAATTTCAGCATTATTGCCATTTTGGAAATATTTTAAACTGCATATATATATGTTTATATATGCATTTTCTATATGCTCCGGGATCCCGCACATGTGCAGGGAGTTTTCAAAGATTATGACTATTGAGGAGTATCCCCTGGATGAGAACCCAGGTACCTCTGATGTATGTAGAAGGACATGACTTGCGTGTTTCCCGCTCTCTCGCCCTGTGTGATAGAAGAATAAAGGCAGCAGGAGCAGTGCAAACGTCCTTCAAATAAACCAGACTCAGTTTGCATTTAAGCAGTACAAGCTTCCTTCACATAAAAAAAGTTAGAGCAAACTCAGCAAGAGTGCAGGTTATCCAGAGAGGCACACACATGCATGAATGACACAAAAACAACAGCACTGCAAGCTTCCATAACATGGAAACACAACTACAGCATTAGTAATGCCAATTCTGGTTACCCGTCATCTTAAACCTGTGTGATTGCATACAACTAATGATCGCCTCGTGAGTAAACGATGTAACAGGAACTAAAGGGTTCTTGGTGTGCAGAGAAAGAGATATAACCAGAAAAATAGGGAGACTATGTTACGAGTACACACATCATTGTTAGGGCTACAGATGGATAGCTGGGCCTGCCCTACAGGTCACCTATGGTGTGTCAAGTCAAGTTCAGTTCTTGGGGAATAACTAGCCAACACATACACAAAAAAACATTCCCAGTTGTATTGTAGATATTTTGAACACCAATATTTCTTGATTTAGCAATTTTGTTTTTCGGACTGTAGATTTTTCTTTTAGTTTGTTTTTCTGCAACTGCATGCTAAATCAAAACTACATTTCTCCACCTTAGCTCCTCCAAGACAACATTTTTCACCTTTGGCTCGCCATCTGTGTGGAGTTTCTCGTGGGTGCTATGTGAGAGAAGGATCAGGTGTAGTGCTGCGGTCATGATAGAAGTACAGGCAGGGGACACTTGTTGTGTATCACCCCCAAAATGCAGCAGGGAAAATATCCCTTTCTAGCAAGGCTTACCTTCAGAATCACCCTACTCACCAGCACAGAACATATGTTAAAAGCCTGGATGAGACAGAAGGCAGACGCAGTCACCCAGTTAAAACTCAACATCTCTTTCTTAACGTAAATAGCCTCCCACCATCACATTATGAAGCCTTGGGGTCTACAGCCAATAAACAACAGACTTTGAGTGAAGCAGATTGGCCTGAAGGGTGGCAACTCCTCAGATGGTTGTGTTATGCAGGCTTTTGCATTACTTTGCTTTGCTGCCAGTGCCCAGGATGTGTGTTTGCGACAGACTATTTGCTCACATAGCTAGTATTGGGTTCGGGTAGGCATAGGGTAGCGATGTCTAAGTTGCAGCTCCCAACAAAAGAGAGGGGGGTAATACTTGAAGCCCCTAATTTTGAGACTTATTATATAGCAGCACAGTTAAAGTGGCTGACGAGATGGCTGGTGGCACAGACAAGTGTGGCCAAGGACACCTACTGCCGTGGCTCACCACTGCAGCTGTTAATACCACTCCTTGTTTGGTAACAAAAGGAAAAACTTTAACATACTGGGGCTTTTAAGAGTAATTAAACATTCTCGGGTCTGGAGCCTGTACAAAACACAAACTTTAGTCCCCTACTTACCAAATACACCTTTGAACTGCCTGAATAGATTACGCACAAAGGATTATGGAAGGGAATATGTGCATGGGTGGACTGTTGTACTGAGAAAATTGAAGACCTATTCAGAGATAGAGAGCCCCTGCAATATAAAGAATAACTGAATGACTTTGGGTTATCTGCGGGGCAGTTCCTACTAAACAGCTCTGTATAGGTAGCGGTCAGAGGCGTATGGAAGGCTGTAATGAGTGAGCCTCATGTACACCTGGGGTTCCATACAATCTATACTACCTCAGAAACGTATAAAGTTGGAACACCGTTATACCAGGTGCTGAGAACTCAAATCAATACCCTCTTGGACACTCTCAGGGATAAATATGCACATGATCTACACAGACCAATTAGGAAAGCAGACTGGGTGAGCGTGTGGGAAAATGATCCCACAATCTTCTACAATGCATGATCTAAACTGAGTCAATTTCACAGTACTTAATCTCAATGCGTGTAGAATTAATAAATATTTCCTGAGTGCCCATGCTTAATGCCCTAGATGTGGAATGTTGGGGGTGGACCTACATCATATAATCTGGGCTTGCCCCAGCATTGTTCTATATTGGATTGATATAATCGGCTTTATTAACAAGAACAGAGATAGGCACATAGCGAATACTCCGGTGGCATGCATACTAGGCATATACACTTGCCCTAAAAAGCTAAACTTGTGACTAAATTCCTAAACACTGCCTTGGTGTTAGGTAAAAGGCAGATAATGCTAAAATAGAAGTCAATAGTTGGTTCAAGGTAAGAAATTTGGAAAACACAATTAGTTAAACCGTGCCAGTTATGACAGTCTATTACTGCTCTGGGAGGCAAAAGAGAGAGGGGTATATTGGAATTTACAACAGCATGGGATGCGATTCTGACTCCATTAATGGAGGATGGTATGGTAACAACTGAGCTGAAGGCACTCCTTGGAATACAGCTATGGCTGACTGGGTGGTGGTGACCAGTGACTGGATCGAGTTGTTCAGGTTGGAATGGCCCCTAAACAACATCCATTATGATATTCAGGAACCATCTACTCATTTGCACCTTCTCCTCCGCCCCATTTTACACCCTTTAGATACTGGATAATATAAGTATGTAGGTTGGTGAGAGATCTCCACTAATGGATGAAGGTTTATATTTTTGTTGGGCAAGCGTTCAGTGGTAAGGACAGGGAGGAATAAAAACTACGACAGTAACAGAAGGGCAGGGGGTACTCTTGATGTTGGTGTTGATGGAAACAGTTGAACAATGTTATGTAAACATGTTTCTGTTGCTAAGC
This sequence comes from Lissotriton vulgaris, assembly GCF_964263255.1. Lineage (NCBI taxonomy): Eukaryota > Metazoa > Chordata > Amphibia > Caudata > Salamandridae > Lissotriton > Lissotriton vulgaris. The sequence continues at coordinate 126,857,989 of NC_141686.1, read as the reverse complement.
TTATCATAAATGGGAATAAACGATCAAAGGAAATGTCATATTATGCATATTTTTGCTGAACATTGTACAGGGGATAGACACTAAAAAGTATGTTTGGAAAAAAAAAACGTTTTCCTTGAAAGCATTCGAATGCGTTCATGAGAAAAAATAAGAAAAATATATCCTCATTATTCACAGAACATTTCATACTGAAAACTTTGAACCTCTGAGCAGAGGTAATCACCTGGAAAAATTGCTATTGAACTTCGGTAATAGCTTTGCTTTTCATGTAACTGGCCATATTTTTAGATCAGTTTTAGTTCTCCCTCAAGTGCAACAACAGATTCAGCTTACTTTTACCCTGGTCTGGACAGGTTTCATTCCATTTAAGATTATTGGCCTTTTTTGATACATCCAAAGATAGGTCTCTCAGGTTCAGAGTTGTACATACCCCTTCTTGGAACAACATAGATGCTACTGACTTAGCAGATCAAATTCGAATCACTACTGCTGGGGACTGACCAGAAGAACAAAACTCAAATCATCCTTCCACTTGTTTAAATACTACCTGAAAACTCAATTTTGGATGCAATCATTCGTCTGATAGAATATATAGGTTACATCGTGCAAAAATCTTATTCCGGGGTGATCTTGTACATATCATCACATTGTTAAAGCTTCTAATAAAATATTTCTTTTTGAAACTCACCAATATACGCAATTCTCTGCACAAATTAAGACCATAGCTCTCCTAGCCTCATCCTGTGCAATGTATAATCAGAAACACATTAGAGCTGGTAGAGTCACTTTCAGATAGTTTTCTTAAAATGTTAATGGCTTCATGGACAATAATACAGCACAGTCTATCAACAAACATCTGGTGATTGCCTTAATATTTGAAGGCATTCCCATGTTGGCTTTCCTTTCTCCTCTATCTGCCAAGGAGTTTTCTATGCTTTTACCCAGCAGTAAGCACTCATGGTGTATTCTGGATACCTGCCTTAATAAAGTGCTTATTTTGGTGAGGGAGGTGATTGGATCCAATGTATTGCACACTATTATTTGCTCTAGTCACTCTACTTTAATCTCTGAACCACTAAAATTTGTTATCATCCAGCTCGTATTCTAAAAAAATATCCTTTAGCTCTAAAGTGCAAGTCTTTTTTTAATGAATTTAACTCCTCCCTCTCGCTGCTAAAATGCTAGACACAGCAAGAACAGCCCAGCTATAGGAGTTTGTGGAATTCATTTCTCTATTTCACCCTTTGTAAGCGAGCATTTGCCCTTGTTTGGATCACGATGTTGTTGGAACCTTAGTCCTGAGTATTTTAAAATCTGCAGCCTACAGGGCATGGAAGAGCCCTAGTACCATTAAGACTTTCAGCAGATTACCACTAACTTAGCCCTCTCTACGGGGTACTAAGCTGAAGCAGATTGCTTCTTACCACTCAGGACGATCTGAAGTGGTTCTGGGTCAAAACCCCATTAAACTCATATATTGCATTGATTGCAGTAAGTGTACGCAGATTAGACACAGCTTTTATTGAACAACCGGGTGTGTGGGGAATGTCTGTCTCGCAACCTACCCCTTGTACAAGTGGCAGTTCCCTGGTGGATAAATGCTAACTTATGTAAATTGAACCCTACAAAATCTGAGATGCTCCTGATGGTTACTCCTAATTTATGGCATACTACCCTTTGGCCTCAACCTTTGTATCGTAGGATTCAAATCCATAGAGAGATGTCTCTCTCCCCACAAATTGCTGCTGTTTCGAAGGCCTGGGTTTACCACTTGTCTTTCAGTATCCTACTAATAATTGTAAAGAGACCTTCTCACAGCATGTTGGCATTCTTTTTATAAATGGTCCCTTAGATAATGTTCTGTATATCTTGCAATGCAATTACCATAACGATGGATATTCCTATAGTATTCAAAACAAACTGAACTCAATTTTGGCACTTAATAGCAGGCAATAATTACATTACTACCCAAATCAATTAAACTAAATTAGAAGGCCTAATGTTTAAGTTGCAACCTGCAAACATTTCAACTTTTACCTTGTAGGTGCTTAACAGTGCACTATTTCACCTGGATAAGAACTTGTGACCTATAGGTTACAACAGGATATCTGCCTCCATTGCTTCAATCCACTGAGTTACCTTACTAGAATAGAAATCTGTGACCTGCATGTTCCACACACTACTCCATAACTCTCAGCTATTTATTTTTTTGAAAATTCAAACAAGTTAACAGCAGATTATACACAATTCTATGCAGCAACTTCATTAATCACCTGGGGTATACTACCAATATATTAAATTGATGCTTACTGGATACATACATCACCACAGGTACCTTGACTCCCCAAGTTATCTTATGAGTAGCTACACTTGCCCAGCCAATTTATCTACTAAGTTAGCGCCACTAGTTAATGTTCTTACTGGGCTCCTGTGAGTTACTTAGTCCACTCGTCCCGGAAATGTCCCTTGGAATGGTCACATTGCTGAGAATCAAATGTGGGCCACCGGCAGCGCTCAGTCAGTTTGCAGCACAAGTGAGCTTTCTAAGCAATTCCAGCATAATTTATTGGTCCGCTCTGTTGTGTCACTTCATTTAACCTAAATGTCTGCATAAAATTGTTTGTCTTACGTGGCACTTGTTACCTTACCGCACTCTAGTAGCAATGTTATTCAATATTACTACCAAACTCAATGACACTTGGTAATTGAGCTTAAAAGGCTAACTGGACCACAAGTTACCCTCCAGCTACCACAGAGTTGGAGAGCACCAGGGATATGACCTTTACTCTTGCTGTGGTAACCCAGAAGCTGGTGAAGCTAAAGCAGTGGGTTTGGGGCGGCAAGACTTTTAACAGCTTTACATATATGGGAATGACTACTCATATAGTGACAATTTAAATGTGGCTACTTACTTGGTTTAATAAGTTGCATGTAGGCAACATCAATTTCCATACTGAAGAATCAGAGTGCCCTGATTGCACCGATAGACACAATGGTATTATGCACCCTCCGATTGTTAGTGCAAAAAGTCATATCTAGTATCTAAAATCCATTCAATACCACTTACATTTCACCCTGTTACCACTAAGCCATACTGTTACGTGTAAAACTACGCCTAGTTGCAGGACACACTAAAGAGCTGATAAAATGCTGCACATTTATACCACAAGAGCAGAATCCAAACGTGCACAAAGAGTGGGGAATGAGAAATCCAACTAGGAAATGTCAGTATTTACACCAGTCTTCCTATCTATGCTTTACCACTTCCTTAGCCAAGATTAGAGTGTGATTTAACTGAGGGGAAACAAGTCAAAGTGTCACCAAAGTTCCGAAACAAACTAGCCATATGTAGAATCTGAGAATGATCTAGCTGGTGGACAGAAAACAGCAATCAAATCTTGATATATTTAGCAAAGGGGCAGAATAAGTTGTAAGAAACTGGTGGTGTCGGACCATGGACTAATTCCGTCTGTTGGTGGGCATCAATGCTGTCAACCACCCGGCCACCCATCAACAATTATCTGCTTTGATGATTAGAAGTGCCAGCCCTAGTCTGATATCGAGTAAATTCTGTAAAGGAGTTGCAAGGCGAATTTAGTGGAGGTATAACCAGTTGGGTTCAACCTCCGCTGAATATCACACACAGTTTCTAACCGACTCTGCAGAGCTTAAACTTAGATCGTATTTGAACCCAAGCCCAACAAGGTTCCACAGCAATATCTTACACTGTATCCCTCCAACAGATCAAACTTTGGATGGGTTAAAACACCTTTTATAAAACAATCTGAAGAAAAAAAAAAGATTAGCATCTTGTGATGTAGATCTAGATATATGGAAATGTAGCAAGCTGAATAAAAACAATGGGACTTTAGCTCAAGCCAATTACCATAGCGAAGAACATGGGGGTGGTTGTTCTTGATATTGCACTGTGTAGCACGCTGCAGATTGACAAGTTGTCAAAAACAGAAGACTTTTGGTTCTATCCTATCTACCATAACACTTCTAGTGGTGTCAAGTGTATTTCCTCTGCTTTAGTCTCCAAAAACTCTAATACATTTAAAACAGCCCATTGTGAAACAGTGAAATGGGAGGGTGGGGGGGGGACGCAACATCAGCCCTGGGAAGGGTTTACTGGTTGCCATGAGAGCAGATTTTACAGTCCTGCACACTGCTCATCATACCACTGACAAACAGACCTTTCATTTGTAGCAGACAACTTGCATACCTATTTAGTCCAAATAGGACTGCAGAGGTTTGCAGAAGCTGGACTACTGAGATCATTTTAGACAAAGAAGATTCTTAAGGATAAATCTCTGTTCTGTGTTGAAGCAACCCGGTTCTGGAATATGCAGTCTGCCTACCAAGTTGAACCGCTTTAGCAATGCTCTAAAATTGTCTTTGATAGTACATCAGCATTACTAAACAGAAACTAGATGTTCAACTGTGTGATCCCAGTAAGATTTCTGTTGAGATCTGCTCATCACTGGCTACCGTTCACTCCACGCACACATTATAAAATTTAGTCATATCAACATCTATTCATTCAACACCATGGCGCTACGAATGTGCTCACAGTCACTACAAATTCTAATAAACCCAGTTACATTTATAGTTATATGCTAAGTCTTCAAAAATAATCATCCCTGGTTTCTGAATTTTCAAAGCACAAAAGGACGGAATAACTGAAGATGCATCAGGGGATGACACAGTTGACCTTCTAATTGCTGTTTACTAATGATGTACAACTGACAATTTTAGAGCCCTGAGGAAGCGGTGGTCTTACCCCGAAAAAACGGGTTGGCTGTGCATGCAGTTTTCGTATGAACTATTAATAACAAGAATCATGCTGTTGAAAGACTACAAGGAGTCGGAGATCTTGTGAACCATTTGTGATAAATTGTACATTATTACTTTTTTGCAATATGATTCAATGTAATTTGTGTCAAACGATTTTCTCCTATTAAATAAGAAGAATAAATGTTAATTCAGGTTAAGAGGGATTACTTTGTGGGTTCTGTTGCTGATCAGTCTTAGAGACGAGTGGGATTGGATTCCGCAGGTGAAGGGAATGTTAGCTGTTGACTCTATCCACAGAAGGCCACCAAGCAAATATTTATGATGCAACTTTTGCTTAGGGGTCAGTTTATTGCTTCTAAAAGCACCAGAGATTGCCAGACACATCCCTTTTTTGGGTAATAAAGATGAAGTTAAACATCCTGTGATTTGAGTGTACATGTTTCTTCACCATTCATTTTTTCTTGGGATGCCTTCCATATTCTAGAAGTTGAGAACTAACTAGACTGCCATTTTCAATGATTTTTAGCATGCGATTTGTTTCCTTGCATGTCTTTTGGTAATGCCAAGTTCTGTAAATCATAGAAATGGTAATAGATGGGAGGAGGAAATGAAAATGTAGGTAGTCTTATAGGGGTTTGCCTACCTTCCTTGGGAGGATTCCAGTAGAGAGAGAGACGTCGACAAATTCTTCTGTACAGGGAAGGTCTTTGAGGTCTCACCTCTGGCTCCTCTGGGGGCCGTTCTGTTGGACCCAAGTACTTCAGTGATGCAGGGTGCTTCTGAGGCCATTCCTACACATATAAGGGAAGTTAATGAAATTGTATCCAAACAAATAGACAGAAAGTAATTCACAGACTTCCATCCTGCTAAGCAGACAGGGGATCCCTTTCTTTAGGGTGCCTTTTGATACAACATGCTCCTAGACTGACTTATCGAACTGTTTCACTGGGTGGCAGTAAAACAAATAATCATATTTAAGGCAGCAAAATGCTTTAGGTCTGTTACCAAAAACTGTCTTTCTGTTCACCTGGCAAGATACAAAAGGTTTAGAGGCAGATTATTTGATTTTCAGAGGTCTTCCTTAAGGAGGCTGCTCTATTTTTCCTCTCTGCTTAAAACGTTAATGTTATCAATTTCTAGAAACAACTCAAGGATCATCATTTTTTACAGGTCTTTAGTTTGCCCTGTTTCACAAACTCAGACTGTCTTACTCTTATTTAACTTTACAATGGCATTGTTGCTTCCCTTGCACCTCTTTCAGTTATAAACCCTTTAAAGTTCCTTGAAGCAATGCCAGAGCTGTCCCATCAGTAGACAAAAGAGAAAAAACAAGGTAAAACAAATTATGTAATGCCTAGCATTTGCCTAAATACGCGGACTAGTTAGCGGGAAGCCTATACTTAGAGAAGCAGGAAGCATATTTGGAAAGAAATGCACACTTCAAGTTGGATAAAAGTTGATTTCACAAAGTATTAGTGGTGGGTGTGGTTTTAGAACTTCTACGAATTATTCAAACATACAACACTCCTCAAGCTGGATGAAACTGTGCATCTAGAGGCACTTCTCTCCCTGCCACACCCATTTCAAACATACCCAGAGAACAGATATCATCTATCCCCCATCTAAGAAATCTGGTTTGTGGGCTCTGGGAGTTTTTTTTTCTTATCCCTGTACCAACTCAAGTATTTCCTCTTGGTTTGCTCTAAATCCCTCCATTGTACAAGTACCTTCTCTAGAAGTCATCTGCATTTGTCTATTTGTTTAGTTAGTTTCTGTCCAAGACCCACCCAGGATGGATTTGCAATTTTGGATTTACATTAACAAGTTTCCAAAAATGTCAAAAAGGGTCATTCTGCCTAAAGCTGCAGATAGATGTAGTGGGCAACAAGTTCCCAAATGATGCTTCCATGTAAAAAAAAACTAAACCACTGTCGCCACTGCTACGTCAAATACAGCCTCCACAGAGATAAGTGTCTTACCTTAGGGAAAGGCAACATCAAGAGGCTGCATAGCTGATTTCGAGTCCTGGGATGGAGCAACCCATGATGTCCTACTTTGTTAAAACTACGACATTGTTCAGGTCATGGCCACTAAAGTTAAGACTGGCGTTTAAACCTTAGTCAGGAACATCTAGGACTCAACAATAATCAGATGCCTTTCAGAGTTTTCTTTGTCCTTTTAGGTAATTATTTACACTTCACTGTTTATTAAAATCTTATGTCAGGTTCGAAACTATGGCATGCATGCATTAATATCTTGTATTTAGATCTTTGATCTTTATGGATCTGTTTCTCATTCTGTATGGTTTTGTGTACAACTAGCTTTGCAAATATCTGGTTCATTTAATTAGATCAAATATTAAACGGTTTGCTTTCAATTAAGGATGGATGTCTGAAATTTGCCTTTGCATTTCCGGCATTCACATCACACTAAGTCATCTTTGAATTAGGGAAAACTGATGCAATAGTACAGGCTAGGTGTCCTTGATAGACTCGAGAAATGCATACTAGAAACAATGCCGTCTTGGGTAAACTTAGCTCAGTGACTTCTAAAATCCATTTAGAGCGGTATGGTTTAGATCAATACTTGCAAATTTAGGAGGTAGGCTACAGCTTCTGCGCCAGACTACTGATTAGAAGGATTCATGTAACAGTTATTTTCCAGGCTGCTCTGAAGCAGTAATTAATGTTCACGTGGCTTGCACGGACCTGCATGGACTTAAGAAAAATATAAATCAATGGGGCTCAGCCCTCTCCTACTTCGGCAGACTTACTGATTAGAATGATTTATGTAACAGTTTTTTTCCAGGCTGCTCTGAAGCAGCAATTAATCTTTACGGGGCCTGCATGGACTTCAGAAAAATATAAACAAATGGGGCTCAACCCTCTCCTACATGAACTTGAGGAACGGGGCCAGCTTCCACTCCAGGGTGTGGTGAATGCTCAAAGGGCTTATAGGGGATGAGTGAAGCTATGTGCAGGGGGCTTGGTAAAACCATGTGCAATAGACAAAGTTTGCTGTTCCTATGGCTCGTGCTGTTCAGTGCGCAGCCTGCACTACTGGACAGCGAAAATGGCATCCGAGGTCCTGCCCATCTTGAGACAAAGAGAGAACTCCAATGTATCTCATCAGCCAGGCTAGCTTGAATCCAGTGGCGAAGATGGCCAGGGACATGCTTAGGCCTTTGAGAAAATGCTGGATTAGTGTGACACTAGGGCCAAAATAAGAAAACAGATATACAAGCAGTCAGGGCATGGGAACACACCCATATACCATGCAGGGAGCACTTTCGTCCCAACAATTTTCCACTTGAAAAACTACACATATACCCATACAACTCCAGTGTATGCAATGCCCGTAACTTTCTACACATGAAAAAAGGAGTATCATTCTCTTTTCTTCTAGTGTGCGTAAAATTATGGTTGCTCTTATCCAGACAAATATATACACAAACCATCTATAACCCTAACACACACATACACAGTTACTGGCATCTATTATCCACTTTTCAAATATAAAAAAGCAATGCTATTACAAAACCTATCTGGAATTAAGAATGATTTTGGGATTCACACATGGGCATACTTCTTACCTTTTTCTGCACAGCCATATTTGCATCCTAGACAGCCGCAGACAATTCATTCTCCTCAGAGCGTGTGGTTCATGAATCACCCAGTCTTTCATACTGGCCTTAATACGTTACAATAACACTTTCAGTATCAGTACCATCCTGAACATGAGCTAAAACGGGATCATTAGTCAAACAGGAACGAGGAAGAAAGATAAGAAGAAGGGGAAATGATGGCACTGAGAGAATGAGGATTAAGGTAAAAAAATGACAAAGAGGATCAAAATAAAAGATGACAACAAATGTCAGCAAAACAATAAAACGGCTATGGTGGTCGACCTTGAATCTGGGGAACCGGGTTCGAGTCTCGGCAATAACGCTGAACATCCTGTGTTTCTGGGTAAATCACAATCTCCCCGTGCCTAACAAAAATGAATGCGTTCTTATGTAATGCAACTGGTGCTATGTAAAGCGCTCTGATACCCGATTCGGGTCAAGTTCGCACTATATAAAACTCCGTAAAAAAAAAAAAAGGAAATCCGAGGAAGAAACAAAAGGGAAGAAAGCATGGTAGTAGTAGAAAGTGCACAAACCGAGAGAATAACAGGGTAAAAGAAAATGGCATGCAGAGGGAAGACGAAGTGCTCAGAAACTCTTGCACTGGAGTAGTAGCTGGAACAAGGTCTAAATGCTGCCTCTTGACAAATATTTTAGCTTACCCTCAATGTGCTGAACAGGTGAGCAGCTTTGGTTTTCAGAGGCCCAAGATACCAATATCTGCACAAAGCAAATTAAAAAATGAGAAATGTGGTTAGGAAAAGTGCGGCAAATATGTGCTTTTTATGTGCTGACCAACCTGTTCACTCTATCAATGCACCATAATTCTTACCTTTAGCAACTTTTAAAATATGGATACTATAAGCCATTAACGTTGCAGCCAACAAACAATTAACTTGACCTGCAGGACCTCCTAATATGGTAAATAGTTTCACAGATTACCCCGATTCCCAATAACCCTATTGTAGGAGAGTAGGGTCTGCAATCCTATGATCACCCCAGATTTTTGCTTTTTGCTTCACTGGTTTACGACCTTCCCTGGCTGTGGGCCTGCTAATCAGACCCACAGCCTAGCTGTTCTCTCTCCAAATTGACACATGTACCTTAGGCGCATTTACCAATTGGTACTGGGCCACCTTATCAGTCCCTGTACCCAGGGCATAGGTGTACCCAGGGCATACCAGGAGCTGCAGCATGTATTATTCCACCCCTGGCTGGCCATCTAAATCTGACACAACTGGCTGCACGACAGCTGGGGTAAGGTGGTGTAATCACCCTTTGCTTTAGATATAGTATTCCTATATCTAACCCTAAAATGGACACATGTATTCCTATCAGTCACTCCTATGGCAGGCCTTAACAATCCTGAAGGCAGAGTGCTTAGAATTATGTGAGATGGTGCTCTGGCATGAGCTGAGCCCGTCTGCAGCTTGCGGAACCAAGTCCTAATAGCTGTTCTATGATAACGCGTACCATGTACCTACTTTTGAATCCTGCCAGAGGGGGCTTTTGCCGCTGCTGGGGCCAGAAGGACCGCCACTTGGGGAGTCTCCCTGCCTGGAGACCCAGTGTGCTGGCTCTGGCCCAGCCTTGCCCCCCCTGCCTGCCTCCAGCCCTGCTGGAGCCCTGTCCTGTCCTCCAGTGCTGGGGAGCACTGAGGACTTCTTTGCCTGCAGCCTGAGAGCGCTGCTCTCTGCCCTTCAGCGCTGGGAGCGCGGAGATCGCCTGCCTAGCGCTTGGAGAGCGCTGGATTTTACCCCTAGCGCCTGGGAGCGCTTTTGGTTGCTGCTTAGCGCTTAAGAGCGCTTTATTGTGCCTGCAGCGCTTGGGAGCGCTGTGGTCACCCCTCTAGCGCTGGGAGCGCTTGGTCTGCAGAGGCCGGTGCCCACCCGGCATTGTCCGCCCCGAGCGAGGGTCACCGCGCTCCTTAATTGAATTGGAGGCCGGTGCCCACCCGGCACTGTCCCCGGATCACCGCCGCAGCCCAGGAGTGTGCTGCCCCCGCCGGGCCGCCGCGCTGCCTACCGCGACCCGGAAGTGCTGGGTCGGCGGGCCAATCGCTGCGCGGCCCGGGGGAAGCCGACCGGAAGTCCCGCCCCGCTGCCGCGACCCGGAAGTCAGGCAAGCCGGGGGCAAGACAGAGAAGAAACCGGAAGCGGACGGGAGGCCACCCCGCGCTCCGGTGGAAGGAGAAGCCGGCGTCTTCCCGTTTCCTCCCCAGGCTCCCAAAGAGAGGGAGAGCCCAGGGAGGAGTATCCAGAGAGCCCCGAGGAGCGGGAGCTCTCGAAGAGCAGAGCCTGCCACGTCGTGCCTGGGACACCGGGACGAGAGGAGAGGAGCCCCGCCCGCAGCCCAGCTGAACAGCCGGTGAGTGCGAGGGCGGGTTCGGTGTGTCCTGCGAGTGGCCCCAGTGAGGGAGGGCCGCTCCCCTGAGAATAGCCCGTTTAGCATTCCTTTTGGCCACGAGGTGCCCCGGGGGCACCAGTCGAGTTAGAGCCCAGTGAGGCTCTTGGCAAGCATTATTGCTTTGGATCCCCAGAGAGGGGGACCCCACAGCCCAGCGAGGCTGCACCTTTTTGTTGCTGGAGCCCTGAGAGGCTCAGCAGCCCCCCCTTACTTGTGTAAGAGAGCCTGAGAGAGGCACACCAGTGCCACAGTGGTGGTTCTTTGAGCCCAGAGAGGCTCCAACGTTGCCCTAACTTTCCCTGCTCCAGTTGCCCAGCACTTTGTGGGCAACTTGTGTTTTGTGATTGTGTTGTGTTTTAACTAAAGCTCTACTCACCCCTGCATTGAACAGCGTTTCTCAGCGCTGCAACGATTCTTCGCCGCCATCACTGAGGGCGAGACGCGTCCCTGACACGCCCACCTCAGCTGGCCACGCCCCCTGAAATACCTTTAAATTGCGCACACAGCTGACAGCGCTGCATTGACGAACTGTGAGTCTCCTGAGGCGGAAGCCGGGAGTGAACCCTTTGTTTTTAAAAACTACTCTGATTGTGTTGTGTTTTAACTAAAGCTCTACTCACCCCTGCATTGAACAGCGTTTCTCAGCGCTGCAACGATTTTTCGCCGCCATCACTGAGGGCGAGACGCGTCCCTGACACGCCCACCTCAGCTGGCCACGCCCCCGTGACGCCCTCCCGCTTAGGTATAAATCATGTGCCTCGCCAGGAAGCGCAGCGGACGGGCGCAGCGGGCGCGCCGTTTGCGCGCCGAAGGCGCGCCAAAGGCAAGCCCGTCTGGGCCCGTCCGGGCCTGGACCGGGCCCAGGGCCTGTCCCCCTGCCCATGCTGATGATTCTGCACGTGTGTGTTGGACCAATTCCCAGCTCCACTCTCTGAACCCCTCCCCCTGTGCGACTACTTCCCCCTGCAATCCCATCCATCTTGAATCAGCTCCATTTCATTGCTCTCAATGCAACTTCACTCTCCCGTCCTTCCTTCCCCATTCGCTTCCTGAGCCCACGCCGCAGCTCTCAACGTCTAATCATCGGACGTTGAAAGCAGGCTTACTCAATTGCCGTTCCCTCCCCCGACATGCCAATGACATCTGGCTGTTGATTTCCTCCGAGGAGTGGGATATTTTATTCCTCACTGAGTCTTGGATGACTGACTCATCCTCCCCGGACATTTATTTAGCCATTCCATCTGGCTATGACATAAAATGTGTCAATCGTGCAGGGGGAAAATCGGGAGGCGGATTAGCTATTATTTTTAAATCTTATTTCCAGCTGACCATCACCAAACTCACCAACATTGGTATCATTGAAGCCCTATACTTTTCAGTTTCCGATTCTGCGGCTGTCATTCTAGCAGGCTCTCTAATCTATAACCCCCCCACGGCGGCTTCCCTTTCTCTTACCGCTCTCACCCACCAGTTAGCTGATCTAGCCTTGAAACATCAATACTTTTTGGCCCTAGGTGATTTTAACCTTCATGTCGATAATTCCCTCTGCACAAAAGCGAATAATTTACTGGAAATCATGGATAGCCTTAATCTTACTCAACTTGTTACCGGCCCTACTCATGTGGCGGGTCATACCCTGGATCTCATTTTTGCTAATTTTCCCACTATTACTGTTTCTCCCTCCCTTCCTCTTACATGGTCGGACCATTACCTTATCCCTTTTTCTCTGACCTTAGACCACAATTCTATCCCTCTTGTGCCCAGGAAAGAGCTGGGTAGGAAGTGGCACATAGTCACTTGCGCCTCCCTTGACCCGATATTCCATTTCCAGTCGGACCATCTATCCCCGGATATCGATTCTAATATCGCCAGGCTCAACTCCTCCCTTATCAACGCTATTGACCACATTGCCCCCCAGAAACTCATTACTTCCTCTAGATCCCGTCCTTCCGCTCCCTGGTTCTCAACCTCCCTCCGCGAGGAAAAAAGTAGCTGTAAAGCACTTGAACGGAAGTGGAGGTTAAATTACGATCCTGAGGCTAAGCTCGCCTACAAGGAGGCCTTGAAAAAGTTTCTCAAACACAAAAAAACTGCCATGAAAGACCACTTCTCGCTCCAAATTGCCAAGGCCAAAAATTCTTCAAAAACCCTTTTTTCCATTGTTAAAAATTTCATCACCCCTCCGGCTAGGACCACTCAGGTCTCAGCAAGCCAGAAACTTTGTGAAGGACTCTCGGACTTTTTCCTTGAAAAAATCGATAAACTCTGCGTCTCCTTCCCCACAGAGCCAATGCCTCGGACCCAGTCTACCGATCCCCTTAACTCCCCGTCCCTTCATGCTTTCAATAAACTTGCCCGGGAGGATGCTCTGAGACTACTCATTCTCTGCAAGTCTGGCGCACCCACTGACCCCGTTCCGGCCAAAACTATGGGTGAATTGGCTCCTCTGCTAGCCGACCCGTTCCTCTCCATCTGGAATGCCTCTCTGCACCATGGCTTCTTCCCTACCACCTGGAAGGAAGCCTTGGTGATCCCAATTCTAAAAAAGGCAGACGCCGATCCCACTGTATTCTCCAACTACCGCCCTATATCCCTCCTCCCCAAACCTGCTAAGGTTCTGGAAAAAGCCGTGCAGCTGCAGCTCACGGAATACCTGGAGAACAACCGACTACTGCACGATTCGCAATCTGGGTTTCGGGCAGGATACAGCACGGAGACGGCTCTGCTGGAGGTCTCGGAGACCATTCGAGAGTGCGTGGACAGAGGCGAGGAGGCCATGCTGGTCCTCCTCGACCTGTCCGCGGCATTCGATACGGTATCCCACTCCATCCTCCTTGACCGACTACGGCAGATGGGCATTGGCGGCACTGCCATCAGGTGGATCGAGTCCTTCCTCTCTGGAAGAAGTCAAAGGGTGCTGTTGAGGCCCTTCAGATCGGAGAAAAAACCCTTATCTTGCGGTGTGCCACAGGGCTCTGCCCTCAGCCCTCTGTTTTTTAACATATACCTTGCCCCTCTGGCAGGCGTGGTGGAGTCCTATGGAGTCAGGGTGGTCTCTTATGCTGATGACACTCAGCTAGTGTTCTCCTTTAGGGGCCACTCTGACTCCGCGTTCTCCAGCTTCCGCCGGTGTCTTAACAACATCAGTGATTGGATGTCGGAAAACCATCTACGACTCAACGCTGACAAAACAGAGGTGCTGTTTTTTAACCAGAAAAATTCTATCCCCTCCTCCTGGTGGTGGCCTACTGCATTGGATCCCGCCCCTTCTCCGGTCCATTCGGCCCGCAACCTGGGCTTTCACTTCAATGACTCTCTATCCTGTAAAACCCAGATTCAAAAAGTCACATCGGCCTGCTTCCTAAAGCTGCGCATGATCCGGAAAATCCTTCCCTATCTCCCTTTGGATTCCCGCCAGACAGTCACCCACGCTCTCATTACGTCCCATCTGGACTATGCCAATAGTCTCTATGCCGGAGCTCCCCAATACCTGACTGATCGGCTTCAGATTGTCCAGAATGCGGCAGCGAGGCTGATTGGCAACATTTCCTATCGTCAGTCAGTTGCCGCATATCGTAGGGAACTGCACTGGCTCCCGGTGGCTAGCCGAATTCAGTTTAAGATTCTCACTCTGACTCATCGAGCCATCAATGATCGCGGACCTAACTACCTTAAAAAACGAGTTCTAATATCCCGATCCATCAGATCCTTAAGATCCAATGACCTATGCCTCCTGATCTCTCCCCGCTTTAGACTTTCCAGAATGGGTGGCAGAGGATTCAGCGTCATCGCTGCTAAACTTTGGAACTCCCTGCCAGTTGATCTCAGATTCTGTTCCTCTGAATCTGTCTTCCGGGCCAGACTCAAAACCTGGCTCTTTTCCAGACTCTGATCTTCATGACACTTCCCCTGTCTGTTCCCCTCCTTCCCTCTGAGACTCAGGTTCCAGCGCCGGGACACCCCTCCGGGGGTAGCTGTGCGCTTTACAAGCTACATAAAATAAATAAATAAATAAATAAATATACTCTTAAGTGCATTATAATCCTCGCGGTTATTTGCTATCTTTGGTATCGCTTTATCAAAACATGTCGAGTAAGGTGTCATACGAATTGGAATACTAACCCCTCGCCAATTCTGGCGACGGGGTTAGCATTCCACCCTTCTAGAGGGACACGACATGTATGTAACTGTGAACCCCGGTTAAAGCTAACTCGAGCCTCAGCATCACAAAATGGATGCTGCCACCACAGACACAAGTCTGACCTCCTGCTGCTGGGAGTCCTTCCAGCGAGGAGAGCTTGGACAAAGGGTTTCCTGTCAGGGGCGGTGCTAGCACCATCCCAGACAGGGTTTTGTGTATCCCAGGTAGGCAGGGCTGAGGAGGAAGGTGACTGCAAGTGGGACCCCGGTGCTCACTATGCATCTGCCGGTTTGAACCAGTTCCAGGGGCACACCAGCCCCTGAGCCGGGGAAAGTCCGGACAAGGGAGAGGGGTGTAACCACCCCCCTCTTGGTCCCACCCATGGGCAGGACCTAGTCGCGTGCCAGCCCCTTTCTTTAGTATAAAGGTAGGAGCGGGCCCCCTTCCCAAATTAGATAATTCTGAATCTTGATGACTTTCCACGAAAGAACTCTTGAACCTTTCTGAAGACTCTCCCTTGTGGCTAAGGAGTAGCCACCCTGCACCAGCGGGCACCATCTAAGCGCATGCGGTTTGCTGCAAGTCCATCCTCCGGATCAAGACTGCCCAGCTCGACGAGACCCGGATTCCCTGGCACCTCTGACCTCTACCTACATCATCAGCCCAGCTGAGATTCGTGGGTGTGACGAGACCTCGAGGGACCGGCCATCTTCAGAACTGCACAACGCTTATCCAGCACGACCGCCGAGGGATCCTCGAGTGAGTGCTTTGGGGTTTGAGAAGCCCGAACCCTGAGCAGCACCGAAGTCCAGCCCCCCCAGCATCCACGAGATCTGCGTGGGGCCCTTCTGCTCTTTGCTGCTCACCGCGTTGTCCGGCTACTTGCCTGCTGGCCTGTGGCCCTCCTGACGACGAACCACGATACTTCCATCGCTGGTCTGGTTGCTCCAGACTGGCCCTTGCTCCCCTCCAACAGAGGAGCACCCCGGACCCTCCTGGTCCACTCCAGACGCCATCTTGAGTCCACCGCGTGGGCTTGCCTTTGCCAAGGCTTGTTGCTCCAATCCTGGTTTCAGCAGCGCCAACAGCAGACACCTTCGTGGGACAGCTCGCACCTCCATCCTGGTCGCCGACAACGCCTCCTGGTCCGAGAGACTGCAGAGCCCAGCGTCGCCCACTCACCTGGTCGAGGTGACTTCATCCGGTGCCATCCTGGTGCCCATCTGATCACTGGCTAGTGATTAAGAACGGAGTCCCCTCTGCTTTCAGGTCGTCTCCATCTTCGATCCAGGCTTGGATCACTCCGGACATCATCACTGGTCGCCTGCCAGCAACTTCTTCTTTCAGGCTCCATAGACTGTAACGAGGATTCCCGACGTCTTTTGAACCCTATGCAGCCGCAGCCCCTGGGCTAGGTAACTTGAGCATTTCGGTGCTCCAACGTAGGTTCACTATCTAAGTGTCCAGATCCTTTTTCGTTTTCAGCCTAACTAGACGGATTTGTTCGATAACACTAACTTTACGAAATCTAGCATCCATAAACTTTATCCCGCAATGCGCGTGAGAGTGCACACTCTGCACCTGATCACCCTAGGCCTCCTGCTCCTAACCTGAAGCTTCAGTAGTGTAGTCCTAGCGATCCTAAAGCCTCTGGATCTTGTTACTTACCGGCTAGTATTTCGCATTCCACTTTTGTAGTATATGGTTTTTCGTGCCCCTCGGGCATTTGTGTAAATTGTGCAACTTATTTTCTTAAGAGTTTTGTTGTGTGCTTAGCTCCCTGACTCATAAAGAGATCAGGGTAGACTTGTTATAAATAAATATCCTTTTATTTTCATAACAACTTGTGTGGTGTCCTTTCACTTGGTGTTCAAGGGGTATATGTGATGGTATAACAGCTGGCTTAACACGCCCTCTAGAGTTTAGCCTAAAGACTGCTCTTGTCCATGCTACTAGGATAGCTGGTCTATAAGGTTGACTTACAACCAATCATCAATAAGGGTCGTTTGGAATGATACACAGTGATCACTAGAATAGTGAGCACTACATATCAGGCCAACTTCTCACACCTATTAACGACAATGTTTGTGCTACCGTTCTTCTCCATTCAGCATTCCCCTTTTCTACCTTGACATGAACCCCTAACACTGGAGCACACTGCTTTATTATTTCATCCTTTCTGGGTGATAGTCATACAGTCTTAGTGGACGCATATCACTAGTCAACGTCAAATACGTAGTTGAGTCTGTGCACATATGTGCATTTCTAAGTTTGACACTTCTTTGTAATTGTGTTACATACTTGCTGGCTTTATCTGCTGCGTCTCGGTAAGATCCCCATCTTAAGCCGGTCATTGCATACACAGGTGGGTTACTTTCTCCCTAAAAGAAAGGAAAATCAAGTTGAACTTATCTTTCATTATAACTAAAGTATGCATGTTATTTTACCCTTTCAATTTTTCCAATGATAAGGCAAAAAAAGAAACCACTTTATGAAATAAAATGATCACCACCAATTAATATCTGCCCACATATGCAAAGGAGAGAAGGGAGATCAAAATAGTACTTCTTTTACATACAAGTTACTATTAGAAAAGCATCCAAGCAGCTATTGAGCAGAGTCTGAACAAGCTTCTGCTTCCAGCAAGAAAGGAAATATGATCTGGATGTGGCCAAAGACCAGCATGGAAAAGCATGAATGCCCATAGAGACTTGGTATCAGAGATCTTCCTCCAGCAAAGGCATTGCAGACTTCCAGACTGATTTTGGAGATAGAATGCGCTTCGTTATACCAAGCAGGAAACGTGGGGCCTGGGCTGCTACCAGGGTGCCTGCGGTGTCTGTCAATGTCCCAGCTACATCGTTCCAGAAGCTCCTGAGTCGAGGGCAAGCCCAGACCATATGGAAGAATGTTGTGTCCGTATCTAGGCATCTGGGGCAAATGTCAGCAGAGGTAGGGTACATGCGTGCCAACCTATGCGGTGTTAGATACGTGTGGTGAAGGTAGTTGGATTGCGTGTATTTCAGCCTGGCATTCGTAAATATAATTTTAGAATAGTTTATGCTTTGTTAGATACGTGTGGTGGAGGTAGTTGAATTGCGTGTATTTCAGCCTGGCATTCGTAGATATTTTAGACTAGTTTATGCCTTGTGTCCATTGCTCGTCAGTGTTCACGTAATGCTGCCAACAGACGTGTCAAGTCGGGCCTGAGGGAATTGTAGCTCATTGTGATCACCTTTTTGCCCCGTCCATGTGCTCGCAGAGTTTGTAAGACCTGAAGTAAGGTGAGTTCCATGCGCGTGTTACCCCATGTCTGGAGAAATTGCTGTGACAATGTGCATAAAACAGAAATGTCCCTGGGGTATCCCATAATTTTCTATCAGGGTTTCAAAGTCGCACAGTTTCAAGTCAACAACTAGGTCTCCCCATGTGTCCAATCCCACTGCCTGCCACACTTCAAGCTCCGGACGAGAATCCTGTCTTGTGATTGTATTGTGTCTTTTTTGCAGGCCCCATGTCCTTGTTGAGAAGAGTTTTACCTCCTCCATACAGGCTGGTGGCAGATTCAGATGACCAACTCTGGAGCCATGCAGTCACGTTTAATGATGAAAGGGTTGGGTGTCAAATTTGACCCTGAAGTCTTGTTAGTAGGTCTGGTTTGTACCGCAGCTCCTTGAGTGGTTTTGTGGACATTTGTAACATGTTGGGTTGCCATCACGGTCTTTGCCTATCTGGAGCTATCAGTATCATCTTTGAGGTAAACATACGAAGTTTCAGAATCACCACTGGTATTATTGGGATCCGTGGAAAAGGATAGAGTAAGGGCCTCCAACATTCGATGGACATCTAGATGTGAAGTCTCTGCATTTGTTTTGCTTTCTTTTGTTGTTAATATATCTAGTGCAGGGGTTTCCCATTCTTGAAAAATATCCTTCAGTACTTGTCAAGTACCCATTTGTGAGACTCTTTGTAGATTCTGCTGAGAAAGTCTGCCTAAACTTGACATGTGAACTGATGTCAAGTTTAGGTTGTTGGACTGACCCTGACTGAGCTTGCAATGACAGAGGAATTGACCTGGTGCATCCTTGCCTGTTTATGTATTGCATGGTGGTGGTGGTGTTGTAGGTCCTTATCCGAAAGGTTAGTGATACCTTTGGAAATGGGAGGAAGGCTTTGAGAGCTATTCAAACAGCTCTGCGCTCTAGGTAATGTATGTGGTACGATTTTTCTCTTTTTCACCACTGTCCCTGAATGGTTAGGTCTCACATATTAGCCCGCAAACCGTAAGCGATGTATCCGTTATTACTATTTAAGATGGGAGTTGCTCCTGAAATAGGGTACCTCCTAACAAATTCTGCCTCTTGAACCACCATGTCAGAGATTGCCTTGCTGTTTAGGTGAGCATTAGTCTGTCTTCCCGAATGTTTTCTCTTTGAGACCACTGATCCTCCAAGCATTGCTAGAAGGTTTCATACACAACCTTGCAATGTGAACAGTGTTTATTCAAGAGGCCATTGATCCGAGAAGTGATGCTATCATTCTAGCAGTTGGATGAAGAGTTGACCTGAGGTCACGACATTGATGCTAAATAGAAAAAAACTCTCTCCACCGAAGGAAACACTGTTGACCTTATTGTGTCAAATTTCACCCGCTCGATAAGCCTTTGAACTGGCATGGATATTTATATTTAATTGTTGATCCGGAGACCTAGCCTGTTCAGGAGTCTCAGTGCATTATGAAGTCTTTTTTCAACTTCTGTGGAGTGTGAGCCTTCAACAGTCAATCGTTCAAATAAGGATAAACAAATATTTTTCTTTCTAAGTGCGTCGCAACTACTGTCATGCATTTTGAAAATGTGTGCCGTGCAGACTTGTGGCTGAACAGAAGTACTGTGTATCGATATTGCTTTTTTCAACAAGGAACAGAAGAAATCTTTTGTAGGGGTGGGCTATAGGGATGTAGAAATATGTGTCTTGTGAGTCTATTGTGCACATTCATTCTTTTCCCGCAGGGATATGGGAATATTTCCATTTGTGATTAATTTGTTTGTCTATCTCAGATCTAATATTGGTCTGAATTCTCTTTTTGGTCCCTTTTTCATTATGAGAAAATATTGGGAGTATACTCTCACACCTTTTTGACCTGAAGGAATGTGTTTGATTCTTTTTTTTAATAGGATGGATGCTTCTTTCCGGAGTACAAACAGCTGGATCTACAATATTTAGCACCCGTTTATCATTTGTGACTATATACAAGGAGACCGCTCCCTCCACTGAAGAGTGTAACAGAGAAAATGGTATTAGGTTGTCACTGCCTTGGACAAGAAAATGTAATCTCTCAAGAAGATGGAGATTTTGTATGGTTGTCTTTCGTTATGATGAGCTTGATAGGGGTACCTCTGGGTCTGTGGATACTGTTGATGCTGATTAAAAGACAAATGAATCCTATACTAGTAGTATCTACAATCTCCCTGTCTGTATTGTAGTCCGATGAATTTCTTGCGTTCCTCCAAACCAACTGCTTTCAATCACTCAAACAGGATTAGTAAAGTGCCGCTAATCACCCGCAAGGCTATACAGACGCTGAGGGCTGCAGTTTCGAGAAGTTCCATTGAATAGCCAGGTGTAGAGACCCTTCCTGTACTCTCAAGGAGAGGGTGAGGTCTGAAGGTGAAGGGGGAGGCCATTCTAGGACTTGGCAGCGAGGTAGAAAAAGTGCCCTACACTTATGCTTAGGGGGATGCGGGGTGTGTGAGTGAGGGACAGGGATGAGGAACGCAGGTGTAAGGCGGGTAGGTGGAAGTTCCTGCATCGGTTGATGTATGCTTGTCCTTTATCATGGAGGGCTTTGAGGCGTAGATCAGCATCTTGAATCGGCATCTCTTTTGAATGGGGAGCCAGTGGAGCTTCTTAAGGTGGGGTGGATGTGTGGATTCATTTGGGAAGGTAGAGGCCGAGTCTTTTATGTTCTGAAAGGTCTGTAGTCTCTTCAGGAGGCGATTGGTGATTCTGACAGAGTACTTTGCCATAGTCCAGCCAGCTGGTGACTAGGGCTAAGGTGACAGTTTGTCTTGTGTTGACGGGGAGCTGTTTGAAGATTTTCCAGAGCATGCAAAGAGTGAGGAAGCATGCGGACGAAACTGCTGTGATCTGGCTTTTCATGTTGAGTTTTCTGTCATGGATTATGCCAAGGTTGAGGGAATGGTCTGCCAGTCCGGGTGAGGGTCCTAGATCGGAGAGCCACCGGGAGTCGTTACATGGGGGGGTATTGTTTGTGAAGATCAGTACCTCGGTGTTGTCGGTGTTGAGCTTCAGGCTTTTGTTTTTCATCCAGTCGGCAACGCTCATCAAGCTTCTGAGGAAGTTGGTTCTTGCGGCGGGATCTTCTAATAACAAGAGGATTAGCTGGGTGTGATCTGCGTAGGATATGATGTCCAGTTTATGGCTTCTGATGATGTTGGCTTGGGGGTGTCATGTAGTTATCGAAGAGTGTGGGTCTGAGGAATGAGCCTTAAGGGGCACTGCAGATGATGCTCTTGTGATCCGAGGGGGCTTTTAATGTCCTTGCCTCATTTCTGATTTATTTAAAAAGTTTTATATAGCATGAACATGTCTCATAGGAGTATCAGAGCGCTTTACAGTTTGGCAATCATGAAGGTACAGGAAGAAGTAACAGTAAACCAACCGGTCAAAATACAATCATAACAGTTCACTACAGACAGATATAGACAAGCGAGTCAGAGTGCCTTGGGGCTGGGGATCTAGGCCAGAAATGTCTTCATCAGTATCGCTTTAACTTCTCTTTTGAAAGAAGACCTGGAATGGGTCAGTCTGATTTCACCTAGAATGCTCGATAGTAGGTTTTCTTTTTACAGAATTTTTGTAGCTTGAGCGGTAAGGTGCTGGAGAACCTACAGGATCTGGAGCCATCAGAGAGCTCATGTTCTTGTGCAAGGTATAATGGGGTGTTGAAATGTTAAGCTTTGTGGGTCATGCATGCAATTTTTAGATGCATCCTTGCTTCATACTGGAGTCAATTTAGTAACTGCAGCTCAGGCGTGATGTGATTGTTACATTTTGAATCTGTGATGAGCTTTTCAGTGGAGTTGAGAGAGGCCCTAAGTGGTGCCATATTCAATATGGGAAGGCCATAGAGGGTTACTTTTCCATATCCACTCTTAGAGATCACTAGGGCTTGCAACGCTGCCTTGAAGTTGTTGTGGGGTAGAAACAGTTTTATTTTCCTTAGTGTGCTCAATTGGAAGCTCACTTCCTTGGTGAGAGAGCATTAATGTGATTTTGCATGTTCAGATGCTTATCTAGCATTATTCCCAATAAGCTCCTGGAATCAATGATGTTTGGAATGCAGTTGCGAGCAGTTAGTTGATGCATCCATTTTTCGATGTCTGGAGACTGCTTGGATGGGGCAATTAAGAGGAATTCTGTTTTGAGAGCGTTTAATTTCAGGTAATTAAGGGTCAGCCAACTTGTCGTTTTCTGTACAGGTGAATTTAGAGACCGGATGTTTATTTATTATTTATTTTTCTTTATTTTGAAAGTTTTATAGAGCGCGAACAAGATCCTTACAGATATCAGAGTGCTTTACAGAGTGTGAATATTCATGCAAATGAATAATAATTAAGCAAAAACATTGAGAAAAGAAAAGGTGTAAATGGTTACAAAATAAAGAACAACAATATGGGTGGCAACGATGCAAGGTGGTCAATATACATACAAAAAACAATATAAATATTGTTTGGAGGAAAAGTATTGAGTTACCATATTACAATAGTCAAAGTTCAGGAAAATTTGGCTAAGAGGAGAGCTTTTACTTCTTTTTTGAAGGATGCCGTGGATGAGATAAGTCTGATTTCTGGAGGGAGGGCATTCCATATCCTGGGCGCCATTCCTGAGAAGGAGCGTTTATACGTTTTTTTCTTGTGGAATCCCCTGAGTTTCAAAAGCAGATTGTCTGCGCTTCTTGTCGCTCTTGATCCACCAGAAATTGACAGTTTCTGCACGAGATAACTGCGGGAATTGCAGTGTCTGCCACTTAACTGTACATACAAAGTTTCTAAATATCGAACCTGGGAAACAGTGGGTACAACGCAGCCACACAAACGGTAACACATGTAATGTGGTTTATTTAATAACATGCCCTTGTGACCTCAAGTATGTGGGAATGACAACCAGACATGTTAAATTGAGGATTTGTAAACATCGGAGTAACGTCCGATGTAAGAGGAATGCTACCAAGCTGACAAATCATTTCATTGAGAGAAATCATACACCAAACAACATGCGATGGACGATTATTGAGAATATCACCGGTGGTAATGAAAGGAGTCTGTTCGAGAAAGAACAGAGATGGATCCATTGTTTGTCTAGTCACCGTTCAGGATTGAACAATGACATTCGATGGGGATCAGTGTTGCAGCGTTAACAGCATGACCTGCAAGGAATGCAGATGAACAAAACACACCATCCTTCTCTCTGAAAAGATCGTTTCTCCACATACTATAAACAAGGGAACATTGGGTGTAAAACAGGAGCCCAGATTACTACCGATGCCCAGGCCGCTGGCGCAAACCGCCTCTTAGTTCCCATGTTGAATAGTTACCAAAT
This sequence comes from Lissotriton vulgaris, assembly GCF_964263255.1. NCBI lineage: Eukaryota > Metazoa > Chordata > Amphibia > Caudata > Salamandridae > Lissotriton > Lissotriton vulgaris. The sequence continues at coordinate 126,834,396 of NC_141686.1, read as the reverse complement.
AAAGAGACGGGCGCTGGGAGCAGGAATCAAGAACAGAGTTTATTTCTCATGAGGAGAGCCTGTCATTTCGGACACGAAACACGGTGTCTTTCAGGAGGTGCTCTAACAAGTGAGCTGAGACTCCGTCTTTTATACTTTACAAAACACTTGGCATTACAATCATGATATTGTGAGACAAGGGAAATACATCCCCATAATCCTCGTGTCAATCCTACCCCACATGTGTTCACAATAGGGACCCTTGACCTGCTGATAAGAGGGGAGGGCAATCACGCAGCTGAGTGTTCCGTCAACTGTTTAGGATGTGTGCGCTTGATCATAGCCCAGGGGGTGGGGTGGCCAGGATCAATAGTGGGTCCTTTGAAGAGGAGTGACTTCATACAATAAGGGCAGTAAATGGTATCTCCCGGCTTAGGCGATGGCCTCGGACATGTGTGGTCAGCCGGACTCGGGGGAAGGGGTCATCAAAGGAGTGGTATTCATGCCGCGTGGACAATCGAGCGCGGAGGGAAGGCTTGTCAACAGAGGGGCATTCATGGAAGGAAAGGAGGTGTTGGTCAGGCGCGGCCGTGGCTCCCAAGGACAGGGTCTTGCAGAAGAAGAAGGTTTATGACTTGCCCATGTGAGGAGAAGGGAGGGGGAGCCAGGGTGGACACAGGGACAGAGTCACATAGAGAGAGAGAGAGGTCTTATGACCCGTACATGAGAGAGCGGGGGCAGTCAGGTGCAGCTGGGGAGGGCTATGTCAGCTAAGGCGAAGGATGCCTCTTCAAGAGGGAATGGGGGGGTTTGTGCGGGTCAAGCAGAAGGGTTGCCTTTCACAGCAGGGTCGCGCAGAGGGAGAGGGTTTCATGGTCTATGCATGAGAGAGGGTGTTTAAGATACGCGCAGGAGGGAAGCCGGGGATTCCAATGGGTAAAAGGCCGTGGTGCCTAGAATGGCTGTACATATGCATATGGGTATGGGCTCTTACTGGCAGAGTGATACGGTCAATAATTTACGGTATTCATGGTGCTCACAGGGAGAGGAGTGGGAGAAGAAGGGAAATGAATGCTGTTTATGTACATCAATTTCTTCAATTTCCACAGTCGCCCCTTTTTACATTACAGCGTTCATTTTTGTAATTGATGGGGTTACAGATAGACAGGCATCGTTGAAGAATTAGCATTTTGTCGATACTAACATTTGGCATACAATCATAGACAGTTGAGGTGATGGGCAGAATGCAGCACATAGGAGATTGCATTTCGTTGAGTTCCTGACAATTAAGCGCGCTACACAGCATAAATGTTTCTGGCTTAAAAATGTGACCAATGAACAGTTTTGACCAGGTAGTTGAGAGCGGAATTCAGTTCAATACACAAGATTTCTTCGTCACAGTGTCTTTTTATCAGTGAGCCATCACTGGTAGGCTCTAGTCCGTGTACTTTCGTTGGCGCTGTTGAGCACCGGCGGTGGAGCTATAGGTCCAGCTCGGTTCTATCCTTACGCGTTGCAGGGTGCGGTCAGTCCTCTGCTGTTAGACCACAGTCCTGTTCCCTAAACAATCCGTTTGGCGGCGCCTTATGCTCGGCACCTATATTTCCGTGGCAACACCCTATTCCCACTTGAATGCAGTTCTTCCCTTTGGCAAAAAGTCACGTGGAAAAGAGGGTGAGCGTGGTTCAAATAGTCGATAGGAGGGAGGGCGGAGTTGGGTCAGAGTTCCTGGGACACACAAAAGGGACCAAGGGAGCAAAGGATAACAAGCAGGCAGGCCCATCAATCGGGCCCAAAGAAGGGGAACGGAGACTCCAGGCACACGTGGGTTAGCAGACGGAGGGCTTCAAGGCGGCCCGTCATTTTTCATTTTCCACGTTGGAATTGCGGTCTCGTCCCGTATCTAGTTGCTCTGCAGCTCCACCTTTGGTCGAGGTCACACGTGTCCCAAGATCTGCAGCCAGGCTGTACGTCACATCTGACCCTTCTCCTTCGGTGATCGTGAATCTTTGAATGGGTACAAAACAAGCTTTAGAGAACTGGTCAGGGGAAGACATTTATGCATGTGAATTCCTCCCTCAATCCAACGCACTTGGGAGATACGCTCATTGGTCACAGTCAGAGGTTCATTTACCAAGCAGTGCATATGTCGGCATTCCTACTGAGTTCATGCCAAGTTTTATTCATTGTCTACACAGGTCACATATGGAGGAAAGTCAGACTCTTATCAACTGTGTATTTCATCAAACTCAACATTTCGGAGCCTCCAGGGAGACTCGTCTTTCTAACCTGCGCCTTAACAGTCTAACATTTCCCTTCAAGGCTGGCTAACCTTTTCAAACAGGGCGGGGGCGCTATCATCGAGAGTCGGGGTAAAACAGGTTTTTCTCGAGGGACGACAGTTACTCATGGTCATCATGTTTATATCCGGGACAGCAGCTGGGGTCAATCAAGTGGGGCGGGGATTCTTCGGGTATTCGCGCTTGGGTGCAAAGGGGGTGGGGCAATCTGGACGTTGGGGGTCAATCTAGGCGCTGGCGTTCGTCTCTGATGAACAGAAATAAAGTGCCATTGACATACAGTTCCCCTATAAATGGCCAGATTTGGGGGACCTTAGTCGTCTTACCTGTCCTTTCCTTCTCAGCCAATTCAAGTTCATTCATTTTGCAGAAAGGAGAGGTAGTAATATGGCGAGATACAATCATTTTAGTTTCGGTCAATTTCGCTGAACACCTTCGCGTTCAATAAGTATCCAATCAGACTGGTGCCGGTGGGGCACAATTTTACCGCAAAGAGGGAGAGAAAATAGGGAGACTCTCATAGAGAGTGAGAGTCGTCCGCAATCTAAACGAGCCATTCGGTACACGTATGACATGTAGAGAGAGGGAGAGAGAGAGAGAGATAAGGGGGTGTGAGAGAGAGAGAGAGAGACGTGTACGAAAATAGGTCATTTAGTGCGTTCACAACACAGAACAGCAAAGGTCAGGTAACACGCAAATACAGACAGAGGGAAGACATAAATCCGTACATTACATACACACAAACTCAGACAGGGAAGACAGCACATGCATTACATATACATAAGACATTCACGACAAGACAGGAAACAATTGTTAGCCAACGAGATCTGTTTTATATCCTACGTATCTTTACTATCCTATTTATCTACGTGCTTAGCTCTTATTACCCTTCCCTCCTTTTCTTTCTCGCCCATTATCTCTGTGAGTGCTCTCAATTGCCAATACTTACACCTCGGTTGGTCGATCAGAAATTAACCTGGTCGTGCTATTTACCCGTGGTTGGATCTTAAACCATTTTTCAGTTTCTTCCTTTGGTGGGAGGTTCTCCAGGCTGAGGCAGCGGCAAGTATGGATCGGGAGAACAGTCGGACAGCTTGGCTATATCTATAAGAGTGTGAGAAAGGGGGCGGGCAGTGCATTTTGAACATCAGCAACATTTCTAACTTCCCAGACGGGTGGTGCCGTGGTAACCCTTACCCACACATTTTTCTTTGTCCTTTCCCTACCTAGTCAAATGTCTAGTTACATTATCTAACGTGTTATTTCTAGTCAATTTTCGTCATACAGTACCCGTCCAATTTCTATGTCAGTCCATCCTCCCAGTCGCTATGTTCTAAGGAGGAACAGTCATGTTTAAGTCTACGTCTTTTTGAAAACTTATCGTCATAACGACTACACACATATTCCCTCTTTCCCTTTTCGTCGGTGGTTTGACCATCGCTTTCCCACACTTCAGCCGACGTTCTGATGTGACCTGCAGAAGGGAGGAGAAAGAAGGGGGTGGGGGGGGGGGGGGCAGCATTCAAAGCACATCAGCATGCAGTAGTCCAAAAATGTTTTTACCTACCACTTACTCGACCTATCTCCACGTACTGCATTTCTTTACCATCTCGGCGTTTAAGCCCAGAGGGACCAGTAATGTCAGATAGATAATCATTGACGAGCTGCGTATCTACATGAGTTACTTGGTCGCAACCCTTTTTGTTGGGTGCAAGGGTGACGGTCAGGTGGCATTTCTGTGGTGTCGTTTTAAGGGCGTCTAAGACCTTTCCGGCTGACTATGACACAAAATGTAGCTGCCAAACATCTGGTCCCTTTTAACCTTCAGCTTTCATCATACTTATTCTTCGCTCACAGTAGCAAAACATCCAAAACTCATTAACGCAACCGCTACAACTATGCTTTCCTTTTCAAAATACTTTTAATAAAAAGTGTTGATGTATAAATACAGGCCTACAACCCAGTGGACCGGCCACGGAGCAGATTGAAACTGTACATAAGAAGAACGAAGTTGGTGGCAGTTCATTGCATAAAGTGCAGCAATGCAATAAAATCGTATTAAACTTCCCTACAGAGCAAGCATGATGCATGTCAGTAATTCATTTTTAATTAATTCATAAATTCATTATCCAATACTCATTCTTTATCTAAATTACACCAATTCATTTTCCAAATCATAATCAGTACCCACCCTAAGTCAGTTCTTTGTCCGAGCACATACTCAATATCCTTCATATCTACTTTCATTATCCAAAAAAAACTGCATACATATCTCGGGACAAAAAGCTGCGCGGTCAGGGTGCAACAAAGTTTATTCAAAAAGTCTCATTTTGTGTCGGCGCCATTTTGGGCGAGGTCAAGCTGGTTCCAGCATAGTCAGAATGTCTCCAATGACTCGTGGTTGGACCAGAATCTTCCGTTGGTAGTTCAAAAAGTTTTGTGCTATGTGGTTAACAGTCTAACAATATGGACCATTAGTCAAAGAGTGGGGAGGGCGGCAAAAATTTTCCTACCGGGTCATTCTGGGGTTCCACCGGAACTGATCAAGTCTGTGCCGTGGCTGTATTTTAGCCATTTCCAAACCGAGGCTGGCGCCGGCAGGAGTGCACCGATGTCGCGGTTCCCAGTGAGGGGGGCGGGGGCGCCCATGCGGAGGGATCGGGGTGCCCCCCGGCTCTCATAGAATCTTCAAAGTTGAGGAGAGAAGGCATGGGGCGTGCGCCCTTCCTGGGCAAAAGACCGCTTTTCGATGTTGACCCTCTTTAAGCAAAGAGCGTTGGGGTTATGTTATGTTAAATTTAGCTTATAAAGCGCACGTACGCCCGTAGGCTTCATGGTGCTGTAGGAAGTTTTCAGAGCATAACACAACAACAGGAGGACCACCTAGAACATCTAAGGATAGGCTTCTCTAAAAAGCCAGGTCTTAAAGGCTAGTCTGAAGGCTAGAATATCCTCGTGCGACCTTAAAGAAGCTGGCAAGGAGTTCCAGAGGGATGCAGCAAGAAAATGAAAGGAGCTGCCGCCCTGACGTTGTTTCCTAACAACCGGCACTGTGAGCAAGTTTTTGTGACCAGAACGGAGGTTGCGGGAGGGGGTGTATCTGGCAAGCAGGTTGATGATGAATTTGGGGCCTTTGCATTGTAATGCCCTAAAGATAATGCAGCCGGTTTTAAAAGCCACCCTCTGGGCTACCGGCAGCCAATGCAGGTCTGCCAGGCCTGGCCTGATGGACTGCCATTTAGGAAGCCCGCAGATCAGCCTGGCCGCCTGATTTTGAACCAACTGCAGCCTCTTGAGCTGCCCGGCTGGAAGGCCCAAATATAAACTATTTGAGTAGTCCAGCCGAGACAGCACAAGGGCGATGGTCACCTGTATCAGGGCAGAATGGGTTAGGAAATGGGCAATCTTTCTAATCTTGCGCAGCTGAAAGAAGCATGCGGAGACAACTGACCCTACCTGGCTTTTCAAGGAGAGGTCTTCACTGAAGGTGACTCCAAGGCTCTTAACCGTGCGGGATTTGGAGGGGGGATTTCCCATCTCCGGAGGCCAGAATTGAGGTCCCCAGCTGAGTTCGCTCTTCCCAGGCAAGATCAATTCAGTCTTGCCTGGGTTAAGTTTTAGGTGGTTAAGGCCCATCCATCTCTGGATATGAGCCATGAGCTCCCTAAACTCAGTGACAGCATCCGGCGACCCCAGGGGGAAAACCAATTGCAGATCATCTGCGTAATTAAAGATCCACACTTTGAATTTCCTCAAGGAGTACAAAAGGGGACGCAGGTACAAATTAAATAAAAGGGGAGACAGGGATGAGCCTTGAGGGACACCGCAATCGTTCTTAATTCTAGGGGCTGTGAAGGTGCCCAGTCTCACTGCTTGAGTCCGGTCGGACAAGAATGATTCCACCCAGCTCAGGGCAGTACCTCTGAGGCCTGCCTGCTCGACACGGCCAACCAAAATAGTGTGGTCGACCGTGTCGAATGCAGCAGACAGGTCAAGAAGCACCAGTGCCTGGTGGACATCCCTGTCCGCGTTGCACCGAAGTGTATTCTGGACTGCCAGGGTTACCGTCTCGGTCGAATGGCCTGGACGGAACCCAGCTTGATTTGGCTCCAGAAATCCAGTGGTTTCCACAAAGTTGGAAAGGCAATTGGAGACGTGAGCCTCCAATATCTTGGATAGGAACGGCAACAGGGATATAGGACGATAGTTTGATGAGTCCTGAGGGTCCAGACCTGGTTTCTTAATTAGAGGGATTAGCAAAGCGTGTTTAAAGCCAGTGGGTACCCTGCGTCAGTGATTTATTTAGTAGGGGTAGAATACCCTGAGGGATAGTCCGACCGATTTCCGAGAAGATGTGGGGGGGGCAGATGTCGTTAGGGGATCCGGACTTTACCCTCGTCAAAAGTGAGGAAAAGGTTTTACCATCAATGGCCGGGATGGTATCTAATACAGAGGGATTGTAAAAAACGTCATCCAGAGGAAGTGACGTTGGGGAATTAGCAATGCTCGATTTGATAGTGACAATTTTTTCTCTGAAAAAATTATTCAGGGAATCACATAGCTTCTGCGTAGGAGCTATTGAAGGGGCTGTCCTGTCGTTGTCACAGAGTTCATTAACTATATTAAAAATATCTTTGGACTTGTTGGATGACGATAAAATTTTTGTGGAGAAGTAATTAAGTTTGTGTTGTTTTAAAATTTTTTGATAACTTTTCCTAGTGACGCAGAAGGTTTCCCTATCCTGTGAAGAGTAGGTGGCTCTCCACTGTCTTTCTTTCTGTCGTACCCCTAATTTAAGTGCTCTAAGTTCTTGAGTGAACCATTTGTGGGCATCATTGCCTCTGATGTTAGGTAAGTATACAGAGGGGGCACTCCCTCCGGGGTGCCGCTGGAAGCCTCCACCTGGAGGGAGGTGGGGGAGGCTCGTTCGCGCCGCCTCCCCCTTCCAGCGACCCCGCGCCGTTCTTCGGCTCCAGCGCTTCGGTATTGGCCGTGCCAGCCATTGAAGATGGGGGGGGGGGGGGGGGGGGGTCGGTGGCTGAGGCAAGACATCCCCCCCTTGACATGTGGCGGGACTACCTGCAACTATCCAGGCGTTGGCATGTGGCGGGACTATCTGCAACTGTCAGGCGTTGGGTGTAGTTGCAGCCATTATAGCTCAAAGAAATGCCGTCATCCTCGCTTTGGCTTCGGCCTTCGACGAAAGCCGGATCGGGTGAGAGAGAGGGGTGGTCGGTGGCCGAGGCAAGACAGCCCCCTCTCTCCCCGCGGCCTGCAGGGCGGCAGAAGAGGGAAAGGTGGAGAGGTCCTTATTATTCTTTGGGCCGCCTGCCCAACAGCATCTCCTACTGACCGCGGCCAGGCGAGCCCCGCATGCCTCGAGGCCTCGCCCTCCGGATGGGCATAACCGCGGACCTGTTGCACTTCGGGAGCTTCCGGAATGGGGGTAGGTACCTATTGAATTGTTTCTATTTCGTGTGACCGTTATTTGGGCGTGGTGGGCAATGAGGCAGACATGTTGGGAGTAGGAATAGGCAGTGGAGCCTAGCTACCTCGTGGCTATTTTTGCTGTCAAACTTTTCGCCATTTTATATTTCTTATTACGAACTATTTCTAATGTTTCTTATTTTTAGTGAAGTCAAAAGCTCATCAGGGGGTTACTGACTTAGCCTGATTTCTTTTTATTTTTCTTTCTCTTCCTTAGCGTGTTTCGAGCTAAAGTTTTCTGTTAGTAGGGAACGGTGATCACTTCATATATTTTTTTTATGTGTCCTTTTCACTAGGGGGAACTTCTGGCCGGACCAGACGAGTTCCCTCCAGTAAATGGTCCGGGTTGGAACTAGATTATCGATCAAAAGGGGAACATATATTCCTTCATTAGGGTATCATCCTGGACAGACCAAAGGATGTACTTCCACTTACTAGGATAGCCTCCTGGACGGACCAGATGATCTACTTCCACTAAATGGCCCATGAGTGGGGAGCATATGTCCTCCATAAGGGTAGTCTCCTGGGCGGACCATGCGAGCTACCCCCCAAATAACCAATCAGTGGGGAGTGGGTAGGACTGACAAATTCACAAAGGGGCATAACCTACCCTTTACTACTTGCAAAGACTAGATAGAATATTTCTACTCCACGTTATTTGCAGGCAGAAAATACCTCAAACGAAACAATTCCTGGAGCAACAATGTCCAGGCAACCAATCAATCAGTGGGGAGAAAAACAGGCATGACGGATTACAACGGGGACAAATGTCTGCATTACCTGCCCTTCGCTATCCATAAAGGAAACAGAATATTCCTATTCGTCTCTGTTTGTGGACAGGGAAGATCTCAAAGAGCAACAATCGATTATTAATCGATTTCAAACAATCAGTGGGGAGAAAAGTAGGCATGACGGATTACAACGGGGACAAAAGTCTGCATTACCTACCCTTCTCTATCTGCAAAGAGGGACGACGTTCCTATTCGCCGCTGTTTGCAAACAGAGAATGTCTCGTTCTCAAGAAGAGAACCAATATGTCAAGTAGCATTCAAAGCTAAATGAACCAATACCAACAATATCAGTATACAAATACCGATTCCAATACAAACAATCAATCAATCAGGTGGATAGAACCACCCTACCAATCAGGCGTAAAAACACCCTACTTAATCTTACCCGGACCGGACCATACGGACAGTTCTTCATCTTCCTCCTCCAGCGCCCGATCGTTCTCTTACTCCATGTAGCATTCCTGTGGGATTCCAGTCAGGACAATAGGTCACTCAAGAGAGGTCCGTTCAGAATTGGTGAAGTTCTTTCGATCGGCAGCCGGGCGAGGGCCCTCTCAAGGCAGGTATACTCCGATCATTTTAGATGTTCCCTTCTTCGTCTGGATCTCTCTTACCGGACCTTATGTCACTGATGGACCCCGCGTTGGGACGCCAATTGTAAAACAGGAGCCCAGATTACTACCGATGCCCAGGCCGCTGGCGCAAACCGCCTCTTAGTTCCCATGTTGAATAGTTACCAAATAAAGAGACGGGCGCTGGAAGCAGGAATCAAGAACAGAGTTTATTTCTCATGAGGAGAGCCTGTCATTTCGGACACGAAACACGGTGTCTTTCAGGAGGTGCTCTAACAAGTGAGCTGAGACTCCGTCTTTTATACTTTACAAAACACTTGGCATTACAATCATGATATTGTGAGACAAGGGAAATACATCCCCATAATCCTATTGTCAATCCTACCCCACATGTGTTCACAATAGGGACCCTTGACCTGCTGATAAGAGGGGAGGGCAATCACGCAGCTGAGTGTTCCGTCAACTGTTTAGGATGTGTGCGCTTGATCATAGCCCAGGGGGTGGGGTGGCCAGGATCAATAGTGGGTCCTTTGAAGAGGAGTGACTTCATACAATAAGGGCAGTAAATGGTATCTCCCGGCTCAGGCGATGGCCTCGGACATGTGTGGTCAGCCGGACTCGGGGGAAGGGGTCATCAAAGGAGTGGTATTCATGCCGCGTGGACAATCGAGCGCGGAGGGAAGGCTTGTCAACAGAGGGGCATTCATGGAAGGAAAGGAGGTGTTGGTCAGGCGCGGCCGTGGCTCCCAAGGACAGGGTCTTGCAGAAGAAGAAGGTTTATGACTTGCCCATGTGAGGAGAAGGGAGGGGGAGCCAGGGTGGACACAGGGACAGAGTCACATAGAGAGAGAGAGAGGTCTTATGACCCGTGCATGAGAGAGCGGGGGCAGTCAGGTGCAGCTGGGGAGGGCTATGTCAGCTAAGGCGAAGGATGCCTCTTCAAGAGGGAATGGGGGGGTTTGTGCGGGTCAAGCAGAAGGGTTGCCTTTCACAGCAGGGTCGCGCAGAGGGAGAGGGTTTCATGGTCTATGCATGAGAGAGGGTGTTTAAGATACGCGCAGGAGGGAAGCCGGGGATTCCAATGGGTAAAAGGCCGTGGTGCCTAGAATGGCTGTACATATGCATATGGGTATGGGCTCTTACTGGCAGAGTGATACGGTCAATAATTTACGGTATTCATGGTGCTCACAGGGAGAGGAGTGGGAGAAGAAGGGAAATGAATACTGTTTATGTACATCAATTTCTTCAATTTCCACATGGGTACCCCTCTCTGTGCACAAATACATCCATGCCAGCCAAGACAGAGCACCCTATAAGTACCAATAAGCATTAGCTTCTACCAACATGTACTTAAAAATAACATAAAAAAGTTTTGTATTTCCCTTTAATAACATGTGAATAAATGGGGGACATTTACACCGGATCAACAAGTGAATATGCCCTGGGAGTTCATAGAATGTCAAAGGCGTAGTTTCTGAGCGGTATAATAAAGTTCTCGTCTTGAAACCGCTCTTATAAACATGCAAACTTTTGGCCCTCAACATTTGGGTTCGCGGAGTGTCAAGCTCGAAGACTCTGAGTGTAACAATAAAGTTTTAAACTTGAAACAAATTTTGGCCCTTTAAGCGGAAAGGAATAGAAACAAACGTCATGATACGTGAGTCACGTGACCCACGTTTGACGTTATCTCACACCGCGGCGCCCTGGTCCGATGTTCATTCGGGCCACGGAAGTGCAAACGATAGGTTGCCTCTGGGGAGCCGCCGGCAAAAAAGTAAGTGGGGTAGCAAGGCAGGAGTTTTGAGAGGCAATGCGATTGGGAGTGAGAAAGTCTAAGCAACGCGGACGTTGCGGGGAGATATTAACAGCTTTTTCACTAATCCAATTACAGATTGCACGGCGTGAAGGAAACCCCTGCCGTGTATGCCCATGACATGCGGACAAAAAGCGCATTTTGAAAGGCCCAGGAGAGGTTGTTTTTCCTTCCATGATTTTAACTAATAACGGAGCTCTCACAGGTTCTGTACGGTTAGTCTATGATTTTAAACAGCGTGCACTGCTATTACTAATAATTTTCTTTGTATGACCTGAGGCGTGGTTCTTTTCTACTGAATAGTTTGAATACTTTGCAGCCTCAGACGAATTGCTGCGACAATTACAGTCGTCGTAAATTCACTCTTTAACTCCTCAATAACAGTCGATTTGTTGCAATATGGCAATACCAAGAAGTGAAGAAAAGTCCATTTCTTGGCAACTTAAGCACGATATATGCTTGCATGAATAGTGTGCCACCATAATGGGTGTCAGCTGGTGAAGGAAAGGGTTTGGAAACACTGCCCTGTGATTTCTGTTACAAGGTATAAATGTAATCATGTGATTAATATGTCTCTTGAATTACTGCTCTGCTTCCTCCCTACAGATAGAAGGCCCCAGTAAATTACAGAGCGTGCCCCCACGGGTAAATCCGTGAGTAATTCACTACAATTTTTGAACATTTTTTTTTCACATTTATATCCTCACGGTTGGGTGCGCCTTAGCGCGTGCATACCGCCGGAGGATTACATTTACGGTCCTGACGAATGCTGAGCGATTCTGGCTCTTAAGCTGAAACAATGTTGACCAATTTTTCAGAGGACTAAGGGTTTTCGTTTTAAAAAACCTACTTGTTAGTCCCAAATTCACCTGTTTTTAACTAATGCTGGTTAGATTATTAATAAAGTAGTTGACAGTCACAACTATGCATTTTTTAAGTTTTGCACTCATTTATCACTTTTGGTTTTCCACTGCATCAACACACAAAAGAACCAGCTCCGCTGTAAACAGGCATAGTAGCACACTGGGAGGACATTCGGTCCTTCCGGTGGGAACCCAATGATGAAGCATGTCACCACCAGGTTGGTGAGTGAGGGTTCTTTTTATAATTAACTTTTGTGTTCCTTTACCAGGTTTAGCTATTTTTGGTTTTCTTGTTTTCTCATTGGTTTTCTCATTGAATTATCACTTGAGGTGTTTTGTATTGATCACTCTTCCATTGTTAACAAAAGTAAAGCTTTGTGGGTCATACAGGCGATTTTCAGATGTATTCTGACTTCGTAGGGCAGCCAGTTTAGAGCTTTTAGATCGGGAGTGATGTGTGACCTTTTTTTCGAGCCTGTTACAAGTCTGGCTGCAGCATTAATAGAGGCTTTTAATGGTGCGATTGTTGATAGGGGGAGACCACAGAGGACAGCACTTCCATATTCCATTCGTGGGATGACCAAGGCTTGGACTGCAGTTTTGAAATCCTTGGGGGGGGGGAAAGGTTTCAATTTACGCAATGTATTGATGTGGAAATTAGCTCCCTTCGTTGCATTGCTGATGTGATGATGCATGTTGAGATTGCCATCGAGGGTTATGCCTAAAGATTTCGCAGAGTCCACAATAGTAGTTTGAATGTTGAGGGCAGTGAGATGGTTAAGCCAGGTCTGAGTGATGGGGATTTTGGAGGGAGGAGCTATTAGGAGGAATTCTGTTTTTAGCGCGTTAGGTTTGAGGTGATTCTCTGCTAGCCAGGTCTGTGTGTTCCTAAGCGTTGTGTTGAGTATTTTGATGTCATCGAGGGTGTGTATTTTGAGGTAGAGTTGGGTGTCATCAGCGTACATGTGGAATTGAACATTCGATGCTTGGAGTAGTACAGTAAGTGGTTCCGTGACTAGATTAAACAGAGTAGGGGAGAGGGAGGATCCTTGAGGGACACCAAGTGTTACAGGGACTGGAGTGGACATAGTATTATTGATCTTGAATTTTTGGGGCCTGTTGTGCAGAAAGGAGGTGAACCAATTGACAACTGTCCCTGAGATACCCATTCTGAGATTCAGCAGATCAAGTAAATTCTCATGCTTAACCGTATCGATGGCTGAGGAGAGATCAAGTAGTATGAGGAGGCAAGAACCATTCTGATCAAGTATTTGAAGTGCATCATCAATGATGTGGGTCATAGCAGATTCAGTACTGTGGCCTGCTCGGAAACCTGATTGATATGGGTTGAGGAGGTGAAAGTGCTCGATGTGTTTAGTCAGTTGAAGGTGCACGCATTTTTTTAGTAGTTTGGCAAGGGTAGGGATATTGGTGATAGGGCGATAGCTGTTAAGTTTGGAGGGGTCAGCTGTGGGTTTCTTTAAAATGGGCAAAACCTGTCCCACTTTGAGGGAATACGGGATGCATCCTTGTTGGAGTGAGCTATTAATGATTTTGGTCCATAGGGGGAGAAGTAATGGAAAAAAGTCCTTTACGGCGTTTGCGGGTAGAGGGTCAGTGAGGTGATTGGAAGGCTTCAGTGTGCTAAGAACCTTGGCAATTTTTTCTTTCGAGTACATTTCAAAGGATGACCACGAAGCATGGTTTTTTAACTCAATGGGCGTTTTACTTTCAGGGTTAGAACAGAGATTTAGATCAGTGAGGATGTCATTCCTGATGTTGTCTGTCTTTAAGTTAAAGAAGGAAGAGAATTCTTCACAGGACGGCAGTGCATAAGAGGTGTTTGAGAGAGTTTGAGGGACATCTCTGGATTGAGTTTTTATTAACTCAAACAGTTTTTTTGGTTGGTTTATTGCTTGATCAAGCTGGAGGCTAAAGAAAGCAGTTTTTGAGCGTTTGATTTTTCTGAAGTAAGCGTTTCTCTTTTTTCTTAAGCGTTTTGAGGTGTAAAGCTGACGGGACAGATCTTCAGTTACGTTCTGCCAGTCTCATCGCTAGTCTATCATCATTAAGAATCCAGTCATACCATGGTATAGAGATTTCTGAGGAAACATTCTTTAATTGAAGGGGGGCAGCTGCATTGATAATTGAGGACATCGAGTTGAGGTAGTGGTCGGTAAGAGCCTGTACGTCAACAACGCCAATGGGGGGTAAGAGAAGATTGCTGTTGAGGGAGGGTAGTGAGTTGGGGTTGAGTTTCTTCAGGTCTCTCTTCCAGACCTTAGGTCTGGTGGATTGAGCCGGAATGAGCTTTTTTTTTTTCGATAATGAAGAAAGTGATGATGAAGTGGTCAGACCAGTCACAGGGTTTGATTGAGTCGAGTTGGATAGAGTCAGCTTTGGAGATGATAAGATCCAGGATAAAGCCTTTGTCGTGAGTTGGGCTGTTGCAAATTTGTGTGAGGTGTAGATCGATGAGGAAGTTTTTGAGACACTTGACCACAGAGTCGTTGTGGTCCTTCCAATGAAGGTTGAAATCCCCAAGGAAAATCTGTGTATGTTGACGACCAGTGTTCGTTGTGATCAGATCCATGAGGTGTTCAGTGAAGGTCAGGCTGTCTCCTGGAGGGTGGTAGATAATGTGTAGGGAGCAAACAGGGTTAGCTTCGCTGATGATATCAAGACAAAGGTGTTCCCAGGACTAGAATAGAGGGGAACAGGCTCTACTGATTGTGAGATTGCTACGGGAATACATGCAAGTCCACCCCCTGTTTTGCCCACCCTGTCTAGCCTAATGATGTGGTAATTAGGGGGAACTAGAATGTCAATGAGTGGTGAGGAGGAGTCTGTTAACCAGGTTTCGGTGAGCATGATCAAGTCGAGGTCATGTGCGATAATGAGGTCTGCAATGTCTGAGGCATGTCTGGGGGCCGATATACAGTTCAGAAGAGTGCATTTAAGCCGAGGAGTGATAAGAGAGGAAGAGGGGTCAGTGGTGAGTGTGACTTTTTTTTTAGATTATCGGCAACAATACCTCTATCGTTCTCTTTGGAGGACCTGTGGGGATTGAGAGGAATAGTAGGGATGGGAAGATTTGTGGGGACTGTGTGGGTCAAGGGTGAGAGATCACATGAGTGTTCTCTGGGGAGGAGGCTTTCAGATACAGTTGGATGTCATCGGCATACAAGTGATAGTGGATGTTGGATAGTTTCAGAGGATCCATGGAAAAGTTGGAGAGTGGGTGACAGCGTGGACCCCTGTGGCACCCCCAGAGTGAGTGGTGGGGGATTAGACAGACTGATTCACCTTGAATGTTTGGGTCCTAATATGTTGAAATTAGGAGAACCAGTTTAGCACAGACCCCGATAGACCCATCCTGTGTTTAAGTAGGTAGATTAAGCTGGCACGGTTAACCGTATCAAAAGAAGACGATAGGTCGAGGAGGATCAAAAGGCTTAATTAATTTTGATCTAGTATACTTATCTCATCATCTACAAAGTGAGTGAGAGCAGGTTCAGTGCTATGACCCTGATGGAAGCCAGATTGGATTTGGTCTAGCAGTCGGAATTGTTCTATGTGGCTGCATAGCTGGGTGTGGACACCGTTCTTGAGGAGTTTTGCCAGAGTAGGAATTTTGTAACTTGGACGAAAATTGTAAAGGTTCGTGTGATCTGCAGTTTTTTTTTTTTTTTTTTTAGAAGAGTTGTGATCTGCCCAGACTTTAGGCAATCCGGAACAGAGAATTGACATAGAGAGGCATTAATTCTCTTCGTAAAAAGTGGATGATTTGATCTCATTGAAGAAGTTTGATGGCATGGATCACTGAAGTGTTTGGATGGTTTCAGCACAGCCAGAGTTTTGAGAATAGTGCCTTCATCCAAACATCCAAAGTTTTGAACAGGCTCCAGGAAGCATTGCTTTTTTTTTGGGGGGGGGGGGGATGGGGTAGAACCAGAGCGGGAGGGTGAAAGGTGGTGTGATCTATAATTTCTCCAAAACTAACTGCAGAGGCGCAATTGAGTTTAACATTTTTCGTCATGGAGAGATTATAGTGGTCTGTAGGGTCATGGACATCGGACATGTCCACAGGAGGGGGCAGGATGTTGTCACAGAGGGAAGTCATATCATCCAAGTTAATGTTTAGCAGATTTCTTTACTAGTGTCTGGGTTTCTTTCGCTGAACTTTATTATCTCTCACAGATTCTGTGATGAGGAAGGTTATGCAATGATCTTTTGTATTTCCTCCTCTGTGTGCTGGCAGAACAAAGATTTTCCAGAAAAAGCAAGTTCATGGTTTTCAACTGTGTTTCTGGTTTTAGAGTAGTTAAAGTAAGCTATGAGGATGTCCTTATGGATATGTCACATTTATATCCAGTTGCTTCCAGTTCTGTTAACGCTACCGCTACACTAAATATTTGGTTGGCTACGCATTTTCTCACAGCATATTGGTGTAAGGCTTCTGACGGTGTTTTTGGAAGATGGTTCGCATTCCTTGACAAATTTCACATTGATAACGACCCCTCGGCCTCATGCCGTCTCTGTCTTGGAGCGTATGTTTTGTCATCATACTACAGACGTTGCTGTCTTTCACCACATGATTCTTCAGGAGACACCACACAGACCTTGTGGGGATCTGAAACCATCTTTTTCCAGTCACAAGAAGGGCACTTCTGAAAAAGAGAAGGCATTTTGAGGGAATTTTCGTTCAGGAATCCTGATTTTCTGATGTTAATTGATAGGAAAGATCTAAAACGTTTTTTGGCTCTTTACAATGAAATCCTAGGAGGCTGCATTTGCAGTTTCCCTTATTTGTTAAATTTTCTACACAAACATTTGCAATGCAAATTTTGTATTCAGGTTCATTGTAATCTCCCAGAAAAAAAGAAATTAAGCCTCTGATAGGCTATCACACAGTGCATTTCATAATGAAATCAGATGGACATGAACACCCAATTGGATTTTAAAATGGATTGTACATATTTGAAGTGCTTCCGGGTTCACGCAGGTAGCGAGGAATTATTCCAGTGTTTATGACTTCAGCGAAGCTCATAGTCCCACCTTCTCACACATCTCTTGTTGATTTTGGCCATCATATGCTCAATATCTTAGAGCAACATTTTGGCTGTGAGAACTTTACTGTTTTGGGGGACTTGAATTTCCATTTGGAAAATTTGGAGTCAAATGAAACTCTATCCCTACTGGATATTTTCTCCGGATGTGGGATGAAACAGCTAGTTAATGATCCCACCCATCAGGCGGGTCATACGCTGGATGGGGTCTTTTCTAACGACCCCCGGCTGACCATCAAGACTCCCATCCCTCTCTCTTGGTCGGACCACTATGCTATCCCTATAGAATTAACGATCGCTACTGTTAATAGCAAGGGGAATGAGCCAAGTAAAATGGAATTGAGGCGTAACCTCAAATGCATTACCAATGACATGCTCGCCCCCAGATTGCCCAGTCGGGTGATTTCCTCAGAGGAGGACATAGGTAATGCAGTAGAGAGGATGGATAGTGCCATCAAAACAGCTATTGATGACCTGGCCCCAGCCTCACTGTGTTACTCCGCGAGGAAAAGCCCATCGGCACCGTGGTTCTCAGAATCACTAAGACTCCTTAGGCAGGGAGTACGAAGACAGGGGGACAAGTTGGGATTTGCGAGATAGGGATAGTCACAAAACCCTCCTAAGGAAGTACAAGATGGAGGTGATAAGGACTAAACAAGAGTATTTTACCTCTCTTACCACCTCACTCTCCTCGCCGAAAGAGCCGTTTAAGATCGTAGACACGCTCACATCACTGAAGGTGCCGGATCCTGTTGTTAGCTCACAGCAGATCTGCAATGATGTTGCACAATTCTTTCAATCTAAAATTGTGGATATATATTCGGCTCTAGAATCTCAGAGGTCGGCACTATCTACCTCTCCGTGCTTTCCTGTCCCCTCGCTAACATCATCCGAGGAGGTGTCGTCAGGGTGTTTGTCCAGCTTTCCACCCCTCTCCCTCCAGGAACTTGAAGTCCTCCTGCTCAAGACTAGGTCGGGGTCTCCCCTAGACCCTTGCCCCTTGAAACTTCTTAAACAATGCAAGGAGACTCTCCTGCCTCTGTTATTAGAGATCATGAACAGGGCAATGAGGGATGGGACCTTTCCCCTACAATGGAAAAGAGCGGTGGTTAAACCACTGTTAAAAAAGCCCACATTGGACCCGGGGGGTCTTAAAAACTTCCGCCCCATTTCGCTGCTCCCAGCCCCGGCAAAGATGCTGGAAACCCATCTCAACCAGCATCTTGCAGCCTTTCTGGAAACTTCTGGCCTTTTAGATCACTCGCAGCATGGATTTCGGAGAGAGCATAGTACGGAGTCGGCCCTTACCATTGTGCTCGACAACATCCGCACTAGAGTGGATGAGGGCCAGACTACCCTCCTCATCCTGCTAGATCTCACGGCTGCGTTTGATACCCTGTCTCCCTCAGTGTTAACATCTCGACTGAGGGAGATAGGGGTTGAGGGGCCCGCACTTAGTTTGCTGGCCTCTTTCCTCGACCAGAGGGAACAGAGAGTCAAGCTGGGAGAGTTCCTATCTCCATCCCTTCCTGTGCATTGTGGGGTCCCTCAGGGGTCGGCATTAAGTCCGACCCTTTTTAACATCTATGTGACCCCACTTGCCAGGCTTATTAGATCTTACGGGATGGAGGTAGTCTCCTATGCCGACGACACGCAGATATTGATGTCTCTCGCCCAACCTGTCATCTTGGCTGCCTCCAATTTTAGACACTGCATGGAGGCAGTGGCTCAATGGATGATCTGCAATTCATTGAAGCTCAATGGCGAGAAGACAGAAATTCTGGTGTTCGGAGGTAAGGAGGACATTTGGTCGGCGGAATGGTGGCCTTCATCCCTGGGCGTGTGCCCGACACCCACTGCCCTGGCCAGGAACTTAGGAGTCATGATTGACCCTACTCTGGGGTTGGGTCAGCAAGTATCTCCACATGCTGGGGCATAATAAATATCTTGAGGAAGATAAAACATTACCTGTCCCCTCAAGCCAGAAAGCAAATTGTAATAGCATTAATAGGCTCAAGACTTGACTACTGTAATGCCTTATATCTAGGCATTAACAAGAGTCTGATAATGCGACTTCAAATGGTGCAGAATGCCGCCGCGAAGTTTGTACTGGATCTTCCTAGGCGGGCCTCTGCCACGGCTGCCAGAAAAGCATTGCATTGACTTTCGATTGAGGCCAGGATCTCTTTTAAGTCCCTTTGTCTGATCTATGGGGCTTTGGCCACAAACAGATCTAGAGGCCTGAGAGATCTGTTGATTCCTTATACCCCTTCCAGATCTTTGCACTCTGCTAATAAATCCTTGCAATCAATCCCCCGTGTTCGTAGAGCTAAGTGGGGTGGCAGAGCCTTTTCAACTTTGGCTCCAAGGTTGTGGAACACTCTGCCGACTGAGATTAAATCCCTTCCCTCAAAGTAAGCCTTTAGGAAGGCTCTTAAGACGTGGCTATTTGCCAAAGCCTATCCTTAGCTCTGGATCTGCCTTTTATGATTTTCTTTGGTTAGGCGCCTTGATGCCTTCGGGCTTAGTAGCGCGGTATAAATTTCATTTCATTCATTCATTCATTCAATACATTTCTATTAAAAAATCTCTGAACCCCATATGCCCATCATTCAACCATTTCAATCCTCAGATTGTCCTGCATTTGGCACTCTCCTCTGCAAATTGATATAGCTTTTCAATCATTTCTTCAATATTGCAGAGGCTTTCTTTGCTTCAAGGCAGCAGTAGTATTGTCTCTACAAAAAAATACCATACTGATACGTCTGTTTTTGTCACTGACCAGCATATCTCTCTGCTGCCATTCTTTAAAAAAAAGATTCTGGAACAATAAGTCTTTAATCGCCTTACCTTCTTTCTCACTATTCAGAATCTACTTGAACCCTTTCCATCAGACTTTCAAGCTTTGCTCTTTAAAGATCAACAGCGCTCTCTCAAATTCATAACCTCTGGTCACCACAATTACACCTTACATTAGTTCATGATCTCTTGCAAGTGTTTTACGCTATCGACCACCCGAACCCTACTATCAACAGCTCGTTCTGAGCTGGGTTTCATATATCTTTCAGATTGTTCCTTTTTGGTCTCCTTGTTTAACCACCTCCAGACCTTCTCCCTTAAGTGTCAACAAGACTCAGTTCTCGGCCTCTTCCTTTCCTTTTCTCCCTCTACAATTCATCCCTCGGTAAAATTACCACCTCTTTCAGTTTCTAATATAATAACTCTGCACATGAGAGACACATTTCTTTCATTTCCCATCTTCACTACTGATCTCATCAACAAGGATCTCAGACAGAATTGCGGCATTCTTTACTGGATAGCAGTACAACCACTCATATTAATTGCTCAAAAAACTGAAGTAGTGCATTTCCCTTCTGGACCAATAATTAACTCTATCCTATCCAATCCTTCCCCTCTGTCTCTTCCAGACAGCCTAACACCACCACTTCTAGACAGAATGTTGTGGTATGATTTAAACCCTTGATAGACACTTTCATAATCAACACTACGTAGCTTGTTTTTTTAACTACCGAACATATAGAATAACTGGCCAATCATTACATTTCACAATGTCAGACTCCTCTGTAAGATTCTACTAGTAGCACCATTAAGGCCTTTCAGTCCCTGTACATAGTTGCAGGATAAACAGAACTTATGCTCCTAGGTAACAACCCCAGCATGGCCCTCAAACAGATAGGGCCCAAGTGCCTGTGCACCCCCCCCCCTTCAAAAGAAACAAAGATTAAATATCAGGAACCTGCATGAGAGTCATTGGCCTACTCAGAAGGGTGTTCCCATACTTAGCTGACCATCACCGGAGAACACTCGTACAAACCCTAGTCATGAGTAGGGTAGACTACTGTAACGGATTGCTCATCTCCGCTAACACAGAACAGTTGAAGAGATTGCAGGTTGTTCAGAACACTGCTGCTAGATTGATCCTCAATGCCCCTGCGAGATCTCCCTCACATCCTTTACTGAGCAAGCTACACTGGCTTCCAATTCGCCAGAGAGTGCTATTCAAGATTTGTTGTACCATCCACAAATGCTTGTACGGTACTGGCCCTAGGTACCTAAATGAAATCTTCCAACTGTATCAGCCAGGTAGATCCTTAAGATCTAAAAATCAAGCCCTGCTGCAGATCCCTAGGATCAGAAGAGAAAGACAGGGAGGCCGAGCCCTAGCTTTCAGAGGTCCTACTCTATGGAACTCATTACCCCCATTCATAAGACAGAACTCCAATCTTACCACCTTCAGAAAATATCTAAAAACGTATCTGTTTCCCACCCAGCAACCCTAGCTAAGTCACTCATTCCTCTTGCTTCCACTGATCCTCAGTACAACACAGCGCGGAGATATCTCTTCGGAGATCGAATTCCTGCGCTTTACAAGAACCTAAATAAATAAATAAATAAATAAATAAATGTCTAAGACTACTTTGGAAGAAGGTGCTCCCCCCTCCTTCCAATGGCTGCAAAAGGAATGCTGATACAGGCCTTGGTCCTATCGTGTCTGGAACACGGCAACTCTCTATACCTAGGAGCTCCCAAAGCAACGATAAGGAAACTCCAATTCGTACAGAACTGCACCACCAGGATGCTGCTCAGGCTTCCAAAAACTCAGTCGGCTAAGAAAGCTCTGAAGACCCTACATTGGCTACCAATCTAGTAAAATTCAAGACCATGTGGGAAACTGGCCCTGCCATCAACTGCCCCCTTATCACAGTCTATCGCCCCAAGAAATGCTTGCGATCGGCTAATCTTAACTTTGCAGTCTTCCCCAAAATCAGGAGAGTAAGAAGCAGGAAGAAGATCCTTTTCCTATAACGTGGCAAGACTCTGGAACACCCTGCCCCATACCTTTGCGTTGAATCCCACCCATTTCCCGTTTCTTAAACGTCTTAAAACCTGGTTATTTCAACAATCCATCCTGTAATCCCATTCTCTCACTCTGTCTAATCGCTGCCGCTGGGATGCCCTAGGGTAGCTATGTGCTCTACAAATACTGAATAATAATAATTCAGTACCATCATCAAGCGGGCTGGTGTCCACTAGAGACAGCTTTTTACAAGCTACTCATGCCAGTTTTCAAATCCATTTATGGCTGCTCTCCAAATTACCAATCAGAAATCATGAGTAGATACGCTCCTACTCGTAACTTGCAGTCAACCCACCCAAAACCCTCTACTACACAACTAAACCTCCATGTGCAGAATAAAGGTTCTGATACATTCACTTATTAGGTCTTCTACACAGGAACTCTTCCTTCAGATCTCTATTTTATCCTTCAACTCAATACATTCAAAACTGCTCAAAAAGAACACCTCTCCTACAAGAAATTAAATAACTCCACACATTTTTCTACACTTTTGTATATTTATTTTTATGTGATAAATATATATATTGTTATGTTATTGTTGAATGTTCACCATCTCTTTATTACATCACTATCCCTATGTACCCCAAAAAATCTGTGAGCATCCTCCATACTACAATACTGCTGCTACATAAAGCATTTCTTATTGAAATGCTCCATTTCGGTCTTCAACAATTTCAATCATTCATGCATTTCCTACGGGGCAAACAAGAATAATATGGTTACCTTGATCTCAAGTACATCAAGAGCGACTGTCTCTCCTCTGAGTATGGCAAGTGTAGCATCTCCGATTTGCCTGAAAAAACAATGTGGGAACGGTCAGATTAAAAAGGTTTTGATCTAGGTGAGGCACATACTGAACAAAGTAGTAGGCTCTGTGTAAGAGACTTTATCAAAGTGGGCATCTGTAATTACAAAAAAACACACAGCAAACCAAAGCCACTCGAATGGTTAAGTGGATGCTCAAAGAAAAAGGAAGCTAGTTAATGCGTCTGTAAATTACTATTTTGGGATTCATATACGCTCAGCAGGGCGCATTTATGAAGTTTGTTAGTTAAAAAAAATAATTAAATGGATCACCCAGAAAAAGAGTTTATAGCCAGTTACACGTACAGATACAACAGATACCATCTTTATATCTACTGAATTACAAGAATTCAGATGGGAGTCTATCATATTACTGATAAACAATCTGCAGCTTTCAGAAGAACACTGCTTATAATGCAAAAAATACAACGTAGTACAAGTTGTAACTACCGATAAAATTTGCTGAGAGTTGAAGGTTGGACCCCAGATTGACCTCCAAACTCTTCACCACAGCAGATGGAGTAGGACTCTTTTGAATGTTTTGAGGCCAAAATGAAACATTGCACATGGAAGGCCCTCCTCAGGCACTAGATTCTCGATCTAATTATGGTTAAGGGTTAGGGTTTTACCAAATGCCTGTCCATCCAAGAGCTAATCTCGCACAGAGAGCAGCTCATGATAGCATAATTCTACCCCCACCGACCGAGCGCACAACTTCAGAATTATCCTGGATAGCCAACTAACCATGTAACATCAGATCAACACCGTTGCCTCGGTCTGCTTCCACACACTCCACATGCGCCGCAAGAATTGCAGGTGGATCCCCCCCTCATCTAGGAAAACGGTCATCAACACCCTCATCTCCAGCCGACTTGACTATGGCAAATCACTCTATGTCGGAACCACCAAACAGCTCCTAAAGCCTCATCCTCAACCTCCCCAAAAGAACCAGCATCTCTACTCCCCTCAAAGCTCTCCACTGGCTCCCCGTACAGAAAAGATGCCACTTCAAACTCCACACTCATGTTTACAAGTTCCCCCACAAATCCAGACCCTACTACATCAACCACGCCTGATGTTTTACCGACAGGCCAGAGAGCTCCATTCCTTCACCCTTGCCCTGGCAAACATCGCCTGCATCCAAAGAAGCTGCTGCAGTGATTGTTTCTCCGACCTTGCTGCCAGATCTTGGAATGACCTCCGTCTATGCACCCCCCCATTGCTTGAAGATTTCAGGAAGCAGTGGCTCGCACTTCCCAGTGCCTGGAGACCCCCCGGGGTGACACGCAGCGCTTTAGAAAACTTGTTGATTGATTTAGTACTATTTCAGGTCTGTTCAGTAGCATGAAACAAAGTCAGACTGAATGCTATCCAGACTGGACATGGATTCAACAACATAGGCCTCAAGTGTTTTTGCTTCAGTGGATTTTATATTAATTGGGTGATAATCACCTGGAGTTAAGGCATCCAACTTTGGTTCCCCCCCCCCCCCTCCGAAAGCATGACAAAAGTGCTCCTTTTAAAGTATGAAGGCACGACTCCAAAAGCAGTAAAGGTATTAAGCATCATCAGGAACAAAGGAGATATATGGATAGACTGAGAAAAAGATTGAAGTGGTAGAGAATCAAGAGAAGAACTGGATTTGCACTTAAAAACAAGAATGGTTAAAATACTAACTGACATAGGTTTGAAGACAGATCATGTAGCAGATACTGCCAAAAGTGAAGGGCAGATAACGACCAAAACTGAAGTAGATGAAGAGGAGCGTATCAGCTTCTCCAGCAGGGGCAATGGAGAATAGTCACACTGGCTTGACAAGGTATTATTGCGGTCATTGAATGACCTAGGCTCCAGAACAGCCAGCACACTAGCAGAAAGCCATGCTTGACTTACAGGGGGAGCCCTAAGATTGTTAGTAGACTTTTGGGTGGTGATGACGAGTTGGCACTGCAAGGCTTGTGGGGACAAGAGTGCACTGGGGGTTACTTAGTTTGCAGTTGGCAGATCCAGCACAGAGCAACTTGGCTTCAGCATGTAATTGGTGGGAGGGGGCGGGGGTCATTCTTTTCCTAGAGTGGGGGAGGAGTGGGGGAGGAAGGGAGTGCTTGGAAGTTTCCATGATAGAACATTCCAGATATGTTGATGCTTTAAAGAGTATTCTCTAACAGGAAGTTAATAAATAACTTTTCCTACTAAACCAGCGTTGGATATTTAAACTTTCTGCAGGGTCACTCCTTTTTTTGCTGAAACCTATTTTTGTTGGCTGTAGAACTCTGTGCACTTTACCCCATCTTAACCAGGAGTAAAGTGCGTGTGCTCCCCCTTTCAACATAAGGAAACTGGTATACACCTAATTGGCATATTTAACTTGCTTACAAGTCCCTAGTATATGATACCATGGTGTACCCAAGCCCTGGAAGTTAAATGTCACAAGTGGACTGCAGCACCTATTCTGCCATTCACTACAGTTGTAATGTAAACATCACTTCAGGTCTGCCACCAGAAGCTTGCCTGTGCAGGCTTAATCTGCAAATTCAACCTGTCAAACTACCCATTTGACAGCCTAAAACTCTCCTTTTAAATACTTTAAGTCACCTACAAGTAACCCTTACTGCCCATTAAGACAGGGTGCATGCTATTTAAAAAGTAGGACAGATGAAGGCTAATGTGAACATGTCCTTACAGTGACTAGCACCTCATAGCCATTTTCACTGCAGCATGTTTGGCTGTTCCATAGGAAAGCAATGGAATACAATATAAAGTTTAATAAATATTATATCCACCTAGCAAATAGCTACAAATGTAATTTCAGGAATTTTTGAAATATTTCATATAAACCCAATTCACTGGTGAAATCAGATTTGTAGAAAATATTTCATAAAGATGATCTAACTGAAGTCCCTGGAAGCTAAATCTGCATTTTGCTCTCTTCCTTCTGTCAGCCAGTAATTATCATGGGAGTGAATAAGGTGAGAACCTGCTCCCAGGACATTTTGACTTTATTACTGTTTAAATACTGCATGAATACTCTACACATTGCCTCTAAGTTAAGCAAATCTACTCTGAGCCATAGCTACCTGGGGGTTGAGCTCAGGTATATTCGTGACATTAGTGGTTCAACCAGACAAGGTTTATGATTATTATTTGAGTTGGGTTCTCACCTCTATCAAGTAATCACCCAATTTCTAACACCAGTAAATGTATCACAGAATTCCAAAGAGAAACTTCTTAAACCTGGAGTTCTCTTGGATAAAACAGTGAAAATGACTTTAAAAACTGTTGAAGAGGACCTTAAAGTCAGCAGCTATTCTCAAACATCTATACCCTAAAAAGATGTTTATTGTAGTCTCTGATGCCTCAAAGTGCCACAGGAGCTGCTTTCCTGCAATTCTATGAAGACATCTTAAACACCCTATCTTGTACTCCCTCTTGAATTTTAATCTACTTACTACTCAGTTATCGATCAACAGTTGTTGGCCATTAAGGAGGCTTGCACTGAATAGAGTCATTTGCTTTTAGGAGCTTAACATCCTTTTGAATCCATCATATACCTTTCATAGTAATACAGAAATGTCAATGTAAGAACAGTTGCCAAGCCCACGGGACCTAGTCTTTTGTATAGTTTGGCTTGTCACTTACATTTCTGGATTAAAGAATACTTTGGCGGATACAATGTCTAGTCTTCACACAGTAGTTCCACTTGTCATCAGCATATTTTGTTTCCTGAACAACTATTGTAACTGACCTCCGCATTTCAGGGTGAAGTTTGAAACGCAACTCGGCTGGTTGATAGTGGAAATATTAAGGAACTGTGTGCGAAGAATGATTTGTAAAGGAGAAAAAGTTCTGAAAGTATATATTCTTATACAGTTCATAACTTATGTCACAACGCTTTGAGTGCTTGTCATAGTGATAAGAATCCTCTGGACTCATCCCTCGCTTTTTTTGGTGGTACCTAGTGGCTCGAATTAGGGATCAATTTGTGGCCTAATATGTGTCCTGAGCACAACATAAATCATCGTATTTGAGGCGAAGTGGGTTGGTGCAAACATTACCAATAGCTCCAGGTCTGTAGCACACAATTTTCGCCGACTTCATTGCACAATTATCAATATTTGAAGGTTATACAACCATCATGGTCACAGTTGACGGCTGTCTAAAAGGATGCTATCAGCAATGGAAATAGCCCTATGCTTTAAGAACATCATTCATTTGTATAGGAGGCTAGCTGTATCTACAGAGGCCTGCAATACAACCCTCGTTTCTGTAAAGTTGTTTGTTCCACCTTACAAATTTCTAGAGGGCTATTACCTCGATTCCATCTACCAACAAATAGTTTAACAGAACTTACTAATCAAACTTAAGAACAACTTTTGCTGTGCTTCTGTAACACTACTTGTGAGATAGGCCTTTCTTTGCTGCTTTTTGCACTGTCGGCATTTAACAAGAACACATATTGTGCAACAAAGACGTTTCCTTTTGCCCGAGGATTACTCCTGAGATTATACCGTACTCATTATCAGTACCCATGACCTCTACAGATCTCATATGGGGTCGAACTCCTGGGTGGACCCTTGAGACTCATGGCACTGCATTTGTGACCCCCGCCTCAGAGGTAGCAAAATCAGTGCCAAGAAGACATGGGCAGCTCGCCTTTATAGGTGTCATGCTCATCTTCGTTTTTTAGACATTTTTTATTACACTATTAGTGGATGATAGTTTAGTATTTACTATTAATGTAATAAAAAAATGGAGCACCAGGAGCTAGAACAAGACCTTCAGTGGCAAATGTCTTATGTAAAAACAATTTCAAATTTATGCAGTGGTCGTGTTTGTGGGTGAAAATGTGCTTGGGTGCAAGAGAGCGTGTGCATTTGTGAATAGGTCTGTGTGCGTGTGTATGTGTGAGTTAAAGTGGCAGAGTCAGTGAATAAGTGAAACTCTGTGTAAGTATGAGTGAGTCAGAATGAGTGACAAGAAGGGTGAATAAAGTGAGAAAGTATGAGGGAGTGAGAGTTACAGTGAATGTGAGTGAGAGTAAATGTGAATAAAGAATAGAGAAAGAGTATGTGAGAATAAGTGAGAGTGAATGAGACTGACATAGTTAGTGCAAGTGAGTATGATTGACTCAGAGTAAGAATAAGAGAGAATGAGTTATGTGAGTGAAAGCTAGTGAGTGAGAATAAATGAGTCCAAGTGAGAATTAATTACGAAGGGTGAGCAAGGGAATAAAAGCAAGCGTGAATGAGAATGTGATGCTCAGCTTGCTGGTCTGCCATTGGCCCTGACATATTGAAGGTAATTTTTGACTTATAAAGGCACCCATGTTAAAATAATACTGCTGGCATACTGGAGGCAACTGTTACATGACAGGCACGTGTGAAAAATACTGGCACTGGCATGCTGCAGGTATCCATAGCCAATTTTGAAAATCACGGGTTGAACACCTAACCAGTGTCAGGTGTCATTGACTTGGCTCACCTTGAAAGGACTTTAATGTGAACAAGTACCCTTCAAGCCTATCGTTTCTTTAGAAAATGTATATAGAAAGTGTGGTTTTTAATACACTACTTTCACACATTTTTTAAATAATTTTATCGGTTGGAGGTACATCCCACCTCATCTCCCCCTCCAACCCTGAGCCCACTGAGATTCAGGGTAAGTATTACATCCCACCACTTTCAAGATCATGACAGCATCGTAATACAGGTGGTTTCTAAAATGGTGAGCTGTCTGTGCTGTGCAGTTATTACAGAACTTCAGCGATGCTAATTATTGTGATTTCATCTGGGTTAAGGCCATGTGACACCACTTCCTTGGGACATTAGGGTCAAAGGTCATATGATGTCACTTCCTGTGATATTATAAGGGTCAAATAGAGTGTAATCATTCACTCCCTAACGCTGGCATGCTGGTGAATAGACATCCATGATGGCCTCTGTATTCTTGCTGCACATTAATGAGATTGGGCAGAAGACTGTTTGCAAGAAGTTCAAAAACAGATGAAGCTACAGGCTAACGGGCGCAGGCGACCTGAGCGCAACTATTCAATACTAGATAGAGAGAGCCCCTCAAAGCTAGGTTCATTTTCTATTACTAAGTTAGAGAAACCAGCAGCCGTGCATCTGCAGTAGTCCACCTCTTGTCGAGTACATGCAGTCTTCCATGTTTTTCCGTTAAGACCATTCTTATTTGATCAATGTCCTCGATTTAAGCTGAATTCCCCTCCTCTTGTTCAGATAGAAGGCCATGCAAAGTTTGAAGTTGCAGAAATTTGTGACTCATTTTAATGTGGGAAGCCTTAGTATCTTGTTAGGTTGAAGGGGTACCCAATTTGTAATCAGTCAAGGGGGCAGCTATCCAAGTTCAGTCCAGTCTTAGTACATATGTTTTTTATTTCCCATCCAATTTGGTGAATAGAGGGGTGGTGGTGGGATGTGAGCCATATTGTCATGTGCCTTCGTGAGGGTTTATCTGTGCATGTGGAGACAAGGGCATGCTAGGAGTTACTTACAACGAGGCCCGTTGATTTGCAGACCTCACAGGAATTGCATATGCAGCTCAGTGCCACTCGCCTTCAGGGCTGCTACTGGGAGGGATTCCCCTCCCCCCCAACAGTGTAGGGTTGGGGGGGGGGGAAGAGGGGGCAGGGGGGGGGGAACGCTAGGAAGGTCATTCATGATAGAAGATTCTGGTACTTTGTATTTTCTATTGCCAATTCATTTGGACTGTCTATGGTTATTTCTCTATGAACCTTTCTCAATCCAGGATGGTGCATTTCCTCTTCCAGGTTCTGGAGGAGTATTCTTTCTGTTTAGTTAGTATATACAGGCTCTACTTAAAATGAGGGATGTATACGCTTTTGGGACAATCCTGTTGGTTTTCTACTGGCTTCTTCGACATACACTTCTGCTCAGTGGCCAAATGTAAAATGCTGGGGCACCCTGCAGAATATGAACCAGGGCCCCTAGTCACCCACACATTACAGATATTCTCTGGCCTTGGAGCAGATTGGGGCCCCCTGAAGGATTAGAGGCCCATGAAGGGTTGGAGGCACTCTTGCGCTGCAGGGACCTATGTTGCAGCCCTGGTCATTCTGGTACTACCTCTGCCCTTCTAAAATGAGCACTCTCTCTGATGGACCCCCCCCCATTCTTGAAAATGGCCTCTCAGATTCTGCCTGAAAGAGAAACAAGTTAACTATTTTGTTTCTCTTCAGTCCTGGGCCTGCACTGTGTCAGCTCAGAGTGCACTGCTCACTGCAGCTGTTTTAGAAATAGACACTTTTACAGCACAGACAAGCTGAGGAGGGCCCCCCTCATGCAGTGAAGACGGGGGGGGGGGGCACACCGCACTGCAAGGGGTGCGGAGGTGTCGGTTACGCCCCTGCTTCTGCTACCTGAACCAGTATCTTTTATTTGTTTACTGCTGGACGCAATTCAAGACCTGCTGGCCGTAAGTCAAGAACTTCTACCTCTACTTTCTTAGTGGTCACTTAGTCACTGGTGGTGTAACCAATTTCGTTCTGCCTATTTAATCCGCCTGGATTTTTCAATTTCAAATCACCTGGTTTTGGAATTTTTATTGTGCGCGAGATCCACA
This sequence comes from Lissotriton vulgaris, assembly GCF_964263255.1. Classification (NCBI taxonomy): domain Eukaryota; kingdom Metazoa; phylum Chordata; class Amphibia; order Caudata; family Salamandridae; genus Lissotriton; species Lissotriton vulgaris. The sequence goes on along the minus strand of NC_141686.1, from coordinate 126,804,237 downwards.
ACTGGTGACTCACCCATGATAAACACAAAGTAAATGGATGGCGGGTTTACAGCCACTGTCTGCCTTCTAAGATGAGGCTGATGTGAGGAAGCAGGGTAAGGGGCAATTGGCTTGTTACACAGCAACTTGTCTGCACATAAGTGAGGACTGAGATGTGAGACTACCATTGTACGCAGCCCAGTAACTGCGTACAAGGAAAACCTGGCGCCGAGATGACTCTGCGCGGTTAGATATTGACCTGGGGTGGGCCTTATAATAATAGTGGACACTCATAGGGAAAGTCAGTGTTGTTTACTGTCTTTTCTGTAGTGACACAACGTTAGACTGCAGTCTCGCTTCCCTTTGAGTTCATCAAGATATCAAAATGGGGTGAAACATGCACGCCAATAAGGGTTATATAAGTCACAAGAAGCTATATGTGCTTCTTATGGGTTGTCCAGAATTGTCATATTTCTCTGGCTCACCTCAGAATCAGAGTCCAGACATTTTGTCATCCTGCTGGTTAATTAAATCTCTCTCCAGCAGATCGAACAAAGGCCTCCCCACACAAAGGGATCCATTACAAGTCCCCCACTCAGCCCCTGAGGAGGAAGCGGTGGGGAAGGACATCTTAATCTGCTAATCAGCAGCCCAGGCCCACTGAACAAAGGCAGGAGTCCAGACCTCTGGAGCCACCTCCAGAGCTCTGGAGGCTAGGGAACCCCAACACCCAGGGTGGTTTAGGTCTATGGGGGCTGGGACTCCATCTCAGGGCCACCCATCATTGAAGGAACAGGGGAGCCCCGGGGGAGCCCCATAGTGCCCTCGCCAGAAGCAAGGAAGAGGCCCAGGACCCCATCTCAGGGCCTGACACAAGTGGCAGAAGGGGAGCGCTATCACAGCCCCCTCCTGAAAAAAGAAGGAAGAAACCAGGACCCCAACATTCAAGAATTAAGCTGTGGTGAGCCTGCCCAAACTCCCTATGCCCATGTCTGGTGGCAGGGTGTAAGCCACTGAGCGGAGGTGAGCACTAATGGCTCCCACGGTAGCAAAGGAAACTGCTGGCTGGGCAGCTGGGGTGGGCTCAATGAGCTGGCCAGCAAAGAAGACCATGTGGAGGGGCCAAGTGCAACCAGGTACCCGAAGGAAAAAAGAGAAAGGAGAAAGAAATAGGAAGACGGTGAAGCAATAACAAAGAAATGCAGCCAGAGCAGTCTATTTGGTATTCGCGCTAATGGAAGAGCCCCAAAATGCCCTGCTGGGCTTTCATCACTCAAAGTTTTCTACTGCTTGTGGTGTCCCCAGAACAACAGGGCCATAACCCCACCACCAATAAAAAAGGAGAGTATAGGGGAGGGGCTGCCGGAGTGAAGCAGCTCTGCCCCAAGGAAAGTTTCAAAAGGCACTGACCCAAAGTCTGCAGGGTCAGAGGAACTAGGACCACTCTAGGTTTTACAGTACTTTTCAAGAACTCCCTAAGCTGGAGCTTTTGCTCTACAGCTGGGAATGCAGTGTCCACTAGGGGCTAGTTCTATCGGTGCTTTCTATGTGGCCTAAGTTTTATAAACAGTTCAAACAGGAATGTGTGGATGGTTCTGGAGTTGAAAGATTAGCTTTGGCAATCAGTGGTCGGTTGGTAGCTGTATCCGGGTCAGTAACCATGCTTTTTTCAGATGATGTGTTGTTTTTTTGTTGATTGAATCGCCTCCGCGCGTAAATGTCTGCCCATGTGTACACCTCGTTTAATTTATAATCTATGGTGTCCCAACGATATTTACGTATTTTGCCTTCCTGTAATTCTTTGTTGTACTTGTCAAGTTTCTGATTGATGTCATCCAAGGTTTTCTTCCACATCTCGTGATCAACGCGCTATTCCATTTAATTCTTTAAATCAAATATTTCCTCGTCTAGTTATCGTATTGTTTTTGATAATTGTTCAATAATTAATAAAATCAGATCCAGCGAGCATTTATTTAAAATAGAGAACCATTATCCATAAATGCGGGTTGAGGTGCAGTCTGAATACCATTGGTCTGATAGATCATCGAAGTCCCCTAGGCATAAGTTTAGCTCTATGGTATTGCACAAGGGTAGATGCGTGCAGTCACTGGTTTAATTGTCTTTGAGTCAAATATTCTAATTGTTTGATTTGTTGTGAGATGGATCCTCCATGGGTGTCAGTTTAACTTCTTGTTTGAGGGCATATATATCTGATGCCTCCTCATTAGTATATGCTAAAGTTGCAGCTCGATTTGTTATAATGTTTGAGATCGAGTCAAAAAACATGTTATTACTCTTGTGTTTATGAAAATTATTGTGCGTGCTACCTCCAAAGATGGTCAATAATTGAAACATAGGGCCTCATTAGGATTGCGTCCGTCCGCGACCCCAGCGCATGGGCTGCGGCGTTCCCTAATGTGCGATTAGGATGTGACCGCCACCCTGGCGGTCACATCCTGGATATTTAACATTGCGGCGGGTGCTGCTTCAAGCAGCACCCGCCGCAATCTCAAAAGTGCATGTTTAACATTTACATGCACAAAGCGGCAGGCACCGCGCGGTGCCTGCCGCTTTGTGCAAGTAAATGCTGGGGGGTACCATAGGTACCCCCCATGTGCACCCCCCACCCGCCAACATCCTGGGGGCCCGCAACGGGCCCCCAAAATCAAAAGTACACATGCTTTTCCACGGCGGAAAAACCGCAGCGGAAAAGCATGTTTACAAATGCTTCCTAATTTGGCTGGCGGTGTCTGATAGACACTGCCAGCCAAATGAGAGCTTTTCCGCCGCGGTTGTAATCTGACCGCGGCGGGAAAGCAGCGGACAGTAATCAAGACCCACCAGCCATCGTAATGCGGCTGTGAGTCCGCAGAGGATTTTCCGCCTCCTCCGGGCCGGAGGTGGCTTCCTCCGGCCCGGAGGAGGCGGAAAATCCTCCATCATAATCAGGCCCTAAGTGTGAGGATAGGAGATGCACTGCCTGTTCTATGCAGTTATAAGTGTATATTCTAGTTGGCATTTCACCTAAAAGGTTTGCGATATATTTTTTCACAAACATTTTTTCACTTATCTTTTGGTGCACTTCCTTTCACCTTAAGCTTGTTTTGCATACACTATGCTATGTGATTGGTTCCGGACGCACTGATGTATTAATCATTTGTTGATGAGTAAAAATCCTCCACGTACATATGTAAATAAACCATGGTACTTACATTTGTTTGTTTACAGACATGTCCCTGAGGAAGGGACCTATAGAGTCCCTAAATGCATAGGGCTTATTCACAAATATGGCATAATTGCGAAGTTACCTACCTGTCTTATAAAAAAATTATGCATTTATGTTTTTTGAAACATTTTGTGTGATTCAAGAAATTTTGTGTGATGCAAGTTTTCACTTTGATATAATGTTCGCATAATATTTGTTAATTAACAAATGAAAATCTGCATCTTCTAATGTTGTGTCTATAACATAGACATTAATGAACAATTTATGAATTTATTGATACCAGGAACAGTGCCACCCACACACAGGTATTCTTTCCTGTTTGAACTGAATATTTTCAGCCTGTCGGGTCGATCTAGGCAGTGGGGCAGCACCCTTTGATAAACTAGAATATACACGTAGAACTGCATAGAACAGGCAGTGCATCTCCTATCCTCACACTAAGTTTAAAGAAGCCACATACACATGGTGATTACAAGCCCACACCATCTCCTCTCAGTAGGCTCTTGGCTACTCTGCTTAACCACCCTGAGAGAGTCAATGGGGTGTTTGGTTAACAGCGAAGGGGGAGTGAAGACCCATTTCTTGTGCAGGTCAAGTTCAGGGAAGTGCAGGTCAGGTTCAGGGAAGTGCAGGTCAGGTTCAGGGAAGTTGGTTTCCCAGCTAAAATATCTGTTCTACTGTCATCTGCAACTCCTATATGGAGTTGTTTATGCCTCAGGCTTTTTTCTTCAAGTTGCAGCTACTTAAAGGGGACACTCTTTAGCTTTGTGTTACCTTACTGGCTGGCAAAGTGGCTTCTAAAAGTGATCTCATTGTCTCCTAAACCAGGAATCAACATTCATGGGAAGACCATCACGCCTGGCGCTTGACCAGGATGGCCAACACTCAGTGAATATCAGGGGACAGCAAGAGCCCCCTCATCGAGCACATATGTGCCCAACCAATTAAAAGGTGTCAAGGTTTCCTTGCACATAACATCCTACTGAGTAACTTTGCTCTTTGAAGGTTAATATCAAACACACTAATGAGCTATTTAGGACACCTAGTGGCACGTACTCCGATAAACCTCAATTGAATAAACGTTTTCCGCATGGCAGTTCACACAGGTCCACGAGGGACGGATACATGCCATGTGACACCTTTCCTCCCAGAAACATGTTACCAGGTACAATCAATCATATGATTAGCCAATAAATAATTGTATTCACTCACGTGGACTAATAACCCTTGGCATAATTTGCCTGAGGGAACACGTTGCCTGGAAAAGTTTGAGACCCACTCAAAATAAAGAGAAACTTTAAAAATCCTTGTAATCGACTTGGGTCTAATTTTTGCTTTCTCAATCACATTAACAGTAGCTTAAGAGCATTTGCACTGTTTGGGATTAAGGATAAAATCCAGAGAAAAACTATCCATCATCCATATTCAGTATCTTCAAATACTCCACTGGATGGGCTCACCTGTTGGACCTTTGTGACGTGTCCTATTCACTTTGAATACATTCCAGGTAACACACACAAGGAAAAATTACGTACAACGAACTCACTCACGTAGTCAATGGTTATTCTTAAAAACTGGCTTGTAGTCAGACCGTCTGCATAGACAATTGACACTCCTGGCTCAGAACAAACCAATCAGTCTTCACATGAGGTGCTATAAAAAATATCTGTTTTAAGGCACATCTCTCTGAAGAATAATTCTGAATAACAGAGAAAGACTTTGATTAACCCCAAAGAGTATGTACCTGGCTGTTTTAGGTTAAATTTCAGCAGGACCTAACATTCCAAAACAGTGTGAAATGTTACTCATTATATGGGTGCACCATGTTCCATAATGTGCAAAGTTTGTGGCTACTTTCGTCAAAATAGGAGAGATCGATGGGGAACCTAGATAAATGTGTAGATTATACAAATTAAGTATTTTAATAAACCGTATATATATACTTGAAGCAGAAGCCAAATTGTACTTTATATTTCCCTCCTGCCACACAGTGTTCTCTCCCCTTTCCTCACAAAATGCCACTAAACGTCCAATACCGTACTGGGTTTAAATAAGAAAACAAGCATGCACAGATGAGATGCACAAGCTTCAATAAAAGAAGCACCTCTGTAAAGTGCTCTTTAGTTCCCTTGATCTAGGCTTGCACTATATCAAATACCTAGAATAAGTGTACCATTTCTAGAATAAGAAATGTTATTTTTTCAAGGATAAGTCCGTAAATCAGACAATTGCCAAAACTATCCCTAAAAGTGTACAGCCAAAGGCATGCTCTGCATGGCCAAGATGGGGAATGCACTTTATTGGTGATCTCTGGCTTCCTCCGCCATCATCCTGCCTACTTCGCCTCACAATGGCCCTCTTCCTACTCCTGTGCGGCTAGCCACAGACCATCTCCCTAGACTGGAGATGTGACGTACAGATGCATGGCTGGAAATGGGAGTGACTGAGGAGAGAATAGCCCTATATGCAGATTATGCTCACCTGTTCCCAGCCCACCTGCATCTCTTCGGGTCTCACTTTCTACGACTTCTAGCTCTCTAAGGTCAAGCTTCCGACCTCAAAGTGAACAGGAGTAAATCCTTGCTGATCCCACTACGTGGAATTTACGAGCTCACTTTGTGGCAAGCATCTATTCCCATGAGACGGTTATGCTTCCTGTACCTGGGCATTTACGTAGCCCCCAAACCAGGTCTGACATGGAATCTAACTTTCTCACCTCGTGGCTAAGCTAAGGCTGATCTTCACAAATGGAAGCAACTGCCGCTTATTGTGCTCAGTACAGTGGACCGCTTGAAAAAGATTATACTCCCACGGTTCCTCTACATCCTCCAAACTTCTCGCGGATGATTTCCAATCACTGGTTCAAGGACCTGGCATCTAAGCTTCGCTCATTCTTATAGACGTTACGGGATGGTATGGGCGATACGGGGTGTATCGCTCGGGATAAATGCAGTCAATCCGTCTATGATGGGAGAATGGGAATGGAGGACTTAAAGCTCTAAAACTGCGTTTCACAAACCCTGTTCATTAATGATTGGCTATGTGGGGGATGCAGCAATGTCACATACCAGGTGGAGGTCTCCCTCCTAGGTATAGACAAATTGATGGGCTTGGTGTACGGCAACCCTATTCCCCGCAGCCTCCCCGATTCTACCAGAGCGGTCTTTATAAACTGGTGCCTGGCTGTGCACTTGTCAGGAGGGACCAAAAACTAACACAACAAACGGCACTATGGCAGGGACGGTGCCTCCATCACAACACACAGGTTTCCTTAAATGGGGCAGAACTGGCATTACCAGCCTTGGAGATGTACACCAATGGAGCAGCATATGCACATTCAAAGACCTGCAGACCCACTCTCTCTATTGGCAGGGTGGACGTTACGGGCTTGTCTGAATACAACCCATTCAAGCTAAGTTACTGATGGGAACCTTGGGGAAAAGCGGCATATCTCAGGTATATTGTATCTTTGTAATCAATGTCCCAGACCGATTTGAAGCCCTTTGACAGAAGTGGGAGGCTGAGTGGGACCCTCTGACGATGTTGACTGGAGGGAGGCTAGCATAGAACCCCATTAGCTTGCTATATCCTATCGTCTTCAGCTGATCCAAACTGAATTACCTGCATGCGACCTCTCACTCTCCCCAACGCCTATGGCGCACACCTAAAGTCCTCAACTCAGCCTGCTTCCGTTGAACCTGCCTGGATGCAGATTTTCTTTTCACATGGTATGGCAGTGCCCCAAGATTGCAGGCTACTGCCACCGGCTTGGGAAGGCTCTGCCCCTAATCTTGGGGCTTCTAATCACATTGATGGCTATGATGGCCCTGTTGGGCATTTTGGACGATCTGGGTAGTAGTCTTAGGAGGGTGGGGGTGGGCAGCATGGTGGGTTTGGCCAAGATGGTGGTAAAAAGAGACACTGCTGGTGGATGGACGCTGTTAGAACCATTCTCACCAACCATATGGCATAGGAATAGGGATTGGGGTGCACAAAACAGGAAGTACCCATTAACAGCGCCAGAGGATGCTCCCAGAAACACTATAAATGGTGGGATTATTATGGACTGGGACTAAAATGCATGAATGAATCTCACATATTCAACCAAAATGTAATCTGGTTATGTACCGACTTGATTCTATGATACTAGAGCATGAAGTTGTTATGTCTATTCACGGATATGAAGGCAGTACAATTGTTTATCAAAAAATAATGTACTTCCTAACACGAGAAGCCATACAATCACCATATCATAAAAACGTCTGTGGAGGCTTTGCGTGCTAAAGCACTCTTGCTAGATTCCATAGAGTAATTGATCATTCACTGGGAAACAAGTACGGACTCATTTCTTGGAGACACAATTCTATAGAATAGTACGCTGTTTTTGCTATTCGAGGTGACCTCATCACTATCTGGTCTTATTTTGATAAGACCATCTCACATGCTAACAACGTTTATTCTCTTCTTTAAAGAAACAGTCCATCATACTTTAGGAAGAAAAACATCAGAGTTGCTTAATTTGAGCTGCGTTTTCATTTAGGAAAGATGAGCTCATGTGCATTTACTGAATGGTCAATTATAATTTAAGAAAGTATCTCACTGACATTTAGGTAACAAGCATTTACAATGCAATAGGTTTCGCAGCATTAAAGTTTGAGTTATTGGCATTGTGTATGACAATGCGTTGCATACATTTTTTAGCAAACTTTGAATTGGTGAGCAGTGAGAGTGTGTGCAAGAGTATGCTGTTGCTCACAGCTGTTATTATCCATACAGCTCTGATGATGCAACTCACGCACGGGGCTGATGCAGTTATTATTCACCCAGCTCTGATGATGCACCTCAGACACGGGCTCACAGCTGTTATTATTCATACAGCTCCGATGATGCACCTGACACGGGGCTGACGCAGTTATTATTCACACAGCTCTGATGATGCACCTCAGGCACGGGCTCACAGCTGTTATTATTTACACAGCTCTGATGATGCACCTCAGGCACGGGCTGACACAGTTATTCACACAGCTCTGATTATGCACCTCAGGCACAGGGCTGATGCAGTTAATATTCACACAGCTCTGATGATGCACCTCAGGCACGGGGCTGACGCAGTTATTATTCACACAGCTCTGATGATGCACCTCAGGCACGGGTTGACAGCTATTATTCACACAGCTCTGATGATGCACCTCAGGCACAGGGCTGACGCAGTTAATATTCACACAGCTCTGATGATGCACCTCAGGCACGGGGCTGACGCAGTTATTATTCACACAGCTCTGATGATGCACCTCAGGCACGGGTTGACAGCTATTATTCACACAGCTCTGATGATGCACCTCAGACACGGGGCTCACAGCTGTTATTATTCACACAGCTCTGATGATGCACCTCAGGCACAGGACTGACGCAGTTATTATTCACACAGCTCTGATGATGCACATCAGGCACGGGCTCACAGCTGTTAGGCCGACGAGTGCATGCGAGGTGGCCGAGTAGTATCGCGGGTCTCGCACTATAGGAGGCACGGTTAGAGGGTAAAGAGGCTGGAAAAGACAGTGGCGTGGAATGAAAGTGGGAGGGCTCGGTAGGTGCGAAGAGAGGCTGTGGCTTGAGGGAGATGCGTTGTTGAAGAATGCGCACTGTGCAGAAGGAGGCTGGCATAATGTGTGAGAGATGGCCTGCCAGTGATATTCGGGGGGGGGGGGTGGTGAATGGCTTGCGATGCATTTGCGGAGAGTGGAGCTCCTAGTGTGGGTGGAATAGCAGAGGAGGCGGGCTATGCTGTGGCTTGGGGGCAGGCATTTTTAGAAATATGTGAAGCGCTGTGGTTAGAGGAGGGGCGGTTTGGTTTGTTGATGTGTGAGCACAAAGGAGATGGGTGACTCGGTGTAGTGCTTTACTTTAACAAAAGTAACGTTTGGGGCGAGATGCGGAGGTATACCGGCATTAACCCCTCAGCAACCCTTGCAAAAAAGTCCACTTTTAAGACCCAAGCATGGCGCATGCAGGCAGGAATGCTATTTTTTACGGGAAGGAGGAAACAAGGTGGCGACTATTATATAATACGTCATTACTTTTTCAATAGCGCCGCAAATTCTTCATCCACTACCTTTCCGACCGCAGTCATTAATGACGTCCCCCCAGCAATCCTTGAAAAAGTTGTTTACCTCCCCTGTCCCACCCCGCTGCAGCTGCCCCGGCCAACATACGCCATCTCTGAGCCTGCACGCCGCACTCTCCCCATTCACCAACACCCTGTGCGAACAAGCAAAAGAGACGGAGACCCCAGACCCAAGACCCCTCACCCCCCCGCATGGCGGGGTTATTTGTGCCTTACCTTGCCGCCCTCACTAAAGGCTCGAGGAGCGACGATGTCCCAAAGTTCTATTAAAATGCCAGGGAGACGATGCAATGGAAATGCAAAAAGGCAGCGACGCCGAAACCACGGTTGTAGAGCAGGAGACGTCGTCGCCGTGCGCGTGCACGTTGGCTGTCCCTGCGCAAGCTGCGATGAGAAGACACGCCGAGCCGAGGTAGAGGATGTGTGTGTGGAAGCGGGGGCGGGGGGGGGGGTCTGTATGTATGTATGTTTGTGTGTGTGTGTGTGCGGGGGGGGAAAGAGTTCACTATGTGTGCCTGTGTATGCATGGCGGCGGCAGGGGGTTCTCCATGCGAGTGTGTGTGTGCATGCGTGTGTGTATGCACGGCGGCGCTGGGGAGGGTTGGGGGGTTCTCTTATTTGTATTTAAAGGCTGTCTGGAGTAAAGGGATTGTGGGGGGCCTTGTTATGTCTGTTTTCAGTCGAAGTAAGCCACCCGCACTCCTGGGCTCAGGCCTAAAATTAAGTAGGTCCCTACTGGTCTAAAAAACACGCTCGACCAATGTTCCTGGATATAAAATAAAAAAAATAAAAGAAAGGAGAAATATCACCCGGTCTCTACATCACGCAGTTCCATCCTCTCGGTGTCCGACCCAGCGTTACAAGTGTCTGGGGCATGTTATGTGGCCGGGGGCGGAGTGCAGTTTGAGACTGGTCCAAGGTGCTCCCGCTATGGCTCGGCGCGGCCCTCCCCATCCATCCGGCTGCTGCTATGACTGCGCGCCTGGGGGGTTCTCTATGTGTGTGTGTATGCGCGGGGGCGGGAGAGTTTATTTATTTATTTATTTTTAAAGTTTTATATAGCGCGAACAAGATCTTTGCAGATATCAGAGCGCTTTACAGAAACAGTAGGTAGGATAAACAAGACTCTTAAATCAATATGAGATTCCGTAGACAGTGAGTTGCAAAAATAGGGTATCAATCATACAAGAGTATACAGAGTAATAACAATCAAGAAACAATAATATGGAAGCAGTACAATGTCTAAGCGGATAAGATTATAGCACCCCAGAGGGTGAGTAAACACAATGTTGAAAGCAAAGCATTAGTCAGTAGTGGGTGCGTTGCAGGTTATTGAGGCCGATAATGTGGGAGCCAAATACTGTCATTGTTCCAGTATCAATAGTGTTTAGGTGTATTTAGCCATAAGGATGGCCTTCACCTCTTTCTTGAAGAGTATAGTGGACGGGATAAGCCTGGTTTCTGGCAGGAGTGCATTCCAGATCCTAGGTGCCATTCCAGAGAAGGAGCGTTTGTATGTTTTTTCCTTCCGGAATCTCCGTGGTTTCAGGAGGAGAGTGTTTGTGCTTCTGTTGGATCTTGAGCCTCCTGATATGGTCAGATTATGAGAGAGGTAGTTGGGTGCCTTGTGGTGTACGGCCGAGTGTGTCATACAGGCAATTTTCAACTGAATTCTGGCTTCAATAGGCAGCCAGTTCAGGGCTTTTAAGTCAGGGGATATATGAGAGTGTTTTCTTGAGCCAGTGATGAGTCTCGCGGCCGCGTTCAGGGAGGCTCTTAGGGGAGCCGTTGTTGTCAGGGGGAGCCCGCTGAGAGCCACAATTCCGTAGTCTATGCGAGGAATGACTAAGGCTTGTACCACAGTTTGGAAGTCCTTGGGTGGTAGGAAGGGTTTGAGTTTTCTCAACGTGTTGATTTGGAAGTTGGCTCCTTTAGTTGCTATGCTAATATGCTGCTGCATGTCGAGATTGCAGTCCAGTGTGATGCCAAGGGATTTCGCTGAGTCCATGATGGTGGGTTGGACATTGAGTGCGGTTAGATGATTGAGCCAGGTTTGGGTGATGGCCTTTTTCGCAGGAGGAGAGATCAGAACAATTGTCGGCCAGCCAAGCTTGGGTGTTTCTTAGTGTGGCATTCAACAGTTTGATGTCTTCAGGGGATTGAAGCTTGGGGTAGAGATGAGTGTCTTCGGCGTACATATGGAAATGTACCTTAGAAGATTGAAGCAAGGTGGTGAGTGGTTCCATGACGAGGTTGAACAATGTGGGGGATAGGGAGGAACCTTGCGGGACGATCAGTGTTACTGGCACAGGCGAGGACAGTGCGTTGTTGATCTTGAACCTCTGAGAACGGTTGTGCAGAAAGGACGTGAACCATTTGAGAACCGTCCCGGATATGCCCATTCTGGTATTTAGGAGCTCCAGTAGATTCTCGTGTTTGACCGTATCAAATGCTGAAGAAAGGTCAAGAAGGATGAGGAGGCAAGACTCATTGTGATCAAGGATTTGGAGGGCATCCTCTATTATGTGTGTCATTGCAGTTTCCGTGCTATGCTTTGCTCTGAATCCGGATTGGTGAGAGTTGAGGAGGTCAAACTGCTCAATGTGTTTTGTCAGTTGGAGTTGCACGCATTTTTCTAACAGTTTTGCTAGAGTGGTGATATTGGTGATAGGACGATAGTTGTTTAGGTCGGCTGGGTCAGCTGTGGGTTTCTTGAGTATAGGCGTGACTTGCCCAATCTTGTGGGAGTCTGGGATGAGCCCTTGTTGCAGGGAACAGTTGATGATTTTAGTCCAGAGTGGGAGGAACAGGGGGGTGAGGACTTTAACAGCATTGGCAGGTAGGGGGTCTGTGTGATGATTGGCGGGTTTCAAGGTGACCAGCAGCTTGTGAATTGATTCTTCGGAATAGGTGTCGAAGGATGTCCATGAAGCGTTTTTTTTAGCATGAGTGTTAGTTATGCATATGGAGCCGGCGAATCGACGTGCATCCTTGATGAGATCGCTTCTTATAGTGTCGTTCTTTTGCTTGAAGAAAGCAGAGAAGTCTTCGCAACTTGGGATAGCCTTTGTTAAGTTGTTGGGTTGTGGAGGTTGCATTTTGGTTTGGGTTTTGACTAACTCGAACAGTTTTTTTGGTCGGTTTTTAGCTTGATCCAGCTGTTGGCTGAAGAATATTGATTTCGAGCGTTTGATTTTTCTGAAGTAAGCGTTTCTCTTACTCTTAAGCATTCTAAGGTTCAGTGCTGAGGGGTCTGATCTCCACCCGCGCTCAGCTAAGCGCATCACACGTCTGTCTTCATTGAGTCTGCCATCGTACCATGGGTTCGAGTTCTTGGTGGAGACGCTCTTCAATTGCAAGGGTGCGGCATCATTGATTATTGTAGACATGGAGTCTAGGTAGAGGTTGGTCAATGAATGCACATCAGAGACGTCCGTCGGGGGAAGAAGGAGACTGCCTGTGTGGGCAGGCAAGGACTTTGGGTTAAGGTTCTTCAGGTCCCTCTTCCAAATCTTGGTTTTGGCAGGTTGCGCCGGGTTAAGTTTGAGTTTTTCGTTGATGAAGCAGGTGATGATGTGGTGGTCTGACCAGTCACATGGTTCGATTGCGACTAGTTGGGTAGAGTCTTCTTTGGCGATGATAAGGTCAATGATAGAGCCTTTTTCATGTGTCGGACCGTTGCAGATTTGGGTGAGGTCAAGCGCGTCGAGGAACGTCTTAAGGCTCTTCACCACAGTGTCTTTCTGGTCATTCCAGTGGACGTTGAAGTCTCCCAGGTAAATTTGATTGAGCTGTCGACCGGCGTTGGTGGATATCGTGTCCATTAGTTGTTGGGAGAAGATGAAGTTGTCACCGGGTGGGTGGTAAATAACATGAAGGGAGCACACAGGTTTGCCCTCACTAGTAATCTCAAGGCAGATGAGTTTGCAGGAGGAGAGGGAGGGGGAGGGGCCTTCAGTGACAGCTAGGTTGCTCCTGTAGATGCATGCGATTCCCCCGCCCGTCTTACCATTCCTGTCGAGTCTAATAATGCGATAGTTGGGGGGGACTAGTATGTCCATTATAGGTGTGGATGTTTCAGTTAACCACGTTTCAGTCAGAATGGCTAGATCAATGCCCCTTGATAAGATGAGCTCCGCGATGCCAGAGGAGTGTCTCCGGGCCGATCTGCAGTTGAGCAGGATACACTTTAGTCTAGGGGTGAGGAGGGTGGGAGAATGTTCTAAGGAGAGGGGGATATTTTTGAGATTACAGGGGACAGAACTTCTGTTGCTCAGTGTGGGTGGCCGGAGGGGATTTGTGCGAATCGTGGGTATGGGGAGGTGTGTTGTGGGTGAGGGTTTTGTGGGACCTGGGCCATAAGAGCAGAGGAGATTGTGTAAGTCTCGGCCCGAAAGGGTGTTTAGGGTGCGACGGGGACGGCCGGTGGCCTTGCGATCAGGGATAGAGGGCCAGCGCGGGGAGAGCAGGGTGGAACGGTTTGAGGGGCGAATGGAGTCCTTGTTGGGCGGGGAAGTGTAGGGAAGTGGGTGCCTGGGGTGTGTGAGAAGAAGTTCTTTGATGGTGTGGAGCTCTTCCTTGACTTGTAGGAGGGTGGAGATGATCATGTCCAGTGTTGGATTGGGGATGGAATTTGAAGTGAGAGCAGTGGGTGAGTGTTTGAGTCGGGTAATGGGGTGGGAACTGGATCGAATGTGACGGGATGTGCGCGCGATGGAGCAGGGCTCTGCGGTCCGAGTAGGTGGGGTAGCGTTCGAAGGATGAGAGAGTTTGTGAACAGGGGGCGGGGATGAGGACAGGGGGCGGTTGATAGCGTGAGTGATGGTGCTTGTGGTAGGCGGTGTGGGTGAGTTGAGGGATGAATGTAGACTGGAGAGGGAAGGAGTGACAATACGGGGGTGAGGGCTAAGAATGGGAGGGGATAAAGGATAAGGGGTTATGTTGAGGGAGGTGGTGTGTTCCGTGAGTCTGGCCGATGGGGTGGGGTAGTGGGGAGTGAGAGTGGGGGGGGAGAGAGGGTGAGGGTTGGTCATGTCGCGGGACGGGGGAGGTATGCTCAAGGTGGTGGAGGTGGGTTCTGCGCGACTTGTGTGAGGAGTGGGGTGGGGAGTAAGGAGGGTGGGGGTATTGGTGATGTGTGAAGGGGGATGATAATCGCCAATGCATGAGGGGTGTGGGGAAGTGAGATCGGATGGGTGATCGATTACAGCAGCATCTGCGACGTTCGCAGAGGTTGTGTGGTGGGGGGTGAGGAGGGTGGGGATAACGGGAGTGAGAAAAGGGGGGTGATCTTCGCTAGTGCATGGAGGAATTTGGGGGATATGAACAGGTGGTATGCAATGGGAAGTGTGATCAGGAGGGTGACTGTTTACCGCGGATTGGGGAGGGGAGAGCTGTGAGATGTTCCTCAGCTGTGATGGGGTGCGGCTGGTGTATATGGGGGAGAGGTCTATGTCTGTGATTGAGAGGTGTGGGGCAGCTACAATAGGTCGGTGGGTGATTAAGGTGCAGGGGGTAGAGGGGGAGAGATCTATGTCTGTGATTAAGGAGTGTGGGGTAGCTACAGAAGGTGGGTGGGTGATTAAGGTGCTGGGGGTAGCGGAGAGGTGCGTGTCGTTTTGGGGCTGAGCTATGTTAGCTGGGTTGTGATTGGAGGCTGTGCGGTTAGGGATGAGAGGACTGGGGGTGCTGTGAGTGGGGGTCCGTGGATTGGAGAGGTGCTGTTTGAAGGTGGGGAACATGTTGTCTAGTAGTTCCAGGTTCCTGTCTATGGATTGAATTAGGACAATCCTGTTATTGTAGATAGTGATGGTGGTTCTGCCTGGGAAGAGTTGAGATGGTGTGATGGAGAGTGTTGAGCCATGAGCGGATTTCCTGGTAGAGGAGACGGTGAGTAAGGTGCAGAACACTTTTCTCCATTGGACTCTTCGTGTGGTGTGGAAGATGATGTCAATATTCATGGATCCATTCACCGGTGAGAAATAGGTGTCGACAAAGGGGGTTTCAGGGTGGGTCCTAAGGAAGTTATGTTTAACGCGCTTAGCGGCTTTTTTGTTGGGTAATGGTGGGTAGATGATTTTATATGTGTGTTTGCCGATGAGATCCATGTTGGGTAGAGGTAGGCGTAGGAGGGTGTACAATAATGATAACAGGAGCAAAAACAAGTGCAAACAACAAATTACATGTAACGATAGTGACAATGGTGAGCAGACTGAGTATATGAGGTAGCAGTCAGAATCAAAAATGACATTAGTGACATTAGTGAGCAATCAAAATATATGAGGTAGCAATCGGTACGCTGTAAGCTGCAAATGGGTGCAGCTTACAAAAGGAAAAAGATATATATATAAATATATAAAAATATGAGGTAGTAATCGGTGCAATACAAAAATAGAGGCAAACGGTAAGTTACATGGAAACAGAAGTGACACTAGTGAGCAGCCAACATAATCAAAATATAGGAGGTAGCAATTGGTGCAGTCCAGGGAAAAAAGTGAAATGGGTGCAACTTACAAAAAGAAAAAGATATATATATAAATATATAAAAATATGAGGTAGTAATCGGTGCAATACAAAAATAGAAAGTGAAATGGGTGCAGCTTATAACAATTGTACAGTATACAAGTAGAAGTATAATACTAATGATATACTGGAACAAAATACAGGTGCAAACAAAGAGCTAAATGAGTCAAAAATGAGACTGGAGAGCAGCAAGAAATATATGAGCTAATGATCGGTGCGTTAAATACAAGTAGAAGTATAATACTGCACTAAAAGGCAGACATTCGCTAGTTGAGAATAGTCTAAAGAGGCCAGTTCTTAGAGTGTGGTCGAATAGTGAAAAAGACTAGTCCATGATGGCCGACAGAGAGAGAGAGAGACCAGTCTAAAATGGCCGCCAAATTGAGTGATTACAGAGTATAGTTTCCCTTTCTACTCTGGGTGGGTCGAGTTAGTCCATCTTCCATGTTGCTTGAAGGGGAGGATAGAGTTCAGCTTCTATGCTGCTAGATGGTGAGGAGAGAGGCTTATCTCTGTTTTGCTGATCCCTGACCGCGTTGGTATGTAGCCTCATGGTCATCTGGTGGGCAGGGGGGCGATTTATGGCTCCAGTTTATGGCCCCAGCCCTATTAGCCAATGGAGAGTGAAAAACCACCGCAAAGCCCGCGAAAATACAAATCACGCAGATATCAGCTTAAAATTCCGGGCATAGAGTAAAAAACCGGCATGTGTGTTTAAAGTAGCATTTTTTCGTGCATAATTCCGTGCAGAGAGTGAGAAACCGGCATAAGTATTTAAGATGATAGATTTGCGTGCAGTTACCTTCCGAGTCTCCCCTGACGCTGCTCAAATAGTTTTGCGTGCAGTATGCAAAGAGTGAAAAATCGGCATGAGAATTTGGAATAAAAGCTTTGCTTGCAGTTACCTTCCGAGTCGCCACAGTTGTCTATGTGTGTGTATGCGCAGCGGTTGGGGGGGTTCACCATGTGTGTGTATGCGCGGCGGGGCAGGGGTCTGAATGTGTGTGTGTGTGTGTTTCTGCTTCCAAGGAGCCATGGGAGACAGGAAGCGCGTGTGACCTGATCCTGATCCGTTTACGCACGCGTGCACATCGCTTGTCCGCTGTCTCCCTTGACTCCTTGAAAGCAGAAACAATTGCAATAGTGTTTCGCAGCGACGATCGCTTCACGATCGGTTCGCAGTGCGAAACCTAATAAAAGGAATCACTTTGTGCCCACACAATTACGTTGAGTGGTCTTTTGAGAAAGGCTCCCCTGTTGGCCTCCAATGTACATTAACAAATATCACTCTTTCCACTGTCTGCACTGTTTGTTAAATATTGAGCTAGTTAAACTTAGGAGGGTCAGTTGCATAATACTCTGTTTCTGCTCAGAAGTAACCCACACTACTTTAATTTAGATGTTTGTATTGTGATGCCATAATTGAATTTCTTTTCTTACGTAAAACACTTATACAAAAGAAAAATAGACAGACTCTCCGGTCTTTCACGCAAACTGCAAACACAACAGTAAAGTGCATCACTTGCATTACTCAATCCTTCTCATCATCAGATACTGGCAGCCTATGATCAGCATACAAACAAATAATTCTTACTTGACTTTATTGTCATTCTGGGGGTACAATGTGTGGCTCAGAGTGCTGGTCGCTCCAAGGGGAATGAATCCAATGGGGATCCTGCTAAAGACAGCCTGAAATCAAACAGGGAGAGTGGTGAATGAGACAGTCATGCAAGTGTAACAAACAATTTAATTATTTGAAGAGTTTTATATTGCGCATACATGACCCATCGGTGTATCAGAGTGCTGTACAAATAGCAGTGAAGTCATACAAGCAGGATAAAATGCAAAAAGGAATAAGCAAACACCAAAACAGACATAGTATATACAAATGTCCTGGTACAATCAAGATCCAAGAGTGTCAACAGGAAAATGGCCACGCTGGGTGACTTCAGGGTGCTATTGAAGAAATCTGTTCAAAAGAAACATTTTTACTTCTTTTTAGGAGTTAGTCAAGAGGTTTGTCTAGATTTCCGGAGGTAGTGCATTCCATATTCTTGGGGCAAGTCCAAAGGAGTTTTCTTTTTGTTGAACTTCTGTGGTTTCAGCACTAGAGAGTCAGCACCAGATAGTTCATGTTTTTTGGCCAAGTAGACAGGAGTATTTTGGTGGAGGAACTTGTGTGTCATGCAGGCTATCCTTAACTGGATTCTAGCTTCAAGCAGCAGCCATATCAGCTGTTGTAGGTCAGGTGTGATGTGGTCAAATCTTCTACATCACGATGAGAGCTTAGCAGCCGAGTTCAATGTGGCCCTTTCTGGCACCAGCCTTGCTTTAGGTAAGCCTGCAAGAATAGCCCTCCTGTAATCTAATCGGGATAAGACTATGGCTTGGACTGCACACTGAAAGTCAGCGGAGGGCAAGAGTGGTTTAATTTTCCTTAATGGGTTCATTTGATAATGGTCTCTCTTGGTGATTGCGCAGGCATGATCTTGCATATTTAGGTATTTGTTCAATCTGATCGTGATCTAGTAGAGTGGATAATGTGGGGGGTGCAGTTGAGAGCTGTGAGTTGTCTGAGCCATTCTTCTATGTGGGAGGAGTGATTGTGGGGGGCGATCAAAAGGATTTCAGTTTTGAGAGTGCAGAGCACAAGGTGATTGTGGTTTAACCATCGTTGGATTTTCAGTAGGGTGCAGTTTAATATTTTGATCTATTCGGGTGAGGAACATTTCAGGAACAATTATGTGCCATCCGATGTCGCAGAGATTCTGCTGCTACACAGAACTGTGCACAGAGATCCTGGACCTCAGTGAATTGTGGTGTACCAAAAAACTCACCTTAGTGCCTAGAAACCCTAACCAGCTAGCATCAGTGTCACATTAGCTCTTCGTCTTATAGCAAAGGAACCAATGATTAGACAACCCAGAACATGCGACTTAGGTTATACTCAGGAATTGTGGGATGCAAGAACACTCTTTCGTTATACCCTCATATCAGTCTACAACAGGAGTAAAACGAGACACGGGAAAAGGTTAAAATATTTATTTTAAAGACATGCTCTAAGATGCAGTATCTTTGCTAACATAAGCAGACATATGATTAGAAATAATATGATCCGCATTGTTACAATTCCATAAAACACAAAAGGAGAAATCATATTAAAATGAGGGTGAACATAGGTCCTATAGCGCCTAATAAATCACCCTCCCTAGGTAGGAACTATGTTTTATAAAATACAGAAGGTCTCTTAGGCTTGTGCGGGGGACCCCATACCTCTAGGATCAGCAGGAGTATATCACATCAGGATCTGCAAAAGCTCTCTGTCTCTCTGGAAAAACGGGATTCTTCCAAGTGCCAGAAATCATGCTTACAGTGCAATATTAAAGGCGCCAGAATCACGTTGGCTGCAGCTGCGTGTATGTTATGGCTAAAACGTGAGCCGATCAACCCGAACAACAGCTACCTTGTTATGATAACCTTGGAGGCTTTAGCACTCAGTGTGCAGACTAGAGTCACAATGTAGGTCTAGGGATGCTGAAAACAAGCCATTCTCATGTGAAGCATTTCACACAGCCTAACTTACAACAACAGTTATATGAGGGGGTGTGTGCAAACGCGGCAAAAAGGTAAAATGGCTTTTAAACTTCTAATAAGCCTATGCTAACTTAATGTGCGCACAAGGCCCAGCCCTTACTACACCGCGTACATTTGATAAAGAATGTTTAATTGTTTCAGGATCTCGGTCAAATGTTCCATGTTTATGTTGAATAATGTGGTTGGCAGTGTGGAACATTGAGGCCCTCCAATTGAGACCAGGGTGATGTCAGAAAGGGTTAATTATTTTTGATTCTTTGAGCCCTGTTGTGGAAAAACGAGGGAAACCACTTTTAAATGGTACCAGACAGCCCCATCCTATTCTCAAGAAGGTCAATCAAATTGTCATGTTTTACCATGTTGATCGAAGAGGAGAGATCAAGAAGTATAAGGAGGCAGGATTCATTCTAATCAAGCAATCTCAGGGCATCATCTAAAATGTGAGTTAGAGCCAATTCAGTGCTATATCCCATTCTGAAGACTATTTGGCAATGGTCAAGAAGATAACACTGCTTAATGTAGTTGTAGAGTTGTAGGTGTACGCATTTAAGTAACTTAGCTAGTGTTGGGATTTTGGTGATTGGACGGAAATTGTTGAGGTCAGACAAGTCTGCATTTGGTTTTTTTGGGATTGGTTTGACCGGTCTTATCTTTAGGAAATCCGGAATCATGCCTTGTGAAAGGAAAGCTAGATCATTTTAGACTAAAGTAGTAGTATGGAAGAGCTAAGCAGGCGGAGGATCATTGAAATTGTTGGAGGGTTTTATTGATGTTATGGTTTTAAGTATATAAGTTTTGTCCTAGATATTGAAGGCACTTCAAGTAGCATTATTTTTAGAAGTATAGCCAATGTGAGGGGAACACAGAAAGTGTGACACTGGGAGGAGACTGGGCATGGCCAGTGAGGGTAGACATTGGGAGGAGAGTTGCAATTCTGGTTCAATCCTCCTTGTCTTTTTCATGAAAAAAGCGGAGAATTCCCCTTCACTTGGCAATTACCCATTATGTACCGATTTGAGGTTAGCATGGCAACTAACTTGTTGTTTGACTATTTCCAATAGTTGTTTAGGTCTGTTTTCCAATAGGATTTTTTCACTACGAGTAACATAAGAATGTACAGTAACTAATGCACAGAGGAACCTCCTGCAGCCACATGAAAAAGGAGGGAATTGGATCATTCATTTCATTTTTCATCTTTATTTCGACATAGAAAATGTCATAAAAGAATGCACAGTAAAATACATCAAATATCATAACAGTTATTACGATGAAAATAAGTTCCGTTATATTAAAATTATGGTAAAAACATTGTCATACAGCAAATCTTGGGGCAAACCCTATAAAAGGCCTCAGATCACCACAAACCCCAGAACAACTAGGGAAGTTACACAACTGTAGTGGATCTCAATTTTCCAAATATTTTATTCTGGTATTCCACATGGCAGCCAAGAATTTTGTGACCGGAAAGACAATTATTGGCGACAGGTCAGTTTTTAATATTTGATATGATTGAGAACACTGCCTGAAGCCCAGGTTTTTGCAGGTAGGGATAATCCACTTCTGCCTAGAAGTTTTGTAGGAAGGGCAAAAGAAAACCAGGTGTAACTCAGACTCTAATTTGGCACTACACGCAGGGCAATTTCTGGGGGCATTAGGATGCCAGCGTGCGGTCAAGGCCCTTATCGGTAGGGAGTCATATCTCCATTGGAGATATAGCTTCCTATGGGCATTAGGGCTAATAATATCAAAAGCAGATTCCAGTTTGTAGTAGTCCTTTTGACCCAAAAATGATCTCGTCAGTGTACCAATTTTTGCGTTGGTTAGGCAGGCGGACATGTTTTTATCATAGTACAGGCTGACCAATTCCCGCCGGGATACACCTCTACAGGCTTCTTCAGGGTGAGACCATAATAGAGGGCATCCTAGTCTGTCAAATTCTTGCCTAATGTATTTCAGCCAGGGCAAGTTCCAAACATTTGGTGTTTTTAAAAGTTCTGAGAGCTCTTGCCTATAGCTGACAAGTTCAGGCGTAACCCAAAGCCGTCTCCAGAAGGTAAGAGGTTTAAGTCCCAGTTCTTCCTTGAGGGGTCTGGGTCCCAAGTCCATCCTGAGGGTTAGTAGGGGCGTGCTAGCTGGCAAAGATACTAATTGCCTAAGAAACCTGTTTTCTATAGTGGTGATATCAGGGTGGCAGTTATGGCCCCATAGCTCACCACCATAGATCACCGCTCCCCGTGCCTGCATTTTATAGATTTCAAGAGGGGAGGAAATAGGTTTAGAGACAGTTTGCTTCAGAAGTTTAAGAATTCCACCTGCTTTTTGGGAGAGGTTTAATTGGGTTTTGATCTGATGTTGTACCCAAGTCATATCCTCATTTAGGGTTAGTCCCAGATATTCAAACGTTTGGACTCTCTCTAGACGAACACCGCCTATAGCAGGGTTTTGGCTGGATGTTTTCGGAGAGTTAAAAATCATGAACTTCGTTTTGGATCTATTTATTTCTAATCCCCGATCATGGCAAAATGAGACAAATGCGTCCAAGACTCGATGTATGCCCATTGGTGTCTTAGCCAGCAACAGGGTATCATCTGCAAACATGATCGCAGAGATCCCTTCACCTGCGAGCCTTGGAACATCTCTATTGGGGACCACATTCAGGTGATTGATTACTCCGTTGACAAAGAGGCAAAACAGGGTTGGTGCCAAAACACAACCCTGCCTTACCCCCCTTCCAATGGAGAAGCTAGATGACAAAGTGCTGTGTCTCCCACACCTTACCCGCGCGAAGTTCTGAGAATGGAGACGAATTAAGATATTTAAGAGGGGGGTTGGAATGCCTAGGTCCCTCAATACTCTCCAAAGTTTCCCCTGTGGGACCAGATCGAAGGCCGCACGGAGGTCAACTAAAACAGTGTAAAGCGAGCCGCCCTGGACTTTGACCGTTTTCCAGAAGAGCATGTTTAATCTAAAGATCTGGTCAGTGGTGAATACATTTCTTCTGAAGCCAGCCTGATAATCACTCAGAATTTCTGAGTCCTCAACCCAATCTAAGAGACGGTCCAATATCAGCCTTGAGAAAAGTTTTTGGGATACGTCTATTAGGCTGATTGGCCTATAGTTGAGTGGGAGGAGAGGCGATCCCATCTTGAAGATTGGGACCAACTCGGCTCCCAACCAAGTATTAGGAGGTGCCATTCCCCCAAGGACTGCGTTAAAAATTATTTGAAGATAAGGGGCCCATATCTCGGGATCCTGTTTATAAAGGTCCCCCGGAACCTTGTCCAACCCTGGGGCTTTTCCCATAGGGAGCTTAGCTATTGCCCCACGGACTCGACTAGGGAAAACCTGAAGTCATGCGGGTCAGAGGCCAGAGTACTTACTATATCAGGCATGTGGGCATTTGTGCCATGGGTATCTTCCTTATAGAGCTCTGCAAAGTGTTGTTCCCATACCTCAGGAGCGATATTAGGTGTTACTGCCTGGTCTGGCTCAAGAGAGCGAGTGCTCACAATTAACCAGAACTTACGTGCGTCTTTGACCGCAAGTGCTGAGGTTAAATTTACCCATTTCTCATTTTCCCATTCGCCCTTGGCGTGACGTGTAAGGTTCCTATATATTTGTCTCCTAGCTTTTATGAGGTCCCTATTATTATTCTGCTTTAAGGCCTCTAAAAGGTCACCTTTCGCCTGCCTACATGCCTTGTTATACCAGGATGGATTCCTATGAAGCCCACCATTGCTTGGTCCTATAGGATTTAGAATTTCTTTTATGGTACTTAGTAATACCGTATGTAATTGTCCCAGTTTTTCATGAAAGGAGTCCAAAGGATGCTCTTCTATGAGTACGACAACATCCTCCAATACTGGGATTATCTGGGTATACAATTTGGCTAACCCATTGGGATTTTTAGCCAACTTGTCCCATCTTACCCTACGTCTGTTACTAGATAGAGTGGACGTGTTAGGAATGTCAGGTTGGGGTGATAGAATGCCCCTGTCAGGACCCGGAATTATAAGATCTAGAATTAATGGGTGATGGTCACTCTCTCCACCCTAAAATCGAGGATTCTTTTCCAAGCCCTGCACTCCACAAAGATGTAATCAAGGCGTGCCCTCCTCCCTAGCTGATGGAAAGTAAAGGCAGGTGGTATATCAGACTTTAAGCGCCTGTTACACGCCCTTATCGAGTGGGTCAACATCAGTGAAGTAATTTGTAAAGCTAGAGGAGTCCATGCTCTTGCTGGGGGACCTGATACTTGAGGAATTTCCCAGGTATCGTCCTCCTCCTGATTTACAGCATCTAACAGACCTTCCAATCGTTCAAACTGGGAGTTAAAATCACCTCCCACCACATACATAAGACCCTCAGGGATGTTGGTTAAAAAGGAGGATAATTCCTCAATGGTTCCCGACTCAGACGAGGCACTCACGGGTCTTGAGTAGACATTAACCACTGCCAGTCTGAATCCATTCGGCCACTCCAAAATTAGACACTGGACATCATCTGTGGCTGTATCCATGATTTTAACACTACAGCCCAGATGGGATGCCACCCAAATAGTTAACCCCCCAGACGGGCGACCTTTTCCCGCCCATTTAGCGCAACTGAAAATGAGGCAAATCCCAGACGATATTGTTCCTCCCGTGCCCATGTTTCTTGGAACAAGCATATGTCATTCAAGTCAATGTATGAACCCCAGTCAGGGTAGGCCAGTTTATTACAAAGACCCGCTATGTTCCAGGAAAGAATTTTTAATGAATGGGAGTCAGGAGCAGTTTTAGGAGAATATGTGGGGGATTCTAAAGTAATAGTACTCGGCTGGCCATTTGAGACAAGGACAGCGGGAGTGTTATCAGTATCAGTGATGTCTGGAGCAGTCTCTAGGACTGCTGCAGAGTGCACCGCCCTATCACTTCTTGCCTTGCAAACATCTCGATGCAGTCAATCCACCTCTTCTAAACAACTATAGCTGTTGGGATGCAAGTAATTGATCTGCATTGGCATTTCCTGCAATGTAGGCCTATACCTAGTACCATCGATGGCACAGCTCACCCTTGTCCAACCATCATTGGCCCTAGGATGCAAATTATGATTTCTAGGCGGGTAAAAAAAGGACAATGGTAACAGTTGGATCATAGTGTTTCCCAAACTGCCCAGCCAGTTGGTAATATGCGGGGCAATCTGAGAACCCCTGAAAGTTACCAGGATACAATCACCATTAATCTCCTTTCTTGTGTGCCCCCACCCAAGGAACCCGCTTGACCATTAGTATTTCCCCTCTTAAGTTTGGCGGCAGAGGCCTGTGGATGTTCAACCAGCTAATCACCTTGTTTTTTAGAGAATCAAAGGGTTCTGGTACGGTGCTAGAAAGTTCCGGTACTCCGGCCAAAATTACGGTATGGGCTGCAGCCTCTGGAGGCAGATTGACCGTGTATGACCGATTTCAGGAGGGGGCGTTATGGGTGTTGTGGTCGCTGATCTTAGTTTGCGTTTTTTCTTGCCTTGGTGGGATTGTTGTCACAGGTAACTTTGGTTGCTGCACTAGAGGCACTGGCGGGAGTTGCCTCGAAAGAGGGGCGGGGCAGAAGTGGGAGGACTGACTATAGGTACAGTTATTGTCGTAGGTGATATAGTAAGACCTGTGGCTGGGATAGTAGCTAAATTAGCATGAGGAGAACTCCCCACATTCATAGTTGTCGCACCGGAGCTATTACCCAAAATTCTTAGTTGTTCCTTCATACCCCCTGTGACATTTTCAATAGCTTGCAGTCTAGTGTCAATACAATCAAGACGCACACAAATGGGTTCTAGAAGCTTCCGCAAAACATTGGCAATGAGTGATATAGACTGATCCCCCCCTCCACAAGAGCCCTCGCCAAAAATGAATGGACCCGCCTCCCCTAGCACCGACGGTTGGGAGGGCTGTAGTGGAGTCACAATTTCATTAACAGTCGTAAGAGGAGAGGGGTCCATTGTACCAGAGATGTTAGCAGCAGTACTAGAGGCATGATCCAATTTAGCCCTTTTAACCGCCTTAGATTGTCTAGATCTTTTTCTTTTGGAAATAGCACCTTCTCGAAGACCCCGTGCATGAGATAGACTTAGTTCGCTCCCTTCACTCTGAGTCAGGGCTGGATCAGACGATGGAGGTGGGGTGACTTCAGATGCAGATCGCTGTAAATCGTGTTGGGAGATTGAAGAGGACCTTAGCTGTTGTAGGACAGACTCAATTGTTTGATCAATACTATCCAAAAGGGATAGATGGGAGGCCTCGTTATCTCCGGGGATGCAATATTTAAGTTTAAAGTTTTTGGGTGGCTAGTGCTTTCAATGCCTTCTGTTAGCTGTCTTTCCAAGGCCGACAGTTCATTATTTACTACAGTGTTAGCTCTGATAAGGAAATTATCCAAAGTACCTGTGGCCATGATGGACGCAGCCGTCGCTTTACTCCATGTCTCCCTTGTTGTCATGGTGCGTTACTCCTGAAGTGTCTGGGTCTCAGACGAGACGGGGCACACGGAATCTAATTGTGGATATCCACCAAGGGGATGCCCAGAGAGATGGCCCAGTCCGGTCTCTCTCGGGCTCAAACGGGCTACAAAGGGTCCACCCTTGGCCCGGGCTTCGCCCTGTGCTCCGTCCCGCGCGCGTCCCGCGTGTTTAGGCGTGACTTAAATCGGTAGTAGGAGGGCTCGGGAAGAGGCCCCAGCTGCGGCCAATAGTGTTGGTGCAAGGCCCGCTGGACCTTGCAGTCCCGAGTCCCTGGTCTCCTCCTCCTGATGTGCGCGGTTTCTGTTCCCCGGTTATCCGCAGTGGCAAGAAGTGTTTGGACGACAAACGACACACAGTCCCAGCCTACAAGCGGCACCCACGGAGCGGGGGCCGCGAGGCTTGATGAGCAGTCAGTGGGCGGGCTCGGGAAGAGGCCCCAGCTGCGGCCAATAGTGTTGGTGCAAGGCCCGCTGGATCTCGCAGTCCCGAGTCCCTGGTCTCCTCCTCCTGATGTGCGCGGTTCCTGTTCCCCGGTTATCCGCAGTGGCAAGAAGTGCTTGGACGGCAAACGACACACAGTCCCAGCCTACATTCACTTTCCCTTCATTAAAAAAAAAGAATTATTATAATACAGAGGTAATTACTCGGTCACTATCACTGTACTGCAAGTAATTGGTATTAGTTCTAATACAGGAAAATACAGCCTTTGGGAAAGTCAAAAGATCAATGAAAGCTGGATTATCATCACTTCTCATGCCCATACTTATTAAGTCATGTCTGGCTAGAGCACATACTTGGCTCTCCGACGCCCTGTCCTGCTATCAGGCAAGACACACCCTTAAGAAAGACACTGGGAAGTGCGGACACTCTGGTCTTGAGTAATGTGAAAGGACCATCTCATATGGATGGCCATTGCCTCATTTCAAAGCAACACGTGTCTAGGAAGGGAAAGTCCACCATGGAAATAGTAGGAAAGATCAATCACAAAGATGGGAAAAGTCTAAAATAATAGGACCTGGCAAGGTCTTAAAAGCTTTTAAAAATCTGGAGTAGCTCAGAAACAATACAGCTCAAATACATTTCCTTAAAAGGAAAAGCATTATTTAGTCTAGTCTGAAAGCAGATCAATAACAAATTGTGTTTTTTTCAGGAAAATTTAGACCAAGGCAACATTTTATTTCATGTAGGGATGTGTGTAAGGCCCTGCTCTTTGCAGCACGATGGCAGTAATGTATGATGGGCGCTGTTGGACCTGGCATCATTGGCGTGGGTCTCCCTCCCTCTCTACTCTCCCTATCTAGTGGCTGGATTTAGATGTTCTGGGTGCTGTGCCACTGCTACTCAGTGCCACAGCGCAAATGCTCCCTGTATATATATATATATGACTGTATGAATAAGGATAACTATAATACCTACATTGGTGTAGCCTGTTTCAATAGTGAGTTACCCTCCATTTCACTGTCGCTACTGCAAAACAATCCATTCTTATAGGCCAGGATGGGCCAGTTAAAGATTGCTTTCTATCATCCTATTGGGCCCTAGGAACCGTATAGGAACATTGAGTTTGGTATGTATATGCTCAGGATATTGAGGGGCACCTTTTAGTAAGTACCGTTTATATGTTACATGTTTTGAAATACATGTTCTGAAAACGTGGTTGTTTCTTGCCTAAGCTTTACTGTTGGCTGTTGCGAGTATGTGTATTGGCCATCTGGTTTTGGAGCAGCAGGGCCAGCTGGGTCAGACCTGGCTGGAGAGAGAGAGAGTTCAGTATTCAGAGCATGGGGAGGGCTGACTCTTTGATCCGAGCAGGGCCGTGCCTGGCAAGGTGAATGATAGCTCCACCTCCCACTGGGAGTCTGATAGCAGACCCCCTCATTCTGAAAGGGCAGGATGTCGCCTCATAAACCAAGTGCTCCCGGACCCCACCGAACTGGTTCTGACCAGAGTCAGTTATTTGCAACCTTAGAGAACAAAGACTTTTTAGGTATAAAATGCTGCGCTGGAACTTTGACCAAGTGTGCTCCTTCTGGATCTCAAGATGAGTGTACAGAGGAAAGGACTTTGCAACTTTCATCAAGCTTGCCAAAGAAACTACCCTAGGGCCTAAAATCGAGAACACCTCCTGCAGAAGTCTCAGGGACATTAGACTTCACCCCGTCAGCCGTCGCAATTCCTGTGCGAGGAGTTCTGCTTGGAGGTTAGGCCTCTGTCGAGTAATCCGGAGCCCCTAGTTCTACTGTGAGGGCCGCAGACTGGGCACTTCTGAACTTTTGCTAAACCATGAGGGCCGCTGCAGCTAATAGAGGGATGCCGCCACGGAGAGCCCGCCTGAATCGAAATTAAGACTTTCTAAACTTTTGCTGAATCTGTGCGGGCCGCTGCAGCTAAAAGAGCTGCCACCGCTGAGCGCCCGCCTGACTCTGAACCTTTTTGCTAATCCTGTGTGGACCGCTGCAGCTAAGAAGAGAGCTGCCGCCACTGACAGCCCGCCTAAATCTGTATCTTCAAACCTTTTGCTGGATCCATGTGGGCCGCTGCAGCTGAGAGAGAGATGCCCCCGCTGAGCGTCCGCCTGAATCTGCACCTTCGGCCCTTCCGCGGAATCTGCGTGGACTGCTGCAGTTGGGAAAGAGCTGTAGCCGTTGAGGGCCCACACCCTTTGCCACTGTGCACCATCGTGATTTGTCCCGTGGGCCGCCGCAGCCAAGAGAGAGCTGTAGCCACTGAGTACCCACACCCTTTCCTACTGTGCATCATCGTGATTTGTCGTGTAGGCCGCTGCAGTCCAGAGAGAGCTGTAGCCGCTGAGTGCCCACACCCTGTGCTATTTTGCATCCTCGTAATTTGCCCCACGGGCCACGGCAGCTAAGAGAGCTGTGGCCACTGAGCGCCAGCCCCATTGACAACTTTGCATCCTCTTAATTTGCCCTGCAGCTAATAGGGAGCTGTAGCCGCTGAGCGCCTGCACCATTGACAATGTTGCATCTTTGGGATTTGTCCGGTGGGCTGCCACAGCTAAGGGAAAGCTGCTGCCGCTAGGAGTCCACCACGGAGCTGCACGACGAGAGCCATCGCCACCACCAGCCCGGGCCGCCGCAGCCGTGCGCTGCTGCCTCTGAGCACTCGTCTGTCCCCGAGTGCCCGAACCACTAAGTACACGCTGCGGACCTCAGCCTCCAAGACTTGTCGTCGCTGGGAATCCGCCTGTCACCGTCTCCGATTCTTCCAGAATCTGCGTGCTGTATTCCCTTCCAACGACAGGTATCTGGTCGCAACGGGTCGTGTAGGCCCCGGCTCTGAATTCAGTCAGTGTCACGCTTTGGGTGAATACGTTGTTGTCGCTTTGAGTCCCTACGCGTGGACGTAAATTGTAGTTGTTGAAACGCTTCGAGAGTTTTGAGTTCAACTGTTAGAAAAGGATATTATTTTTCTATACCTACCTGAGTTGTGTCCTTTTGTGGTGTCATTACTGCCTTTTTGTACGTGACCATAAACGCTTCACACACTGCCTCTGAGATAGGCCTAACTGCTCGTGCTACGTTACCACAGAGTTGAGCAGGGGTTATCAAAGGGGGTAGCCCACTTGCCCTGACTTAGGAAGAAGTGTCCCTATTTGGACAGTGGCGCCAGCCAGTGCCAACTAGAGACCCCCATTTCTAACACTGGTGGCAGAGGTGGGATCAGGACTTGCCTTTATGATCCACGTACAATAACTGGTAAACACCACTGGTGAGTGTAGACCAAGCGCAGCCACACATTTTTTTTATTGTTGGTTGCTTGTCTTAGTAGTGACTTGTTGATAGCAGCCATGAGTACTAGTAGTAGAGGAAGGCCAACGTCCAATGCTTCAGAGGATGTCATCTTTGAGGAGGAAAGATTAGATACCTATACTGCCAGACAGCTGAAGTCATTTTGTAAGCAATTTGCAGTCCCTGTGATAGGTCTCTATAGGAAGGAGAAGTACCAGATGGCGCTAAAGGCCTGGTGAAAGCGAGAGAGTCTGCCAGGGATGAGGAAGAGAACGCTGGAGGGCAGCCGGATGATGCAGTAGAGGGGGTGGGGATAGAACACCCTCCAATCCAGGTACTAGTGTATCTAACTAATGGATCGCTGGGTGAAAGGTAGCAAAGTGGAAACTTTTGAGCAGTTATATGATTTGTTCTCTTTTTTTTGAACCGCACAAGGTTTGATCGTATAAGTCTTATTACAGAGGATAAGCGCCGCAACAGCAATTAACCAGCGTGAACATGAGTGCTGTCCTGATTGGCGTTAAATAGTTCTCAGCCAAAGGAATTTTATAATTGTGGGTTTCTCTTACTCACAGTCATGTCGTGATGTTTTAATGTGATAGCCATATTACGTACGGAAACCCTCCAACAGCTAATAGGATTGCAATTAAAGCACTCTTTAACGGGAAGCACACAGTTGCGGTCTAGTCAAATCTAGAAAATACAACTCCCTACATGTTGTGATTATCACATAATTGTCTGGTGAAAGCTGGACTTACACTGTCAAGCCAGACCTAAACATCCATGTAGGTTAATGGCTTCCAACATGTGGAGGGAGCTAAAGACCGCATCTAGCGATGCTCAAGCTGAGCTGTCAAGCCAGACTATAAAAACTGATGTGGCCCACAAATGGCAGACTAGAGATGTCTTTCAAAGACTGACACTTCCAATAACCACTGAAGTAGCTATAGGAACGTCTCACCCGAAGGCATTTCAGTACATTAGAACCAGTTTTCTGTTAATAAGCCGCCTTGGGCCAACATCAACATTCATAAATAGGGACGAAACCTAGAACATGGTAAATAAAACAATATCATTAGTACCATGTGTTGAACAGGCACTTTCTGGTTGGCTGAGGCAATGTCCTAGCCAGGCAGAACGTACCACTCTTGTCAAGGGTGGGTGATTATACTCATTGTATAACCTGCGCTCACCCTTGGGTAGGGATTGAGCAGTCAGGCTCATCACAGAGGCATTGCGTAAAGCCTTGGCACAGCACTCACTCACAATAAATACACTGAGAGTCACAAAAGAGACTTCACACCTGATGTATGTAAATAACGTTTGTTTTCAACACACACAATAATCAACACAATATAAAAAATCATGTATTTCGGGGGATAAATCACACTTGGAAATATTACTAGTAGTGCTGAAAAGACATCAATAATATGCCCACTTGGGACAGATCCTATTCTAACCCCCCCCCATCCCCGCACCCTTACGCAGTGCGACACGTTGTCGACCCCAGGCCTACCCTAGTAATTTTTATAATTCAATACAACACAATTATAGGGTACACCCCAGCTGTCCGAAATATGTACATACAATGAATTATACCATTTTTTAGCAGCCCCGTGGGCTGAACCGCACGGGTAAAACCAATGTCAGACAGTGTTCTTCTGGCAAGAAATCACAGTGTAAAGCAACACCACCGGCCAGTGTCGTGAATCACTGGTGGTCCACAGACGGTCACTCCCACACACACGCTCACTCACTCACTCCGCACTGAAACGCGATGCAACAGATATTAGGCAGGTCGGTACAGAAAGCGATCACACACATACACAGTCAACAACATAATGTGGTGCAACTGATACCCAGCAGGCTAACTGATAGCACACTGTGGCCCAATTCTACCTTCACCTCATCTACATTGTCCTATGCCCACAGATGGAAGATAACCTACACCCCCACTCTCCCCCACCAGATACAAGGCCGCACGGTCCCAGGGAAGCCCCTAAAAAGTTCTAGGTGGTTCAGTCCTTAGTGTTGGGTCTTCATCAGGACAGTGCGACAGAGCACCCAGTCAGTCAAACAGCATGTCGGATCGGACTGTGAAGTCTAGGTGAGTGGGCTCCTAAATGCTCTAAATAGACAGCAGAAAAGGTACAGCCATGAGTACACGTACGGGCATCCGTAATGGGACTGTGGGTCAACTGATCCCATGCAGTCAAATGGCAAACCTCCTCCTTCCTCACGACTGTAAGCTAACAGTCACCTAGACTTCACAGCCTGATTCGATGTGGTTTAACTACTACACATCATTCATACAAGCGTCTCTATAGTGCTACATGTATATACTGGAATACTTGGCCTGTTATAGGCCAAACTGGTTTCACTATGTAAATTTAATGTATATATGTCACATTACTCTCCCCTTTCAATCTCGCTCACTTTGACCCAGAACACCCCTACCTATTCCCATACTACAGCATCAATGTTGCGTATATAATCATGTTCCGCATTTATGACCAACTGAGTTGTCTATAGGAAATGATTTATGCCTTGAAAATAAATGTGTGTAAACAAAAACAGGAACCCAAATAGGATCAGTCAGGGACCTTGGGAACTAACTTTTTATAAGAGACAGTGGTTCCTGAGAAAATGAGGAATGTGTATTTAATAAATATAGACCCAGTCAGTGCTATATTTTTGCCAGTATCGAGCCGGATAGAGGCATTTTTAATATGCGAAATAGTTTAAGAAATAGAGCAGAATTGCGAGACAGTGGGATACAAGCCTGTATCTCTAGACCCACATGTAAAACAGACAAAGTAAAATGGCTCAGGCAGTTTGTGGTTGTTTCTATAAAGCAGTATGTAGATTTTGAAACAATTAGAGAGGTCACCTTTACACAATATCAAATGCGAGAATCACTGTGAAGAAGGTTGACAACTATGTTGACTGCGTTTCGATCCTTACCAGGAAGATATTGGATCATCATCAGGACTATCAGATAAAGTGCCAGAAACAATTGCCTGCAAATTACTGTACATTAAGTAAGAACTTAAATAAGGAGAACAAAAATGAGGAGAGGAAAGGGGAAAAAGGAACAACGTATAGGGTGGTGAGTCAGGGATTAATTAGGCAGAAAACACATATACCACTTAACATTTTATATTGCATTTTGCATGAGTAGCAATAACTGGTGGAGATTGTGTGTAGGAGATGGAGTAGTGTCTACAATTAAGTCAGTCAGGGTATCTATAGATGTAATACATAATTCCATGCATAAGGAGAGCTTGTGCATAAGGTGAACTGCCAGTAAAGCCCAGAAGCATCTCGCCCAAATAATGGTCTGATCAGTGTGCCTGTACGTATATCAGTGAAGGAATACGTTGTGAGGCCGATCAAAAAAGTGAGTTCAGAGCATGAAACTCAATAACTGAAGTGGGGCCCTGTGCTGGAAGGCAGCAGACAGAATAGCCGGATTGCAGATGACGCGTGTTAACCTGCAGAAAATTGGAGGGGTGATTGGTTGGGGGGGTATTGGGTTAACGTGGCAAATCGGTGGGAGAAGAAATACGGCTTAGGAAGACTTACCGTGGGAGACCGGAGTGAGGTAACTGTGTAGTTACCAAGACTAGGGGCGGTGTCCTTAGGGATGGAAGATAGGGATGGCGACCACGGGGCAGTGGCATTATGAAGTGGATCTGGCAGCCTGGAGGGGAGGGGAGGGAGAAGTGGTTAAAACCAGACAGGAGCATGTTGCGGTCTGTATCGGGGCTAGACACGGAGAAACTTACCTCCGTATGAGAGCGATGCTCGTAATGCTGTTGAGGTGGAGAGGAGTCCGGTCGGCGACCGGTGGGTCTACAGGAAAAAGGGAGACTCAAGTGCCGGATTTCTATTGTGGTCAGAATAACTGGTGAAACGAGACGCAAGGCAGGCGGTTATCTTGGATGCGGTCTCAGCGAGGCATGTGTATGAAATCCTAGTGGACCGATGAGTGTGTGAGGCGGGGATATGAGGATCATGTGACTGACGCAAAGGGTCACAGGGTGGTTGTGGGCTGACACGCTGGATGTCTAGGCGGGGTCATGTGACCAGTG
Organism: Lissotriton vulgaris; assembly: GCF_964263255.1. Classification (NCBI taxonomy): domain Eukaryota; kingdom Metazoa; phylum Chordata; class Amphibia; order Caudata; family Salamandridae; genus Lissotriton; species Lissotriton vulgaris. The sequence continues at coordinate 126,770,454 of NC_141686.1, read as the reverse complement.
GCGCGGGGCGGCCATCTTGGAGTGGAGAGTTAAGGAGTGAGGGAGGTGGTTGCATGCATGGAACAGTTGCTAAACGGAAAAACATGTGGATGATGAAGGTGAAAGTTGAGATTCAATAGAATGACACTTTAGTGAAAGATTGGCTAGTTGCACATAATACGTGACTTTAGTTGCACATAATACGTGACTTTAAGAGAGTACTATCACGATATATATATATATATATATATATATATATATATATATATATTTATATGAAACAAAAGCTCCTCCTCAGCACGCTCTGCGCTCGCAGACACCGCTTCCACGCCAGCAGAAATGAGGAACGGACCAACGAAGTCAGCAAAAGGTGTTATATATATATATATATATATATTTCTCCAAACCTCCTCCTTACAGAGCAGAAATTAGCCGTACACCGCAACTGAGCTTGCATCCATTCTCCTTTTATTTCCTCAGCATTCCTGACATGTTTCGTTCTACACAGAACTTTTTCAAAGGATTATGCTTCACGGAAGTTACCATCAACGCTTCTGATTTTAACCTCTCACAGGTGTGAATGTTTTTGTTTCATCGTCCCGATGGGACACCCCTAGTGAGCCGCCAAGCATTGTGGTGTTTGTAGTTTTCCAAGTTTCTTTTTTAACCCTCCAGTGGGTAACGGTTCCTGTTATTCGAGATTTAAAGATGCAAAGTCAGTTGTGCCACTTCGAAGCCCACTTTTAAGGCTTACTGTGATCCATGCCAGAGCAGGTCTCTGGCGTCACCTGTCCACCCTTGATCGCTTTCACAGCACAAAAAGACGGTTCCTGGCGGGTAGACACTGGCGCACTTGCTGGAGGTGCTTAGCTTACGGTAGAACCAAACCGTTAAGTATTTCTCCAAACCTCCTCCTTACGGAGCAGAAATTAGCCGCACACCACAACTGAGATTGCATCCATTCTCCTTTTATTTCCTCTGCATTCCTGACATATATATATATATATATATATCCATCACTGACAGGATCCCATTAAGGTGAGGCCACACGAAGAAAATATATATATCAAGGGTCCTTCCGGGATCCTTTTTCCCTACATCTGGTGGTGAGTTAGTTCGGCGGACCTTACAGCCTAAAATTCCAATAAACCCACAAGTTGCTTGTAAGCAAAGACGCGCAACACAGGAGTATGCAACAGGCTTTCTTTTATTCCGAGATTACGCTACGCGTTTCGACACAAGCTGTGCCTTGATCACACTGTGTTGAAACGTGTAGCGTAATCTTGGAATAAAAGAAAGCCTGCTGCATACTCCTGAGTGCGCGTCTTTGCTTACAAGCAACTTGTGGACTTATATATATCAGGATCTAAAATAACAAACTATACATGTGAGTTTCACAATAACATGAGCACCGTTTCATTTAAACTAGTGACTAGCTGTCAGCAATTTTATAGAAGTAGGGTGCAGTGATAAATTCTACATAGTAAGTGCCAGTATGTGACTGATGGTGTTAAACTAAAAGGGGTTGTAGAACTGTGCCCTGACGTATGTGAAAAATTCTGCAACGTTACAGTTGCACATCTTTAGTGACTTGATGTGAGTACTCAATCGAAAAGAGTTGCCGGAGTTCTGCATATATTCAAGGTATCTTTCAAACAAATTTGGAGTTTGGACATGAAAGACTGCAACAGGGTGGAGTTACAATAGTGTCGTCCAGTCTTTAAGTTGGTTTCGGCCTGTGTGGATGCTGCCCATCCTCAAAATCCATTTAAAGTCCTCTTTAATGAGTAGTTGGGAGAGGACAGCTCCTCTCTGGGGCACTTTTATCACGCTCACTATTGTCCAGCGGATGTCATCTTCAGTGTGACCAAGAGTTTCGAAATGTTCTACCAATGGGGCATTTTGTGTTTAGCAGCAGAGTCTGCTCCTGTGCGGACAGATCCTGATCCATAATTTTTGTGACTTTTGGCCTATGTAGATCTTGTCGCATGGGCAGAAGATGGCATAGATAACATTGCTGGTGTTGCAGTTGGAGAACTCTCTGAGTGCACATTTGATGGTACCAAACACAAATTCTTTGCAGTCCGAGGTAAATCTACAGACAGTGCAGTTTCCACATTTTGCATGTCCTGTTAATCGTGGTAGACCCCAGTGTTCGTGTAGTGTACCTGTATTGGAAGGACATGGTAGTACGGCCCTGACTAGATGGTCTTTGATGTTTTTGCTTTTCTTAAATGCGAAGAGGGGTCTGTCTAGGTTTAGTATCCCTGCATTGGTGACACTCTATTGCTTTTGTATGCTTTTGCGTAGTTTGTGTGATGATGGAGAGAAAGTAGTGACACAAACAATGCGATCGAGTTGTTTTTTGGGTGTGGGTTTAAGCATTCTCTGGGGCAGTACCATGCTCTTTTTAGAGCATTGCGTACCAGTCTTTTAGGGTATCCTCTGGTAGTGAGTTTGAAGCTGAGCACCTTTGCTTGCAGAAACTGTGAGTATGGTAATGAATCCCTCAGAGCTATAGGATGGTCGCTGTTGTCCTTGAGCAGTGTATTTTGTTCCGTGGGCTTCCTAAATAAGCTGGTGATGAGTTAAAGAAAAACCGCATCCACTGCGAAATTTGAAATGTTGGTGTTGTGAATGCCACTATTTCTTTCTTTCTTTCTTATTGTTAAATGTTGCTACTGGGACCAATTGTTTGTTGTACTGCTTGATGCCCACAGGCCTTCTGGAGTACCTGGATGAAGCACAGAAAACGACGCAGAAGACTTGAAGTACAGCAAGACCAGGAGCAGCAAGAGTCTTCATTGATGCCGCTTAAGTTCCAGTCGAAGTCCAACAAAGTCCAAGTGTCCAGACTGCTGAAGAGTGTCTTGGTTTCAGAGAGGAGTCTTTTTCAACAACAAATCTGAGGACCCACCCACAGGCGGGCCCTTTAGTACCCTAATGTAAAAGGTTGGACGAATCAGGGATCAATTTCGGAGGAGGGGCTGGACAGAGGGGAGGATACTCCCCTGTTCTCTGTCCAGTTTCATGCCGGAGCAGGGGGCAAGGATTAATCAACTGGCTCAAATCAGAGTATGCAAGGAGGGCACTAAATGTGCCCTTCAAAACAGTCTGGCAGTGCTGGAAAGCACCCTCACCTGAGCCCAATACATCTAAGTCTTGTTTGGGAGGTGGTCACACATCCCTGTGACAGGAAACATATTGTTCTACCTTCCCCTACTCAAGCTCAGCTCAGCAGCAGGAGGGCAGAATCGTGTATGTGGTCGGCAGCAGCACTAGCTTTCTGGAAGGCCCTGAAAGGCTATTACTGGGAGTAAAGGGTGGGAGGGGAATCCCCCAATGATGCCCCATACAAGGGATCGTGTTGGGGTATGATTCCAACATGTTTGATACCAAACATGACCAGATTCAGTGCAGCCATCATATAGTTAGACATTCCGTAACGACTGATGTCCACTATATACCTTAAAATGGCTGACCACACTTCCAAAGCCTGGATAATCGACTCAGAGGTATGTGAGGGTGTCCTGCTCATGCAGGGGCACCGTCACACTTGTAACTAAGCTCCATGCCATCAGGACTGAAGGGCCCACCATAGGGGTCACTTATAGGTTTTTAGTGCAGTGACCTCAGGTAGAAGGATACCTTTATCTGTTGTGAGGGGTGCAAGCGCCATCTCACACAGTTTACAATGGCAGGCCTGTAGTCAGAGTTTAAGTGGACTCCCATGGGTGGTACAATACATGCTGCAGCCCATGGGAGACCCCTGGTGTACATATGCCCTATATATACTAGGGACTTATAAGGGTCCACCAGTAGCCAATTGTGGAGGTACCACAGTACTTGTATTGTATTGTATTGTATTGTATACAGGATCCCGACAAACTACTGTCTAAACACACTGATACCAGGCAAAAAGGGGAGGGGATAACCATGCTAGGAAGATCCTACTTTCCTACAGTCAGGGCCTGGGATATCAGGAGTAAAAGGCTTCAACCCCCAGGGTGGGCTCAGAACAGGAATCCCTATTTGTTCTGTGGCCCTCTGAAAGCGGTTCTGACAGTATATTACTGGATAACCCTCTACACAAAAAAAGACTTTTAACCATTCGGACACAATTCCCAGAGTTCTTGGTGCAGTGATTAGGTAATCCGAAGGGAGGCAGTAGGCAGCCAAAGATCAGGGCCATAGTGGTGGGTGAGGGTGAGGTTAAGCGAGAAATTTACCCATCAGGAAGGTTTTGCCATCCTTTTTGAAGCAAGCCAGAGAGGGGATTCATCTGATGGCAGGTGGGAAAGAGTTCCTTATTCTTGGAGTAGCCCTGGAGAAGGCCAGATTGTATGTTTATTTCCTCCAAAAGCGTGCAGGTTGGAGCAAGAGGTCTCTGGCCGACCAGGAGTTTCTGATTCCTCCGGAGATCACAAGTTTCTGTGCAAGGTATGCAGGGGAGTAAGCGTATAAAGCCTTGTGCGTGATGCATGCTAGTTTGAGCTGTATTCTTGCTTCAAGGGAAGCCAGTTCAGAGCTTTTAGGTGTGGAGAAATATGGTCGAATTTCCTTGTGCCGGTAAGTAGTCTGGCGGCCACATTGAGGCAGGCTTTTAAAGGTGCAAGGGAGACCTTGGGTAGACCCCAGAGTGTAGAACAGCCATATTCCAATCTAGAAATGACAAGTGCTTGGACTGCCATTTTTAGGTCAGGAGCATCGAGGAAGGGTTTAAATTTCCTGAGGTATCTCAGGTGGAATCTGGCTGATTTGGCCTCGCATGTTCAGGTTGCTGTCGAGGGTAATTCCAAGGGATTTGGCCAAATCTACGATTGTCGGTGGGCAATTTAAGGCTGTGATAGCTTCAATCCATGATTGGATCTCAGGGTTGGTGTTGGGAGGGGAGATAAGGAGAAATTCTGTTTTCTTTGAGTTTAGTTTGAGTTGATTGGATGTGAGCCATTGGACAGTGAGTTTCAGAGCTTCATTCAGGGAGAGAATCTCTTCAAGAGATGTGATTTTGATGTATATCTGAGTGTCGTCAGCGTACATATGGTAGGAGATGTTAGCAGTGCGTAGTACTTCGGTGAGTGGTTCTAGGTAAAGGTTGAAGAGGGTGGGGGAAAGGGTTGATCCTTGAGGGACTCCAACTGTGACCGGGGATGGTGAAGTTAGGTTGCCGTTGATTAGGAATCTCTGTAATCGGTTTTGGAGGAAGGACCTGAACCATTCAAGAACTGTGCCCTCCAATCCGATCCTGAGTTTGAGGCGTTCAAGAACTTTTTCATGGTTGAACGTGTTGAAGCCAGAGTAAAGGTCCAGGAGGTTTAGAAGACAGCATTTGCCTTGGTCAAGGGCTTGGAGGGCATCATCAACGATGTGGAGCATGGTGGTTTCAGTGCTGTGCCCAGGTCGAAATCCGGATTGGAAGCCAACGAGTGGGTGGAAGTTGTTGATATGTTGACTTAGCTGCTGTTGCTCACAATTCTCCAAGACTTTGGCTAGGAGGGGCATGTTGGATATGGGTTGAAAGTTGTTAGGGGAGGCTAGATCCAGCGACGGCTTTTTCAGAATTGGGAGGACTTGGCCGGCTTTTATCGAGTCAGGTATCATTCCCTGCCAGAGAGAGGCATTGATTATTGCAGTCCAGCTTGGAATAATAGCTTGGGCGACAGCAACAAGGCAGTTGGATGGGAGCAAGTCATTAAAATAGTTATTCGGGTTTAGGGTAGAAAGGATTTTGGAGACTGAGTCGTCATCACAGACTTCGAAGTCAGTCCAGTGAGCCTGATTATTGGATGGAGCCTGTGAGGGCGTTGCGGTAGAAGGAGGCGGGTCAGGAAGGGGTTGCAGGTACGTGATGGAGTGGAGTTCGTTGCCAAGGGCTGAGATTTTACCAGCGAAGAGAGAGGAGAATTCTTCTGAGGATATTAGAGGTTTGGGGGCTTCTTTCGATGATTTGGCCAGTTTATTGGATTGGTATTTGACCAGTTCGAAGAGCTTGTGGGGTCTGTTCTTGGCATTCTCTAATTCAGTTTATTAGAATTGAATATGTTCCTGTTGTAGACATTTCTGGCTTGGCTTAGGAGTTTTAGATGAGCGGCAGAGGGGTGCTGCCTCCAGGTTCTTTCAGCTTGCCGAAGGGCTCTCCTCTCATTGTTGAGGGATCCTGTGAACCAGGGGTTTCTGTCTTTGATTTGGGTTCTTTTCAGGTTTAGTGGGGCTAGATCATCTAGGATGTTCAGTATAGTCGCAGAGTAGTTATCGTTTAGGCCACCGACTGTTGTGAAATGCGGGGGGAGGTCGGATTTTCAAGGAGGCACGAGCTCCCTGTAGTCCAGGTTCTTTATGTCTCTGATCCAGCCTTTGTGAATCACGGGTTGCGGTGCCCTGGTCTTGTGGGTGCCAGGTAGAAGGAAGGTGATGCTGAGGTGGTCAGACCAGTCACATGGGTCTATGGAGGTGAGTTTGGCTGATGATTCTTTGGAGATAATCCAGTCAAGAGTGACCCCTTTTGAATGAGTTGGTAGAAAGCAGGCTTGGGTCAGAGGTCTTTGATGGCATTGACATGTGTATCCTTGGGATCGTTCCAGTGCAGATTAAAATCGCCACGAAAAATATCATTAGCGTTGGTGGAAGCCTTAGCTGTGATGAACTTAATGAGAACTCATCAATATGTATGAGGAAGATGCACCATCTGCACGTATTGTATCAACATGCAAAATGATTTCACATACACAAATCATTTTTAAAGACATGTTGTATTTAAGTAAGAGTAATCCTCCAGGGACATTTATATTCATCCACATAAGCTTAAGTCAAGCCACACTTCCAAGATTACAACAGATAGGAACATACCAGCTCTCAAATGTTATACCTAGACCAGTGCCTAATTTGAGCCAGAGGTTTCCGGTGCTCGGCACTAGTACTTAATTGTGAACACCAGCACTTATGACAGTCTGCCACATGGTGACACTGTATGTGTAATCTAGGCAAGGGCAGAACAAGAGTTGTTTATTAATCCAAAAAAAATTAAAAGCAACTAAACCCCCACTAAACCATTCTTTTAGTTTTGGGAGCCTGAATTAGTCCGAATTATCACACTTGCAGTAGTGTTATCGTTAGTAGTTGTGTAGGTTCTGTCGCTGGTAGCGGTAATGGGTGGTTCAAGCTGCAATGGCCTCCTGGCGAGGGCCCTGGCAGTACCTAGACACTTTGGCTGCTGGAAATACTGGGGGAAACGTGTAGGTCAGTAATCCAAAAAATGGAATATGGAGTAGATCTGCACCACTGGAAATACATAATTTTGTGGTAATTCCAAGGGTAGAAAAGCTGAGAGGGTCTGAAATCCCAGCTGTTTTACCGCCACTCATAATGGAAAAATAAAAGTGCACATTTTACCTGATCAGCTCTTCGAAGAAGTCCTGTTACAACCTGAAATAATAACATATCATGATTAGCGATGCTTGAAATCACTTAAAGATTAAATATTTGTAGCTTTACACCAGCACCAAAATAATCTAAGAAGTATCACACAGGCCAGGACGAAGGATTTTAGTACACATCAATACCATTCCATCATCACATGATCTGACATACAGGTGAAAAGGGGCTGGTTGCACCCACTCAATATAGGCATTTAGCAGAATAACAGCAAACCTCTGTATACACCCACCCAACAAACCTTATAAATGCAGCAGATTACTCAGCGAAAGAATGATACACAGAGTGGACACAGACTTTTAAAAACCTGGGTTTCCCAGATTTATTGTCATCTCTTATTCTCAAGAATTCAACAGTGGTCTGCATGTGATCATTATACAGCGAAAGGCTACCATCACTTCCTGGAAGAGTGAAAGAAGGCATTATACTAAAGGTTGTATTTTATTTGGTTACAATATCATTATAAAGAAGAGTTAATAAAATATATACATTTATCCCAAAAAGTCCTCACGAGCCTCCTAGACCATGTGGCAGCGGTGTGGCCATAGGTGTGAGACCACGTAAACAATCCACAGAAAACCTCTTAAAAGAAGAGCATACTCATAACTAGGTTATAGTTCTCGCTGAGAAGCACTGTAATTTGCCAGTTAAGATTAGCAATGTACAAAAAACAAGACACCCACCAAGATTTTTTCTTTTCAGTGTGTCTTTTGTTCCTGTAACGTTGGTAAAGTACTGTATTCTTCATGACAGGCAGCGCAAGTTATGGCGTGTATATTGCGTATTACTATCCATAACTGGTGAATATGAGTGGTTTTGCAGACATTAGCTACAACTCAGTCTTTAATAGGGGTGGGCGAAGAATTATGCTTCGCTGGCAGAGTTCCGAAAAACTTAGCGACGTGACGCGGAGTGCAGTTTTTTTCTCTCAAGCAGCTTGCCATCAGTAGGTTGGCGAGCACTCACAAGAAAAAAAATCACGCTCTAGACCTCCTACCGGTGAGATTTCGCCGAGGCTTTGTCTTTAACTCGTTTTTTCCCCAAGAATTTCTTTATTTTTTATTTTTATTTAATAATTCACTTTCATGTCAACCTCCACTGTGAATGGGCTGCACAGGGGTAGGGTGCAAGGCCTGGCCTATGGCTCAGTTGTTTTCTTCTCAAAAGTGATGTGAGAATAAAATCAGTGAGGAATTAATCAATATTTTTTCTAGTCTGTTTCAAACAGCTCCTTGGCATTGAGGTGATAAATGTGCGAACATATGTTATTGGGCAACATTTATTTTCACAATAGATGGCCCGTTCAGTGGTTGAGAAAGCTTAGTGGTTGGAGTCAGAATGCTAGACCACCATTGTAATCTTCTATTGGCGACTTGTGGAAAGTGTGGGTGTGCATTGTATTTTTTTCTTCAGGATACATAATGTTAACCATGTAATCAGATCCTATATTCCTTTATTGCCATCGAGGGAGGGATTCTGGTTTGATCAAACCATGAGGCAGAATATCAAACGGTTTCCAAATATCACCAAAACCCAGAGATGGCAACATAGGAACATATTTACACATTACAATTTATGGAATTTTATATCACAGAAATCTTAATGCTGGGAAAGAAGAGAAATCAATTTTATTATGTGGTTTAGGGTTATAAAATAAATAGGGTTTGCTCTGTTTTGCTATAACATGTTCTGTCCGTTAGAGTCAGAGCTGCTGCCATAAAGGTAGGACTAACAATGATTGTCATTAGGGCTAGGAGCCATGGAGCGAGGAGTGTTTCAGCAACACTCACGATCGACCGCTATAGACGCCAGTCATCTGAGTATGAAAAGAATATGCACTGGCGGAGCAATGGAGAAGTGACATAGGAAAAACACTGGAACTGAGTTGGAGGCTAAAGGCGCCTCAATAAGAATGGAGATATAATACATTTGTTGATTCTTAATGTGCATCTGGCGCGGCACAGCATGATAGACCCCGGGGCGTACGCGCATTTCGCCATGGGACCCAGAATGAATGAAACGGTTAGTGTCAGCGGAGCACGGGTGGACTCAGCACAGTTCCTAGTGGTGGCTGGACCCAGGTGGAGAATGACTCCGCTGAACAATAAGACTGTCCTAACATGGTGGCAAAGAGGTTCCATAGGGACCAGTAAGCACAAATTGAGGTAGCAGCAGTTTGACAAGACGTGGAGTGCTGCAAACCCTGAAATGGTGAATGGCGCACAGACATGAGATTGAAATTAGTACCACCCATGCTCAAAACACCCGCAGGCAGAGAAGTGAGGTGGGTGGTGGGTAGTCTCTCCCTGACCCCATTTGTATTCTTTTGGAATATACTAGTGACTCGTGCAAGGAAAAGCTGCCCAACTTTCGTTTCTAAAGCAAAGACAATGTAGAGAAATGAAAGGCATTAGAACATTTAGAACTCTCATGTGGTGAGGCACCATACATAGCGCAAGCATCATCCATATTTTCAGACTTAACTTTCTACGTTAATGCTCAGATTTGGGGCAAGCCAGGGATGGTGGAAGAGTTGCCACTGCGCTTTCAGGACATGGAGCTAAACGCCCATTAAAAATCCTGCTGTCTAAATAGTGCTGGAGACTCTGGATTGCTTTCCCTGCCCCACCTACGATATGCTGAAGCACTTGTAACAGCCTATCACATCGTACGCATTGCAGCACCTATGTGGGTGGCACAGATGGAGCACAGGTCTCATTAACACTTCTCCCCTTGAAAACGCTGATGGCAGTGTGGTACCTCAAGTACCTAGATATGCTTGAACAGCGTTCTGATACCCATGCAACAGACATGGGAAAATATGCTAGACTGAAAGAGGGTACTCCAGCAGGATAATATCTAAGGGAGGAGAAATTGGTGGGGACTCTGCCAGACTAAATATGAACACACAAATGCCCCTAACAAACATTCTGATAAGCTGAATTAAATTAGTGCTCCTATCACTTTCACTAGGAGAACTTTTGCGAACAAAATTAATATGCAGCTCTTGATGAGAGTGTCTTGCGAGAGGACCGAAGAAAAATAACGGAATAAATCCATAAACAGATACGCACATAACAGAACCTAAACTAGCCACGGAGGGCCTCCAGTAGCAGATGAGTGCAAGGCCAAAGCCACAGGGGGCCTGAAGGGGCCGGGCACCCCAATAGATATGCCTGGCCCCCCTGAATGCAACTACCAGCATGTCAGAGATTGCTTTCGAAATTAAAGTTTGCTCTGCAGTGCTTATGGGACTGGTGAGGTCCACCCACAGGCAGCAGTACAAATAAAAATAAGCATTTGCAATGCAATAGGTCTCGCATTTACGCAATTTTAATCTATTAGCATTGTAAATGACAATGCGTTTTATTATGTTTCAAAAACCAAAACGTAAATAAAAGGCATTGTCCTTTACATCTATATGGATAAGAGACAAGATCATCGTCATCTTAAATTTTACTGTCAACTTATCCAAATTGCGCAATGGCAATGCCATTCTGATACGATCGGCCATGGGGCTTTCTGAAGTGTGTGTCATTTAGATCTGTGTTTCCACTTGCCTTCTAGGTAAATAGTTTTCACTCTGTCCTAACAGTGTAATACTTAATTTTCCTCCTCTACGACAGTAAAGTTTTCACAAAGATGAAGAACAAACAGGGATGTAACCAACACATTATTGAGAGGGCAACAGAATAGGGCCATTTGAAAGGTTTATGTGCATTCTCCATCACTGCTGTACCCCACAGACACATAACAGAACACAATGCACCACTATCTCTTAAAGTCTGCAGCCGCACTAGACTTATATCAATAATGATCAGGTTCATACTTCCACCTCTTGCAGGTTCATACTCTCACCTCTTGCAGGGTTCCATCTCCACCAGCAACTATGATGAGGTCAGTCATTTCCAGTAGCTCTAGAAGCTTCTTTGCCTGCCCTTCGTAATCTGTCTGAAAGATACAGAGATCCAAATGTCATTTCAAGTAGAGGGCTAGAAACTGCAAAACCAAAAGAGAAAGTTTAAGATGGGATCAAAGGTAAAGTAAAGAGACAGGTCTTTCACTGGGATAGAATGGAGTCAAAGTAAAAAGTTCAAGTAAGTCAGAATGAACTGATATTATCCAGGAGGACAATCAAACCCACTGACCATAAAACAATCCCCAAATGATTTCCACTGCTGGAAGGAAACTGCTCCTGTAAAGACCTTTAAAGCTACTTGTTTAGGACTTCCAGGCAAACAGTTTTATAAATGGTTTTAGTGCAATGCAGCAGCTTAAAAAGTACCTGGGTTCTAAAAAGGGCATAGAGATTGATCTTTTAGACAAAGAACAAGATAAACCAACAACTTGAAGTCCGATACTCAATCAGAAATTAAGGAAATTAGCATATCATCACCACTGACATTAATAAACCTGGGCAGATTATTTCATGAAATGAAAACCATTACATGAACCTTTTATAAGAATACATCTAAACAGAGCATGGTAAGGTAGTGGACATTTGGACAGAGCGCTGGAGATTGAAATTAAGTTGCCAGAGGCTTATAGTTCTTACCTTCACAATTGTCACATCCAGACCAGCCAAATGTAAAATTGGAGCAGCGTTTTTTTCAAAAAGATTCCTTGCTTTCCTAAAGGAGAGAAATGACCCAGTGAGTAGTAATAGAGAGAGGTGGCCTCCCATGATGGGCCATTACCAGCCTGTTTGACTTGTTACCTTATCCCTGCTCTCAGGGGTGGTTAAGGGGCACCGTACACAGGTGTCACTGTTTCCTGTCTCCAGCCTCATGGACTCGTGTAAGTAGGCTGTCACCCTCGTACAAACAAGCTCCTCCTGTGACCATGTAGCCAGTTCCACTACCCCAGGCACAGTGTCATTAATATGATTTGAGAGCAATGGATTGAGTGGGCTCAGCTCGGTTTCTAGAGGTCAACATTCTATTGAATTAGGCTTTTCACTCAGTATCATAGGGTGGCTGCACCCTATCTAGTCTCAGTAATGATCCTCAGGAGCTACACTTCATACAATCACGTGAGAGCTGTAGTTTCACTGCAGGATCCTTAATAATTAAGTCCCTTGCAGTATCCCCTTAGATTCTGCTTCCATAGACTGAAATATCATACTAGTTTTTCTTTTGGTCAATGTCCTGGACACACAAGCCCCTTTTTCTGCACATATTCCCAGGACTCAGGTGTTCCAAACTGAAATCCTCTTTCTGTTAGTGTTCATATTAGAAGTACAGTCTGCCTTCTCATTTGCTTATGCGAATCCTGGAAGAGACATGCTTTTCTACCCTCATAGTGGTCAAATGAATACATGATACATACATGAGGTCATTGTTAATGGGTCATGCTGCCGTGTTTGCCCGCTATGTTGTCAGTTCCACAACCCACATTGGCGTGAATGGCAAACGCACCGCAAATTGCCAAAAGCACCGCCCAGTGTTATTGTAATGGTAGTCGCCCCCAGAAGGCTTGGCGCAAGGGGTGGAATCTAACTTGGTTTGAGGCGTGCCTATCGCTGTCTGCAGACGCCCCAGCCCTACGCACACGGCCACAACTGAGTCCTGTGAACGCTTGTTTTACCGGATTTCCGCGCACCATTTTCTCCGAATGCCGCGACCATTGCTGTATGGAGACGGTCCCAGCACAATGCACACAACCACAAGGAAGTACTGTGAAGGGTTTTATTTTCGGAATGCCGTTGTAATACGTAGCGAATGCCGCGCCCATCGCTGTATGGCCACACCCCCAGCACAACGCAGACGCCCACAATGAAGTACTTTGAAGGCTTTAGTTTATCGCTGTATGCACACGCCCCCAGCAGAACGGCCACACCAACAAGGGACTACTTTGCCCCCAAGGTTCTTTTACCCTTCTAATGTATATGGTGGCCAGCTGCATTGCCTATGTCCATCTGCTCCAACTGTCATTTCCAATGCTGTGATTGGTGCTGTGGTTCCTGAGATTACCCGCCTCAAAGGTTTGGGCTCTCTCTTTATAATATTAGTATGGATTACACCACAGAGGGACTTATTGACTAAATTATCGACCACACACTAGAAACTTCGCAAGGTATAAAACATTGGAACTTTTACAGAATCAGTAAATCTCTATCTACAACTCTCTCTGGTACAGAAGTAAAGTATAATTGTGAGCCATTTGGTCTGCAATATACTGCAGGGCACCCTTCTCTGTTTAGGGGATACAAACCCTTTAAACCTCCTTTATTTCACCTTACTACATAATGCTTTCATGCACAGGAGGTAAAGTTATTTACCTATGCTTACTAACACAGGAGCTCCTCAGTGACCCAGTGAATTTGAACAAGCACTTTTAACAGTTAATGTAATGTAACATTTTTGTTCCTTTCACTATTTCCTTGAAGGTCTGTGAGACCACTTCCCATTCCAGCTGTCTAAGAAGTGGGCTTCCCCTGTTGGACAGCTTTGGTTACCTGGAGCTTCAACTTTGGAAATAAACAACTTGTTCAACAACTCTGGAACTGGTCTTTGTTCAACAATGGCAGAAAAACACCTAAATAAAAGATGTGCTATTGGACCTACATTCCACAATGTGTCACAGTTTCTTTTTTTCTCAGGAACAGTACTTAATTTTCTATAGTCATTTTTATTTAGTCACTATCAAAAGCAACTTTAGATAGTAGGACAATCAGGATCTCATGGTAGGCGATAAGGCTTTATGAAATCCCAAGATAAAAAGAAAAAATTACGACAGGACATAAAAGTGAAATATTTTCGGCTCAAGGGGACGAAGTGTTGCTGTTTCAATCAATAACTGCATAGTTTGGGTTCTGTCTGCGCCACGGAAAACTCCAAAGGCACATAAGGCAGCTCCTTACCAACGTGATTTCGATTAGATAAATGTAAGGGACATTTCTGGCAAAACTGTTCCTTCCCCACTTCAGAACATTACCAAAGTCAATGTAAGGCGAGTTTTGAGATTAACATAATTTGAGGTTTTAATACTGTAAAGTTGAAGGCATGGAGGGAACTAGCAGAGTTGCATGGGTTTTCAGTGATACAAAAACTGAGGTAAGAGAAACAAAAGTGAGGAACACTGGCTGGGATCCAAGTACTGGAAAGGCAAAGACTACTGTAGGAGTAAACTTGTTGAGGAGTAGGAGTTTCCTGTGCTATAAATGCATCGGTTTATAAGGTTAGCAATGCAGATAGAGCATTGAGGAAGTTTAATAAGGTATTAGAGATATATATGGAGAGATGTATGTAGATCAGTAGAGTGGAGGAATGCCTTTTTATAAGATTAGGAGTATTGCAGTTGAGGGTGAAGGTGCAGTGCTTCAGTAGAGTAATGACGTCTGTGGTGATGAGGTCTTTGGGAACCTCATCATAGCGCAGTGCGGAATAGTGACTTGTGTATTTATAGTGCTCTGAGGTCCCACCATGTTATAGAAAGCACTGTCAATATTGAAATCATTATTTTAAAATTATATTACACACAATATAAAACTGCCTGCCACCATAATTTAATGTATATGATAAAACAAATTCTTTCAAAGAATACATACTAGTTGTTGTATGACTTTATTCGATATAAAATATCATAAAAGTATGTACAATCCAATTTCATCACTAAAAAAACAGTACCAATTTTAAAAGACATTGACATTGACAAAAGGCAGTACCATATTTCCATACAACTGGTGCAAAAAAGAAACTCGTCTTAAAATTTACAATAAATACAAATAGTATATAAAAACAATAAAAAGTAGACAAATATGTTAACAGTAGGGGCGACAGTGCACGTAAAGGAGCCTAGCTTTTGTCGGTTATTATTGTTATTATCCCTCGACAGCTTGCTTCTAGTTAACCAAGCACAACCTAAATATTTAGCTACCCCACAAATTGTACTGGGAGAGGCTGTATCAGTTTTTAAGATACGCAACACCTCCCTATAATTCTTGGATCCCAAACAGGTTTCAGCCATTTTCTTCTTGCATATCCATAAACTGGACAGGCAAAAAGAAAGTGGGGGATAGATTCTGAGGGGGCTGCGCAGCCAGGGCAGGAAGTGGACATCACAATGGGTTGTTTCCACCCTGCTATGAGTTCATTGAGTGGAAGAGTTCCAAACCTCAGCTTCAGGTATAGTGTCCTTTCTCTTGGAGACTGAATAAAGTCGAGAATGGGTTCCAATTTTCGGACATGCTTATGATCTAGGAACTGCTCTGTCAGAAATACCCCGGTTGGAGCGGAGTGCCTTCTCTGCTTGGACCCACTCCCAATAGGCTTTCTTAACAGTTTTTTTTGGCGGAGGGGTCTGGCTATCCCATGCCTCTGCCAGTCCGATGTCAAAAACAAGCTGTTTAAACCTTCAGTTCCATTTGACCTATTGCCTATATCCAGCTCAATAAGCTCCATAAGGGCAGTGGCATAGTTTGACAATTCTGGGGTCCTACTCAGGTGCAACCAGAATAATAAGGGGCAAAGCCTTGCAATATCTTTAATGGAATGTTTCCCATATTCTTGGCGGAGCGGTACCAATGGGGTAGATGGTGGGAGGGAGACCAGACCTCTATAGAATTTGTTCTCTGATCTTACTAGGTACGTGATGTTCACGAATCTCCCATAGTTCCGCCCCATAGAGGGCCGACGGTAGTGCTTTACCCTTGTATACCATAAGGGCCGGGGCTACTGGTCTGCTGGAAGAAAGTTGCTGATGTCTTAGAATTTCCCCCGACACCCGTTTGTGGTTGAGAAGCATTTTGATCAAGTGGGAATTCCACTTCATCGAGTTGTTGACCCGTATACCCAGATAGTCGAAAGATTCGACGAGTTCTAATGGGGTACCATTCAGCTTGATATAATTCCTAAACCGTTTAGAAGATGACAGTGCCATTAACTTGGTTTTAGATGTATTAAGGCTTAGGCCCTGTGAGTCGCAGAACTGGCTAAACCGATCTAACAGTTTTTTCAGGCCCATCGGGCTTTTTGAAACCAGAAGGGTGTCATCGGCGAAGAGTAGGGTAGGCGACTTCTCGCCTTCCAGGGTTGGGGCATCGGCTGGGTCCTCCCTCAAATGGTCTACTGCCCCATTAACAAAGAGAGAGAACAGAGTCGGGGTCAATACACAACCCTGGCGTACCCCCCCTGTTCACCGCCACCCTTTCTGTCAACTGGCCCTGGCTGCCCCACCTAATTCTGGCATAGTTCCCCTCGTGGAGGCGTTTAAGGAAATCCAGGATCAGGGGGGAAATGCCTAGATCCAATAGCACCTACCAAAGCTTGGCACGCAGGACCAGGTCGAAGGCAGTCTTCCAGTCAATGAATGCCAAATAGAGACTGCCTTTCCCGATGATCACAGATTTCCAGTGAATCATATAAAATCTAAAGACCTGGTCCATCGTGCCAACTCTCTGACTAAACCCTGGCTGAAAATGTGATAGGGCGCTTTGGTCGTCCATCCAGGACCTTATCCTCATAAGGAGGACCCTGCCAACCACTTTCTGTATTACTCGATTAAACTAATTGGTCTGTAGTTGGCAGGATCCTCCCTATTCCCCTTCTTATAGATGGTCACTACCTCGGCATCCTTCCAAGAGTCAGGAACAGCATGTCCTCTGGTAATGAGGTTCATCACGAGTGAAATAAAATGAACCCAAGGCTTTGGGTCAGTGAAGAGTAGATCGCCAGGGAGGCCATCGGGACCCGCCGCCTTACCTGGCGCTATGCTTGCTATGGCCAATGATACCTCATTAATCCCGGAAAGTTTCAGCTGGTATAGGGACCCTATCTATGGGTGGAGGTGTCCCAGGCCTAGGAGACAAATTTTCTTCGTCCCTACAATACAGACTGAAGAATTTTTCATACCACTGGCGCCCTGTTATGTGGTTTGATAACGGGTCCATTCCCCTCAGAGTGCTTTTATTGATTAGCTCCCAAAACACATTCGGATCCTTCAGCTGTGCGGCAGATTTGAGCTCCTGCCAGTGGGATTCTTCCCAAATGCGCTTAGCTTGCTCTATTGCTCTAGCATTGTCCTTCCTGGCTATTCTTATTTTTGGGGGATCTTTTGCCCGAAGAGCTGTAGCTAGTGCCTGCCTCATTTCTCTGCATGTAGCGGAGTACCACAGATTAGATGGTCGAGGTAGGCAGGCTTTCTGCTCTCTATGGTCTTTGGTGCTAAAAACTCTCCTAGCCTTCCTATTGTGTCTTGATAAAGCCTAGGGAACTGGGAATCGTGCGTATCCTCACAGGTGGTATTAAATAGTTCGTACTCTATGATCTTATGCTCTATAAGGTCCCTTACGTTGAGTACTTTCTCTTCCTGATTAGCAACCTTATGCCACTTAAGGCCTCTGTTGCAATTAGATGGCACTACCTCCTTCGTTGGCATCACCGGGGCATTAAGTGTCGCAATGGATGTAGTATCCCACTTGCGAATAATTTGCATAGCCAGGGGTTTGTGGTCGCTGTCCAAACTGGGTTTGACCTCCATGTCAAGAAGGTCACCCCATAGCCGTGTATCCAACAGGATATAGTTGATCCGTGAGGGGGAACTGATCCTATTGTATGTATTCACCCAGCTAAGATCAGAGCGCGTCCTGCCGTTAATGGCTCTTAGGTTGTACTTTAGGGTCAGGGCGTTGATTTGTATAGCCCTTTGGGTCCACTTCTTTATTGGCGCTATGTTTAACACCTTCAGCGCGGCGCAGACTCCTGCGCTGTGCTGAAAGTTCTAATGAGCCAACGGGCTCATGACGGAACCGTTCCGTCATGAGCACAGGCCAACAGACGCTCATGATGGAACCGTTCCGTCAATAGCATCGAAGGGGTTAAGGTTGGAATAGCCAATTTGTCGTCCTCTTCTCCAATACCCAGAATGTCCTCTATGCTCAACGGTTCGAATGTGCAGTTGAAATCTCCTGCTACAATACCAGAGTTGGGGGGGTAGAGGACAATTCGAACTCTAAAGCTGTTAGGGTTGATGATGATTGGGCCCCAGGAGACCCTCTCGCGTATACATTAAAGACCTCCATATGGGCCGCATTTTTCCCCCTCTAATTGTCAGACGCAATATATCCTGAGAATGAGAATTATGCTTAATAATGGACCAATTTAGAGTAATATTGATCCAGATGTGGAGACCCCACGAAAGGGAGCCCTTTACCTGAACTGATCGCCGGAACACAATATGTAGTAAACCCTGATTTGTGCAGAGGGACCAAACTCCATGTCTCCTGGAACAGGCAGATGCCGTAATTGCCAATAAACTCATTCCACTCCGGAAGAGCCCGTTTTTTTTATAACCCTGCTATGTTCCAGGAGAGGAATTGGATCACACCTGCATTTGTTGCTATCGGCCGGGCATCTCTAACCTCCACTGGCGCAGTCCAATCGATATTGCCTTTTTTATTCTCCCTCCCCTTTCCTCCTGTCCCTGGGCTGCTAGGGCCCGTAGCAGTTTCCCTGCACATACACCCCACTAAATCTGGAGGAATGTTTAGTGCCCACGCCTCATCTAGTCAATCAACTGAACTCAGTCCCGAGTCCCTCCCCTCCCGGGCTGGTGACCAAGGAGGATAGCGCCGGATCTGGATAGAAGAGTTCTCAGGGGGGGATGTTCTGAACTCTAGTGCCAGTAGATTCTCAGCGATCACTGGATCATATAGCTGTAACTCAATACAATCAGTCAGGGAGTTGCCCGATGTGACCCGTCACACTTTTGCCATGTCCTCCCGAATTATTGATCTACAACCCCTTATATACCTCAGCCAATGTGTTGCTTTGTTTTGTAGGGATTCACTACTTTCATAACCCCTAGCGGTCTTAAGTCTTGGCACCTGGGTCATGTATATTGTTGGAAAATTATTCGCTGGGCGGGTTGTGTCGCCTTGTATTCTCATTCTGGCATGATTGCTAGCTTGGTTGCTCTGGGCTGGCTTAGAGGGGACCGGACAATGATAGCTTACTTTGGTGGTGGCATGGCCCGTAGCACTCCCTTTAGGACCCCTGTCTATGACGGACTCAGCGTATGATCTGATGTTGTGGGGTATAATATCAGTGCACAAAAAACCCTGTGCTCGATTACCTACCTCTAGAGATGCCCCAAGTGTGTCTCCCTTGGGGTTCTCTAGTCTAACCCCATTTGCTGGGCTGGTGTGTATGGATGGCCGGGGTGGGGCAGATGCAGCAGCGGAATGATCAAGTCTAACTAGAAGAACCTCTACCTTCTCTTTCAGGGATGCCAGTTCCCTTTCGAGAATTTTAATTCTCACTAGTAACCCCTTATTTGTAAACGCACAAGAACCACAGATAGCTATATTATCAATAATTTCAGGGTCATTATGTTCTCTCAATGGGACTGCAATAGTGTCCTCATTTACATGTTCAAGGACTGCAAACCTATTTGAACAAAGTACTTGGGTATCAATATTGCGATCCTGTTGCATCCTTCTAGTGGTTCCATCTAATGGCGAATTTTGGGTCAGAGTTAGATGGAGTCCCGGTCTGGTCATATCTGGTGGACTGTGTACTTCGCAAATAAGATGCCTATGGGGAGTTTGCTTGTTAAACATGCAAGGGATTACTCTTATTTGCATCTGGGATGGAACATCAAAGGGTGGGTTGGTGTTATTAGCCGGATTTATATTAATGCTACCCCCCAGAACTTCTTCACACTTGCTAACAATGGCTTCAATTCTAGTTAGAACACAGTTAGTAGCTGCGTGGGGAACTTTCTTAGCTTTTTTCCCTTTTTTACATAAGGGTACTCCCCCACCCTCCATGTCCTTCCTTTTCCCCATTTAGCAGCATTAATGGAGACACATCCCTCTTCCTAATCAAATTACACTGATGGTAGGGTAGGCTTGATGATACACAGTCCCAGTTCAAAGTCTCCACAAAGTGGCTGTGTTTATAAGTTAGAGTACCTTGAGACCTTATGGAGCAGTGCGCCAGATGAAGGGGGGGGCCCTGTCCTGCCTCTTCCTGGCAATGACGGGCTAGGGCGGGCCCTGGTCCCTTTTCAACGCGCCTCCTGACGTGCAATGCTGTCAGTGGGAGCGTGACGGCGTGCTTTGTTGCAAGAGACACTGGGTAGTGTAGTCTGGTCACTCGCTACACTTCCGGTCCTTGCACCCGGTTCCTTTCTGCAGCGGTGGTGAGGAGTGGGAGTTCCCTGTGCTATAAATGCATCGGTTTATAAGGTTAGCAATGCAGATAGAGCATTGAGGAAGTTTAATAAGGCATTAGAGATATATTTGGAGAGATGTATGTAGATCAGTAGTGTGGAGGAATGCCATTTTATAAGATTAGGAGTATTGCAGATGAGGGTGAAGGTGCATTGGTACAGCCATGCAGTGGTTCAGTAGAGTAATGACGTCTGTGGTGTTGATGTCTTTGGGAAACTCATCATAGCACAGTGCGCAATAGTGACTTGTGTATTTATAGTGCTATGAGGTCCCACCATGTTACAGAAAGCACTGTGAATATTGAAGTCAAACAAATGCTTTCGAAGAATACATATTAATATTATCTAACCAGGCTGTACCTATTTCAGACATAAAAGGAACATTTCCAAAAGTAAACATCCTTAAATTACCTCTACAAATAATAAAACGTTGTCATCATGATGCTTCAATCGACTCCCTAAATTAAAGCACTTTAGACCCCACCTCTCACTCTCTCACGGAGGTACCTCCAGGTCCCCCTAAACAATTATGGTATGACTTTTCTTTAAAACCAAAAGTATGGGAACGGTCTTTGTAAAATTAAAAACACATGGGCACCTTCATTCCCTGGCGAACTCAGACTTCTATTTACATACAGATATGTATTCCGGTGAGTCGAGGGGGTGGCAGTGATGAGGCAAAGAGTTTCATAGTGAGAGCTACGATTGTCCAGATCCATAGGGCATAAGAGTAATGGCCCAGGAGAAAGCGAAAAGGAGCAACATCCACACATAGCATCAACAAGATGGCCCAGAGAGGTGGGCATTATGTGGGATCTAATATTTTTGTTTACAAATGGACAGAGACTGCATCCTCAGGCAGAGGCCATAAAGAAGAATGCAGGCTCCGTTTTTTTTAAAGGGCCACCACTACCATTGGTGCAGTAGGTGCATTGCCACTGGGGCAATGGTGTGAGGGGCAACTACAATCCAATTATGGATGTGTTACTAGCACAGAGGGAGATGGGGAGCCATCTTCCCTGTTAGCATTGGGGCCCAGATCTCCTTTGCTGTGCAGGGAACAGGTCCCGAATAATAGAGGGACAACCTTTGGGTATAATCCCTTTTTTTTTTTTTTTACACAAAGGGGTAGATAAGGCTGTTTTGTGTTCAGGCCTAGGAGTGAAGGTCAAGTTTAGTGAGAAGAGGAGTAGGCTTCGCTGGAGCTGCAGGTGCAGTGGCACTGGGCCCAGAGGTGTGAGGGCCCAATTAAACCCATTTTATGACTGTTTTACAATCATTCCTTGCTTGTATTAAGGCTCAGTGCACTTTTGGTGTGCCAGTGTTGCTTTGGGTATCAAACCAATATCCTAAGAGAGGTAAACACTGAAGCGGAGGAGAAGCTTTAGCTTAGGCTTCAGAGAGATGGCAGAAAGGAGGATGGGGGACTTAACAAGGGGCAGAAAAGGATTTCATTTTGCAAGGCAGGTAGTTCTCATAAGTGAGGCAGGTGCCGCGGCACCGGAGCTCAGAAGTCACAATTATGACTGTCTTACTTTACAATAAAGACATGGGCACAGCATTGTGGCTAAGGGGACCCTTGCTGCAAAGACGTGGGCAACATGGGGGAGCTATTTTGTTTCGGAAAGGGACATAGTCTGTTTCAAGATTGGGGCGATGGCCAGACTTGGTGGGAAGGGCTAAACGAAGCAGCAGGGCAGCGTTCTAGTCAAGACCATAGCTATCGTCAGTGTAGAAGGAGAATTAGATCAATTAACCATTTATGTGTTTGCTCTTTTATGAAGGTCACATTTAGTGTGGATTTTAGCAACTAAAAAAGTACTCCTCCTAAGTCCCACCCTCCTATGCTCAGCTTAGCCCCTCCCTATGCCCCAAGTCTTTCCATAAAGTTTTGGATGGGGTCCGGACTTCAACACATTTTGTGTATTGGTGCTCAGAGCAAAAAGGTTGACAACCTCTGGTCTAGAATCTGTAGAGCTCATGCAGGCCCACATTGGCTCCACTACTGTTCCCTACAGAGCAAGTCTCGTGAGAGTTTGTGTACTTTCTAACTGCATTTCAACAGTACTGCATCATGAAGATTATAAGCACTAGGAAGAGTTTTTCTGAAGAACAGCCAGTGCTTCTTGAAAAGGACATAGAGCAGCCTTGTGGACACAATATTTTCAGGTGGCGAGTAACCTCATGTGTGGCCATAAATGCCCTGCATGACAACTTGCCAGTGAAGTCCAGCAAAACAAAATGAGCAAGGAAAGAGGACAAGCAGAAATTAAAAGATTCCCGGCGCGGCAGGTTTCTGGACCAGGGTCAGCGGACTCGATAATTCTCTCGCCTCGGTGCCCACTCTGATCAGCGATCACACTCGGCAACTCTGGGCATTAGCTTGCCTCATCTTCACTAACGGCCCCACCAGACCGCCGGGGATGCCTGGTCTCACCCTGGAGATACCCATTAAGGGACCATCTCTCAGGGAAGCCAGGAAGGGTTTCGCAGCGGTCGAAGCGCCTTGGGACCCTCCGGGTAAGTAGTGCGCTATATAAATGCCTATACATTACATACATTACATTACTGGAAAGTGCATGATGTAGAGCAAGAACAGGATGATATATGGGAACTGGAGAGCCAAGTGTTTAACTTTAACTCTTCTGTGCAGGACGTGATCATCTTCAAATCAAATGTGACAGCATTCCTCGTGAAGTTACAGTCACAGACTTAACTACTTGATCTTTTAGAGAGGTGTTTCTTCTAGCATTGAGGTTCCACTTCAGGTCCTAAATAAATCTTTGGTGGATGGAGAGGATATGTGGATTTTATGGGGACGCATTTTAAAAGGTTGCAACACCTGGTATGACCTGCATACAGCCTTGTGTTAAACAACCATACTGACAACTCCTTCAAGGCTGGAAGAGTGATGCTTGCGTGAAGGTCTGCAAACTGGAGGAAGAAAGTCTTACGTACAGTGCAGCATAAGAAAGTGGTAGAGATGAGAGATGCTAGCCTTCAGTGTTTTCCACATCTGAGTCTTGGTACTCTGCAATAGGAAAAGTGCAATGCTGGTGATTTCGGCGAAAGAAATAGACAGCATCGCTGGGCTTCCTGGTACAGTGGAGAAGCATCCTAAGTTGTCAGAACCCCTTTCAAAGGGCCATGGGGCAAGCAGAAGCTACTGGGCACAACCGTGGGGGTTGAGGCCTTTTACTCCTGATGTTCCACTGCCTGACTTATTATGGGTCCTTAGCAACTGGGCCAAGTACCCCTTCAGCACTTCCATTGCAGCAGTAGAATGGGTCGAGCAGGCCAAGGCCTATCAGGGGAAGGTAGAAGCAGGGGGAAGGGGTGAAGACAGGCTTACAACTCAAAATACGTTCAATAGTAGCAGTAAATGATTGTCCAGTCAAATACTTGCTTTAATGAAAGAAATATTTATATGCGAACACAAAGTAAAAATACAGCATTCACAAATAATACACACAGTCCCTTGAGGTCAGGGCTCTAGAATTCGATCGGTACATACACGAGACATAATTAATGTATGCCAATGGTTGTGGTTATTCCTCATTCACTATAGGCGACAGAGGTGAAACTCCAGTAGTGGTCCAAATGTCACCAGTCGTATTCCGAAACTTCCAAAGTATTTCAGGGTCCGATGCTCTATGTAGCAGAACAAATTACACCCCCCCCCCATCTACCCCCTCTGATCAGAGTTACCCACTCCTTCAGGGGTTGAGCTATTGAAGTCCCTGGGACCATGCCACTCTGGGATGTTGCGGAGGTCTGCAGTAGCTGCTGACAGAAAGTAGCACTCATGGCTCTGCAGGGGTAACAGCTGAGCATCCATGCCACTTTCTCTGGTGAAACTGTCAGTACCTCTGATCCTACTCACAGGTGGGGGAGGGAGGTTGTTAGGGGCGATCGCTCCCATCCTCAGTCACAGGTCACTAAGTGTCCTCTCCTCTCGATTAAAGACAAACCAGGATTTATTCCTTGTACTTCACAGTGGCTATCTCTGGCAGACTGCTTCACCGATCTTATTCCGCACATGGGAAAGGCCTGATTGGCATGTCAGTAACTTTCCTCGTCATAGCATACAGCTACAGCCCGATCGCCACCGAGGTCATGCAATCTTCACAACGGCCCCACCTAGGGTGCAGTTTGCCAACTTTACTCCGTACACAGGTTGCCGCCCTATAGGTGCAAGCATGGCTAAATTCAGGGCGGCCCCCTCTCTGGCATTCAAGGTCACTGACTTGCATCTGCACACATGAGACTACCAGATCGGTGCAGCAGCCGTATTTTCACACCTCGTTAAGTGAATCCACACACCAGGATACACTGCTGGACTTCGCTCCCTACAAGCATTCTCCTCCTTCTCACAGGGCACACTGGTCTTGGTAAGCAAGCCGCCACTGGTGCTCCAGGCACAAGGATGTAAGTGGTCTTGGAATTCCCTGGGTGATGTCCCCTCACCCGGCTGGGAGACTGGCAGACCTTAGATCCCAGTCATGGTAATAGACAGAAGTCTTGCGGAGCGTCTCCTCGTTGGCATGCAGTCTGACTGGCTGTTTTGCAGCTTACAATTGTGAGGGCCTTGATCTCCCATTCTTATCCTTTAAAGATCTAAAATAAGATTTAGGGGATGAGTCTTTGATGTATGTATTGGGGATGTGGTCCTTTCGAAGTGACCACTCATTTGTCCTGCCCTGCCTACAGAAAACAGTCTGTCATAGCAGGAGCGGCTCCAAATCGGATACCCCACCACACAGGCCATGGGAGTTCACACCTGGATGTCAGCCATGGTGATATGTACATCAAAAGGTTACACAAGGTCTGACTCCTTAAGATTCACTACTCTTTAAGATTCACTTATCAGCCCCATCTTCTTCTGAGATGTGGCCAGGCCCCTTTCCAATGACCTCTACCTGAAACAAAGGGAACCCTTTGAAGTGTACCTGTTCCACACGGCACTCCGGAATGCAACATTCCACAAATCTGTCTGGGGGGGATTCCTCTACCTCCTCTAGTCAGCTCTCGGTCTCCCAAATGGGAACCGATAGACTTCCATGTTTGTGCCATTCACAGGCACACAAACACAGCACACTCATGCAACAACATGGGTGTTGCACAGCACTACATACTAACTTGAAGTAGGTAAGGGTGAGTTAAGCACACAGTAGTGGAACTTTACACGAGTGGGCCTTACTCCAGTGACACAGGTAAATAGGCCCTTTCAGTTCTACTGATCACTACAGATTAAGCGGTCACCACTGCACTTGTGCTACTTAACTCCTGGAAAAGGCAGTAGCCCTTCACCGCTATGAGGGTAGCGGTTTGGGTACCCCTTTGAGACCACAAAGACCACAATTTGTCAGACAGACTTATGTCATGAAGCACACGTATGATCCGGGTTCACCCAGGACATCAATAGTCGGTGCCAGGGATCCAGACATCATTGCAGCAGGGGCACCCAGCGAAAGGGTGCACATTTGTCAACATGTGACAGTCTTTTATGTCCCAACAGAAGTGACATAATTTTTTCCCAACCAGAGTCCACCACAGCCTTTCTGGGCACTTTTAAGTCTTTGTATAACGGAGTCCTAATGGTGATACTACTGGGGGTATCCTCAAGGTGCTGATGGGAGGGGAACTTCAGTAAAGATGGTCTGAGGGTTTAGTTATTACTGGTGTGGGAGAAGGGAGGGTACATATTAGGTTTGTTATCAATGAAAGTATTTTCTCAACTCCTTATTACTCCCCTTTCTAGGGTATCCCCAGGTTTTCAACATGTAGTGTTCTGGGGTTATACATGTTATTTTGAACCCATTTCATGCCATTTTTTAGATGCTGTCTCCTTGCACGTTTTCTAATTGCACTGTCTTGCTTCGCTGCTGTGTAAATTATACAAAAAAACCACTGAAATTAAAATGGTCTTCATTTATGGGAATCATGTGTTGCGAAAACCAAGTGGCTGTGTTAAACAAGAGCCACAAAACAGCTCAATGAATATTAGCTGAAGCAGCGCTCACAAAATTAACTCTTTAGGTACAACCCTGACTCTTTAAGGAGATCAATGGGTGAGTTATAAGTTCCATAATGAAAATCCACACTTCACATGCTTAGAAAGCTTGCTGACATTTAATCACAACATAAATTTCCATAGACTTGGAAGACACAGGGAAGGAGGGAGAGAAGTTAGCTGAAACAAAGTCTGCTTACAAAATACACCTGGAATTAAGGCGTGATCTTAGTGGCGTCCAGCAGCACTTACCCCTTGCAGGCTGCTGGGTTCAGAAACACTGTTGCTTTTTGCACATGTACATTTGGAGGGATTAGCTGGCTGCCAAACACCTGAAAAGTTAACAAAAATGTATCACAACTTCAGCAAGTGCAGACACCCTATTAGTCAAATGTGGAACAAGGTGCAAGCTCTGGGTTACTTGAACAGTATCTTTTTACATATCGATGTCCCATTGCCTGGCAGTAAAAGGCAACTCCACATGGTTACTTCCAGTTTGGGGGTGGACCAGAAACCCTCCATCTAAAGTGAGACCCCCCCCCCTCCCAGGAGGGAGCCAGAGGAATAGACAAGATCTGTCGGCAATTACTCCATCCAGGCATACGCCCCTCGCTTCCCACCCAGCATACGCTCCCTCCTCATGTGAATGGGATGGTAATACACTACAACCTCGTAACAACACATAACTGTGTTAAATAAGTTCATAGAACAATTTAAGTAGTTGCATATGCAACTACTAAATCGCAAAACAACCTATACATTTTGCACCTTGACCAGCTTGCTCCTTTGAAAGACAGTCCAAGGCACCCGGGAAGTTACATCATATTTTCTTCCAAATAACTCATCACTCTTTCTTACATGGAGATTACTTCACGGTGAACCAGACAAACTTTCTTTCCTAGGAATTGAAAATCTTTTTGGGAGGACCTCATCACTAGTTTCCTCTATGTAATACTATGCTTGCTTAGTTAACCAGTTCTCATGGATCTGTTAAACATTTCCTTACCTAGAACTCCCTGCCTCCCTTCAAGTTCACAATTTTATTTATTATGTTTTGGCTCTCAAAGAGGGCAACATAAAAAACGAAGTACAATTACAGACAAGAGATAAAATACAATAAAAGATCACAAGACAGTTTGCATCGATTGACAACAGACAAGAATAATCAACACCAAACACCTCCATATCTCATTAATAAATAGCTAAAAAACTTTTTAAAAAATTAAAAATATAGAAGCAAAACATTTCATTTGGGGGGAAATACAAAGCCTGCAGGAAGATATTTACATTAGAAATACAGAGTTGGAGACATATTGGCTTTAACCATTTCAACCGCAATGAGCGCAGTGCAGGGCATATCAACAGAACATGAGTTCGATCCTGAGCACTCATATTACAAAGATTACACATCGGAGAGGATCCATACCATTTAGATAAGAGTAAATTTAGAGGCAATAAATCATATCTTAGGAGAAACCATAGTCTTCGGACTCCATGTGGAATATTCCATGTGACATATGGTTGGGCAAGCTTCATAGAGTAAGAATTAAGAAGGAGATCACCACCCCCTTTTCTTGTAATACATTCTTATCCGATTTAAAGCAGAGTTCCCACGATGCCTGTTTCAGCAAGGTTTTTAAGCTGAAACAGGCAGGCAGGACAGGAGGGTGGGAATGTATGAATAAAACACTTTCATCCACCTCTAGAAGTGATACAGCTCTTCTAAAATTCCTTACTATTTGAGAGAACTCTTTAAAGTTGCCCAACAATTCTCCTTTAAGAAGAGCTCCCAACGATCCCGGTTCTGCTCTGGCCAAACATGCCACCCATCTTACCAAAGCACATAGTCCCTGAACCCAGCTGCTCCTAAGGCCGAAATCGAGCCTACATGCGGCCAGGGAGCAAGCGGTGTTGAGGGTGGATAAAGATCTTAATAATTTTCCTTCAACAGTGTGGCAGAAACCCCAATGCTTCAGCTCTACAAGTTCTATTCCATATAAGAGCGTAGCAGGAATCTTTGCCCTAAACACCTCAAGTAGACAGGAAAAATGTCTTTTACCAGTGGCGAGATAGAGGGAATTCAAACCTTTGCCATGTGCGAGGGCTTTACGCGAACTATGTTCGATATGAGGCTTCTCACTCAAATTGGCCGCAATTATTTTACCCAAAAAAGTATAGGATTTGACTACCTCTAATTTCTGGCCACCTATAGACCATCCAAAATTTTCAGATCTACACTTCTTTTTTCCTGCAATGCACATGATTTTACTTTTGGATGTATTAATCTTCATAAAATGGGACTCAGCAAATGAATGTAAAGCCTGCAGACGATTAGCCAAACCCTTAGGTGTTAAATCTAGGACGAGGATATTGTCTGCGTACATCAAACAAGAGATAGGAAACCCCCCCCCCACCACCGGAGCAATGCCCGCGCAAGCAGACAGGGAAGCGGGGAGATCTGCAGTATACAGGAAAAACAATAATGGGGCCAGGAGGCAACCTTGTTTAAGGCCGTTCAGAGATGGAATTAATTGCGAGAGACCCCTTTCTCCACCTTGAAGCACACGACATCAGGTATCCGTGTGAAGAGCACGTACAAGATCCAATAAGTAAGATGGTAAACCTAATGCTGCTAATTTTCTCCACAGCGTACGACGATCTACTTTGTCGGACGCTGTGGAGAAATCAATAAACGCAGCAAACACCACCCCCCCTCGAACGTGTATGTATTTGTCCGAGATCACCTGTAGGGCGGTGAGATTATCTAATGTACCGTGCCCCCTGCGGAAACCAGTTTGTTCTAGTGGTAAGATATTAATATCTTCGACCCATTCGTAAAGTAATGTTAAAATACATTTTGCAAAAACTTTTCCGATTGAGTCAAGGAGAGCTATCAGACGGTAATTCGAGGGGTTGTCCCTAGCTCCCTTCTTAAAAATTGGGACCAGTATACTTCCCCTCCAAGAGGCAGGCACCGTTTTAGTGACAAAACACGATCTAAACAATGGATAGAGTATCTTACTCCATAAAGAAGGCTCCTGCTTCAAAACCGTCATAGGTAACTCATCGGGTCCCATTGCTCCGGAAGAGCGCATGTTCTTTATGGCCAGTTCTATAGTTTTCTCTGATGGGAAGTCAATAGGACCATCAACTGTTTGAACAAACCCACTATCCTCAGCCAATGTGCCATTCCCAGCATATAGCTTCAAAATAAAAGAGGACCATACCTCTTCAGAGATGGGGATGGGAAGAGGACTAGTTCTGACACCACATCCCTTACCAACTATAGACCAAAATTCTCTAGTCTTACCATGCACAACGGCTTCCCTTAAGCTTATCCACACAGCCCTTAAGCTTATCCACTCCAGGGCTCGACAAATCTTAAAAATCGCACTTGACCTGCAGGTCTAGTGACCAGAATGTTCTACTCGACCTAACATCAATGCACTTGACCCACAAATTGGTTGTATTCACATTTTCTTCAAAACATTTGCAGCGCAGTTGGTCTATGACCAGTAAGACATGATCGATTTTTTTTGCCTCATTACTATTCTCACTGCAATGTTTTGAAAGTTACGAGCACGGCCTTGGATAAACACTCTCAGCAGTACTCTGGTACACCACTGAACCTTAAACATACCCGAGCACGGCCTCAGATAAACACTCTTAGCAGTACTCGGGTACACTACTGTACATAACACACACTAGAGCGTGGCCCGCAGTATACAAGCTACTGATGGGGGTAGAGTGGGAACTACGGTGTTAAGCAATTCGCTGTCTGCGGGAGGCCTCGCTCCTCCCTCCTAGGAGGCAGAGACACAGGAAGAGAGCTGGAGGCCTTAGCCTCGTACTCTTCTGTCTGCTCGACCACTTGCATGGCATTAAACAATGGAGTATTGGATACTATGCACCAACCTAAGCTACAAAACAAGCACAACAAAATGAGGAGTATGGTGCACTGGATACTGATGTTGTACAGGTTATGGGTTTGTTGGGGAATGGGCTGGCAACGGACAGTTCTAACTTTCCATTCAGGGGAGGGGATTGGACCTGCGCTGCTGCCCAAGGGGAGGGGGTAAAGAGAGTTTCTAATGTTAACTGTATTGAATAATGGGGGAGGGTGGTACATAATGAATACTCTTTGCATCACTTAATCTCCCCGTGCATAACAAAAATGAGTGTGTCCCGTAACGTAACTGGTGCTCATGTAAAGCACTCTAATACCTTCAGGTCGAGTAAGCGCTATATGAATCTGCAAAAAATAAAAACTTAGCAATACTTGGGTTCACCGATGTACCTTAAACATATTAGAGTAGTACAGCCCCGGATAAACACTCTTCCCAGTACTCGGTACACTACTGTACCTTAAACGTACTAGAGCACAGCCTTGGAAAGGGCAGACCGCGCCATGGCTCGGGACAGAAGTAACTGTATGACTGGAATGTTTTTACGGAGTCTTGCATTGTATTTTATGTCCCAGCTATCCGACCAGGCATGCTGTGTAAGCACATCCCAGGCCACAAACAATACTGCAGTGCTTGCTCATGACATGATATCGTCATTTTCCATCACTCTCCTTTCCAGGTCGCTGACATGGGGACCTGTCTGTCAAGCGACGGTGAAGCCTTTCAGTGCGATTACACACCATAGATTGTACAATCTGCCCATTACATATGTTTTACTTCCTGGTGTGCTTCACGGCCTGGCCTTTCAACTTAATGAAGTCGGCGCCAGCCAGGTCCTCCTTGTGAACGGCCATGCTTCATATACAGTTAATTACAAATCACCCAGGGAAATAAAATGAGATGCGTTTAACGTGATTGGTTGTACAATTTGGAGTGGACATATATTTTGGTTCTTGTCCACTTTTCTCCAGCCTCCTTATTTTTATACCACTTTTATCTTTCCCAACCCACCCATTCACTCCTTCCTTACCATAGATCGTATTATGCAGCTAAATATTTTTGTAATTAAAAGAACAGAGGGAATCGAGGGGCGCTGTTTACCCTCTGCATCCCGCTGGTGCACCCCTGACTGCACCCCCCTTGTAGAGCTGGGTAAACCAACTTCTAAGCTGTGAGAAAACACAAACTTTTCTGCGCTGACATCTGGCACCTTAATGGGCACCGCAGGCAGCTTGTTGGCATCTCGTGTGCTACCATTGGACGAGGCACGTGCAGTACTCTCTGGCTGCCTGTGCCGCCTTTAATTAGATATCATGAATGCTTCGCAGTTTCAAAATCTCAAACCTTTCTCATGTGCCTCATCTAGCTGTGCTTCTCTGAGCACTATCAACCTTCTGATCACAGGCAGTTAGCAGTGCTAATGTTAATGCACACGTTAATTTTATGTCTAATGCTAATTTCTAGTCACCTCAGTTTATTTACGATGCCGGAAAGTTTGTGCTTTTCCAGAAGACTTGAAGTCTGAAACAATAAAAAGCGTAACAATAGCCCCCGCTGGGCATCAATCCCCTTCAAAGCCACCCTCTCCAACAATCGGAGCAAGAGCCCCTGACCCGCGGCGGTGTTCCCATCCAAGCTCATACCTTAGGGTTCCCAGCAGAGAGATCGAGCCGTCCTCGGCAGGCGCAGGCTTATATCACAGGCCAAGCTCCACTCGCAGGGCTCCCAGGCTCATGATAAAACATCCAAGGTGCTAGGGCACTAGTGTCGTTCATGGCCTGCCTCCGGTTAAGTGTATTGGGAACAGGGGTTGGCAAAAGCAGTTTACACGCTTATCCTGCTGCGGCTGTAATCAGCCAACGAGAAGTCTGTAAACTTTACTGTGCGGCGATTAGCAACCATCTGATTGGCTGATTGCAACTAGGCCTCAGCCTACCGAGCCCGCGTTGCAATCAGCCAATCAACACCTTTGCTTTTCCCGCATTTTGTCACGGGAGTTCCTGAACATTTCACCCAGCTGCCCTCTAAAGACTTCTCCGGCACTGCACTTTAGCACAACGACAAAGCTCACTCGCCAGGCCGGTCAAGTAGGCCTGAAAACTGTCTCGCCCTGAAAGAAATTGACTCGCATTTGCGAGCGGGCGAGTACTTTTGTCGAGCCCTGCACTCATCCTGCCTCCCTCCCTCCACTGCCTATAGCTTGAAATGGGTTGACTGGACACCCCCATAACCATGAGCCACTTTACCTATGGCACCATAAACCTAGTAAAAACATCCTAAAAGCTGTGCATAACATACCACAACAACTCGTAGTTTCCAGTGAGAAGAGCTAAAGGCTGTGATCTTCACCACAGAGGCTGGTTTACTACTAGTGGGCTACTTGGTGAGAAGTATATTAGTATGGCTGATGGGGCCCTGAAATTGCAATGTGCCATTGGCACAAAACAGAGTCAGAACACCCCACTGAACCAGAAGAATTAAATCGGATGCATGAATATGGCACTGGAGGAATGGGCTCACTTGCTCCAAACACAAGATGCACCATAATCCTGCCCTTGTTTTGTTCCACACCAATGCTGCTTTCTATCCTAGTCTCCCAGCATACGGCCTGATTCATCAAAGTAAAATCGGCTCGCAAAGGGACCCTTTGCAAGCGCTATTTTTGCATTTGGGATTCATCATCCCAAATGCAAAAATCGCAATTACAGAACTCGCTAATTTGCGAAGAATCGCATTTAAGGAATCTCAATTAGAGATTCCTTAAATGCTATTCATAAACCTTTTAAAAATTGCGAATTCGCAATATGGGGCCGCTATTTACTGCGAAGTGTAACTTCGTGGTAAATAGCGAAAACTTAGAAAAATGCACTTTAGTGCATTTTTATAAGTTGTATGTTACACACACACATGTCCTTTGGACATGTGTGTGCGCAACACCTGTGTACATTTGCATTTCAGGGGTGCTACAGGGTGTCCTTTGGACACCCTGGCACCCTTGAAATCGCATCATTATTTGCGATTCGCTATTTGCTAATCGCAAATAAGGATCGACTCCCCATTCATTCCTATGGGCCTCTAGGCCCATAGGAATGAATGGGAAATAGCATCCTTATTTGCGATTCGCAATTTGCGAATCGCAAATAAGGAAGCAGTAGAAATCGCTAAAAATATTGCGTATTCTACATGCATCCCGTTTTGCGAGTCTGTAATAGTGAATCCTTAATAATCGCTAATACAGACTCGCAAAAGGGGACTTTGATGAATCTATATGATAGTTCTTTCCTTAAATTATTCCACTTTACATATTCTGCCTCTTCACGACATCTTCACTATATAAAGGCACTTTGTGGTTTGTCAACCTTCTTGACCATGGAGAGGTGCAAACAAAAACAATGTCTTGAATATCAGAGGTACAATGGATTTTCACTGTTAATGGTAACATCCCAGGTCACTAGTCGCAATTAAAATAAAAATGTGGTCGAGATGTGCCTGACATCCTAATGCACAACTACAACGATCCAATGGCAAGCTTAACAGCATTTTCCTACTCCATCTCACAACTTACAACCATTAAAAGCACAGGTCAGCAGTGGTCACAAACTCTGACTTATAACACAACGAAATCCAGGGGACAGCCTGACCGCCCACATAAGTCAAATCTGACAACACAGTTTAATGCAGAGTGCAGCCTTATTGTAAATAGCACTACCTCACAGACTGCATGCAGGGGCTACAGCTATGCAACACAACGTTACCTACAATACTCACACAGCTCACATCTTAGGCCACAGTACAATTACACCAAAGTAAACCAAAGAATAGCCCACACTGGAAGCTGCACACCACTGCAACACAATGTAAACCAAAGAACAGCTCATGTCATATAAAAAACTCTAATGACGGTGTAACACTTGGTGCAGCCACAATGCAGTACATAGTCTTACCTTATGAGCCATGTATAAGGGCTACAACTGCACAAGAAATGTAGCTCACAACCATATCAAAGGCTACAGCACTATCATATCCATAGTGCAGCCTTACATTGCAGGTTACCAGCTACACATGCACAATAAAATGTAAACCAGTCACCAAACGCAAAGCCCACCACAGGCTACAACAGCACAACAATGTAAGCTGGAGTATTGGCTCCAACTTTAAAGCCAGGCCAACACAGTGAAATGTACTGTCACTGGCAAGATCTACATTTCTAGTTATTTTATTTTGACTAGCTCTCAAGTGTTCAAAACATATTTCTTCACATATACAACACTTCCTCTTAGGGACACGAACTACCAGAGGTGATAGCATCCTGCAGACACTAAACCACCACACTGCAGTTAATCATAGAGATACTAATCCACAGACAGTGCTGAATCAGAGGGACACTAATCTACTTCACTGCTCCTTTAAAACCACTAACCCTCCACAACACACTACATCTAGGGCCACTGACCTAGGGCAGTGTATTCTAGGGGCACTAACCTATTTCAGTGCATGCAATCTAGAGGCATTAATCCATCACACCACAATGCATCCCAAAGACGATATCCTGCCAAACTGCACAATATTTAGGGACAATGATCCACCCCACTATTTCCTCAGAGACAAACATGTCACAGTGCAATCCACCCTGGATACACTACTGTACCAGAGTGCACATGATACTAACCCACTGTACTACATCAAAGGGGGCACTTAATCTACCCTGCTGCAGCATTGCAGCATAGGAGTAATAGCCAATCACAAAGCACTGCATACCAGGGTAAATAAACAACCACCCCGCAAGCATGCTGTGAAAATTAACCCACCAAACGTCACCCCACGGATGCCAAAAAACAAAACTGCACCTGAGAAACCTAGAACATTGGATCCTAGAGATATTAACTACTACACTGCTAAACAGGGTCCACACTGTATTTCATTCAATAGATAATAAATTATCATACCGCACTGAATCTTGGGAACACTTGTCCACTACACTCCAGACACTCGATGTCAACATCCTTTAATTGTCTTTGTCCGACACAAAAACCCAATCTAAACTCTGTGCTACTGCAGGTATAGCAAATGGAATGGCACTGTCCTGCACAATGTACTTTTCACTCTACTTTGACTGATGTGTGATGTGTGGGCATTAGATTATGAAAACCTTTGGTACTTCTATTATTGGGGAAGTTTCCATAGAATCGGGACAGCCTTTTTTCAGTAATAGAGGACAGGGGAGAAAGATGTGGTAAATTATACCAGGTTGGTGAGATCCTAGACTTGGCCACGCAAGTACATGAATATTGTTGATCCAATTGAAAACGAAGAGTCAGAGTTGCCGCTAACAAAATATTTGGTTTTAAGTCATGTCATCAGGTGGTTTGAATAAAGAAGGCTATTGCCCCCCTGTATATGTTTTTAGTTTGCTGAAAATTATGGATCTACTGCAGCATTTCCCAAACGGCGGGTTGGGATCTACTGGTGGGCCAAGAGGTGATTTCTGGTGGGTCGCAAAAGAGCAATAAAGCAAGATGCCTTTACATTTTGTTTTATCTGGTCATTTTTGGTATTTTTCAAACAGATGTCAAACATCAGGCTGTGTCTTATGACCAATGTCTAATTATTTTTTTAGCAGGGTTGGTTTTCTTTCTCTGACTGCAAAGTGAGAGGAGTTTTTAAAGTGAACTGTGTTACAATCTTGCTGGGATCAATGGAGCGAGCGTGAAAGGAAAGGCTGTGGGATGCAATTGTTTTGTGACCACATAATTTAAATACCTGTAAATGACAAGTACACATATTTCAGAATATAGCAGCAGTTAGAAAAGCAAATATGAAGCACGTTTTTTTGTAATTCTGAAGCGTGATGGAAGCAATACATTTTAATAGAATAAAAACAAACCAGACACATTTCCTTGATCATGAGCAACTGATAAATTACCACACATTATCTATTATGAGCTTATAGTTTTAGCTGTAAAACTGTCTGTGCAAATGTAGTGGCCATTTCAATGGAAAATCTGCAGTCTGTAAGTGACAGTATGCTACTGCACGATGCGTTAGTAAAATATTTGTGACAGTGGGCTCCAAAATGCAGCTACAAACTACAACCTTATCACTCTCCTGCTGAATGCATTTGCTACACTTTGTGTGAAGCTAGGATTTTTCACAATCCTTACAACTTCAGTGACGTATCATTGATGTCAGAACTTTCGCTGTGAAGATTGTTCCCAGCACCACTGACACAAAGGTGCTGAAGTTGATTTGTTTTTTAAAAACCCTTGCAAGTATTCCCAAGCAAGACTAAAGGTGAACGTTCCAAAATATTTCGCTGCAGTGTTTTTCACTTCACAAAGCCATTTCAATAGAGAATTTGCTCAATGTGTGTAATCAAAAAATTGAGAAATATAAATGTGGCATAAAGACAGGAGATGTCAACTTTGAATCTGGGGTACCAGGTTTGAGTCCCGGAGTTCGCTCTGGGAAAATCATTTAATTCCATGCTTTACATAAAATGAATCCGAGCTTATGTAATGTAAACTGGTGCTCATTTGAAGTTATCCAATGAACTTGGGTAGTGTACTTGCTGTATAAAATTGATATATACACCATACTCGACGCAAACCTGGTTTTCGGTTTTGCTAAAATCACTGGTATCAACACGAAGATTTTTCTGAAGCCTTGTGATTTTAGTGGACAGAGTCTATAGGCCAGCAACCCACTCTGAAAAATGGTCCAGTTTCAGTGAAGTTCACTAGTTGCCTCTTTTATGGACAGTCAGATGAAGACATATGGAGGGGGTAGTCAAGGATGTAAAATTTACAACCAATTGCTGTTACAGAGGAACGCAAGAATTTATTTTGGTAATTCACAGCATTTTGAAAGCAGGTCTAACATTACATTTAAAAACAATCACCCATTCCTCTTGTCCATTAAATCTAGGTAGGTTGCAAAAGTTTGTTAGTCTAAACATTAGGCTGCGATTCTATAAAGTTTGTGAAGCACCTGTCTACTGTGATGCTTTAAGATAGATGTAATGTTATGTTATGTTATGTTAAACTGTATTTTGTATAGCGTACGGCTACTCAGAGAGTGTCCCGACGCTTTAATTTGCACACCAATCTTATAACATAACAAGAAAAAAAACACAGCAAAAGACAGAAAAGAAACCAACAGATCGTGGAAAACTAGGAAGTAAAAAGCCAGGTTTTAAGCCCTTTCCTAAAAGCCAACAGGTTTGAAGTGCTGCGCAGGGCCACTGGTAGCTTATTCCACAACTGGGGCGCCAGCAGTCTAAAGGAGCGACCTCAAATGCGTGCCCTCTTGACACGGGGCACAGCGGCAAGAAACAAGGCTTCTGACCTCAGCGACCTGGCTGGGTGGTAAAAGGTCAGCCTTTTTTGGAGGTATTTCGCTCCGGAGGCGTGCAGGGCTTTATGTGCCAGAGTCAAGGTCTTAAACATTATCCGCTTCCGGACAGGGAGCCAGTGCAATGCCTCCAAGAGGCACGAGGCTCTAGCACGGCGAGATAGTCCAAAAATGGCCCGTGCTGCCGAATTCTGGACCACCTGTAACCGTTGAAGCAGATATTCTGGCAGGCCGAGATACAAAACGTTGGAATAGTCAATTCTCGAGCCAATTATCGCCTGCACTGTGATCTTCCTGTGTTCCTCCGATAACAAAGGGAGAAACTTACGCAGCATCCGGAGCAGACCAAAACAGGTGCCCGTGAGGCCGACTATCTGTGAGATGAGGGAATGTAAAAAAAAAAAAAGCAGTAACAGCACTGAGGGGAAAGTAATTATAAAGGTTGATGAATTTCAGTTGTAGATCTCCATACCTCACTCGGATTTCAAAATTCTATTGGCCACCAGGTCCCAGATAAAAGGATACTCATCTATGATGATAATGAATGGCATTAAAGGCTGCTGGACACAATAAAATAATGCTGGCAATGATTGAAGTGATCGCTTTTTAGGTCTCACCTGAGCCAGTGCGCATGCGCTGCTCTGCAAGACATTTAGTAAGGGCTTTAAACTTTGGAACACAAGCTTGTGCTTTTGTTTTCTTCACCCGCTACAACCCTTTGCATGAGTATTTCTAAGAAAGACAACATGCAATTGGCCAAAGGCGGGTGCATGTCCCACCTTCTCTCTGCCCTGGCCTAGGATCCGTGGGAGCGAGTGCAGCTTTCCCCCCTCGTCATGACTCATTAAGCACAGCATGCACTTTCAGCCCCAAACGCGGTCGCATTCACTTTCGAGTGCTGCGCTTGTTTTATTTATTTACGAGAGCGCTGCAATGCCTTTCTGCACAGAACACCCCACCCCCCTCCCAAACATCAACCAGAGAGATGCGTCCACCACCACCACCACCATGTCCACCACCACCACCACGTTCACCACCACTACCACCACGTTCACCACCACCACCATGTCCACCCATCACCACGTCCACCCATCACCACGTCCACCACCACCACGTCCACCACCACCACCACGTCCACCACGTCCGCCACCACCACTTCCAGCACCACCACCACCACCACATTGTCCACCACCCCACTACATCGTCCACCACCACCACGTCCACCACCACCACGTCCACCAACACCACGTCCACCACCACCACGTCCACCACCACCACGTCCACCACCACCACGTCCACCACCACCACGTCCACCACCACCACGTCCACCACCACCACCACATCCACCACCACCACCACCACCATGTCCACCACCACGTCCACCACCACCACCACCACCACGTCCACCACCACCACACGTCCACCACCACCACTACGTCCACCACCACCACCAAATTCCTAGGGCCGTGATGGCTAGTTTACAAAAATCCAACGTACACGCCACATTGAAAGTAAGGAACGAGATACGGCAAAGACAATAGGAGGCATGGATCGTACTTTAGGACTCCAAATGCCTCAGCACAATGTACGCAGCCTAGGTTCTTGCAGAGTTGGATAAGCCAGCGTTGTCTAGGTAATTTGTAACCAGGGCAGAAAAAAAAAGACCTGTAAATCTGTCTCTTCCTCATGATTTCGGGCTGGACACCCTCCAGATAGCGTTTTGGACCATTTATTCGAAAAGGCATGAAGTGGTAGAATCCCAAATCTGAACTGTACATATAATTGCCTCGCCAGGATTGGCTGAACATCATCCAGGAAAGATTCCATGATGTACTCTTCCTTAATTTTTAGGAATTCAGCTGTCAAGCGGCCATAGGACGATGATTCCTTGATGTCGGCAAGTGTATGCCTCCTGAAAGATTTAACCAATTCTGACTGAGATTAAAAAGCACGTTTCTTCAGGTTTACTCCATAAGCCTGCTTTGCCCAGCCTGTTACAAGCATCCTTTAAATATGCAAACCAAGGTATCTTGCAGATATCCGTGAAACTCAATAGCTCTTTGAGCTCTGACCGATTGACGGCCAGTTTCGCGGTCACCCACAATCTATGCCAGAAAGTTACGGGCCTAAGGTCAATGTCTTCCCCAATGGGCCTAATGCCCAGATCCAGGCGTAGAGGGGCGAGGGGTGTACTGGGGGAGGAGAAGGGGGAGACCTAACACCTGCCTCATAAAATTATTCTCTAACTTATTCAGGCAAATAGCGGTACAATGCCCCCATAGTTCTGCCCCATATAATGCAGCACCCCTTGCTAGAACTTTGTAAATCTCAACTATTGGCCCGGCTGGTTTGTGGATGGATGTTCTGTGCATTTTTGCAAGTCCTCCTACGGTCTGAGCAAGCTTAAGGCTTGCTTTAGCCATGTGCGGCCCCCACTCAGGTTTTCTGTCAAGGTGATACCTAAATACTCTTTTAAGCATAGTGCCACTCAAACAGGGGTTAGAGTGAGACTTGTTGGCAGGATTTAACACGATAAATGTGGTCTTCTGTGTATTAATCTCCAACCCTCTGGTTTTACAGCATGTAACAAAGCAATTGAGAATCCGCTGGATTCCCATAGGCAACTTTGAATGTAAAAGAGTGTTGTCAGCAAACATCATTGCTGGAACCTTACCGAACGCTATCTTGGGGGCATCATTATCCTAGACCTTCCCCAGTTGGTCAACCAGTGCATTAATGAATAAACAAAATAAGGTAGGTACGAACATGCACCCCTGCCGTACCCCTTGGCTGACCGGAAAGCGGAGAGTTAATTCACCACATATTCTATATCTCACTTGGGCAAAATTACCTGCATGCAATCTCATCCAAATGCTGAGGAGGTAAGGGGGAATCCCCAGATCTCTAAGTACACCCCATAGTTTGGCCTTGGGCACGAGATCAAAAGCCAACTTCAGATCCGCAAATATTAGCTAGAGGTTGCCACCCTCTATTGTCACCGTTTTTCAGAAGAGAAGTTGGAGTCTAAATATCTGGTCAACAGTAGGTGTGTTTTTACTGAATCCGGCTTGGTAGAGGCTCAAGATGTCTTGTTCTTCCATCCACACCTGAAGGGGAACAAGAAGTACCCGTGCAAACAGTCTCTGGGTAACGTTGATCAAAGTGATCGGGCAATAATTAGTGGGTAGAAGGTGTGAGCCCTTCTTAAGAACTGGAACAATTTCTGCTTCAATCCAGGTATCAGGGAGCAACATGCTATTCATAATAGCATTAAATAAGACCCATAAGTAAGGACCCCATAATTTTGGTTCCCCCAAAAGAGGTCCCCCAGTAGTTAGTCCAGAAACGGCGCTTTGTTGAAGGGAAGCTTGCTAATTGCGTTTAGAACATCGGACATATTTCACAAAATACTACAATGGAAGATCAGACTGTGTCAATATTGCACATATCCTAGTACAACACAATCTCAAAAGAATACAAACTGATCAGCATACAAAGGTTTGCTCACCTGTGCTTCTTCACATGCTGCTCTCCTCAGCAGGCTATCACTGACATAGGAAAGAAAAGGCAATCTCTTAATGCAAATTTAACACATTCAAACAGAAACATGGCATTTTATTGTGGATTGAATTCTCAGAAAATTGTATCATCTTTAAAAAACATATTAACACAAATGGACCAATGTAAATGAGTGTGGATTCCTCTCAAAGTTCCTCTATTCCTCCACCCCTTCAGAGGAGATCGATGGAGGAGGAAGGAGACAACTGTCCTCTTCTCTGGCAAGTACTCAGACAAAGGACAAAGGCTGAATAAGAGAAGTACGAGATTGTAATTTGGGATTTGCAGGAGGAACTTTAATTGAGAAGCTATATACATTTGTTAAGGATACAGACTTTGAGCATTTTTCAGCTGCTCTGGGATAAGACAGCTAAGTATCAAGATTTTTGCAGGCATGTCTAGCATTTTGGGTGTACTGTGTCCAACACGGAGCTGATGCAGAACACTCAATGCCCCACTTTACTCTTCCTACAGGACAATATGTTCACAGGGATTTGCTGCGCTCAGAGCAGGTTATCAGTTTGGTAATGCGAGATCAACCGAAGGCCCAGTGAGTGTGCACTATCCCTATTAATGGGTAACATGTGCTAACATGGTAAGTGCTTAGGAATGGCTGTAATCACCAACAATTCCTCCACAATTTAATTTAGCAATTCTCATAAATAGTGGTGTGAGCTTCTGCAGTGAAAAGTGTCTGACCAGCAGGGGGGGCTGTAGGACATTGAAGGCAGGCATTAGAAATGCATTATCTATAGAAAAGGAAAAGAAATGTAGAGATTTCAGGAATCATTGCAATCTATTTTCAGTCCTTCTGGGATGTGTTTATGGTTTGATATTTCACCACATCTCTACTGTAGCCATAATGTAAGAGTAAACACAACACTTGAGACTAAATAGTTTATTGTCCTTTTTTATGACTCGGGTAGAACGGCTGTTCTGGTGACCATTACCTGTCAGATAATCCTCAATCAGCCACAAAAATATAAAATTACAAACATGTGGGAATAAAACCATGCAGAGGTGACAATCGCCTGAATATATCCTTGGTTCGAATTTCCTGTCTGAAGTAAACCGGTTTCAAAGTTCTCACA
The DNA here is from genome assembly GCF_964263255.1 of Lissotriton vulgaris. Taxonomy (NCBI): domain Eukaryota; kingdom Metazoa; phylum Chordata; class Amphibia; order Caudata; family Salamandridae; genus Lissotriton; species Lissotriton vulgaris. The sequence continues at coordinate 126,727,954 of NC_141686.1, read as the reverse complement.
AATGTAAATAGGTGGACAAAAATATAGCAAGAACGTGATGAGCCCAAGATCCATTCCAGTGTTACAAACTTACTGTCACAATTTAGAATCATTCCAAGTACTTTCATACCACAAGCACATCATTTTGATAGATGGGAAAGCCAGGAGTAATAACCTGATTACAGGATCCATGGTTTTAGCTCACCTACTACACCTCAACTTGGGTAGGGATAGCTCTAATGGCAACGCCGAGTGACTGCACCCATGGGACAAAAATGCCATTTCGCTGGGAACCCCACTTGGCTCTTCAATGCAGTGTTTATCACCAGCATCTTTTGGTACAGTGGTAAAGGCAGGAACAGATATCACGTATCAGAGTTCCATGGCTAAAACCTATCCATTAGACTAAATTTAGTAGTGGGGCTGTTGCTATCCGTCCCCCCAATAAATGGCCAACTTAAAAGGATCCAGTCAAAATCTTTTTCGGCACGGTCTACTAGAATTAAGGCATGTTACTAAGCCATTTCAATCAGGGCTTTAAGTGGATAAAAAAAGTGTGGGGCTCCTAAAAGGGGTGTAGCCTATGTAATTAGTGGTGTGGCTTAAGCATGCAAACAATTTCTATGATTCCCAAAGTGTATCACCCAAATGGTATTCTAGTGCCCCGCTGAGCTTTCTCTCATTGCATCCAGACATATAGCACAACAAATGACATACACCTAAAGCCAGCCACGATTATTGGCTTTATCAATAGTCGTTAGCTATTTAAGATAATTGAGTAACAATGATTCTGTTGTAAATATTATTGAAAATGTTTCTATTCTGAAACTTAGATTGTAATTACACATTACTAAGCCCTGTGGAAGGGGTAGTGGTCTTCAGTGTCTCAAACACTCCAGTTATGTTCACTCTATTTTAGACATGTGCCCTCTTCTATACTCATCTCCTCCATCAGCAAATCTTACACCTCATCTCTTTCCTCTTTAGCACCCTCTTTTCACCACTCTCTCCTGAATGTAGTTCCTCACATCTCCTTCCCTTCACCATCCCCAGTCACAGAACACACTCACTCACCTATATATAATCACATTTTCTTTTACTTTCACCGTGTCAATATTTTAACAACTGTTTTCCTTCTTCACTCACATTTGCAAAGAAACACAATTGCAACTGGCACGTGACCATTGCTCTGTGCGCTATGCAGAGAGGCCAAGGATTGGAGGACCGTATAGTTTGAATACCTTCTTTGACCCACTGTCAGCCATTATGAGATAGAAACTGACACTGCCGTCAGCCTCAGCAACAGAGCAACCACAGCTGTTACAAACACCTTGCAGGAACCTTCTTCAAAGTAATCGCTATACAATAGTAATATGCTACATGAAAAAATAAAAAAAACATCCAGGTAACAGCTTATTTAATATTGCATTCCTAGATTGGTAAATATGTGAAATAATTGTTCAGAAATGTATCGGTGTTTTGCCTGCAAGGACATAAACACAGGGCCCGATGGGGACCCAACAATGTCCTTTTCTAATTACTAACAGGTCTGAGACCCGGCTCACTTGAAGCCCTGTTGCCAACACCTGAAACTAAGGCAGGGCATGATACTGTATTTTCTCTGGATACTGGAGGAAGTATGGATACCGTTCAGTATCCTTTATGGATATTGTTATTTACCACTGGTTTCCCACATCTTAAGATATTATGCAATTCCAGCTGAATAACAAGGCTACTCCCCATGGGAAGGGAATGCAGCAGTCAAGGCTAAATTTAGTAGACATTCAAGAGATGGCCACTTCAATATGACAAAGTGATCATGCTTGATAAACTTAATGTACAGTAAGATGTTTATCTTTTAATGAGACTAGGCGACTGATTTAGAGGAGGGCGCCAAGGAATGAAATACGCTCAGTAATTCACAGCCCCCAAAATAAATGGCTTTTGTTAGATTTGGGGTCTCTCGTTGGCAGAGGTAGGTACCCTTAGACCAAATAGGGACCCGTGTGTCTAGTCAGGGTAAGAAGGTACACTCCTAAAATAACCCCTGCTCACCCCCTTGGCAGCGTGGCACGAGCAGACAGGCTTGTCTCAGAGGCAGTGTGTATAGCATTTGTGAACACATAAAGTAACCCAGTGACAACACTACAGATGGACACCACACAGCTTGTAGTATAAAAATAAGTATTTTTATATAGACCTAACAAGACCACAAACGACAAAAATTCACAATACTGTACTTTAAAAATGGTAGAAATAGCTTAGCTCTCTTTAGCTGGTAAATGCGCCACTAAGTTCAATGTACCTTTGGATGGGTAACGCTACACAGTGAAAGTGTTGCAGGTAGAGTTATGCGTTGGTTCCTTACACTCAAGAACGGTGATGTGTCGGTTCCCTACTGCTGCGTAGGGAACGGGGACGGCATTGGTTCTTCTCTGCATGGGGAGGTGACGTGTTGGTTCCCTACTGCTTTGTAGGGGACGGGGACGGCGTCGGTTCTTCTCTGCATGGGGAGGTGATGCATCAGTTTCTTACCATGCTTCCGTGGGGATGCGACCCTAAGCGCCATGATGCGATGAAAATCCGGTGCAATGAAACAAAATGGAGTCTTCTTCTTGATGCGAAAAAGAAGGGTGCACAGCAGACGGCCGCAGCGCATCAACAAATATTCTGAGACGCGACAGGCCCTGCAACAAGGATCTCCGGTGATGCGGCGGCGTCTGCTGCGACGGTGACCCTCTTCTCTGATGATGCGAGGCGCTTTGGTGATACGATGCGATGCAGCAGCGGCGACACCCTTCTTCAGTGATGCGATGACAGCGGTTACGGCGGTGACATGCTTCTCTGGTGATGCAACGGCGTCTGCTGTGAAACTCTTTCCGGCAGTGCGAGGCGCTTCTGCGATGCGATGCAACAGCGGCAACACCCTTCTTCAGTGATGTGACGACAGCGGCTGCATCACGCTTCTTCTTCGTGAGTTGCACTTCCAGCTCCTTGCAACACGAAGTTCCTCAGAAGGCCCAACACAACAGCAAGCACTTCAAAAGAGCTCAGGGGAGCTGGTTGGTGAAGTCTGTTATCCCTGAGACTTCAGCAGGAAGCAAGCTCAATTTCCAAGCCCTTGGAGATCCTTTACAAGTTGATGAAAGTACCACAAAGTTCCTTTCTCCTTTCTTTAGCAGTCATGCAACCACTGACTACCAATGTTAGATTTGGAGGTCTCTAGTTGGCAGAGGTAAGTACCCTTAGACCATATAGGGACCAGTGCTTCTAGTCAGGGTAAGGGGGTGCGCACCTAAAATAACCCCTGCTCACCCCCTTGGTAGCTTGGCACGAGCAGACAGGCTTATCTCAGAGGCAGTGTGTAAAGCATTTGTGAACACATACAGTAACCCAGTGACAAAACTACAGATGGACACCACACAGGTTGTAGTATAAAAATAATTATTTTTATATAGACTTAACAAGACCACAAACAACAAAAATCCACAATACTGTACTTTAAAAATGGTAGAAATAGCTTAGCTCTCTTTAGCTGGTAAATGCGCCACTAAGTTCAATGTACCTTTGGATGGGTAACGCTATACAGTGAAAGTGTTGCAGAGAAGGTGATGAGTCGGTTCCTTACCAGCAAGAACAGTGATGCGTCGGTTTCCTACTGCTGCGTAGGAGATGGTGATGCGCGGTTCTTCTCTGCATGGGGAGGTGATGCGTCTGTTTCTTACTGCGCTTCCGTGGCAATACGACCCGCAACGCCGTGATGCAAGGAAGATCCAGTGCAATGAAATAAAATGGCGTCTTCTTCTTGATGCGACAACGATGTGTGCACGCCCGATGGCAGTGCGGCGACGCAACGAATCTTCTGAGCTGCGACACGCTTCTCCTGTGATGCTACTGCGTCTGCTGCGACAGCGACACTCTTCACTGGCAGTGCGAGGCGCTTCTGCGATGCGACAGCGGCGACACCCTTCTTCAGTGATGCGTCAACGGCGGCTGCCTAACGCTTCTTGGTGAGTCGCGCTTCCAGCTCCTTGCGACACGCAGTTCCTCAGAAGCGCCAGCACAACAGCAGGCACTTCAAAAGAGCTCAGGGGACCTGGTTGGTGAAGTCTGTTATCCCGGAGTCTTCTGCAAGCTCAATTTTCAAGTCCTTGGAGATCCTTTACAAGTTGATGAAAGTAGCACAAAGTTCCTTTCTCCTTTCTTTGGCAGTAAGGTAACCACTGCAGGCCAATACCCCAAATTGCACTCGGCTTAGGGATAGTCTCCTCCTTCAGTTTTTCTCTGGTTCCTCTCCTCAGCAAAGATTTTTCTTGGTTCCTTAAAGTGATCTAAAATTCTGGGCTCTGGGTTCCCATATTTATACTAGCAAATCCTTTGTCCTCTGAAGGCAGAGGATCCTGTACCGAGTCCAAACCAGTTCTGTGCAGTCCTGGTGCACTTTGTTGACAAGACTCCTTCTTTCCTTTGACAGCATGAGCCAGGGACATCAGACGCACCACAGGAGGTGGAGCCAGCATTATGGAAGGCAGGTCCAGCCCTATTCAGGTCCCAGGTGCAACTCCTCCCACCCATCTATATGCAGATAGCTCTATTCAGCCCAGTGCGGACTCAACCTGACTCATGGAATCCCTCAGCCCCTGTCACTCAAACTCCAGAAAAGGAATACACAACCTAGCAGAAGCAGGCTTAGATAGTTAGGCAAGAAAATACCTACTTCCTAAAAGTGGTATTTTCAAACACAGTATGTTAAAATCTACTTCACTAAAAGATGTATTTTATCATTCTGAGTTCAGGCATACTAAACTCGAATTTCTACCTAGTTCCCTGAGTCAGTTAGGATTATAAGATGTTATAATCAAACTGCCCATTCTGGCCTATTGGGGAACAGTTAGCCTTGCAATAGTGAAAAATGAAAATGGCTGTAATTCACTACCAGGACATGCCACACACACCAGGGCATGTCCTACCTTTTACCTGCAATGCACCCTTCCCTTGGGCGTACCATTGTGGTGACTAATATGCAGAAAAGGGAAGGTTTAGGGAATGGTGAGTGCCAGACTGCCCACAGACTGAGACACAATTTACAGGCCGCTTCTGTGGGTGGCACAACCAGTGCTGCAAGCCCACGAGCAGCATTTGATTTACCAGCCCTGGGCACCCGCAGTGCACTGTACTAGGGTCTGACCGTAAATCAAATAAGCCAATCATGGAGTCACTAATCCAAACATCAATTTACAATAGGGAGAGCATATGCACTTTAGCACTGATCAGCAGTGGTAAAGTGTCTAAAGTCATAAAACTAACAAAAACAGGTCAGAAAAAATGCAGGAGGAAGGCATAAAATTCAGGGATGACCATCCTAAAAGGGCCAAGTCAACAGCTTTCAAATGTGGATACATGCTAGAAGGGTATCTGTTGCTTAAGTATCTCTGCACACGCTTAAAGTATCGTAGGAAAGTGAAAATGCAAAGATGCTTATTATTCTCTGGGTCATAGGGGTCATCTTTATTAAAAGTCAGGGCACAGAACTGGCATGGTACCCAATGACTATATGGAGCATAATCAGGAAGGGCCACATGATAGAATAAGCAGACAAAAAAAAAAAACATTCCAAGAAACAGGCACAAAGCGGACCGGGAAGTGGGACCCGACCTTCGACGGATGGTGGCGAACTCCCTCTCCCGCACACCCCCTGTGGGCAGCAACAAAGGGCCCAGTAGCTGTAGTACTTCAAGGCAACAGTTGATTTTCGAATGCCTCCATAAAAAAAAGGGGGCGGGCTAAAAATGCAGCCAAAAGGCGATGAGGGAAATGTGGCCTGCAACATTGTCGCCTCCAGGAGTTATGGCATCATATCGCAGGATCCAGCAGCGATGGTGAAGGAGTTGCAAGGCGGCGTGTGAAGGAGCGGGGGCGCCACACTGCACTATGAGAGACCCAGCATCGGCGGTAGAGGAGGAGTGGTCGAGATGGGGTGTGCGACGGAGCAGTGTCGCCACACCACATTGCTAAGGATCCAATGTCTGCAGTGAAGGAAGAGAGGTTGCCAGCAAAGAAGAACAGCACGGGAACACCAGCATCGGTGCGCAGCTGAGGAGGCTGCGGCAAGAGTCAGATGGTGTCGGCAGGGCGGAGTACCCAACAAGGCAACGCAGCTTAAACAAGGACCATTGTTGAACAGCCCCAGCAGTTGCGCAAGGACACACAGGGAGGCTGGTGGCAGCGAGCGCAGGGGTGCTCAGCAGTCATAGGGCTGCGTGCTGAGAGAACAACAACCCCCAGGCCCTCACTCTCCAAAGCTAGCATTACGGTGTCCTTTGGGGTGCACCGAGCATCACAAACAGTGAGAGCGCATCCTAACAGGTGCTACGAACTCCCCCCCTCACCTACAAAGCTCATGCAGTCCTGACATTTCTGGGGCATCACACGTTCACAGGAACAGAATAAAGGGCACCAGGGAGCACACCAATTGGAATAAATAAACATGGAGACCTAAGGAGCCAAGGCAATAATTCCACTGCCTGAGCATATAACACCAATGAGAACTCAGTCTTGACCCTGCTCTTCATGGGAAGAGTCCAGCCTGAACTGCAGAGCCAGGTCCTCCCTGAACCGGAATCTTATTTCTGCCTGCGCCAGGGAAGACCCAGCTTGATAGTTCGGGCTAGATGGTTCCCATGAGGAGCAGGGTCAAGACTGACCTGCTATGGCTGTGTCCAAACTGGGGTGGCGTGGTGAGCAAAAGACAATGGATTTAACCCAAATCTCTTGACTGGGGGTGAATGTTTGATTCATTCAGCATTCCGTCCATCATTTGTTGCCGCAGCACTTTTTGTCCTAAGTGGGATAGGTATGCCCAGACTTGGGTTCTTTGCTCGCTGTGTCAATGGATTCAAGCTAGCCTGGCTGATAAGGGGTGATATACCTGAAACTGGTCCCAGGATGCTTGTTTCTGGTCCAGGGAGGACCTTGCTTGTCAGTTCGGGCTGGACTGCCCCCATGAGGAGCAGGGTAAAGACTTATTTGCATATGGCTGGGTCCAAACTGGAGTGGCATAGTGAGCAAAAGAATGATGGGTTACCCAGATCTCTTGACTGGGGGAGAATGTTTGATATATTCAGCATTCTGTCTATCATTTGTTGTCGCAGTACTTTAAAACTTTTAGCACGTTCCTAAAATGGGCATTGGACTAAAGGCGCCCCGAAGGAGGGAAACTGCATTACCTGGACAATTTCCTTTTTGTGAGCGCACCAGACACGGAGCAATGCAGCGCAATGTTAAAACAATTCAAATCCGTAACGAAGCAACCTGGTATGTTTAGGAAGCTGGCTCTTTATATAGCATATTAAAAAATAAATATGCTGTGTAAAGAGTCTAGGTATCCCTTAAAAGTAGACAGGGGATTGCTCTAGCAATCCCATGGCGCTCTATCTAGGGTAGAGTGGTCAAGTAGCCTTAGGGTTATCAGAGAGGAGTGTAAGACATTTGTTGCACACACATAGTCAATAATTTGATGCACACAGTCACGAAGGAGATCCACACCAATTTAGAAAAATAGCAGGTATTTTTATATATATATTTTGAAACCAAGAACTTTATAAATAGGTAGGTACTCTTTTGGGATAGTCTTTTTTATTTTTTTACAGTTTTAGCAATGTTAAACAACAGTGCATCTTTGCGTAATTCTTTCCTGTGGGAGAAAATAAATATACTGCATACATAGCATACATATACTTGAAATGCGTATCCGTGGGACTCTTTCGGTCATGAGGTGGTAGGGGGACAAGGACCTAAGTTCCACCAGCAGATCGGTCGTATCTGCCCTGGTTAGTCTGGGTGCACAGGTGCTGGCCGATTTGGTAGCATTACATGGTAGAAAAGAAGGGAGGTGAGGGGGGCACTTGAAAGTCTGGGAGCTGCCAAGGGGGCTTAGATCGTGATGGTCCTGGGAGCACGGGAAAGCAGTCGGTTTCACTAGACCCGGGTAGCTTGGGTGCAGAGTGTTTGTAGTAGGCTGGCTCTCAAACGTCAAGGCACTGCAAGGGGGACAAGAACAGGACAGTTGGGATACTCTCTGTCCTGGATCCTGGGGGCCCGGACATCACTCGGCATTGGAGCCCGGACTGGACTTCAAACAAGCTTCGGTTTCAATCCCCTTAGCCTCTGTGAGGACTTTGTTTTATTTGTTAGAACATTCTGCTCTCTAGTGGCGAAATGTTCTAATAGCCTTATAGCCCTCCATTGCTGGGCTATACCAGCATTAAAGTCCCGTTCCTTTGTCCGGCTTGCACCTGGATAGCTGGAGCAGGCCTTTAATGGCTAGTATGGCTAAAAAGGGTTTAATAAACTGCGACCATTCTCACATCAAAAAGGTCTTGGTGTTGATGTTTGACAACAAAAAGGAATGGCGCGAGGACGAGTTGGAAGCTCGCGGAGCTGGGTGGTGTGTTACATGCTTTACTAATCACAGAATGGGAGAGGAAAAACTCACTAAACAGTGCTATTGGAACAAAACACATTACTACAGTCACGTGGGTTAGCAAAATACTACCATGTACAAAATGGGCAAGACATTGGCAATGGAAGCAGCACGAAAGGCAATATAGGATGGCCACCTGGACATTAATGTTAAACCCATGCCATTAAAAAAACAAATGTGAAGAGCCGTGAACACCAGTATGTTTTCCCCTTTTAAATGTAAACCTAAAAGAGCAAATACAGGACGAAACTCACTTAAAATCATTTCACAGCTGCCTGCATTATTCTAACCGAGCACTAAAGCAAATGAATGGATAATTGGCATATACAATAGAATATGGAGAATGTTACAGAAATTAGTTTTCGCTAACATAACTTGGCCCTTCCAGGTCAGCAAAAATGTAAAAACATGGGCAGTCATTTTTTAAGGAAAAGGTGTCTACTCTAAAATGGCATGCAAATCCTTCAGATGGGCTCTTAGGCAGGGAACACCTACCAGTACTTCCCATAAAGCCAGTGTCCTCCGTATATAAGCAGGGAAAAGCCCACTGTGCTTTTCTTCCAGTTATTCCTAAGGGTTCTGTAGATCCTCACCACTCTCGACATTTCTGCGTTGCCCTCAGATCACACGTGTGAAGATGATGCTCCGGCTGAAAATGACTCCTCTTCCGATCCGATGTAAAAATAAGCAGAACAGTAATAAATCACGGCATTACGTCTCAAACGTTATTTACTGTAGTTTCGTTCGAACTCGTTAAACTGAAGACGTTCGGGTTACAACGAACACTTTGACACTTCACGGCGCAGTTTCAAGGTGGCGGCCATCTTGAACAAGTAGTTAAGTCGTAGTACTGTCAGGTTTTGGTTAAAAGAAATAAAAAACGTTCATCACAGAACGGTAGCAGACAAATGATTCAGATATGGCTAAGTCAGCGCCATCTTAAAATAGGTCTACCTTCACGCAAGAACGTTAGAGGTGTCGTGGAAGGGAAAACCGCCCCCGTATTAACATTAACAGTTAAAACAGAGCTATTCTGTTATGATGAAAATTGACGCATTATGGTAAAAAAAAACATAATTAGATTTGAAATGGATTCTAAAAAGATTGTATAATTAGTTGACTGTGTCTTCTTTACTATGTTTGTTTTTTATTCAAATGCTAAAAAAAATGCGTTTTTTTTCCGTTAGTCTCTTTATAGAGTGTGATGGAGGGATTTCGGATATAGGAGCAATTATGTACCAGACTTCCAATGGGAGACTCACGATTTTTTAAGTAAAAAAAAAATTCTTAATTTTGGCCGCATCCCAACTGAAATTGCCTCTGTTTAAATAGTAGTCATTGGGGGGAATAAATTCTCCCGATTATTTTATCAGAATCACACTTTTTCCTCTTCTAAAATGTTTGCATACATGGTGTCCTCTCTATGATATTCACATTCTTAACAGGCATTAGCATAGCCAATAGGTCTCGCCTTTTGGACATTATAAGTGTTTACCCATGCAACAGTTGATGTTGCACCAAGGATCTTGTGCTGCGTAATTAAATACTTATAAGGTCTCAAAGGCGAGACGTATTGGCAATGCCATTGCTTGTTTACTGATGCATACATGATGTGAATACTCTGTGATCACAGATGAATGCAAATGTAGGCACATATATGCCTAACATACCAAAATGCGGCATGAAATACTGGTTACAAGCATTTTGCAAACATGCTGTGCAGTGTGTTTACGGAAATAACAGAAGATGTTAGTAGATTTACTGACTGAAACGCGGAGAACGGCTCAGACGGCGGCAGTGTGTGTGCGACGGTTATGAGCAAGACGCGATAATGTTGTACCGTCGTGGATGATGGACTAAAAGTTCAATGCATAATGTAATGGCAAATGCAGGCGCCATATTAGGAGGATGTGGTTCGTACGAGTGAAGCAAAGCAAACAAGGGGTGAACAGCAGAAAAAAGGGGGATACAATAAGAAAGCTAGTAAAACAGAAGAAAGGAATTTGTAAACACACACACATATGCAAATCACTGTACATCGTGATAAATAGAAACAAATACGTGTCAACATCTCACGCTTAACTAGAATGTAACAAAGATATGCAATGATTCAGTGCAGTACCCCAGGTGGATGGGTGGAAAAATGTAGCAATTGAACATAACTTCCATGTTGTGTGTCGACTACGGCCAATGACCATAAACGATATTCTTAAGTAGAATGAAAACCTGTACAAAAAGTTGCAGACTGACAAAATTGCAACAAGCACTGAATATTATTGTGCCACTGGGACAAGTGTATTTGCACCTCGCTATAGAACATCTTCAACATCGCTAAGAATGGAAGTGAAAAATGGTATTGCATACATGTTGAAACAAGCGCACGCGCCTCGCGCTGAAGGTTAAGAAAAAAAAGGCATGCAGGCTGCAGCGGGTGAGAGAGGCAGAGGGGTGCACCCGCGAGTGGTGTGCACGCTCGCGCGCTGGGGAGAGCAGTCTGCTCTTTTTTGGAGCACATACGAGTTTGTGCTTCGAAAAAGAGCTGGACGACGGCTAAAAGTCTCCTACGCAGTTCATGCGCGCTGCGTCGGCGATATCTAATTAGCAGCATGTCTCCATGGTCTACCATTCTTAGCAAACATGCATTAACCTTCAAAAATGCATAGCTGCTATGTTTCCCAGGTCCATGCGTAATTAGATAGTCCGGTCGTTTTTCTTCTTCTTAGAATTCTGGCATCTGTAGAATAAAAAAAATTAAAAAAACAGAACTGGCCTAACTAGTTAAGCCTGTATCTGGGGAACTTGGCAGCTATGAAATTGTTTGTTCTTCATTGAATTTAATGGGATTGCCCTATTTCACATTCCATTGTATTGTCTTCATATATTTTTCTTCCAGTTGAAAAACTCTAGCATTTTGGGTTCAAGTATTTATTAAGCTTAATGTGCAATGAAATGATTGAGCCTACAAAACGAGCAACCGCCAACATTCAGGTCTGAACCAAAACAAACTTTAGATTCCAATGAGAGTGTCAGAGTAATTGTACACAACCTCATAAGAATGTCTTGAGATATAGCTCGAGATAAAATGCAAACCACATCAGAAAGTTATTACAAACAATAATAACTTTTACATACTTCAGGATACAACATCTCCCTTCTTATTACAAAACAATTCATTATTTAACAAGATTGTTTAAGCAGACTTCCTGGGCTAGCAACCACTCATTAGTTGAATCACCTTATCACCTAAAATTTAATCATGAACACAGACATCTGCTCCTGTAACTAAATTATCTAGCACTTCAGTCTGTGGACATACTTAACAGAATTCCACTATCCAGAGTGCCAAAACACAAAAACACCACAATCACAAGATGTTTGTGATAAAATCGCCAATGAATAGATATAAAAAATGAGAAAGAATGAAAATTACCTTAAGGAGAATGTAGACAAGACCACAAAAAATATGACCTAACCACCAATAGAAAGAGACAACACTAATCATCCATTAATGCATACTTTCAATACCCTGCCACAAAAAGATTTCCTCAAAATTTTCATAGCAGCCAGACCATCAGGATCACCTTCAGATCCAGCACAGACAAAACATTTTAAACATATTCTTCAAACAACTTGGCAAAGGGAGTGAGCCAGAAGCCTACTCAACAAGTCAGTGGTGCTAGGTTCCTTCCCACCTATGCTTAAAACCTCCTACATTATGTCTCTCCCAACCGATCCAGCAAACTACAGGATCATATCAAATGGACAGTTCTTAGGAATTTTTTTAGAGTAGTGTTTACTCAACTCAAACCTTACAGAAGATAATGATTATTGTCAGACCAACAGTCTGTCTTACTCAAAGGCAGAGGCACAGAGTGAGCCATCATATCCATCGGAGGTGATCTAAAACTCAAAGCTGTGATGAATGGAGTAGCTGCCTTGTTGCTTCTGGATTTAGCAACTGCATTTGACACTGTCAATCACCACATGCTACTACAAAGACTCCATCATCTTGTAGTCCGTAAAATGCTGTAACATGGATTACTTATCATCTCAAAGACAAAGTGTTATTTGTCTACCACTTTTTACATCAGCTCCTCACACACAACACTGTGGCGTCTCTCAGGGGTCCAATATATCCCCTCTATTATTCAACATCTACCTAATCCCCTTAACAAACCAGATTAAATCATTTACCGTTACAACTATGTAGATGACACCCAAATCTTCAAAGAATATATAGCCAGATGACCACTATAATTCAAAACTTGATGACTGCCATTGCGTCATAAACATGTGGATATGGAATAACCTTATAAAAGGTAATACTGCAAAAAAGCACATTATGACCTGTTTGGGAAAGGATCTTCCACTCCCAGGCTTCCGGAGGCTCCAGGACCTTTGAGCAACATGGGCTGCATTCCTTCTCTGGCCTCTTGAACTAACATCAATGGGGGTTCCGCCTCCCATTGGGATGCCGTACTCTTCTGTGGGTAAGTAATTGTTCCCCTCGATTCCTCATCTTTCCGGGGGGCTCTCTCACGCTTGCTGACCCCCCGGGAGGAACTTGAGCCACACAAGCCCCTCTTCCCAAAGCTCCCATCAGACCAGAGAAGCAGGCGCGGATTGCTGCGGGCGGTTGTGCTCCCCTTCAGGGTGCAACGGTGAGCAGGGGCCCTCTGTGGCGTTCACTGAGTGTCAGCTGTGATTTCTGGAGTGCAAGAGAACATCCCAAGGCAGTCTCACTGCCTCCCCCCCCCCACACCCACCCAATGAAGGACATTGTGCGGGCCATTTGTTATCTGCCTGGAGGCTGGGCCTTCCAGTCAGGAGATTGCACTGCTCCTCCCTCCGGGCCTGTAGAAACTTGAAGGCCTGTGGCACTAGAAGGTGATGCAGCGGGTTTACCAGCTTGGGTTACTCACAAACTACCATACTCACCTGGACCAATAAACATTCACACATAAGAAAGTAATTTACCGCTGCAAACAATATTGATATTCCTGCGTGATGAATTTACCTTTACCAATTCTTACCAACCCTATCACCTTGGAACTTGATTTCTTCTGGTCAGTAGATCTGGTTGTTAGTAGAATAGGTAGAAATGACATTAAACCTTTTCTTCAAATAACTACAGACTCGAGAGAGTTGGCCGACGGCAGCACTACCTGCCCAGTGCTGCTGTCGGCCATTGGCCGACGGCGCCCCACCCGCGCACGGAAACGCACGGAAACGCCCGCACCGCGGCGGAATTACTGCTGCGGTTAACGGGTTAAAAGTTTTATCTAATCAATAATTTTGTGAGTCAAATGCCAATACATGTCATACACCAATTTCTTGAAGAAAATAATCAATATTAGGACAAAAAATAAGTCTTGGTTAAAATCTCTAGATGACAGTACCTAGAAAGGGAGGAAACAGAGAGCAGTACAAGGACATACTACAAAAAATTATATATACCAAGATTGGTGTGAGGATAAACCCCTGGCCAAGGAGCTGGACAAGGACCCCTGGATAGTCAGGAGCCAAGAAGGATCTGGACAGGTTCTGGACAGGATAGGTGACCTCTTCTAGATGCAACGCCAGCGTCACACCCCTCTCTGGCACTACTCTCTTCGATTTTTCCCCTTCCTCGAATGTGCCTCCTCAATTTTCAGTGGCGTTCTCATTCTAGATGATCGGATTCTTCTCTGACAGTATCTCCATCTCATTACTCTCTCTCGAGTCTTCTATCAGAGTGCTCGGACAGCGTCTCTGACCTCTGAAGCATCCGCCGTCGTCTGCGTCGGTGATGGGTCTGTGACAGAGTCTGTGACATCTAACTGACTAAGCCTACCTTAGTTATACTAGTCTATGTGTATGTACCACCCGCAATGTTTCAATATCCTGAAACACCCTACTTCTGATTGGGCGAGGAGATGGGAAGAGGTCATCACACCATATTAATGTAATGCTTTTTCTTTAGTTCATTGTTCAATGTTCCCGTCCCTTAATTTACGTTCCCAAGCTTTATTCCCACCCGCATTTCACATTAGGATCAATACATTGTATACGAATTTTGACTTCTTTCCTTCCCATCTTCGGGTCGAGAAGAGAGGTTCCCAAGCGCTTTTTGCTATAGGAAATTTGGCTGAGTTTCAATTGATTCCGGACGGGTTTGAGTGCGCTTGAGCAAAAGTCCGGTGGGATAGGGATTTCAGTCACCCTCCAGGCCCAAATACGAACTATTAAAAAAGTCAGAGAAAGACATGTAAGAATACAAAAATAAATGAATGGACTGTATACCACTTATTTCTACTTTAATCCCATTAATGTATTTAAACTTTCGCATTAGCAAGTTAATAAAACGTGAGAGGTGTAGTTTAAGCATAGCTTGTGCACTAACATGTGGGTTTCAATCGACCATTTTAATAGCTATTGCGCAACTGCAAAGTTTTCCACCAAAAGCAAAGGACGTCATACTACATGGATGCAGTAGACGCATGTGTATATAAATCCAGCGTTTTCGGCATTCATTTTAAGTCTCTCGAGTTAATGGTTAGTAATACACACAGGCAAGCTTCCCCTAGATTCTGTATAAGATTTGTAATGCAACAATAGTATTTACAAAGATGTTGGTTACAGTATTACATGTTATATGAGAGGATTACATCCGAGCAAGTCTCTTTCATATGAAACCTTGCTCCATCAAGCCAGGAAATGGGGCTTCTCCCGATTACTATGCCTTGGCCCTGAGGCACCTATCAAGATCAACTACCACTGACTGCCCTCTTCAGAGACTGGCCACAGCAGTCATAAGATGGGAAAGGGGCTCGATGAACTGAGTGCTACTACCTGAGAATTCCACCCATATAGATGCTCCACTTCTCCTACCCTGCTTTTTCATTTTGAATTTAAGTGCTCCCCACCATAAACAGAGTTATATGAGCCCCAGAATGGTTGCACCTGTTATCCCAGAGCTAGCTCAGACTGCTTGGGCTGCTTCCCCTCATAACTGGCCATCTGGGGGAGCAAGCGGGTGCACAACCGCCATAGTACCCATAATCATCACTGGATTGGCCTCCTACATGCTCTGAACTGTTTAGTTCAGTTGAGGCCCACCTCTTGGCTCTGACTGCTCATGCTGCCCCCCAAGACCATCTGGCAAGCAGATCTGAAGCCGACCTGGGACATTCACTGAGTGCCACTCTGATACCCTCTTGCGATCTCTCCGTGGGCTTGAGCCTGATAATTCACCCTCTTTTCCTGATTATGGGCCACACCAGACAGACCAATCCTGGTACCCTGGTGCGCCACAATCCCGATCCTCACATGAGCCCACCTCCAGAACACAATAAACAAAATCAAATTCTGACCACAGATCAAACCTCAAAAACGCTTCTACAATCAAAATTGATGCTATTACCATAGGCATTAACCTCCTCCGGGATGGCCATTGTAAACTGGCGGACAGAATCTCACAAAGAGAGAAAACATTTGCCAATCTACAACCCGCTCCAAAAGAATTTACCTACAGCTCCAAACCCTTAAGGAGAGAATCCAGATCCCAAAACATAAAGCTGAAGCTGCTGAGGTGCGCTCCCACTGCAATAATGTCTGGATAGTTGGCATGTCCAAGGGTGCAGAGGGTTCAGATGCTGTAACTTTCCTTGAAACCCAGATCCGTCAATTCACGCCGGTGGCAACCCTCTCTGCATTTTTTATAATTGAGAGGACTCACCTGGTGCTGTTCCACCCTCCCCCTCCCCCTCCTGGTGCTCCGATGCACCTATAAGTAGTCTGGATCCTGCATACTAAGATTGGGATGCGGTCTTGAGGGCAGAGTGTCAAGCGGCTCTACTGCTAAAGGATAACTCTCGGCTAATGCTCTTCCCAGGATATACAATAGCCGTCCATTGCCAACTTGGCTGTTGATGCTCAATTGCCCCCGGCGACCTGCAGCCATGTGCAGACGCACAGTTTCGTAAGTGGACTAGATTATAGGAGAGGAGATACTTGGCACCAAGTATTGCCTCCCAGGCTGACACCAAAGCAGTATAGCTTGTTAATATGCATGTATAGGAGGGAGGATGCGTAGTTGAGTAAGAATTTCTTGTGAGGTGAAGGGGGGAAGAATAGATATTTGCTGGACAGTTAGGGATCAGCATGAGTGGGCGAGGGATGAAAATAAAGAAAATTAGTCATCTAGTCTTTTATATAGCCAAACCGATTTGGAAGGAGACCAAGATTGCCACTCAGTCCTAACAAGCATGCCATGCGACTATGTGCAAGCGCATTACGCTAATGGCTTGGAATGTGAGGGGACTCAACAATGCGAGAAAAACACTTAAAGTACTAGCTTACACCACCAGACACTGCATAGACATACTCACATGTGCAGTGCAGTGGTCAGTAACTGGTGTCCCCATCGGTACTTTTTGGCGTACTCAGGATACTCAAGGGGTGTGGTGGTGATCCTTAGAAGAGGCCAACATCTGACAGGGGTGAGGGCAGCCCTTTGGACATATGGAGAGCGACATATGCTGATAAATGTGAATATACATTTCACTCTGCAGTTCATGGTACATTCTCCAAAATATATTATTGGCTGGGCTCAAGGGACATGTGGGCTGGAGAGAGTTGATCGAGATTCTCCCCAGCACATACTCAGACTACTCCCGGGTAGTGCTGATGTTACGCATCCCACCTCTCACAGAAACACAAGGTTTGGTGTTTTCAACCTACTGTGCAGCTGCATTGTGCTTTCTTAGAGGAAATGAGGCAAGCCATAGTCAACTACTTTGAGATTGACAAAAACTTGATGCGGAGCCAGGGAATGGTTTGGGAGGCCTTTAAGGCTGTAATAAGGGAGGAGTACACATCCATGGGCCATGTGATCCTATATTCCACAATGGGTAGACTGGAAAAACTAAAATGAGAACTCCAGATCACAGAAGGGTGCATCATTATACTGGGAGCCCGGACACCGAAGTATGAATTTAGAAAACCCTCCTGGAGTTCTGGGAGGAAGCCAAGCTGGAGCTAAATTACATTGGGAAGTATGCAACAGCAAGAAAATATAGCGAGGGTGAACTCCCGGATCACACACTCTCTGACCTCACACAACCCCTCTGGGTGGCCAAGCACACTGTTGTTCTTGAGACTGACAAGGAAGATGTAATACACCACTTGTCAGATGCTTTTGGATTTCGCTCATTATTATACTAGGCTATCTGGGTCACAATACACTAAACAGGCAGAGGACATTCACCAATACCTTGAAGACACCACACTGGCATGGATAGAAACAGCGGAAAGGAAAAGGCTCCCTGATCACTGAAGATGATGTAAAAAGAGCTTATGCGGGCCTTAGAAATGGTAAGTCTGTGGGCAGTGAACAGCTGATGAGAATACAGTGTCCTTACACTTCACCTGCTAGATATGCATGGGGAAACAATTGTGAAAGATAATTATAAGCAGCTGCCTGGACTATGGCAATGTACTAGTGGTCTAATTGAAGCGCCCTTATCTTGACCCTATATTACATATTAAATGCTAACACATAATGATTTACTGAGACAGTAATATATCAAAATTATAAGTTTTTTATTATTTTATGTTTCTTGATTTTTTGTTCATTATTTTTTACCTCAATTCATTTATAAAAGACACATATATTTTATATAATTTAACAATCGATAACATATAATGTACATACAAATATAAACTACACACACTCAACAATAGTGCCAAAAGGGAAGAAAAGACAAGTGCTATACGATATGATTAGTCGATGGAAGAGTGGAGAAGGCAAATGCGGTAAGGTGGGACACAACGCGTTTTGGCCAGGGGGCCTTCGTCAGGTGACCGTCATTCGTATATAACATACAACATAACTTCTATTTTTATTGGTTGACTACACGATTTTGAGGTTCCAGACACAATTTGATTAGCTCTTGGATATTGAGGAATGCTATATTGAAGCACTGATACTCTTTACTTTGGGCTCCCTCGTTGTCAAACACTTCTAGGAAAACGGTGATCTTAAATAACTCAGACAAATGTATTTCTTATGGATGCCAACACGTGTTTGACCTTAGACAACTATTTCTGAGGCTAGATAATATTATCCATTCAAAGTAGATGCTTTGGCGTCCTTAGTTTACCCCTTCTAGTTAGCTGTTTGTGGTTTGCTGCAATGTTTAAGGCAATCCACTTCGTTCTTTAAGTTTCTTGTTAATGATAGTTCGAATCGTGGTCTCTCTATGCAGTCTAGTGCCGGTCGAGTCTTCTGTTTGATACCGGTGCTGCGTAGCCTGGGGTTCTGCTCGTTCACGTGTCATCCGCTACCGATGCGATCGGTAGCGGATGACACGTGAACGAGCAGAACCCCATTAACAAGAAACTTAAAGAACGAAGTGGATTGCCTTAAACATTACATTTGTCTGAGTTATTATATGAAATATACGTGTCTTTTATAAATGAATTGAGGTAAAAAATAATGAACAAAAAATCAAGAAACATAAAATAATAAAAAAACTTATAATTTTGATATATTACTGTCTCAGTAAATCATTATGTGTTAGCATTTAATATGTAATATAGGGTCAAGATAAGGGCGCTTCAATTATCAATAGTTTGCTTAATATTTGTCCCTTTTCTCTAAAAATGTTGTTCTTTTCCCTACAAAAAGCAAACTAAACAATATGTAGGGGTCCCCATTTTTTCCACTAAATGTACTAGTGGTCACCATGAGTGAACGACTATTTGCCAAACTCCAAGTATCAAGGTGTTCCCACACTCAGCTCAATGTACATGTTGATTTGATCTATCTACAGTATAATTTTTACTTGTTACGTATACTGTTACATTATTATGCTTCAGGATTTATTCCAAGTTAAGCTAAGTAATTGTTGCTCCCAGACAGAGCCACTGTAGCTTGTTATATATTCATCCAGGCACTGAGGGACACTGGGCTACCCCATTGTGTTATACCTTAATTGGTCTCTTATAGACAATTTGATACTACAGAACCCCACCTTGCTTCTGTATTGCTTTTATTCTTTGGTCTGTGACCTATATGTATGCCTTGATAGCGTGGGGTGTACCTCCATCCCCCTTTTTGAGGATGCACCCCTCTGAGATATGCTGCCCACTAGAATAGGCAATGAAATTGATGGTACACAGCCATTGTAATCAAGTCAGGGTTGGTGAGCTCAAGTCCTTGGAACAAGACTTGCATCGCATAGAATATTGCCTACATTGACATTAAATAAAAAATGGTGACTGACCCCGCAATGAAGGAACAACTTCCTGCCCTCCTTAAAGAGGAAATGGTATTACTGGTACTGGGAGAAGTGTGGCTCAATGGTTAGAGCGGCAGACCTTGATGCAGAGCGCTGGCCAGGGACCAGGGTTCGATTCCCGCCTCGGCGGGATCGGGCTTAAATTTCTCTGACCGGATATTCTCGCCTCAGTGCCGAATCTAAGCATGGGCCCCACGCTGCAACTCTGGGCAATAGCTTGCTTAGTCTCCACAACGGCCCCCGATACACAAGGGATGCCTGGTTTCACCATGGGATGCCCAGGAGTGGACACCTCACAAGGAAAAGCCAGGAGGGGTTCCCTTGTGGTAGGAGTACAAACGCCGGGATGCTTACGGGTTACTGTTCGCGCTATACAAATACAACACATTTACATTACTTGAAAGAATTTGCTGTTTAGATTGGGCGGCTTATACTGCTAGGGCCCAATCTAAAGTGGATAAATCAGGCAGACTGTAGGCCTGGATACTCTCTGAGGAACTGCAAAGAAATTCCATCGCTGTCCATTGGGACCAGTTAGGATCGCTCATACACAACCAACGGATAGTTGCCCCACGTTATTCCAATATTATGCCGGGCTCTAAAGAGACTCCCAAATTTCACAAGTGGTGGAAATCCAACCCTTCTTATCTGTGATTGATCTGTTTGTGTGGAACAGGAGCCCAGATTACTACCGATGCCCAGGCCGCTGGCGCAAACCGCCTCTCAGTTCCCATGTTGAATAGTTACCAAATAAAGAGACGGGCGCTGGAAGCAGGAATCAAGAACAGAGTTTATTTCTCATGAGGAGAGCCAGTCATTTCGGACACGAAACACGGTGTCTTTCAGGAGGTGCTCTGACAAGTGAGCTGAGACTCCGTCTTTTATACTTTACAAAACACTTGGCATTACAATCATGATATTGTGTAACAAGGAAAATACAACCCCATGATCCTTGTGTCAATCCTACCCCACATGTGTTCACAATAGGGACCCTTGACCTGCTGATTAGAGGGGAGGGCAATCACGCAGCTGAGTGTTCCGTCAACAGTTTAGGATGTGTGCGCCTGATCATAGCCCAGGGGGTGGGGTGGCCAGGATCAGTAGTGGGTCCTTTGAAGAGGAGTGACTTCATACAATAAGGGCAGTAAATGGTATCTCCTGGCTCAGGCGATGGCCTCGGACATGTGTGGTCAGCCGGACTCAGGGGAAGGGGTCATCAAAGGAGTGGTATTCATGCCGCATGGACAATCGAGCGCGGAGGGAAGGCTTGTCAACAGAGGGGCATTCATGGAAGGAAAGGAGGTGTTGGTCAGGCGCGGCCGTGGTTCCCAAGGACAGGGTCTTGCAGAAGAAGAAGGTTTATGACTTGCCCATGTGAGGAGAAGGGAGGGGTAGCCAGGGTGGACACAGGGACAGAGTCACAGAGAGAGAGAGAGAGATCTTATGACCCGTACATGAGAGAGCGGGGGCAGTCAGGTGCAGCTGGGGAGGGCTATGTCAGCTAAGGCGAAGGATGCCTCTTCAAGAGGGAATGGGGGGTTTGTGCGGGTCAAGCAGAAGGGTTGCCCTTCACAGCAGGGTCGCGCAGAGGGAGAGGGTTTCATGGTCTATGCATGAGAGAGGGGGTTTAAGATACGCGCAGGAGGGAAGCCGGGGATTCCAATGGGTAAAAGGCCGTGGTGCCTAGGATGGCTATACATATGCATATGGGTATGGGCTCTTACTGGCAGAGTGATACGGTCAATAATTTACGGTATTCATGGTGCTCACAGGGAGAGGAGTGGGAGAAGAAGGGAAATGAATGCTGTTTATGTACATCAATTTCTTCAATTTCCACAGTCGCCCCTTTTTACATTACAGCGTTCATTTTTGTAATTGATGGGGTTACAGATAGACAGGCATCGTTGAAGAATTAGCATTTTGCCGATACTAACATTTGGCATACAATCATAGACAGTTGAGGTGATGGGCAGAATGCAGCACATAGGAAATGGCATTTCGTTGAGTTCCTAACAATTAAGCACACTACATAGCATAAGTGTTTCTGACTTAAAAATGTGACCAATGAACAGTTTTGACCAGGTAGTTGAGAGCGGAATTCAGTTAAATACACAAGATTTCTTCGTCACAGTGTCTTTTTATCAGTGAGCCATCACTGGTAGGCTCTAGTCCGTGTACTTTCGTTGGCGCTGTTGAGCACCGGCGGTGGAGCTATAGGTCCAGCTCGGTTCTATCCTTACGCGTTGCAGGGTGCGGTCAGTCCTCTGCTGTTAGACCACAGTCCTGTTCCCTAAACAATCCGTTTGGTGGCGCCTTATGTTCGGCACCTATATTTCCGTGGCAACACCCTATTCCCACTTGAATGCAGTTCTTCCCTTTGGCAAAAAGTCACGTGGAAAAGAGGGTGCGTGTGGTTCAAATAGTCGATAGGAGAGAGAGCGGAGTTGGGTCAGAGTTCCTGGGACACACAAAAGGGACCAAGGGAGCAAAGGATAACAAGCAGGCAGGCCCATCAATCGGGCCCAAAGAAGGGGGACAGAGACTCCAGGCACACGTGGGTTAGCAGACGAAGGGCTTCAAGGCGGCCCGTCATTTTTCATTTTCCACGTTGAAATTGCGGTCTCGTCCCGTATCTTGTTGCTCTGCAGCTCCACCTTTGGTCGAGGTCACACGGGTCCCAAGATCTGCAGCCAGGCTGTACGTCACATCTGACCCTTCTCCTTCGGTGATCATGAATCTTTGAATAGGTAGAAAACAAGCTTTAGAGAACTGGTCAGGGGAAGACATTTATGCATGTGAATTCCTCCCTCAATCCAACGCACTTGGGGGATACGCTCATTGGTCACAGTCAGAGGTTCATTTACGAAGCAGTGCATATGTCGGCATTCCTACTGAGTTCATGCCGAGTTTTATTCATTGTCTACACAGGTCACATATGGAGGGAAGTCAGACTCTTATCAACTGTGTATTTCATCAAGCTCAACATTTCGGAGCCTCCAGGGAGACTCGTCTTTCTAACCCGAGCCTTAATAGTCTAACATTTCCCTTCAAGGCTGGCTAACCTTTTCAAACAGGGCGGGGGCGTTATCATCGAGAGTCAGGGCAAAACAAGGTTTTCTCGAGGGACGACAGTTACTCATGGTCATTATTTTTATATCCGGGACAGCAGCTGGGGTCAATCAAAATGGGGCGGGGATGCTTCGGGCGCTCGCGCTTGGGTGCAAAAAAGGGGGGGGGGGTGGGGCAATCTGGGCGTTTGGGGGTCAATCTAGACGTTGGCGTTCGTCTCTGAAGAACATAAATGAGGTGCCATTGACATACAGTTCCCCTATAGGTGGCCAGATTTGGGGGACCTTAGTCGTCTTACCTGTCCTTTCCTTCTTAGCCAATTCAAGTTCATTCATTTTGCAGAAAGGAGAGGTAGTAATATGGCGGGATACAATCATTTTAGTTTCGGTCAATTTCGCTGAACACCTTCGCATTCAATAAGTATCCAATCAGACTGGTGCCGGTGGGGCACAATTTTACCACAAAGAGGGAGAGAAAATAGGGAGACTCTCATAGAGAATGAGAGTCGTCCGCAATCCAAACGAGCCATTTGGTACACGTATGACATGTAGAGAGAGAGAGAGAGAGAGAGAGAGAGAGAGAGAGAGATAAGGGGGTGGTGAGAGAGAGAGAGAGAGAGAGAGAGAGAGAGAGAGAGAGAGACGTGTACGAAAATAGGTCATTTAGTGCGCTCACAACACAGAACAGCAAAGGTCAGGTAACACGCAAATACAGACAGAGGGAAGACATAAATCCGTACATTACATACACACAAACTCAAACAGGGAAGACAGCACATGTATTTACACATATATAAGACATTCACGACAAAACAGAAAACAACAGGTGGCCAACAAAATCCATATTATATCCTACGTATCTTTACTATCCTATTTATCTACGTGCTTAGCTCTTTCTACCCTTCCCTCCTTTTCCTTCTCGCTTGTTATCTCTGCGAGTGCTCTCAATTGCCAATACTTACACCTCTGTTGGTCGATCAGAAATTAACCTGGTCGCGCTATTTACCCATGGTTGGATCTTAAACCATTTTTCAGTTCCTTCCTGTGGTGGGAAGTTCTCCAGGCTGAGGCAACGGCAAGTATTGATCGGGAGAACAGTCGGACAGCTTGGCTATATCTATAAGAGTGTGAGAAAGGGGGCAGTGCATTTTGAACATCAGCAGCATTTCTAACGTCCTAGACGGGTGGTGCCGTGGTAACCCTTACCCACACACTTTTCTTGGTCCTGTCCCTACCTAGTCAAATGTCTAGTTACATTATCCAACGTGTTATTTCTAGTCAATTTTCGTCATACAGTACCTGTCCAGTTTCTATGTCAGTCCATCCTCCCAGTCGCTATGTTCTAAGGAGGAACAGTCATGTTTAAGTCTACGTCTTTTTGAAAACTTATCGTCATAACGACTACACACATATTCCCTCTTTCCCTTTTCGTCGGTGGTTTGACCATCGCTCTCCCACACTTCAGCCGACGTTCTGACGTGACCTGTAGAAGGGAGGAGAAAGAAGGGGGTGGGGGGGCAGCATTCAAAGCACATCAGCATGCAGTAGTCCGAAAATGTTTTTACCTACCACATACTCGACCTATCTCCACGTGCTGCATTTCTTTACCATCTCGGCGTTCAAGCCCAGAGGGACCAGTGATGTCAGATAGATAATCATTTGACGATCTGCGTATCTACATGAGTTACTTGGTCGCAACCCCTTTTGTTGGGTGCAAGGGTGGCGGTCAGGTGGTATTTCTGTGGTGTCCTTTTAAGGGCGTCTAAAACACTTTTCCGGCTGCCTGTGACACATAATGTAGCTGCTAAATATCTGGTCCTTTTTAACCTTCAGCTTTCATCATACTCATTCTTCGCTCATAGTAGAAAAACATCCAAAACTCATTAATGCAACCGCTACAACTATGCTTTCTTTTTCAAAATATTTTTAATAAAAAGTGTTGATGTATAAATACAGGCCTACAACCCAGTGGACCGGCCACGGAGCAGGTTGAAACTGTACATAAGAAGAACGAAGTTGGTGGCAGTTCATTGCATAAAGTGCAGCAGTGCAATAAAATCATATTAAACTTCCCTACAGAGCAAGCATGATGCATGTCAGTAATTCATTTTTTTTTTATTAATCCATAAATTCATTATCCAATACTCATTCTTTATCTAAATTTCACCAATTCATTTTCCAAATCATAATCAGTACCCACCCTAAGTCAGTTCTTTGTCCGAGCACATACTCAATATCCTTCATATCTATTTTCATTATCCAAAGACTGCATACATATCTCGGGACGAAAAGCTGCGCGGTCAGGGTGCAACAAAGTTTATTCAAAAAGTCTCATTTTGTGCCGGCGCCATTTTGGGTGGGGTCAGGCGAGTTCCAGCACAGCCAGAATATCTCCAATGACTCGTGGTTGGACCAGAACCTTCCGTTGGAAGTTCAAAAAGTTTGAATCATGCGGTAACAGTCTAACAACAGTCAAAGAGTGGGGAGGGCGGCAACAATTTTCCTACCGGATCATTCTGGTGTTCCTCCGGAACTGAACAAGTCTGTACCTTGGCGGTGTTTTTAGCCATTTCCAAACTGAGGCTGGCGCCGGCAGGAGTGCGCCGAGGTCGCTGTTCCAGTGAGGGGGACGGGGGCACCCATGCGGAGGGGTCGGGGCGCCCCCCGGCTCTCATAGAATCTTCAAGGTTGAGGAGAGAAGGCATGGGGCGCGTGCCCGTCCTGGGCAAAAGACCGCTTTTCGATGTGGACCCTCTTTAAGCAAAGAGCGTTGGGGTATCGCTGGAAGCCTCCACCTGGAGGGAGGTGGGGGAGGCTCGTTCGCGCCGCCTCCCCCTTCCAGCGACCCCGCGCCGTTCTTCGGCTCCAGCGCTTCGGTATTGGCCGTGCCAGCCATTGAAGATGGGGGGGGGGTCGGTGGCTGAGGCAAGACATCCCCCCCCCTTGACATGTGGCGGGACTACCTGTAACTATCCAGGCGGTGGCATGTGGCGGGACTACCTGCAACTGTCAGGCGTTGGGTGTAGTTGCGGCCATTATAGCACAAAGAAATGCCGCCATCCTCACTTTGGCTTCGGCCTTCGACGAAAGCCGGATCGGGTGAGAGAGAGGGGTGGTCGGTGGCCGAGGCAAGACAGCCCCCTCTCTCCCCGCGGCCTGCAGGGCGGCAGAAGAGGGAAAGGTGGAGAGGTCCTTATTATTCTTTGGGCCGCCTGCCCACCAGCATCTCCTACTGACCGCGGTCAGGCGAGCCCCGCATGCCTCGAGGCCTCGCCTTCCGGATGGGCGTAACCGCGGACCTGTTGCACTTCGGGAGCTTCCGGAATGGGGGTAGGTACCTATTGAATTGTTTCTATTTCATGTGACCGTTATTTGGGCGTGGCGGGCAATGAGGTAGACATGTTGGGAGCAGGAACAGGCAGTGGAGCCTAGCTACCTCGTGGCTATCTTTGCTGCCAAACTTTTCGCCATTTTATATTTCTTATTACGAACTATTTCTAATGTTTCTTATTTTTAGTGAAGTCAAAAGCTCATCAGGGGGTTACTGACTTAGCCTGATTTCTTTTTATTTTTCTTTCTCTTCCTTAGCGTGTTTCGAGCTAAAGTTTTCTGTTAGTAGGGAACGGTGATCACTTCATATTTTTATGCGTCCTTTTCACTAGGGGGGGAACTTCTGGACGGACCAGACGAGTTTCCTCCAGTAAATGGTCCGGGGTGGAACGAGATTATCGATCAAAAGGGGAACATATATTCCTTCATTAGGGTATCATCCTGGGCAGACCAAGCGATGTACTTCCACTTACTAGGGTAGCCTCCTGGACGGACCAGATGGTCTACTTCCACTAAATGGCCCATGAGCGGGGAGCATATGTCCTCCATAAGGGTAGTCTCCTGGGCGGACCATGCGAGCTACCCCCCAAATAACCAATCAGTGGGGAGTGGGTAGGACTGACGAATTCACAAAGGGGCATAACCTACCCTTTACTACTTGCAAAGACTAGACAGAATATTTCTATTCCACGTTGTTTGCAAGTAGAAAATGCCTCAAACGAAACAATTCCTGGAACAACAATGTCCAGGCAACCAATCAATCAGTGGGGAGAAAAACAGGCATGACGGATTACAACGGGGACAAACGTCTGCATTACCTGCCCTTCGCTATCCAGAAAGGAAGACAGAATATTTCTACTCGTCTCAGTTTGTAGACAGGGAAGATCTCAAAGAGCAACAATCGATTATTAATCGATTTCAAACAATCAGTGGGGAGAAAAGTAGGCATGACGGATTACAACGGGGACAAAAGTCTGCATTACCTACCCTTCTCTATCTGCAAAGAGGGACGACGTTCCTATTCGCCGCTGTTTGCAAACAGAGAATGTCTCGTTCTCAAGAAGAGAACCAATATGTCAAGTAGCATTCAAAGCTAAATGAACCAATACCAACAATATCAGTATACAAATACCGATTCCAATACAATCAATCAATCAATCAGGTGGATAGAACCACCCTACCAATCAGGCGTAAAAACACCCTACTTAATCTTACCCGGACCGGACCATACGGACAGTTCTTTGTCTTCCTCCTCCAGCGCCCGATCGTTCTCTTACTCCATGTAGCATTCCTGTGGGATTCCAGTCAGGACAATAGGTCACTCGAGAGAGGTCCGTTCAGAATTGGTGAAGTTCTTTCGATCGGCAGCCGGGCGAGGGCCCTCTCAAGGCAGGTATACTCCGATCATTTTAGATGTTCACTTCTTCGTCTGGATCTCTCTTACCGGACCTTATGTCACTGATGGGCCCCACATTGGGCGCCAATTGTGGAACAGGAGCCCAGATTACTACCGATGCCCAGGCCGCTGGCGCAAACCGCCTCTCAGTTCCCATGTTGAATAGTTACCAAATAAAGAGACGGGCGCTGGAAGCAGGAATCAAGAACAGAGTTTATTTCTCATGAGGAGAGCCAGTCATTTCGGACACGAAACACGGTGTCTTTCAGGAGGTGCTCTGACAAGTGAGCTGAGACTCCGTCTTTTATACTTTACAAAACACTTGGCATTACAATCATGATATTGTGTAACAAGGAAAATACAACCCCATGATCCTTGTGTCAATCCTACCCCACATGTGTTCACAATAGGGACCCTTGACCTGCTGATTAGAGGGGAGGGCAATCACGCAGCTGAGTGTTCCGTCAACAGTTTAGGATGTGTGCGCCTGATCATAGCCCAGGGGGTGGGGTGGCCAGGATCAGTAGTGGGTCCTTTGAAGAGGAGTGACTTCATACAATAAGGGCAGTAAATGGTATCTCCTGGCTCAGGCGATGGCCTCGGACATGTGTGGTCAGCCGGACTCGGGGGAAGGGGTCATCAAAGGAGTGGTATTCATGCCGCATGGACAATCGAGCGCGGAGGGAAGGCTTGTCAACAGAGGGGCATTCATGGAAGGAAAGGAGGTGTTGGTCAGGCGCGGCCGTGGTTCCCAAGGACAGGGTCTTGCAGAAGAAGAAGGTTTATGACTTGCCCATGTGAGGAGAAGGGAGGGGTAGCCAGGGTGGACACAGGGACAGAGTCACAGAGAGAGAGAGAGAGATCTTATGACCCGTACATGAGAGAGCGGGGGCAGTCAGGTGCAGCTGGGGAGGGCTATGTCAGCTAAGGCGAAGGATGCCTCTTCAAGAGGGAATGGGGGGTTTGTGCGGGTCAAGCAGAAGGGTTGCCTTTCACAGCAGGGTCGCGCAGAGGGAGAGGGTTTCATGGTCTATGCATGAGAGAGGGGGTTTAAGATACGCGCAGGAGGGAAGCCGGGGATTCCAATGGGTAAAAGGCCGTGGTGCCTAGGATGGCTATACATATGCATATGGGTATGGGCTCTTACTGGCAGAGTGATACGGTCAATAATTTACGGTATTCATGGTGCTCACAGGGAGAGGAGTGGGAGAAGAAGGGAAATGAATGCTGTTTATGTACATCAATTTCTTCAATTTCCACATTTGTGCTTCCTCCCAATCTCCGTGCAGTAATGAGGAATCGATCATTCCACAAGAAATAAAAAGGGCTCTTAAAAACCTGGCCTCAGGCAAAACTCTGACACTCAATGGTCTCCCGGTGAATTCTATAAAACATACTCAACAACTCTTGCCACTTCAATGCATGAGGCAGCCCTGATCATGATCTTGAAACCTTTTACAGACCCCCTTCACTCTAAATCATATAGACTATTAAATACAAATTATAAAATACTTACCAAAGTATTAGCAGACCAACCATTTGAAGTTGTCTTACCAAGTCCATCCAGACAAGAACAGGGTCAGACCTCCCAGATTAACCTCTCTTAACATCTGGGGATTGTATAAACTCATGAACGTAGCCCCAGGAACAAGACTTCAGCTCAGGAGTCTCTCATCTGTGATAATTCTAGAACTGGACAAACCCTTGAATACACCGAACTGGTTATATTTATTTGCAGCCCTCCAAAAGTTTTGATTTGGACCCAGATTCATTCAAATGGTATAGCTTTTCTACAACACCTGACAGGCAAGGGACAAGCTTGAGAACAATAACTACTCCCGATAAAGGTAGGCTTGGGGACCCGTGAGGCTTGTCCCTTTCCCCACTGTTATTCACCCTTGCAATGGAAACCCTTACTGTCAATATGCGTCTGGAGGGTCAAGCCTCGGAAATCCCTCTCTAAGGCAGCCACCATTAGTGGCTAAACCTCATGTTGTTCACACTTTTAGGTAAAAATGGAAAAATTATCAGTAGGTGTCCTCCTATATTTCTAAAACAGTTTAAAAAAAATCATTAGCTAAAATTACATTTTGTCCACCATCTTCTAACAGCCAATCCAACAGCACTACGTGAAACATGATCTATAAAAAATGGGCCAACTAAATTGAAACTTCCTTTACACTTTTCTTGAGTACTTTGCTTTTAATGTGACTGAAGAGCCAATATTCACAGGTTTAGCCCACACCTATATTGCTCTGTCATTATACTGTTTCATTCTATTATGACATTCTTGAACTCTATTCTTAACAAGTTTTAAATCAGTTTCTGAATCCATAGCCTGCTACTATATTTTTTCCACTCAACCAATTATGAACCAACTAATTTCTAGAAAGATGTCCATTTAAAAGGTAAATGGAGAAACTCCTGTGGTTGAAAGAAAACAATGAAAAGCCCCCATATTAATCCCAACAAAAAAAATCCTGAACTTCCTAACCAAAAATTGTTGCTGTGTGTATCCCTTCTTGAAAAAGTTTATTAACTTTCTCTGTACAACACCATTACTTTGAGAGCTATAAAGAGGTACGCTAAAACAATTAATACCACAACTATCAAACATTTTAATCTTTTCTGAAATCATTCAAACTCCATTTTCAGTGACAATTTCTTTTTGAAAATCCTCCAAATTAAACATTTTCCTTTAAAAAATTTCTGACGGGGCGTGGTCGAGGCAGCGATGTGAGCGGACGCGTCCTGAGCGAGCTCCGTCGCCCCGCTGTATCATAAGCTTCATTAAGCAGAGTTCGGGGGCTATTTCTGGGCCCCCCACCCCTGCGAGGCAAGCCCTGCCTACACTGCAATCCTCAGAGTGTGTCCCGGGCGTGGGAGACCCTTCTGGGAGCAACCGGAGCACTGGAAACTCCGCAACCGACATCTGGCCGCCATCTTGCTGTCGGGTCTGCCGCCAAGACGCCTGGCTCTGCTGCTCCTGAGGCTGATCCCCGACGTCGGAGAGGTGGCGGAGGACGCAAGTAAGCCGCCTACAACGGACCCCCCTGGGACGACTTGCTGGCGGGGGGTCCGGAGGGCAGAGGGAGCGCGGCTGTCGGCGCTGGGACAAAACACCGCACAGAGGCGCTGAGGCCACCCGGGCACACCCATCACGAGAGGCCCCGGCTTCGGCGGAGTCCGACGGCCGCACTCGGAGAAGCCGCCGACGGACCTGTCGCTGCGAGGCCCAGCTCCGAATCCCCTGACTGCCGCGAGACAACTCTGGTGAGCTGCCCTCCCTGTGTCTCCCTCCCCCGTCTGCAGACGGCTGCGCCCTGCTACAGGTGGGCCCCACAGCGGTGCTGACCGCCATCTTGCCCCCTGGCCAGACACCCACAGCAGCGAAACCTGACGCTGTGGAGGGGACCCCATCTGACCACGCTGTCCCCCGCTGGCATCGAGTGGGCATCTAGGGGGCAGTGGGAGCGGCTGGGATGCCCTCCCCCTTGCCCGTGGGGGACCCTTGATTCTGCCCGCCTTTTTTGCCCCGCTGCTTGGCGCCGTCGGCCCCGGGACCTGGCCTAACTGACTACTGGGGCCCCGGGGAGTGGCGGCCGCCTAGTGGGGGGGCACCGAACACGGAAGAGCCGCCACAGCTGGGCACTGCGGCCTGGGGGGACCCACGCTGCCCCTGCCCCTGTCCGCAACACACCTTTGCCACCCATACCTGCGGCCTTGTGCTGGACCCTCACCCTGCAGCGGACGACATCGCCTGGGGGCTAGGGAGGCGGACTGTGTGCTTGTTTCTCCCCCCCTGGATACAGACAGAAGGACTACCTGGCAACGCGTGAGTACCCCTCCACCTACACAAGCAGCCCGGGGGGACTGGAACGCGGTTTCCTGATGTTTGGGAGACACAAGACACTAGCAGTCGGGGAGCTGGGGGGCACCTTGCAAGCCCACGGGGGTGCCCTCATTCTACATCAGGGAGGTCAGTGTAGCGCCTCTGATTGGGAGTGGAGCTCATCACTCACGATGGACCTTACGCGCGCTGAGGCACCCTCAAGACCCCTGGGGACGCGGCCTATACTCCACATATCGGACTAAGGGGATCCTCACTAGAGACGTCACTTGAGAGGGCAGGAGGCCACTGGTGGCGAATCGCTCAACCCCACGCTGCTGTAGCGACTATAGATGTCCGCACCCGCGGCTGAGGGCGGCGCACTAGGTGACGGTGCCTCGCACCCGGAGCTGACGATGACCCGTGGCAGTGGGGGTAAGACGGACCCGCCGGTGGCGACGACCAAGGGCACGTCGGTGGTCAGCATGTGGGGCAAAGCGGGCACACCACCATCATCTGGAGGAACGCCACGGCCGCCCGCCGACTCCCCCCGGTGACCCAGGCTTTTATGTCCTGACCGACTTGAAATCCGAAATCGGATCCCTGAGATCGGAGGTACACTCGTGTGTCAAAGAGCTGCGACAGGAGGTGACCGACCTGGGCGACAGGGTCGATGGCCTTGAGAAAATAGTCGACACCCGCACGGAAGACCTGGAGCAGCTGTGGCAGAGAGTGGCGGCCCTGGAGGAACAGAACATCGAGCTCCAGGTCAAGCAGGAGGACCTTGAAAACAGGGGACGTCGCAATAACCTCCGGATACGGGGTGTACCACTCAGAGAAGAGGGGACTGACGCCATGGCCTATGTGGCCCAACTCCTGCACGAGGTGTGGGGCAAAGACGATGCCTCCCCACCACTCCTAGACCGTACCCACCGAGTCTTTGGGGCAGGAAACAAGGCGGGCCTCCTACCTGACATCATAACCAGACTGCACTATTTTACAGAGAAGGAGGCCATACTGAAGGCGGCGAGGGACAAACTGGACCTGCGCTACGGAGGGCACAAGATCCAGATCTTCCAAGATCTGGCCCCCAATACGCTCCACAGGAGGAAAGTCTTCCGTCCGGTTACTGAGCGACTGCGGGCCCTCAATATTCCCTACCAGTGGGGACACCCCTTCGCCCTCATCTTTCGTTGGGAGGACAAACGCAGGGCCATCCGGTCCTATCGCGAGGCGGCCCAACTGCTCAACATGTCGGAGTCCCCGGAGCACAGCCCCTCCCGCTCTCACCGTCAGGAAAGGGCCCCTTCCCGTCCGGACTGGACCTCGGTACGTCGACGTTGTCGAACCCCCCCCAGTGGATAGCTGCTCCACATCTCAGGCCAAGCAAGACATTATAGCGCATATTCGCTCCCTTGAAGGTGACCGCGAGGAACAGGCCTCACAGCCCCACACCTCTGAGACTGAAGGGGAGGACCAACCCCTGACTTCAGATAGTCACTGATTGGCAAGGACATGGCTGACACTCTCCTAGGTAATAGTCCTCTACACCTACCACAGCGAAGGATCCCCCCTTCAACGCAGTACAATGATCCGTGCACCCCGGCGGCTCCTCTGAATCCATTCGCCCTGTACGCAAGGAGGGCACATGCCCCAGAGGATGGATCTGCCATATAGCTGTCCAGGATGTATGACGTTACAACGCATACCATTACAACTACCTACCATTACAACGCGACCATTACAACGCATACCATTACAACGCATAGCGCTTAGAGGTGCTGGATAGTGGTAAGTATAATTTACTATTCAAACTCCAGTCCCCGTGGACACTAGGGAAGGTGTTGGATAGTAAATTAAACTTATTCCCTATCCTAGAGCGCCCCCCAGCGCAATGCGTTGTAATGGTATGCGTTGTAAAAGTTGCGTTGTAATGGTAGGTAGTTGTAAAAGTTGCGTTGTAACAGGTGTATACCAGCTGTCCGGGGCTATCCAGACACTGAAAACGGACTTGCCCTGCTACCAGCGATGAAGGGGGCCCCAATCATCCTTCAGGGGGCACCTCCGCCCCCTCTAGTGGAACTGAGGAGGCCGAATGCGACGTCCCTCTTCCTCGGTGCCCGGACCCTCCCTACTGGGCCCTGATGCCTATCTGACTCTCTAGACAAGACGCATCTACTTTTGAGAGGTCCCAGTTCTCGCTGCCCCCGAACTTGCCCGAGACAGCGGGGCAGACAGGCAGCGGGACGATCAGGATTCTCCCCTTCAGACAACCGCCCCCCACTTTGTCCCATAGGAAGTGACATTCCTGTGATCATCCAAACCCTCGGGAAGAGGATGCCCGGTACCTGGGACATTGTATTGTGGCCCTGTTGGCCTGTTGCAGTTATACTCTCTCTACATACTCTCCATTTTTCCTACTTTTCCTATTTTTCCTAATTCTCGCCCGCGCTATCCCCTCTACTGGCCCCTATCCTATCCGTGTGGTGTGGTGGTCTGGTGGTTGCCACAGGTGCCGGCGCAGCGGGTGTGGAGGGAAGAGGGCACTGCCCTGCCCGCTGTGGGTGGTGGGCACTGGGCGCTAGAGCGGCCTCGACCCCCTTAGTGCAATGACGGCGACCATTCCCACTCCCCTAAAGATCCTGTCGCTCAATGTCAAAGGACTTAACTCCCCCAATAAGCGGAATCAGGTATGGCGCTATCTTCTTCACCACTCCCCCGACATTATCTTTCTCCAGGAGACACACCTTATGCGGGGGGACACTAGGGGCATGGCGCACCCTAGGTACTCCACACAATTCTGGGCATCAGCTGACACTAAAACGGCGGGGGTGGCTATCCTGTATAGAGCTGGCTTTCGCGGGGACCTGCTAAACCCTACAAGAGTAATGATGGGCGTTTCCTCCGGGCCACGGTGCAGTTGGGGGGCACGCAGTTCACCCTGGGTTGTGTATATGCACCCAACCAGTCGCAAGATAAATACCTCCAAACGCTCCTGCGAGACCAGTTTAGACCTGGCGACCCGCATACGATACTGGGAGGGGACTTCAATCTAGTGTGGGATCCGGAGCTGGACCGTGCGGGGGCTGCGTTTAACGGCGCGGGCGTGATGTCCTCTGCTCTTAGGGCACAGATCACGGACCTAGGACTCGTTGACGTGTGGCGCTACCATAATCCGGGATCCCGGGACTACTCCTTTTATTCGCACTCCCACAGAACGTACTCCCGTATCGACTATCTCTTCACTTCCCTTGATCTGACTCGAGATACGTTGAAGGCCGCCATCTCAGATATCTCGCTATCGGATCATGCGCATGTGGAACTCCTACTACAAGACCCGCTGGCCCACACCCCTTGGGAGCGGCGATGGACCCTCCCTCCGAGCGTCCTTCGGGACCCGGAGGATGTTGCCAGTATCCGGGAAGCCATAGACTCGTACTTCGCCGTTAACGACAACTCGGAAACGCCCTTCCCGATAGTCTGGGATGCCTTTAAGGCCACCATCCAAGGCCACATTACCTCCCTGGTGGTAGCAAGGAGACGAGAGGCATTTAAACTAGAGAATGACTTAACGAGCGAGATTAAACAGGCGGAGACCCAGGACAGAGATTGCCCCTCTCAGACGTCTAGGAGAACCCTTGCCAACCTTAGGGGACAACTCCGAACACTGCGCACCAACAAGGCGGAGCGTTCTCTGCTAGCACTTAAACAAAAATACTACGAGGGTGGGGACAAGGTAGGGCACCTCCTGGCTGGTAGACTGCGGGCACGAACGGCTAGAGCACATATAGCCAATGTACAACGGCATGATGGCACCTGTGCCATTACTGAAAGAGCCAAGCAGGATGCCTTTGTTGCATACTATTCCTCCCTGTATGCGGAAGAAGCTACATCAGTGGAGGCACGAGCGGCCGTTCTCGCTGACTACGAAGGGACCCCGCTGCCGCCGGCCTGTGCGGCTGAGCTGGAAGAACCCATACTGGAAGAGGAGATCTCTGCGGCTATCAAAGACCTCCCCACCGGGAAAACACCGGGACCGGATGGCCTACCGCTGACCTTCTACTGAATCTTCCTGACTCAGCTTCGCCCGTATCTACTGAGGCTGTACCGCTCCTTCTCGGACACATTTGGCCCGTCTCCCGATATGGGTATGGCGGAAATCGCCTTGATACCTAAGCCAGGGAAAGACCCTACCCTGTGTGCTTCCTACCGCCCTATCGCCCTTCTAAACACCGACCTAAAGATATATACCAAGGTATTGGCCAAAAGACTCGACCCGTATATGCCAGGACTGGTAAACCTGGACCTGGTGGGGTTCATTCGAGACCGGCAGGGGGCTGACAACGTGCGCAGGCTGGCGCATCTGGTAGGGAAGGTGCAACACTGGGACATCCCTGCCTGTCTTCTCTCGCTCGACGCGGAGAAGGCCTTTGATCGGGTGGACTGGGCCTTCCTGAGAGAGGTCTCCAGAAGGTCGGTATCGGCCCCAAAATGATCGCTAGGATTATGGCCCCCTATATCGGGCCACAAGCCAGAATCAGGGTCAACGGCCAACTGACACCGCCGCTCGCGATACACAGGGGCACGAGGCAGGGGTGCCCACTCTCGCCGCTCTTGTTCGCTCTCGTGGTAGAACCACTGGCGGCGCTGATTAGGCATACCCCTAACATCCACGGAATAGCCCATGGGGGAAGAGACAACAAGGTGGCGCTGTTCGCAGACGACCTGATCCTCACTCTTACGCGCCCTCGCGACTCCCTCCCAGCGGTTCACGAGGTGCTTTGCCTGTACGAAAGAGCATCTGGCCTTAAAATAAACCATACCAAATCCTGGGCACTCAACCTCACCATACCTGAGGAAGAGATCCCGTTCCTAAAGGGGGCTGTGCCCTACCAATGGGCGGAGAACCACATCAAGTACTTGGGACTTGACTTGACGCCCCATTTAGAATCTTGGTCCTCGGTAAACTGGACGGAATGCCGCAAAGAGGTACTGGCAGATCTCCGGAGGTGGAAACCCCTGATGGTCTCGTGGCTGGGGCGCCTTAACGCGGTTAAAATGTCGATCCTCCCCAGAATTCTTTACGTCTTCCAATGTCTACCCACCCCGATCCCACTTCATTGCATTAGGAGCCTCCAGCGCGAAATCACGTCCTTCATCTGGGGCGGAAACCACCCCCGGTTCTCCCAGAAGGTCCTTATGGAATCGAGAGACAGAGGCGGCCTCGCATGCCCGAACTTAATACACTACTATTGGGCGGCACACCTCCGGTTCGTGGTGGAATGGGGTGCACGTGAAAGCGACAAGCACTGGTTCCACATGGACCGAGCGGTCACAGGGCGTACTAAATGGGATTTACCCTGGCTTCCGCGAGTGGCGCGCTCCAGAAGTGCGTACATAGCGGTCCCGACAAAAACGGTCCTGGATGTCTGGGTCAGGATAGCGGTGCCTAGAGGTCTAACTACGTTCCCATCCCCACACACCCCAATCGCTGGCAACCCGCACTTCCCCCCGGCCTCCCGGACTCGAGCATTTGAGAGCTGGATGCACGGAGACTGCAGGGTCATAGGGGACCTCTTCATCGGAGGCTCGCCCAAAACGTGGAAGGACTGCAGGGAGGAATTCGGAATACCATCAACAGCTGGCCTACAATATGCCCAGCTACGCCATTGGACTATGGGCGACGACATGTGCCAGGCGGCCACTAGGGTCTACACACTCTTTGAGAAATTAACACGTTCCCTAGGGGGACTGAAGAGGCTTATTTCACAAATATACCACATACTGCAACACCCTACCTCAACACCTACACATCCCTACCAGAGACAGTGGCAGTTGGCAGTAGGCATAGACATTGAACCCTCCCAATGGAACAGGCTGTGGAGTGATATCCCCAAAATCTACCGCAGCATCCCCCAGAGGGAAAACGCTTACAAGTTGCTCACTCAATGGTACTATACCCCGCTGCGGCTTAGCAAGATGTTCCCTAACACCTCGCCGCTGTGCTGGAGTTGTTGATCTGTGACTGGTGACTTTGTGCATATATGGTGGACGTGCCCGAACCTAGCTGTCTTCTGGAAGGAGGTACTCAGCCACATTAAAAGGGTGCTGGGCTTTCCCCTACCTGAGGAGGTGAGCACGATATTGCTTGGCGTCCGACCCATCCGCGCTTAGGGCGCTCACACGCAGCGACTGGATCCTTACGCTCCAAATGCTATGTGCAGCTAAGCAACTCATCGCTTTATACTGGAAGCGGGCCGAAGCACCGCCAATAGCTACCTGGTTTGTGCGTCTCTGGCAGGTCCTGGCAATGGAAATGCTTACGGCGCGGATACAAGCAAGGGACACACGCTTCAAAGCGGTCTGGGAACCCCTAGTGCGCCACCTTTACTCTGTCAGTTACGCGCGACACATGCCTCCTAGACTCCGCGCTCTGCACCTCTTTGAAGACGCCCTTATCCCCGCGGACCCCGCCAGACTTTGCCCCTGACTACCATTCTCCCCACAAACGCTGATGCAGCTACGCAAGTCCTCCCACACCCTGCCCCCTGAACCGCCACACGACACTACCGCACCTTTTCATTGTCCTTTCTTACTCTCTGGCTAGCTACCCTCTGATTCTTCCTCCTTTCCTACTTGCCAACCTGGCTCTCGCCTCACTACGAGGCAGTTGTGCCCTGTTGGGCCTTAAATTTCTGTGACATTACAGTCAGCTATTCACCATACGCCTCCCTCGCGAAGCAGAAAAGCACCTGCGCGAGACCAACCTCTGCGTATCTCACCTTTAAGCCACGAGGCCGGCCCCCCTCGAGGGGTTGAAGGCAAGGCGCTGTGTCAAAGCTTCTTCCCCGCCCCAGTTGGTATAAACACACAAGTTCTCATATGCGCGGCCGGCCTCGGCATGAGGTTGTAGGCTTATCGCTGTGTTCACAATAAAAACAGATTTGAACAAAAAATTTCTGACAACGTCTTCAAAAAAAAAACCTCAGGCAAGATGGCGGCCGCTTGCACTGAGTGAGCGTCACTCTCTGTACATGGTTGCAGTCACGGACGGTTAGCGGAGAGAGACAAAAAAAGTTACCTGAGATTGCAGATCTCTAAATCCCGGCTACATATCTTTGGGGGCTGAAAGAAATTCGCTGAAAGAAACTCATGCTGGTGGACCGCGATTCTCGGCGACTCTGGCTGCGATCTGTGCGGTTGGTATCCGCCCTCCGGAGCCGCATACACCTGGGGACTTGGCAGGTGTGGCTTGAAGAGAGAACGCGGAAAGCAAGCATCGAGGCAGCCACGTCTGACGGCTGGTTTAACACAATGCCTCCCCGTAAGAATGGGAACGCTTCTGCGGTCACCAGCAGAACTGCGGGGGAATTACCGGATTGCCAGTGTAAGTTTCCTGGCGGTCGAGAAATCGGAGAAAATGGAGAGAGTGGGGAGACTGGACAAGCCAGAGAAGCCAGCAATTAAGACAACGGTGGTGAGTGGCAAAAAGGCTGGGCTGATCAAAGGGAGGCAAGCGGACAAAGTTATGGATAAAACTGTGGAGAAACCTCCACAACATGATAAAGACTCTGGAAAACTGGGGACTGTGGTTGGTGCAGTTGAGAGCATTGGACTGGGGAAGGTAATATCGGTCCCGGAGATGTTTTCTGGAAGAGCATCCACGTGTAAAAACGGGATTCAGCCTCCATTAGTGACAACAACCTCTCCTGCCAACCATCACCATCAGAGATAAAAAGGAAATGGCTCAGGATGAGATGAAAGCTGGTGGGGGGGGGGGAATACCGCTGGAGTGCAGGAAGAAGCTAAGATGCTTGCAGAAGGTGAAAGTGGCAAGACTTCCCTCTCAGTATCTGAACCCGCAGACAATATGGGTCGTGATGCGAGCGGTGGTGAGGGGTCTGAGGCTCTTAATTACGCAGGGGC
The DNA here is from genome assembly GCF_964263255.1 of Lissotriton vulgaris. Lineage (NCBI taxonomy): Eukaryota > Metazoa > Chordata > Amphibia > Caudata > Salamandridae > Lissotriton > Lissotriton vulgaris. The sequence continues at coordinate 126,688,662 of NC_141686.1, read as the reverse complement.
TATAAAATCTCCCCAGAGACAGTTACCGGAGCAGGGTGACATCTTTATCTTCCAAACCCCTGCTGGAGAGAAGTCTGAATTAGAAGATGGGAGTCTGCCGGAGGCCCTTGATGGGGATAGCTTCGGATGCTGAGTCCACACAGGGCTCCACTAATGGAAGTCTTACCTCTGGTGAGGGGAGCGGCACCCCCCAAATACAGCTGACACACTTACAAAGACCACACCCCGCAGTAAGAAATCAAGGTTGGGGCGTATACAGGGTTTAAGGGATGGTGACCCTGATGGTTCTGAAGACAGTAATAATCTTCAGTGGGATTACGCTCAGGCCGCTATCAGTCTTGGAGGATCAGGGGGGTTAAGGAACCCCCATCTAACACCTTGATTTATGCTATGTTAAAATCAATCCAAAGTGAGGTGCGCCAAGAGCATAAGAGGGCTCAGCTAGCGACAATAAAGATACAAGGAGCTATTCGGAAGAATACCAAGGCTTGTTCTGAGGTCATCGTCAGAACAGTCGCATTGGAGGAGAGAATTGTCGAGCTATAGACAGGGCTACAGAAGAAGGAGACTAAAACAATGGCTAATGATGATAGACTGGCTGACATAATGTGGAAGCTAGAAGATTCTGAAAATAGGCTTCGAAGGAATAACCTCCGACTATTAGGAATCGAGGAGAAAGCGGAAGGCCAAGATATCAGAGGATTTGTCCTAAAGTTGCTACAAACCTCTTTTCCTGAGCTCTCTCATTGGTCATGGAACACTGAGATACAGAGAGTTCATCGATTTCATCTTATGCTTAAGAAGAACCCTGACCCTGAAACAAAGCCTAGGGCCATTTTGATATTTTTCGGCAATTTTCTACTGAGGCAAGCTATATTCGAAAAAGCACGACCTGATGCCAAAAGAACTGTAGAGGGCCATATTTTTTTCGTGCGCCCAGACTTTTGCCACGCAACTGTGGAAAGGAGGTGGCGACTCCGCTTGTTGATTACTCCCTTTAAAAAAAAGGGGTGTGAGGTGTTTTTAATGAACCCCGCACGGTTAAAAGTTATCTGTCGTGGCAAGATCCGGGTTTTCTCCTCAGAAATACAGGCTGTAGAATACCTGAAAGAACTTCCTGATGGCTAAATGGCTGGAGGACTCTTTAAAAAAAAAATTGGGGGTCCTCATACATGCCACCAGATGATGAATACTCTAGATGGGATTTCTCTGCGCCTTTCACACAGACAAACTTGGATGCTGCCCTGGTATCTATGTGGAGCAAGCAGGGATCACCCAGACGTAGGCTGTCTCCTTGTCCAACTCCCTTTCCCTTTAATGGACCGTCTTGGGAACCTGGGAGGACCGGACCACAAACCTCTGGCATAATCATTGGACGACTGTTAGATCTTCGACCAGGCCACTAGTGCAGACCACACCTTATCGACACTCGCTGCATCGCAAGCCATATCTGACTGACGACCATCATAACATTTCTTAAGCAGTCCGCAAACCTAAGAGAGGCCACCGACTTCCATTCCCTACAAATTTCTCTCCTAGCTATGACTATCACATAGAATAGAAATTGTGAAGCAAAGCTATTTATGTTATGTTCGGAGGGCAAACCAAAAAAAACAGTCTGTGCCATGTTTTCTTTAGTTTTGTTGTAAATGCTGTAATGAATACATTCCTGTAATTAACTCATGTCCATATTGCCCACTGTAATGGTATTCAACTTGACGACCTCAGAAGGATGAAAGGCCGCCGGAATTCCCCCCTCTGATATGCACGTCACTCACAGTTGTTAGCAGCGTGCGTTTAAGTAACCGGGCCATTTTTCAGGAATAGGCCAGCACTTGAATTTGCGATTAGATTCTGCACCAGAGTTTTTATTACTAATTGCGCCACTTAGGGAATATGGTGTCGAACAATGGGATTTTAAACATTGCCAGCCCAGGCAGGCCACTGCTGATAAAATCAGAAGGCTGCAGAGAACAAACTGTAAATGGCTGCCTTATTCCTGGAATAATATATTTCATGTGGGTTGTGGGTTGGCTTGCAAAGTTTCCATTTCACTGCATTAGCATGTCTCGTATTTGTCCCAAATGATATCTCTCTGTTTTAGGTAAGTATTACACATTGAGGGATTTTGAGCCGTAGGAGCCCCGGTATAATATGCCATAAATATAATTAAGTCACTGTTGAGAGGAAGCTAGTTCTCCTGACCTTTAACGGAGGAAGGCGCATCATTTTGCAGTTTGGCTTGTAATGCTTTAGCTCCATCAAGTGGCCAAGTGGCCAAGTGGTGCAACAACTATGAAAATCAGTGACACTCGGTTTAAACCGGGTCAGCTTATTTTCATCCGGTAGGGTACTGTCGGGCAAAGTCGCTTTTAAATGATTTATGGACAGCCTTAGTGTAGGGTGGTGTTTTGGGGTTTAGGGTAGTGACGGGTGGGCATGCAGGGTAGTGTTTGAGTGTAGGGACCGGAATGGGGGCGGGGGAGGATCCTGCTAGAGGCTAGTGTCTTAGGGTTTAGGGTACTGTTGCTGCGTTTGAGTAGTGTAGGGTAGTGTTTTAGGGTTTAGAGTAGTGTCGGGGGCTCGTGAAGGGTAGTGTTCGAGTGCAGGGACCGGACTGGGGGAGGGGGAGGGTCATGCTGGGGGTAGTATTTTAGGGTTTCGGGTAGTGTTGGGGTGTTTGTGTAGTGTAGGTTAGTGTTTTAGGGTTTAGGGTAGTGTCAGGGGGATGTACAGGGTAGTGTAAATGTAGGGCTGAGGGCTGGGGTAGGGTCTGAGGGTTGGAGGAGGGTCGTGCAGGGGTACTACATTAGGGTTTAGGGTAGGGCAGGCTAGAGTCACTTACCTCTCAAACTTTTACCATGAGTTTACCTTTACTACGCATGCCTTTGCTTTGTAATGGTATGCGTGGTACAGGCATAGTTGTGGCAAAAGTTTGCAATGTAATGGTATGTCATTGACATTGCGTAGTAATACCCGCGTTGTAATGGCACGCGTGGCATTGGTATGTGATGTAATAAGTCATATTCATTATTTTTTTATGTCGCCTGAAGTGAAAATTGTGCTTTGGGTTGATGCCTTAAGTGTTTTAAAGTTTATGTAGGAAGTCTTTTAGGTGGAAGGGCTACCTAAAACAGTAATTTATAATGGTAGGTAGTTCTTAGCCGATGTCTTCCATCAATTCGTAAACAGAAATGGCATCAAACACAGAAATACTTCTATATATCATCTCAAAGGTAAGGGTAGCGTGGAGCGCATTAATAGGGTCATCAAATGACTCATTGAATTGGCGAAAAGCAATAGTTTGAATTGGGAAAAGAAAATCAAGAACATTTTATGGGCATATAGGATAGCATTGAGTGAAAGGACTGGACACAGTCTATTTGTGTTGATGAGAGGTAGAACCTCTTTAACCAAGGACAGCATCGGGTGAATTTGCAAGGCCAGGGTGGTGTGTTGGTCTCCAGACGATATTAAAGGAAGGATAATTTGTCCACAGACGGAGTACAAACCTAGATATGATAAGGTGCATTGTAGTGTAGTTCCTATATCCCTAATAGGCTCTGTGCATTGGAATAATATACACTATAGTTTTGACATAGGACTGTGGTCAGTATGTCTCTATCGAGTACATTAAACTTAATTGTGTGTGTGCCAGCTAACTAGAGGTCACTAGAAACTTTCTCGAAGGAACAAGAAGAGATTAGTTTCTGACAACCACATAAACATGACAACTTTGTTTCCCTTAGAGTCGGAACAATATCTTCAGAGTCGTGGAAACAATAGATAACTATTTCACTCAGTCAATCGTGCGTGCTTCGTTTCTACAGAGTTGCAGAGAAATAGATAGACGGCGTTTCAATAAAAAAGGGGTTTATTGAACAGTCTTATTTCTCATGCAAGAGATATGAACTGCTACAATCATAAGACAGAATCCAAAGTATGATGCGTACAGCGTAAACAGCAATATGAAACAATACTGTAATAGCATGATCTGTAGCTCTGACATATATAAAAATACATACATAAATAACACAGGCTAAAATACTCAACGGGTGCTTATAAAATAATCCTAGCCAAGTGTACCTAACCTAAGTCTAGCACGAGAGGAGAAGTAGGTGCTGTTTTAGAATAAGTTTAGTTTAGTTTAGTTTTGCCAAAAATTGCCAAAGGTTTCTCCATGTTCTAACCAGGATGGGCCCGTGCTCCAGGGGCCCATCCTGATTTATATATTGTGCTATCATAATGAGCCCCTTTATTTGGTTGTAAAACCATCAAAGTACAATAGAAACAATTGCAATATATAGTATATTAAAAATCAGGATGATAGAAAGGATAAAAAAGAAAATAGATATATGTAGTATATGTATATACAATTTGTTCATGTCAGCCTGTTTAAGAAAAATATGTAATTTATAATATCATTGTCAAATGAGTTGTGCAATGCCCAAAATGTAAAATACTAAATTGTTATAAACACATTGCAATTCATAAATAATCTGAGTATTCTCACCCACAGGCATAAATAAATTGTTGAGACTATATGTAGCGTAGCATCTATAAGAAATATACTGGTCGTTTATTAAGTGCAAGTGCTAAAATATACATGTGTTCACAATGTGCATGGTTTGATTATAGCAACACAAACAGTGCAAGTGGTTATGTCAGTAGTAGAAACACCATTTCTGCAACTCCTTCACAGGCGATACCATATGGGAAAAAGCAGATTTGGCAGGTACATAACTATCCAAAAAAAATGCAAGAATATATGTGTGAATGATGCACTTTATATTTTAACTTATCTTAAGCATCATTTGTGTCGTTTTTCTGTGTGTAAATAGTTGAGCGGACGTTTATTTTATTGTTTGTTATGAACCTATATTATGCAGTGGTGTAGTATTTCTGTTGTCACTGTAATGCGGAAGAAGTGTGGAGTCTGCAGTTAGGCAGCACATGCTGACGTTCCAGGAGTTCTCTTATGATGCTTTGGGATGTTGTGGCATTGTGGGGCTTGCAGCTCGGACAGAGGGCTGTGCCCTCTCAAAAGGCATGAGAAGATTAAATAAACTCAAGAATATGCTCTGTCTCTTTATTAAATATATCAGAGAGCTTCTGATACAGGTTAAATGCTGCCATTATCATACTGGAGATCTGCCTTTGTGTAAAGAGTTGGACTTCAGCACGTGCATGTGCGCTGCCTTTAGTTGTTTCCTCTGCCTGCTTGTGTTTTCGTAATATTCCGTCATGAAATATTTGTTTGGAAATGGATGATGAATCCGACTTTTCTCAAACTTCAGTTCTGTAGCTTTCTAGAGGTAAAGATGTACCATTACCTTCAGGATGTAGTTCTGTGTTTGATACCATTATGGGGCCCTATTCACAAAGGTAAGCTGAGACGAAAGTCTAACTTTACGACTTTCGGTATTCACAAGGGGCATTTATTAGCAGTAAACTTTATGTCTTTCGATGTTCACAAAGGGCCTTTGCCAGCAGTAAAGTTAGACTTTTGTCTCAGTTTGTCTCAGTTAAACTTAACTTTTGGTCTTAAGTTGAACTTTTTGGTCTCAGTTAAACTTAAGACCAAAACTTAAGTTTAAATGAGACAAAAGTCTATCTTTACTACTCGTAAATGCCCTTTGTGACTACCGCAAGTCATAAAATTACACTTTCGTCTTTATTTACCTTTATGGATTGGGCCCACGGTTTGCAGCTATCATATTCCCTCCTTTGGCTTTAGGCCAGCTGGCATTCTTCTTAAATGGACATCATCCATTAGAACTGTATTGTTTCCATATTCTCTGGTGCTTCTACGGAGCTTGGTGGAAGGGTATACAGGTGAGAAGGGTAGGTAATGAGAGGTGGGAAAACTGCAGTTTCTTGCTCCTGGACTCAGTGGTGAAACAAAACTTGAAGGGTCCCCCCTGCAAAGCACATGGAGGAGCCCCCTCCCCCAGGGGCCCAGCCCACCACCCACCACTTTTCCCCACCACCCTAAAATCTGGTATATTTGGATTTGAAACCTCCAACATTTAATGAAATACCTCTATAGTGTCTTGACTCAAAGTTCTAATGAGAAAGTGGGAAACACTCTTAACATACAAGCTACGTCATTTGTAACAATACTGTCAAAAGCAGATTAATTTTACTGAGGCAGCAATCACAACAATGCCAAGGAGCGATCCTATTGTCTCAGGAACTACCTGTGGCTGAAGAACAAAGAACAACTACGAAGGGTCTAAATTAGACTTGACATTAATGGACAATAACTTTTAAAGACAATTCCAAACCTGCAATTCCATAAAAACTCAACTGAAAATATACTTGAGAAGTACACAATATATAACTCAGAATCCTGCGAAAGTCAAGAGAAATAGACTGGTGTATTATCTGCATGCCACACACTTGCGACTGTCAAGGGTTGTGAATGATAATACAGTGACCTGAGGAAGCAATTTCAATTTCTACCATCATGTCTTTATTAGTTAGCATTACAAAACAGGAAGGCAAACGAGGCTGAAGATGAAAACTGTTTGGATGCTTCAGAACATTGAGGCAGATATTTGTCTGAATTTATAATTTCTGTAGTGTGAACAATGCTAAATACAAGATTTAAGGCACACAATTACAGACAAGTGCAACACCATAAATAACACCACATATAGAATAGAACAAACCATATCAGCAAGTACCTAATGACAGAATCTATACAAACTGTAGTTGGTAAAGCAAAAGAAAAGTGCAAATACTTCCAAAGTGCATAATGAAGCAATCACCAGTCCAGCAATATACAAAAATCAAGCATGTTTTGTAAAACATTCCAACTTTCCCTGCATGAAGATGAAAATACTTTCAAAGTGCATGATAAAAACAAGTCCAGCAGTATGCAAAAATTATGCTAGGTTAGTCAAACAATTCCCGTTTGTTGTGTGCATAAAGGCACATATATTTCAAAGCAATTGGTAAACAATAACAACTACAGCACCATACAATAACCAAACCAGTTTAAACTAATTCCCTTTTTGAAGGCTCAAATATTTCAAAGTGACTTGCACAACAGTAACAAGTACTGCAGGTAAGAACATACACAAATCAAACCTCATTAGTCAACTAATGCCCTTTTGGTTTGTGCACAAAGGTGCAAACATTTCAAAGTGTCTAATAAACCAATAACAAGTACAGCAAGCAGCAGCATACCTAAATCAAACCTATTTAGTAAAACGCATTCCCCTTTTGTTTGTGCATGAAGGCATACATATTATATAAAGTGCCTGGTAAAGCAAAAACTATTTAGCAGCATAAACATCAAACCCGTCCAGTCAAACAATGCCCCTTTTATTTGTGCTAGAAGGTGCCCGAGCCCACTTTGCCCATGCCTTAAAATGTCTCTGGATGGCATCTGCCTTAATGGGAGCACAATCTCTCATCCAGTAATGGCAGCTTAAGAAGCAGCAATTGTGACCTGGGGAAGGTAAAGGGGGCCCTCGCTAGAGGTGATCCCATGGACATGGCTCTGATATGTGGCAGAGCACTTACAAGCCTGGGCCCTGGCATTGAACAACAGCTGAGAATTTACTGTGCATGAGAGGAAGTATGAGGGAAGATAGCAGCCCATGACGAAATGGTGGGCATGTAAATGGAAGTTTGGGAAAGGTCTAAAGCCAAGTGACACAATAAACAAGTGATTTTCTGATTATATAAAATTTATAGTTAGCATAATCTAGATATAAAGTCCAACTATATGCAAAACCATCAAGCATTAGATGTTTAAGATTTCTTTTTATTGGTATATGATGTATATATATTCATTATTTCTTTGAAAGTGCAAATATTTGTATGTTTTCTTATTATTATTCTTTTCTTTTTTCTTCTGTTTTGTTTTCTTTTCTTATGATTATTTTTTGATATGACAACATATAGTTAAAATGACATTAGAAAAAGTGCATAGTCAGTAGACATGAAACTATATAGATTGTTGAAGGCAAAGCGGTAGAAACCACTACGTGCGTTTCAGCTCTTGAGCCTTCTTCAGGTGACCGTCTATTGTTCGATAAGTAGTAAAAAGATATATATCAGTAAAATTACAAAACAAACAAAATATATACAGCGGACTTTAGACAGATGTACAGAGTATATACATTTTTGACACTTCAGTTGAGCAACATAGTGAAAACATTATTTAATACGTTTCTACTCTAAGTACAGACATATTTAATTAAGTTTCTGTAAATGATAAGTACATAAAATGTATCTCAAGAGTGAGCATTCATTAAACATCACAGTTTTGACATTTTTCTGAATTTGGTGTATGTAATGAACATTCCTTGAACATAACAGTTTTAACACTCTCTGAACTTGGTATATATAGTAACATCACAAATTGACATTCTTTGATTGTAGCAGGACCTTGAAAACAAACCACTTACTCGATGTAGAACAAACCCATATTTGTAGTTTGTGGGGACATCACATGACATAGTCAGCAATTGACAATGTGACTGAGTGACTGCCAAGTAAACCTCTGAATACTAATGTATATAATACATGAAATACAATGATATAGAACAAAGCCTAGTACAAAAACCGTTTGGGGATAACGTAAGCTTACTAGGATATACTTACAAAGATTCAGTGAGTAATAGACCCAGACCTGATAGTGGCGTAGGGGTAATAAGTCGGTCGGTAATATGGGCTTCTTGAAATCTATAGATATGATATAACATTGATGGTTTTGCATATAGTTGGACTTTATATCTAGATTATGCTAACTATAAATTTTATATAACCAGAAAATCACTTGTTTATTGTGTCACTTGGCTATAGACCTTTCCCAAACTTACTTCTTCCCTATGTATAGCAAGTGCAACAGTACTATATAGGGGTCCCCTTTTTCCAAAATACTTGTTAAACTCATAGCCTGTTCTATGAGGGGATGCGCTAGTCTGTCTATCACAGTATATGTTTTAATCTAATTTGTTTCTCCTTATTCACACATAGATGTATATCTAAATATACAGCAAAGAAAGTTCAGGCAGCTCATGTATGTATTGCACTTATTATAATCTACACATCACAAATGTATGTATGTATACACTTTGAACTTTGTATCTTCCATTTCTAAGACCTGATTCCACACTCTCTCTGTATTAACATACTCTGCAGGACATTACTTATTTCTGGCAAGTACTTGCCTTACTTAAGACCTCAGACTATCTAAATTGCTACATCGACTGTAAGATTTCGGTATCTACACCATGGCAACTCTAGAAACATTTGGTTTCAGCGATACTGACTTTATGAACATGGTAGGTTCATCAGCCTCTTTTGATAAAAGAACAACAAACGACACAGGAGACAATTCTGAATTAAGTAAGCTTTTAGCTCTAAAGAAAAAAACGAAACGTATAGAACTCCATGGTGAATATATGTTACACTACCTTAAAGCTGGCATCATCCCGCAAGGTCTCCAAGTAAAAAACATACCTGGACTATTTGCCCACATTAAAGACTTCTTGGAGAAATGGTCTTGCATTGCGAACCGTTGCTCAAGAGACTTAATGATGCTGATTGTAGAGACAGCTAAACAGCTCATCTTAGAACTACTTAAAGAGATAGAAGAGCTAGAATCAAAAGTCAAATCTTCCCCATCTCTATCAGATGCTAAGAAAGCTCTTGACGACATTGAAAAAGATCTTAGTTCATATAGTGACTATTTGACTAAACGTAAAGCAGATAAACTACAAAAGAATATACGGTATTTCAGTAAAGAGCGGGTATATCCCTATCTTGCTGATGGCTTCTATACACAAACAGAAGAACATAATGATACCATGCCAAATCAAACTAATCCAACTTATAATAGAAAATTTACAACATTTTCTAATTCATCCCACTCAGGTAGTGACAACGGTTCATGCATTTCAGAACCCAGAGGCCACGGATATACACCAAGACAAAACAGACGTCCTTTTTTAGGGAGACACAACAACTACAGAACCAATTGGAGACCCAGATATCAGGGATACAATCAACAACAGTACCAACAACAGCATTTTCCACAACCAATGCAATACCAACCACCAGCCCAATATCCCCAGCAATTCCAGGTACCCCAAGGGAACTCCAATCAATACCAACCACAAGCTCCATACCCCCAGCAATTCCAGGCACCTCAAGGGAACTCCAATCAATACCTAGAGACAGGGAATGCCAAATACTGGAAGCAATAGATACTATCCCCATTTTTAACTTAAGTTAGACAAGTCTGAATCAATCAACCATGTCCTTACTATCAAAAGGATTATCTTGTGTCCCCCATGCAGGGATGAACAAAAATGTAACTCTTCACTGATCTAATGACATTCTTACGTAAAGTTAGACTAAAGTTTTTCTTTCAGAGCAGTCAAAGAAATGACGATGAGAACAAAAAATCAGGATTAGCTCCTAGATTGATATTTACTCCCACATTAGATCAGGTACCACCTGAGGTGGGCATATTTGAGAAAGTAGTATATAACAATTTCATACAAGCTACCAAATATGTACCTAGAACACCATTTAACATTTCTTATGATGAGTATCAAGCTATTGAATCCTTGAAAAATAACACCAAAATGACTGTCAAATGTTGTGATAAAGGTGGAGGAATAGCTATCCTGGATACTGACAAACATATTGAGTATGTTAAATGACATGAGATTCTATGTAAAAATCACTAAAAACACAACCAGTGCAATCAAATCTAAAATTGGACGTCTAACCACCCAAGCATATAATGATGACATCATCTGTCGCAAAGAATTTGAATACATGAATGTAGAATCACCTAAGCTAGCATGCATCTACGGAACACCGAAAGTTCATAAAGATGCGTGTAATCCACCTCTAAGACTCATTGTTAACACCATAGGTTCTGTCACCGAGCCCATATTGAAATACTTGGACGCTATTCTACGTCCCTATATACAACTAATACTAGGTTACATTAAAGACACAAGTCAAGTGATTAACCTTTTAGAGGGTACCCCATACAATGCAGAGACACAGTGGTTGGTAACCCTCGATGTGGAAAGTCTATACTCTAATATACCATACGAAGGTGCTTTCCATGCGGTTAATTGGTTCATTGAAACCTACCAAGTTGAGTGTGACAGTAAATTTATCACTGACTGTTTATCAATTGTGCTTAAAGAAAACATTTTTGAATTTAGTCGGCGGGTCGGTACATCAGGGTTGTGCCTACAGTTTTGGCTCAAACTTCCCGTGTCCGTGCGGATTCACCTACCCATCACCGCCGAGCTCGAATAGGCCAAAACTGTAGGCACAACCCTGATGTACCGACCCGCCGACTACTCATGTGGTAATTAATCCCCGACCATTAGGCATAGGATTAACCATTGAGGTATACTATACCCACACCTAACACATGACACCAGCATGTTTTTCTTTTCTTTTTAGCTCTCACCATCACTAGGTCCTGAAGAATCGCGGGAAATTTCCCATGCGAGAAACATGTCGACCAACCCTCACTCTAGTCTCTTCTAGGGTTACGCTACCTAACCTGCCGTCACCCAGCGAGCTAGACTCACGTTTTTAATTGCAGTAGGGGGACCCCCAGAATAAAGGGTTTTCCGGCACCCCCTGCTACATTTTAATCACTTTCTCCAGGAAACTTACTGCCCTAACCCACACACCCGCACTTCACCAATAGGCTGTTGGACAAAAAGATCTCCGCCAAAGAGCCCCTCTCCGAGGTGAGCCCATTGGGGATTGCACCGCCTCCCCGACGAGGAGCAACGCCTATGATGAAGCATGACACCCTTTTGGGTGTGTGAGGCAAACACGTCCAACAAAATGGATGTCCAAAGGTGTAACACACACACCTCCGGTCACGCCAGTCTTATTTAATTCCTCACTTTCTTTAGGAACAGTTCAGCAATCTCCTTTGTTTAACGTACAAGACTAATTGAACATAGATCGGCAATCCGCACACAAAAATGGCTGCACCACTGGTATGTCACTATTTGGAAAAACGACACTCACCAGATGATATACGTTGGTATATACTGGAGAAAATTGTACCAACAGCAGGGCTCTGCTGTGACAAAATAAGAAAGAAACAAGAGGTATTCCACATGTTTAGGTTCAATACTGTCAATAATGGCTTAAACTCTGAGATTCCTTGGGACCAAGCCATCATTTAATGTATATATTTACTGTACAGCAAAGGTACATATATAGAACATTGAGAACATCAGCTTACTGATATACAATATTGTGAATATTCATAGAGTTATGATTTCTGCATTTTTATCTGTGCATTCTTATGATATATACTAGTACAATAATCACGTATGAATGTAATAACTAATTGATAACAATAAGGCTGTGGAGAGGTGGCGGGGTAATAAGAGGGGAATTTAAAACCATACTCGTTATGTGGTTAAGATCCATTTGATTGTGGGGACGTCACATGATATATACAAATAGCTTTATCATTGATTATCTACTCTAGTTTGAGTCTGGCACCTGTTGGTTCTGGTTCAACACTCAAAGTTTGAAATTATATTATCTTGCAGTTTGTTCCTCTTCTAATCATCTATTAGCATTTTTTCTTTCTTTTTTATTTATCCATTACTTTTGTCATATATGCAAACTCGTTAATCGTTGTGTTGTTTTTTATTAATTCTATCAACACACTATCACTAAAGTATATCTGAACATGCCCCTTTTTATCTTTATAGTTTACTACCAATTCAGTCTATTTTCATAAAACGCTATTTTTGCAAGTCTTTTCACTATTTCCATTACTTTTGTCATATATGCAAACTCGTTAATCGTTGTGTTGTTTTTTATTAATTCTATCAATACACTATCACTAAAGTATATCTGAACACACTCTCCTTTTTATCTTTATAGTTTATTACCAATTCGGTCTATTTTCATAAAACGCTGTTTTTGTAAGTCTTTTCACTATTTCAATTATTTCTCTTCTCTTGAGAAAAAAACTCTGTCATGTGTCTATTTTCGTTTTTCTTTCGTATCCCTACTCCACATATCGGAATCACACTGATCTATCCTTTCTTCATATTTATATTTACTTTAATACCTGTCCCCCCATTTTTGTGATCAGTTTATCATCAATTCACCACTACTTGGTGCACGTTTTTTATTATTATCTGTAAACACATGATCACTAATATATGCTTCTATAATTATCTATTTATATTTTTCTCCTTAGTTTAATGTCTTATTATTTAGTCAACCAGTTTTTGACTTAAACACTACTACTGCAAGTCTGAGTCTCCTTTCTATTTCTGTTTTTTCTTCTATCCCCCCTCACTCGGCAAACCGGAAATACACCGATGAGTCCTCTCTCTACTCCTAGTCACTATTCCCTAATCCGACCATCCGGAACCTACAGGATATAAGGTGGTTCCCTATCTTGAGGCGTCTGTTTGTATCCAGCGTGCCTGCTTGTCGGCGGTCGGCCCCCTTTTTGTTCGTGATTTCGAGATACCGGGAGCGTATAGCTATTTATCTTGTGTCTACAGGTAAGATGCAGCGTAAAGATTTGATCGCGATCTCCTCACTCCCTTAGGGCTTCCATCCAATTAACTATGCGTGTTTGTTGATTTACTTAACTATTTTTAACCACATTGCACTGTTGCATTTGATGGTACTACCGGAAAATATCACGCGCAAATGCCACGTTACCGCTTGTGCATAGGATCATTATAGATCCTTAGAAACTAAGCTCTAAAATACACAGATACAATTTTTTATCCTCTTAGTGCATATTACAAAATGAATTCTGCATTAGACGGTGACATATTTAATCAATTTTATGGACAGGTTATCCGTTTTCATGAGTAGCTATATGTCCATTATGTCTGTGTTTTCAGCGTTTAATGGCTTACCATTACTGATCAAGTCTCGGCCCTTATCATAGCTTATAAACATTTTTTCTATAGATATGGAAGTGGTATAATCCTATACTACGTAGATCCTTGCTCCTGGGAAACTACTCACAGCCTATCTTTAGGTAACTTTTAGTTACTCTTTGAAACATAGCTAAAGGGTCTGTAACTTTAACAAATCTACTGAATACACATTTTCATTTATGATTTTTTTCTAGACTGTTAAAAATTCCTTCGTACTCATCATTCGTTATCATCTACCACTACTTGAATAGAAAATCTACATGTAGAGGTAAAAATACGTTGTGACTGTATTCACAGTGGATGAAATATATCCAAAGATTGAGGCTTAGTTTGTTCTTTTTCTGCTCTTAGACTGTTAACTATTTCTTCGTACTCCTCAACTATCAACATCTTCCACTATCTGAAATAAAGCCCTAATGTGGAGGTAAATATACATTATGACCATGTTTCACTCTAGATGTGACATATCCAAATATTGACATTTAATCGGTTCTATCTTTGTTCCTCTTTTGCCTTTATAGATATCATCCAAAACCTTATTCTAGAGCAGAACAAACCTTATCATCCTCAGGGTCCATACTGTGACAAAATATCCTATAGGATCATAACTACTGATCTTTAGGTAATCAAGTGATAACACTAAGTTTTAGCAGTTTTCTTATCTTTTTATCCTTTTGAAAATACTAATTAGGAATTTTTGCTCACTATTCGCCTCTGTACGGTTACAAGGAAAGTCCTCAACATCAGTTACATCAATCAACTTTTGAAAGGTACAGCAATACACTATACACTACACTGTATCGATCGAGCATGAATCCATGTAAACTAATTCCTGATATCTAAATTGTAACTTCTCTTCCATCAGGTTTATTTCAGTCATTACAATAACTTTTGCTATGTTATGTCATATCTATAGATTTCAAGAAGCCCATATTACCGACCGACTTATTACCCCTACGCCACTATCAGGTCTGGGTCAATTACTCACTGAATCTTTGTAAGTATATCCTAGTAAGCTTACGTTATCCCCAAACGGTTTTTGTACTAGGCTTTGTTCCATATCATTGTATTGTATGTATTATTAACATTAGTATTCAGAGGTTACTTGGCAGTCACTCAGTCACATTGTCAATTGCTGACTATGTCATGTGATGTCCCCACAAACTACAAATATGGGTTTGTTCTACATCGAGTAAGTGGTTTGTTTTCAAGGTCCTGCTACAATCAAAGAATGTCAGTTTTTGATGTTACTATATATACCAAGTTCAGAGAGTGTTAAAACTGTTATGTTTAATGAATGTTCATTACATACACCCAATTCAGAAAAATGTCAAAACTGTGATGTTTAATGAATGCTCACTCTTGAGATACATTTTATGTACTTATTTACAGAAACGTAATGAAATATGTCTGTACTTAGAGTAGAAACTTATTAAATAATGTTTTCACTATGCTGCTCAACTGAAGTGCCAAAAATGTATATACTCTGTACATCTGTCTAAAGTCCACTGTATATATTTTGTTTGTTTTGTAATTTTACTGATATATGTCTTTTAACTACTTATAGAACAGTAAACGGCCACCTGAAGAAGGCTCAAGAGCCGAAACACGCGTAGTGGTTTCTACCGCTTTGCCCCAACAATCTATATAGTTTCATGTCTATTGACTATGCACTTTTTCTAATGTAATTTTAACTGAATGTTGTCATATCAAAAGATAATCATAAGAAAATAAAACAAAACAGAAGAAAAAAGAAAAGAATAATAAGGAAAAAACATACAAATATTTGCACTTTCAAAGAAATAAGGAAAATATATACATCATATACCAATAAAAACAAATCTTAAACATCTAATGCTTGATGGTTTTGCATATAGTTGGACTTTATATCTAGATTATGCTAACTATAAATTTTATATAATCAGAAAATCACTTGTTTATTGTGTCACTTGGATATAGACCTTTCCCAAACTTACTTCTTCCCTATGTATATCAAGTGCAACAGTACTATATAGGGGTCCCCTTTTCCCAAAATACATGTAAATGGAAGTACCAAGGTGGCCAGAGACAGTCCTGCAGGCAAAGGGGCACCAAAACCAGCACACCTAAATCATTTGAAAATATGTCTTTCAGCCCCTCGTGTTGGTTTGCAACTTGGAAAAGCAAAGGCATGTACATGTTAGTTAAAAGTATCCAAATCTGCTCAAGCGACAAATGATTTCAAACAAAAAGTAGCTAGTCGTAAGATTGCTTTTAAAATATGTGCACACATGTTTTTTCCAATACACTCCATTCAAATATAACAGTTCTCCGTCTGAGAAAGTCTGTATTGAAGTGTTTTAGGATGTTCACAGTAAAGCTGTAGATGATAACGTGGTTAGTTGTTAAAGGGAAAAGTAAGATTCTGATCACTTTGCCGATTAATGTAATAGAATTTTAGAAGGGATTAAAGCAAACTGTATTAAAGGGTTGGTTATGTAGTTATAGACACATCCTTTTTTACACAGAGGTTATTGTGAAGATGAATCCCTGATCTTCAAAAATGGATATGAGCACATTTAGTGAATAATTACCATCAATACTAAGAGGAGTAAGAGAAGTATGTGGCCTCACATTATACACCCTGTTGTCCCCAAAAATATACATTTTGGTCTCAAGCAACTTGCTATTTTCAACATGGTTGACAAATCTGTATTAGCATAGCAGTGTGCTTAGAAAAATCTAATTTCCATATTCAACTTCGTGAGCTTTCACTCATGGTTCAAAATGCAGGAAGCAGCATATAATGTCCAGAGATAGACATATCTATACTATGGAGATCAAATGGGTGTGGCACTGAGGGTGGCACACCTGTACCCATTCACAGATTGGCTTTGCCCCTTGCTTCCTCAGTGGCCATCACCAACCTAAGCCTGAGATAACAAATCAGAGAAGCGAGTACGAAAGTCCTGAGTTGGCTGGGAGATTGAAACCAGTGGTACAACTAGACCAGAGGGAGGCAACAACTCCCAGCCAGGGCTGGCCCTACCACTGGTCGCACATGGTCCAACAGTCTGTTTTGGCACCCCCTCCCCCATTTTCTCCTCCATGAATTCCCTCACCACCATTCACCAACAATGCACCTCATCTCACTATAGCTAAGCCCAGGTGGAGCTGGTGTAGTTGCTCTATGCGGATCTCCACGGAGTTGGGAAAAAAATTCTGCTCAGCTACGCGCTTCCACCCCCCCCCGCCCCCATAAATATTTTTCAAATTAAAATTAAGGTAATTACACATACTTTCCATTATTGCGGCGTCTCGGGCAGTCCTTCTCCTCCTCACTGCGGTCTCTTCTGCAAACTGAAACCCCTACATCTGATGTCCGTTGTGGGTAGAACTGCGCGCACATGCGCAGTCCTACCATGACGTACGTCTGAAGTAGGGGATTCTGCAGGAGAGACCACGGCGAGGAGGAGGAGGGCGGTCCGGGGATGCCACAATAAAGGTAAGTGTGTTTTTACCTTGATTTTCATTTTTCTTTTAAGGCAGCACGGCTCTGATGAGGTCAGGAGTGAAGGTATGTCACTAGGGGGCCCCATATGTCTATTGGACGGGATTGCACAGGAAGTAGGTCCCAGAATTCGGATAACAACGTCTGACATCTCGAAGCGTCTTCAAGCCAATAAGAGAGTTGTGGCGCCAGTCTGCGACCCCAGCACATGGCCACCCTACGCCTAGCCAGGATGAGCAGCAATGCGATCAGGCATCGGGATGAGTCCGGGCAAAATTTGACAAAACCCAGCAGGCACAACGGCGGGTCCGGCTGTACCGGTGCAGAGATAATCTCAGAGATGACAGCGCAAACCACCAGCCAGAACTCCGACACCTTAGAGCACAACCAGGCTAGATGAGTAAAATCCGCAGCAGGGGCAGTGCAGCGCATGCACCTATCGTTAGGTATGAGTCTCAGTTTATGAAGCTGAACAGGAGTACTGTATAGCATATGCAGATATTTAAAATGTATAAAACAGGGCCAATATTAGGTGAACGTTTCTTAGTCTGGTTGCAGCAGTAAAGCCAGTACGGCTGAGCAATATCAATGCCCAAGTCCTCGCCCCGAGGGCATATAATTTAGTTCCCAACTTACAAGAGGTGGGGGATGTATAAATAAAGTTGAATGCATTTCCTTGCAAATCGCTTGCAGCTGATAAAAAAGCAATGTAACCATTGGACCAGAGGAAGGAGGGAGAGAGTAGAACGTGTCGTCGGAATAAAGATCCACCAACGTTGTCACCCCCAAGCGGGTGGCGTGTCTAGATATACCGATTGGCTGGAGAGGAGGGAAGGAAGGATGGCGTATAATCGGCATGGCGTTAGCCGATAACGTCAGAACATTGGAGAGACGGCGCATTCCGGACCAGGCCCAGCGCAGGATCTCAACTGTGTCTACCTCAGCACGCGGGCGACTTGCCGGGGCAAACAGAGCGGTGGTCAACGGCCAGACTTTGGCGATGTCGGCCTCAACTGCCACATGTGACTGATAAGGAGAGGAGTAAATCCAGAAGTGTAAAAAACTGGCCTGGGCACTTAAGGCATACAGCTTAAAATTGGGAGCGCCCATACCGCCCGCCACCATGGGGAGAGTGAGGATGTCGTATGTGATCCTGGGCAGTTTGCCAGCCCAGACGAGCGAACGGATCAAGGAACGAAGTTTACGAAAGAAATGGGCAGTGAGAAGAATGGGGATATTTAAAAAAAGATTGAGGAATTTCGGGAGAACCACCATCTTTGCAATGGCTATACGGCCAACCAAGAACAGTGGGAGCCTGTTCCAATGAGGTATTTTAGACTCAAGCAGTCCACCGCACGCCCAAAGTTGGCCCTCCAGAGGTCATCTTAGTCCCTACTCAGCCAGATACCGAGACAGCGGGTGGGGCCCGAGGCCCAAACAAAGGGGAAATCCGGCATGAATGTTGTGGTGGCACCAGTAAGAGGGAACAGCACTGACTTGCTCCAATTCACCTGTAAGCCAGACAGTCCAACAAATCATATTATCTCTTGAACAAGAGGGCTGAGGTTGTCTTGGGGGTGGCGGACATACAGTGTACTGTCGTCGGCATACATGGAGACGAAGAGGGAGCGGGCTGAAAAACCTATGCCCTTCTGGGTGTGGTGTTGCTGGAGTATGGCCACAAGAGGTTCCATTGCGATGGCAAATAGCATGGGGGATAGCGGGCATCCCTGCTGAGTGCCGGGCTCAATTGAAATGGGATCTGATATCTGACCATTGATACGAAGTCAGGCAGAGAGGCGAGTGTAGAGGAGAGATATCTTGCACACAAAGATATTATTAAATCCAAGACTAGGTAGGAGAAAAAAAAAAGAAAGGCCATTCCAGTGTATGGAACTCCTTGGTGGCATCTGGTAGCGTGGCCACAGCGGGGAGGGAGGCTGGGATTAATTTGATGAAGGACCGAGAAGTTAGTCGGCAAGGTATGAAACCAGACTGATCAGGGAGAGCAATGAGGTGCATGAGAGGAAGAAGGTGGGAGGCAAGTAACTTAGCAAAAATCTTATTGCCAATGGGCCCGATTCACAGAATGAACTTAAGACTCAATCCTAAACTTACTACTATTTTGGTAGTCACAGAATGCACTTACTACTTTTGGTATTCACAGAATAAACTTACTACTTTTGGTATTCACAGAAGTTAGGATTTTGTTTTGTTTGGTTCTTTTAAGGCAGCACGGCTCTGATGAGGTCAGGAGTGAAGGTATGTCACTAGGGGGCCCCATATGTCTATTGGACGGGATTGCACAGGAAGTAGGTCCCAGAATTCGGATAACAACGTCTGACATCTCGAAGCGTCTTCAAGCCAATAAGAGAGTTGTGGCGCCAGTCTGCGACCCCAGCACATGGCCACCCTACGCCTAGCCAGGATGAGCAGCAATGCGATCAGGCATCGGGATGAGTCCGGGCAAAATTTGACAAAACCCAGCAGGCACAACGGCGGGTCCGGCTGTACCGGTGCAGAGATAATCTCAGAGATGACAGCGCAAACCACCAGCCAGAACTCCGACACCTTAGAGCACAACCAGGCTAGATGAGTAAAATCCGCAGCAGGGGCAGTGCAGCGCATGCACCTATCGTTAGGCATGAGTCTCAGTTTATGAAGCTGAACAGGAGTACTGTATAGCCTATGCAGATATTTAAAATGTGTAAAACAGGGCCAATATTAGGTGAACGTTTCTTAGTCTGGTTGCAGCAGTAAAGCCAGTACGGCTGAGCAATATCAATGCCCAAGTCCTCGCCCCGAGGGCATATAATTTAGTTCCCAACTTACAAGAGGTGGGGGATGTATAAATAAAGTTGAATGCATTTCCTTGCAAATCGCTTGCAGCTGATAAAAAAGCAATGTAACCATTGGACCAGAGGAAGGAGGGAGAGAGTAGAACGTGTCGTCGGAATAAAGATCCACCAACGTTGTCACCCCCAAGCGGGTGGCGTGTCTAGACATACCGATTGGCTGGAGAGGAGGGAAGGAAGGATGGCGTATAATCGGCATGGCGTTAGCCGATAACGTCAGAACATTGGAGAGACGGCGCATTCCGGACCAGGCCCAGCGCAGGATCTCAACTGTGTCTACCTCAGCACGCGGGCGACTTGCCGGGGCAAACAGAGCGGTGGTCAACGGCCAGACTTTGGCGATGTCGGCCTCAACTGCCACATGTGACTGATAAGGAGAGGAGTAAATCCAGAAGTGTAAAAAACTGGCCTGGGCACTTAAGGCATAAAGCTTAAAATTGGGAGCGCCCATACCGCCCGCCACCATGGGGAGAGTGAGGATGTCGTATGTGATCCTGGGCAGTTTGCCAGCCCAGACGAGCGAAAGGATCAAGGAACGAAGTTTACGAAAGAAATGGGCAGTGAGAAGAATGGGGATATTTAAAAAAAGATTGAGGAATTTCGGGAGAACCACCATCTTTGCAATGGCTATACGGCCAACCAAGAACAGTGGGAGCCTGTTCCAATGAGGTATTTTAGACTCAAGCAGTCCACCGCACGCCCAAAGTTGGCCCTCCAGAGGTCATCTTAGTCCCTACTCAGCCAGATACCGAGACAGCGGGTGGGGCCCGAGGCCCAAACAAAGGGGAAATCCGGCATGAATGTTGTGGTGGCACCAGTAAGAGGGAACAGCACTGACTTGCTCCAATTCACCTGTAAGCCAGACAGTCCAACAAATCATATTATCTCTTGAACAAGAGGGCTGAGGTTGTCTTGGGGGTGGCGGACATACAGTGTAATGTCGTCGGCATACATGGAGACCAAGAGGGAGCGGGCTGAAAAACCTATGCCCTTCTGGGTGTGGTGTTGCTGGAGTATGGCCACAAGAGGTTCCATTGCGATGGCAAATAGCATGGGGGATAGCGGGCATCCCTGCTGAGTGCCGGGCTCAATTGAAATGGGATCTGATATCTGACCATTGATACGAAGTCAGGCAGAGGGGCGAGTGTAGAGGAGAGATATCTTGCACACAAAGATATTATTAAATCCAAGACTAGGTAGGAGAAAAAAATAATAAAGGCCATTCCAGTGTATGGAACTCCTTGGTGGCATCTGGTAGCGCGGCCACAGCGGGGAGGGAGGCTGGGATTAATTTGATGAAGGACCGAGAAGTTAGTCGGCAAGGTATGAAACCAGACTGATCAGGGAGAGCAATGAGGTGCATGAGAGGAAGAAGGTGGGAGGCAAGTAACTTAGCAAAAATCTTATTGTCAATGGGCCCGATTCACAGAATGAACTTAAGACTCAATCCTAAACTTACTACTATTTTGGTAGTCACAGAATGCACTTACTACTTTTGGTATTCACAGAATAAACTTACTACTTTTGGTATTCACAGAAGTTAGGATTTTGATTTAAGTTAGTCTTAAGACAGACAGAAGACAGACTGAAGACAAACTTAAGACAGACTTAAGACAGACTTAAGACAGACTTAAGACAGACTTAAGACAAAATCCTAACTTCTGTGAATACCAAAAGTAGTAAGTTCATTCTGTGAATATCAAAAGTAGTAAGTGCATTCTGTGAATACCAAAATAGTAGTAAGTTTAGGATTGAGACTTAAGTTCATTCTGTGAATCGGGCCCAATATTAATAAGAGAGAGGGGGGGAAGGAATTACGGCAGTCCACTGGTTTGTCTGGCTTAAGGAGTAGCGTTATCATCGCCTCACGGAGAGATTGCGGGAAGAGGCCATTGTCAAAGGAATCGTTATACATGGCAGCAATGTGTGGCTCCAGGAGCATGGCAAAAGTCTTATAAAAGGAGGCGGGAAGGCCATCGAGACCGGGGCCTTGTCACTAGGTAAACTATTTATGGCAGCGAGAATCTCTTCCTTAGTAAAGGGCACATCCAAATATTTACGATAATAGTCTTCCAGACAAACTAACTCAAGGGTATCAAAATATTGTTCAAAGGCCTCACGCGAGGGAGGGGAGCCGGTGGTGTAAAGTTGTGAATATTAGACCATAAAACGAGTCTTGATTTTGTCAGGGGTATGTGGTGCTAGTGGGACCACCATCTTGGAGAGCCACGACATACAATGCAGCACGAGTGAGGCGCAGTAGGTTGGCCAAGGTCTTACCCGGCCGATCCCCCTCACCGAAGCGACGGGCACGGGCCTCTCTACTAAGGAAAGCGAGATCCCTATCAGCCTCTTCAGCAAATTCAAGGTGCTTTTCCCATAAACGTGCGAGAGTCCCAGGCCCGGGGTGGGCTGCCTGAGCGGCATCCAAAGCCTTAATTTCGGACTCCAGCTTAGCCGATGCGAAGCGGATGGACCGAAGGACTCTGGCTTGCTTGGGGATACACTCGCCTTGTAATACACAGAACCGACATTAAGATCGAAATAGTTGGTAATCGCCGTTTGGTTCACGTCACAGAAGACGGAATCATGGAGGGCATTCGGAGGGAGCCGTCATGTGAAAGCGCGCTGTGGGGACTGAGGAAGACTGAGACAGATTTGGACTGCGATATGAGTGGCGGAGATGAGCCAAGTGAGAACATCCGGTGAGGCGATCCATAAATCAATGCGGGACCAACAGCCCCTAGCTCCAGTGACGCATGTGCCATCACGGGCATTGGGCCACATGTGACGCCAGACATCATATAGCAAATTGTCCGCGAGTATAGACTGAAGGAGGGATGTGGCACAGGGGTGAAAGGAATGGGGGCCAGAGCGGTCCAAGACAGCAGAAAGGGCAACATTGAAATCATTCCCCCATTGAATAGGCCGCTGGGCCCAGGGAAGAGATGAGGTGCCAGATTTGAGTGAAGAGATCGGGATCATCTGAGTTGGGGTCGTACACTGCAGCAGTTATCATGGGCTGTGACAATAGGGAGCCATGCAGTATCACATACCGTCTGTCGGGGTCAGTAAGACCCTGAATAGTTTGCCAGAGGAGCCCCCTACATATCAAAATGGACACCCCAGAGAGTAATAGGAATAAAATTAAGAATGCGATTCACCCCAGTAGTGTGATTGCAGTCTGGAGGAGGTCCCTGGCAACAAGTGGGTCTCCTGCAAGAGACAAATGTCTACCTTGTGCCGTTGCAAATGTGAGTGGATTAGCCTGGCTTTCCGGTGGTCATTAAGACCACGGATGTTCCAAGTCCAGCAAGCGGTATCGGACATGTCGTACTGTAGTTAAGTGGAAAGGAACGCACAGCAGGAGGCCAGGCAGCAGTGGAAGCCAGAGGGAGCACTATGGCGATAAGGAGCAGACCAAATGGGGAGCAGGGCGAACGCCAATAACGAATAATGGAACAAGCAGTCGGCCTGCAGCACCAGAAGGCCAAGTCATAGGGGTAGCTGCCATGGGCGCAAGAGGGTGGTAGAGGCAGTGCCAATCGGGAAGAGGAGGGAGTAGTGCACAATCTGTAGTAAGTATGGTTAGCGATACAGTGATGCAATCCGAAGTGAAGCAGGATGGCCAAGCTATGGATGCAGCTGACAGCAAACAAGGAAACGTTCACCAAAGAGGTGCAACAAAATCAGTCATTGTCACTGAGGAGGTCAGATGCAGCTAGCTGAGAGCCGGGGGGGTGATTTACAGGAGGAGTTATCAAGTTTCTTGCCAAATGCAAGGGCATCTCTGGGATCAGGAAACATGAGTGTCTTAGCGCCCTGTCGGACTCTCAGCTATACTGGGTAGGCCAGTGAGTAAGCAACATTGTGTTTTTGGAGAATTCGCTTTGCTGGGAGAAATTCAAGACGAGGGGCCTGCACTCCCAGAGTAAAATCTGGATAAAAAGAGAGCGAGTTACTCTGAGGGGTGATTTTGCCCTTGTCGCGTGCTGCTCTTAGAATCGCGTCTCGATTTCTGAAGTTTAGGATTTTAGCAATAATGGGACATAGAGGAAGACCAGGACCTGGACGTGGACCAAGAGAGCGGTGAGCGCGCTCAACAATGAAGACTGTAGAGAGAATGTCCCCAAACAATTCCTAGAGAAGCTGTTCAACGAAGTCCTCCATGCGCGAAATATTGGTCGATTCTGGCACGCCTGTGATGCTGAGGTTGCTCCGGCAGGAGCGCGCCTCCAAATTGTCATTTTTGTTATGAATGACATCCAGTATTTTGTCCATCTGCAGCAATTTCTGATGATCTCGAGTGGCGGCATCCTCCACGTCCAAGATCCAGTACTCTGCGTGAAGTAGGCGGTTGTCGTGGGAGTCCACCCGGGCCTTGACCGGTAGTTTAGTCTGCCCTGTTCCCATGATGCACTGGGCCAGGGACAGACTGATTTGCATATAGCCAGGTTCTGAGCTGGGATGGTGTAGTGAGATAAATAACGGTGATGGATCAAGCCCTGATCTTTGGACTGGGTAAGAGTGGTCTGCTTAATTCAGACACTCTGTTCATCACCACCCCCTTTTCTGAATCGTTTTTGGCCACTATAGGTGTGGCAGGGTATACTCAGACATGAGTCCCTTTCTCACTGCACCATCAGGATTCAAGCAAGCCGGGCCGAAGACGGCTGAAATGCCAGAAACCGGTCCCCGGTAGCTTGTCTCCTTTCTGGTGAAGAATTGGCTTGGTAGTTTAGTCTGCCCTGTTCCCATGATGCACTGGGCCAGGGACAGACTGATTTGCATATAGCCAGGTTCTGAGCTGGGATGGTGTAGTGAGATAAATAACGGTGATGGATCAAGCCCTGATCTTTGGACTGGGTAAGAGTGGTCTGCCGTATTCAGACACTCTGTTCATCACCACCCCCTTTTCTGAATCGTTTTTGGCCACTATAGGTGTGGCAGGGTATACTCAGACATGAGTCCCTTTCTCACTGCACCATCAGGATTCAAGCAAGCTGGGCCGAAGACGGCTGAAATGCCAGAAACCGGTCCCCGGTAGCTTGTCTCCTTTCTGGTGAAGAATTGGTTGGTAGTTTAGTCTGCCCTGTTCCCATGATGCACTGGGCCAGGGACAGACTGATTTGCATATAGCCAGCTTCTGAGCTGGGATGGTGTAGTGAGATAAATAACGGTGATGGATCAAGCCCTGATCTTTGGACTGGGTAAGAGTGGTCTGCTTAATTCAGACACTCTGTTCATCACCACCCCCTTTTCTGAATCGTTTTTGGCCACTATAGGTGTGGCAGGGTATACTCAGACATGAGTCCCTTTCTCACTGCACCATCAGGATTCAAGCAAGCCGGGCCGAAGACGGCTGAAATGCCAGAAACCGGTCCCCGGTAGCTTGTCTCCTTTCTGGTGAAGAATTGGCTTGGTAGTTTAGTCTGCCCTGTTCCCATGATGCACTGGGCCAGGGACAGACTGATTTGCATATAGCCAGGTTCTGAGCTGGGATGGTGTAGTGAGATAAATAACGGTGATGGATCAAGCCCTGATCTTTGGACTGGGTAAGAGTGGTCTGCTTAATTCAGACACTCTGTTCATCACCACCCCCTTTTCTGAATCGTTTTTGGCCACTATAGGTGTGGCAGGGTATACTCAGACATGAGTCCCTTTCTCACTGCGCCATCAGGATTCAAGCAAGCCGGGCCGAAGATGGCTGAAATGCCAGAAACCGGTCCCCGGTAGCTTGTCTCCTTTCTGGTGAAGAATTGGCTTGGTAGTTTAGTCTGCCCTGTTCCCATGATGCACTGGGCCAGGGACAGACTGATTTGCATATAGCCAGGTTCTGAGCTGGGATGGTGTAGTGAGATAAATAACGGTGATGGATCAAGCCCTGATCTTTGGACTGGGTAAGAGTGGTCTGCTTAATTCAGACACTGTTCATCACCACCCCCTTTTCTGAATCGTTTTTGGCCACTATAGGTGTGGCAGGGTATACTCAGACATGAGTCCCTTTCTCACTGCACCATCAGGATTCAAGCAAGCCGGGCCGAAGACGCCTGAAATGCCAGAAACCGGTCCCCGGTAGCTTGTCTCCTTTCTGGTGAAGAATTGGCTTGGTAGTTTAGTCTGCCCTGTTCCCATGATGCACTGGGCCAGGGACAGACTGATTTGCATATAGCCAGGTTCTGAGCTGGGATGGTGTAGTGAAATAAATAACGGTGATGGATCAAGCTTTGATCTTTGGACTGGGTAAGAGTGGTCTGCTTAATTCAGACAATCTGTTCATCACCACCACCTTTTCTGAATCGTTTTTGGCCACTATAGGTGTGGCAGGGTATACTCAGACATGATCCCTTTCTCACTGCACCATCAGGATTCAAGCAAGCCGGGCCGAAGACGGCTGAAATGCCAGAAACCGGTCCCTGGTAGCTTGTCTCCTTTCTGGTGAAGAATTGGCTTGGTAGTTTAGTCTGCCCTGTTCCCATGATGCACCGGGCCAGGGACAGACTGATTTGCATATAGCCAGGTTCTGAGCTGGGATGGTGTAGTGAGATAAATAACGGTGATGGATCAAGCCCTGATCTTTGGACTGGGTAAGAGTGGTCTGCTTAATTCAGACACTCTGTTCATCACCACCCCCTTTTCTGAATCGCTTGACCGCAACCAGGCATATGGGAAGTTGGGCCGTGATTCCGGTGACCGTAGATTTAACGTCCAACATAATAGCCTTCAGATCATCATCACGTGCTAGCAGTGCAAAGTGCAATGCGTACATTGGCCGCCGCCGGGGCCCGCGGTCCGGAGCTGAAGTGGAAAAGGGTGTGCGGCCTAGTTCTGAAGACGAGGAGCGGCGAGGCCACGTCACATCAGGCAGATGAGGGAGACGGCCGGGACGCAGTCTCTTGCCTGGCGCTCCCCACAGCTCCTCCTGGTAGTTCCCAGCAGCGCTCAACAGACTGCGGCAGGGATGCGCGGGAGCCCACCGTGCCCAACACCAGGCCCGGGCTCCAGCGGCTGCCAGGAAGCGCAACAGCCGAGGAGCAATGCGGTGATGCAACCGTGGTAGAGCCGCACACGGACCCCCAACCTCGCAGCCAGCCCCCGCAGCTGCAGCGGCACTCACCGGGGCAGGAATCGGGGAGCTCACCGACGTCCTCAGAGCAGTGAAGGTCCTGCAGGGGGCCAGCCGGGATGCAGGCATCAGGGAGCCGGGCAGGGCCCACCTCAGGGGATTAGGCCCAGCTCTGCAGATGGGCCTCAGAACCTGAACACCGCGGGTTGCCCGGGAGCCAGAGCGACACTGATTGACTCCTCAGGCCGTGCCTCGTCCGGAAAACAGGTTTGTGGCCGAGATGGTGCTGTCAGCATACAGGATGTTGTTGGATGTTTAGCTTGGCCGGCAGAACCCACTTAGTGCGGCCATCTTGCAGCCGGCCAAGCCATGCCCCTCCGATCCTGCAACATACTTCCAGTGTTATGATTAGGGTTGCCACCTCATTATTTTGATGTCCCAGATGGTACAAAAATAATCAGTCAACTAAAGCAGTATTTTCAGCATTTATCTGTGCATTGTTCGAACAGCAAATATAAATAGAAAGCACTTTTAGTTGTGTTCTAGGGCTGCCTGAATGATCCATGTCTGATAATTAAAGGGAACAAAGAAAGAAAAGACACATTACAAATGAATACATACTTTTTCACTTATAACACTATTTAGTGTCAACACGAGGTCTTTCCAGGCTCTTTAAACAACAAATTGCTTGCCTTTTTCTTTTGGCAACACTACTTTATATTCCTTTACGTGAAATGCATTCTCACACTATAGCAGTAACCATGAATTTCAAATGTAAGGAAAAGGCAGAGTGGTGCTCAGGGGTTACTGGAACCAGAAAAAAACGAAGCCTCGGTAACTAGTTTACAAAGGTATGTAAATATGCAAATAAAAATATGCACATGGTCTCTGGCCTCGAGACAATTAACTTCAACGCCCTTGCTGCTGGGCTTGGGATCGCGGGTCATCTGCACCCACCACATGCACCATTTAATGTGAGGAAGGACTGCTATGAGGCAACTCAACTGGTGCAACCAATGCAGAGAGAAGTGAAGTGCTGTCTGTGTGTGCTACTGCGCTGATGGAATGGAACACGGGGCTGCTGCTAGGCCTATATTACGTTTCGATCCCCATGGTGCATCCCACCCCACCCTGTGAGATTCCTCACTCCTACGACACTCACCTGATGCCTGGCCTGCAGCTTCACTGGCAGGCTCGAACAGGTGGCAGAAGACAGGGCAAGGCTAGCCAGGGGCTAGCAATAATTAAATTATGGCTGGCGGGCGCACAGTCCCTCTCAGTAGTCTTGGGGATACTTCACCTCCTCACATTCACTTTTAATTGCGCGATGTCCATGACGGTTACCAGTCATTCTCACCTTAAAAGGGTGAAGACCATGCAGACTCGGAGACGTGAGAGCCTTGCACCATTTAATTTGCAAAAGAGGCCGCAGAGAGGTATCTACGGTGAGCGTAATGTAAGCCAGCACAATGTGAAGTGCCCGCTGGTTGTGCAATGCACGGGCCTGTGTTACGCCCTTGTGGCTTGCAAAACTGTTGGGGCAGCGAGGAGCTTGCACTAATGATGCCAATTTGGTGCCTGTTCTCTGTATAAAGGGGTAGACAACTTGCTAGTACCTGTGCTGCACTTGCAGGGTGTGACTGAAGGCAGCTTGCAGATCTGCAGCCCATGCTGCTGCCAATTCTGAGGGTGAAGGCGCTCCCCCCATTGTGACCCCCTCATACCGGTTGTGTTTGTGAGGGAAGTATACACGGTTGCGTTCAATGCTTTTTGGTTTTATGCATGAGGAATTTGCACCTTACTGTTATCTATATGCCTGAGGCAAACCTCAACAGCTGTTGCCTATGTAAGTGAAACTGGCTGTGCTGCTAGCCTGTTTGCTTGCACATCACGGTGATATTAGCAAACAATGGTCCGAGACCTATAACTTAACACAAAAGAAATGAATCAAACCTTATTTAATTTTTGAGCATAAATTATTTGTCACTGCTCAAACCCACCAATGGAGAACATAAGAATTGGCAACAACAACGAGGTCCGAAAGTATATGCAATATTTTAATCTATTGTCATATATAGCATTAGTATTGCAATTTACAAATTTTTATATTTTTTATACATCTAGAATTAGAATTGTAATTTGCCCCGTATATAGCGTGCAGTAGAAAAGGGGTGTCAATGAAAGTGCAAGTGATAAGGTAAAAGGAAAAAGAAATCACACAAAATTCATAAAAACAATTTCTACTGTTCCGAAGGAATGCCAGCCAATAAATGCTGGATCAAAGGACCTGACCACATTCAATTAGTCCAAGGGGACTTCTTGTTCTTATTACCAGACATAAGATGTAACAATTATCTGCACTATATCACAAAAGAAAGGGGATATAGGTAGTGGTCCAGGTATTTAGATAGAGTGTCGACGTTTCGACTCGTCTTGCGGCCTTGCGGTTAGTTGTGCCTGGGCCATGCAAGTCTTCATCAGGACATATTGGACGGGGCAATGCAGGGTTATCTTGGTGACCCTGTGGAAAGTATAAACGGACCGTGAGAATTGGGTTGTTGCCTAATGGGTGAAGTAAGAACAGGGGTATAGAGTTGCTTACCCTGTTGATGAAGCAGTAGTCGTTATCTATTTAAGGTTGGGTTTAGTCCATGCAGTCCACTGGCTCCTATTATATGCACAGTTGCCAGAACCTGGTTGTTGAAAATATAATTAAGGACCCATGTAATAAATATATATATATATATGTGGTCCTATAAACACAGTCATATCCAGGCAAAACATAAAATTTACCTGCACAAAGAATCTGATGGGTGTATGTTCCTAGATAAATTTCTTGTAACCACGAAGCTGTAACAATTCATAACATTACCCATTTAGTAAGGCTCAGTTAAGTGAGAGTAGAGGCTTGTAACAATTATTAAATGAAATGAACTCACCAGTTGGCCAAAGTCAAGAATTCTATCTGGTGGTTAAAGTATACAACTCTGTGATTATTTGAAATCCTCACACTGTGGGAAATAAATATAAAGCAATTGGTACCATGGCTTGCAAAGGATTTTTTTAATCTACAACTATTTAAAATATACTCAAGGCATATTAATTACCTTGTTCCATGTTATTTGTCCTGTACATAATCCCAAATCGGTTTTTAAAGTCACTGTAAATTGGATCGCAGTGGTGAACTCCCAGTCGTTTTACTGCAGAAAGGGAAAGAGAAGGTTGTGTAACCATTTATCCTGGACTGGCGGTGGTGCGCTAAAAATAAAGTGGAGCGCTGAAAATAAAGCCTGCGTGCGCTTACCGGTATTGAGGTAAAGGCTCTCCCATGCCACGCGTCTACAAGCGGTTAGAGTGGCAACAGCTCACTCCCGTGTTAGCGTCTACCGAGGCGCCAAGGTTTCGGACACGTCAGTAACCAAATTCCATCAACAGCGACAAGGGACTATGGCGGTCCCTCGACATTTAAGGTGATTTTGTGGATCACAGACGCCCGCGGAAGACCTGCATAATTTATCAAGAGTCACGTCTAATTTAGGCATCATATGGGCCATTTAATCGCGATAGTAAACCAACACAATAATTCCTTAATTCGGTGATTATAAAAAGGAGGGCACGCATAATTGATTAAACAAGAGTGCTATACAACTAATAATGCGTTTTGGTCCTAGGGGCAGTTCACAAAGTAGCTATGTTGAAGAAAGTGTCGGCCATCTTGGATTGGGAGTATAATTACAGGGGGATAGTTCCAATGATGTGTATGATAAAACCATATATACAGTATATACATATTTACACATTGCATGATGCGAAGAACCACAATTAACTGATCACATTTGCATATTCAAATTAACAGAAAAATTCACAGAAAGAATTGCACAGAAAAAATGCAAACGTGTGTTAGCAGTAGTAAGGCATAGGTGACTATTTGCCAGGAGGTTAAAGAACTGAAATCTGTCTATTTATTTCCTCCAACTCATTTAAACCCTTTCTGGCCGTGTCAAGAAGGTATATCCAACGGCATTCCCTTCTACTCAGAGTACTTTGGAAGTCACCTCCTCGTTGTTTTTTCTGTACCTTTTCTATCACCCACCATTTAATGCTCTCAGGTTGGTGGTCAAATGTAATGAAGTGTTGGACTAGGGGTGCTCCCACCGTTTTGCAGCGTACCCGGCTTACATGTTGCAGAATCCTACATTTTATTTTCTGTATTGTTTGTCCCACGTACAAAAACCCACAGGGGCACATGATGGCGTAAATCACCCCTGAGGTGTTACAGTTACTGTGTGCTTTCAGTGTATAGACTTGGTCATTGTGTGAAAAGGTGGTGCATTCCGAAGTCAGAGGACAAGCTTTACAGTTACCACATTTCTTGTGGCCCATTACCGGGGGTAGACCCCATAGTGTAGTCTGAGAGGGAACTGTGATTGCTGGGAGTAATGATTTTACGAGATGATCCCTGATACTCCTGCCTTTTCTAAAGGCATGTAGGGGAGTCTGAAGTCCACCTACCTCGTCTTTTACCAGATGCCAGTGACGGTTTATGACCGATTTTATCTGGTTACTTTTGGTATTGAAGGTTGTTACACACACCAACCTTTCTTCACTTACACCTTTCTCCTGTATGCTGAGAAGTTGATCACGATGGTTATGCCAAGCCCTCTTCCGCGCTTTTTTTAGCAAGCGTAAGGGGTAGCCTCTCTCGCTCAGTCTGGCAATTAGGAGGGATGACTCATCAAAGAAATCCTCTTTTTTGGTACAATTTCTGCGGAGTCTCAGAAATTGCCCAAAGGGCAGATTGTCCCTGAGGTTCCGAGGGTGGTGACTGGAATATCTGAGGAGCGTATTCCGCTCACTGCTTTTTCTGTAGAGAGTAGTATACAAGCAACCATCCTCAGCTTTAATTTTAATGTCCAAGAAATTTATAGAATGGTTATCACACTCCAAAGTGAATTGGATGTCGTTTAGCTGTAAATTGAGCCACTTATGGAATTCAGTTAGGGATAGTTTATTGCCACACCAAATCAGGAGGACATCATCGATGTACCTGGCCCAAAGTTGGAGTTGATCTCTAAATGGGTTATTGTCACTCAACACAAACCTGTGTTCATACTCGCTCATGAAGATAATCGCTAGATTGGGTGCAAAGCTGGCACCCATAGCCACGCCTTTTGTCTGTACATAGAATTTACCTTGAAAGGTAAAACATTTTTGGGTCATGGCTATGTCCAAGAGTTTAATAATGAACTCCGTTGGGACCCTATGTGGGGCAGGTCTACGGTTCAACACTGTTTCCATGCACATCAATGCAGCCTGTTGGGGGATGTTTGTGTATAAAGCAGTGATGTCCATAGTGGCAAGCAAACATGTGTCTGGATCATACTGACGGCCATCAACTAATTGTATAGTTGCCATGGTATCACGTAGATAGCACATCACGGCAGGAAACAGCCTGCAAGATTCATTGCTGTGGGATCTGAACATGCTCCAAGCCTCCCTTAGAGAGGAAGTTCCGCCCCATCCACAGCACTGTCCATACTCGCTGCCATCACTTAAACTCCACCATCACTACTCAAGCTCGCCCGGACATAGTGCTGCCACTGATTGAGTTACACTTCTGCCCCCCATACTATCCACTTTCCCTTCCACACAGCCTACCTCTGGAAGTAGGAGATGCAAAGGCTGCCTTCAGTAATACCTGGCGCAAGATGTAGGGTTAATAGGATAGCCTGAATCAGGATTCACCCCGGGGCTGGCAGAATTGGTTACTCCTATTGTGAAGTTGGGCTAAGTCTGGAAACTTGGCGTCAGTGAAGTGAAGCTATTCAACAACGCTTGACTCCACAAAGGCAGTCACAATCTTCATCAACTATGTCTTTTAGTCAGACCAACACTATTCGGGTTGTCAATTATGCCCTCCACAACCGCGACAAGGGGCCCAATTCCAATAATTCCTACTCCACCTGCTAGCATCTTTCAACACTGCGGCACAAGGAATTCCTTCAAGTCTTAACGCTTTTCTTCTCCTTTCAGTCCAATATAAAATCATGTAAATTAAGACATCCAGGTCCCATAATCTGCCTATCATTGTGGTATTCCCTCTCCATCCTCCATTAGTAGTCTTTCTGTACCACCTCTACATACTACACGGACAGGAAAGAGGCCCTTCTCGTAAGCTGAGAAATGATCATCCAGAAATATAATCTAAGAAGCGGAGCCTATATCACGTTTTGATCCCGGCCCCATGATGCATCACACCCCTCCCTCTGAGACTACTCCGACACTCACCTGAATCCTCCCTGCAGCTTCAGTGGCAGGTGCGAACGGGTGGCATTAGACAGGGCAAGGCAAGCAATAATTAAATTATGGCCAGCGGCGGCGGCCGCACAGTCCCTCTCATTAGTCTTGGGGATACCCCTTCACGCACACTTTTAAATGCGTGATGCCCATGACGGTTACAAGTCTCACCCTAAAAGGGTGTAGACCGCGCAGACACGGAGAATGGCGCGACGCGCTCCATTTAATTTATAAAAGAGGCCGCTGAGAGGTATCTACAGCGAGCGCAACGTAAGCCACCACAATGTGAAGTGCCTGCTGGCTGCGTGGCCACAGAGGGGGGCCCTGGATCGCGGTGGCCTCCCGCAATGCGGGGGCTGCAGGGTCTTGTGCAACGGCACTGCCTGTACTGTCAAATGACTTTAGATAAGCAAGTTATCGGTTCCTACTCCAGGGTATCATTTCAGAAGACCCACCGACCAAGCCAGGGTCTTTAACAGTGCTGACATTACAGTCCAGTGGTATTCCATTGTATTCTAATACAATGCAAACCCACCATTATCAGACATTGAAAATGTGTGTTGGGGGATGTGGGGGCATTTTGAAGAGGCAACAGGCATGAAGAAATGAACAAATTACTTACCTTCAGTAATGCCCTATCTGGTAGAGACAATATCTAGCCCTAGATTCTTTACCTTAGAATTATCGTTAGGCATCAGACTGGATCCCGAAATCTTTTGTAAGCAGTACCCCTGCCTGGTGGTAGTTAGCATTGTTTTGCTCCGTGCGCATCACCTGTGCCGAATTGATGTGCTCAGTGCCTATATAGGTGACATCCCAGTGTGCTGACATCGTTTTGTGGCTTTCCATGCCAGAAGCATGAAGCTAGGAAGAGCACTGAACACTGGTGTGTGGGACTAGGGCCCTAAAAAGGGGAACAGGCCTTAACTCTAAATTCCATTTGCAGAGCAGAGAGGAGGGGTGGGTCGGTAAGGAATTTGCAGCTACATAGGGTCTCTACCAGAGAAGGCATTACTGAAGGTAAGTAACTTATTCATCTGCTAGAGGCTACCTTAATTATACTTTTCGTTCTAGATGTTCCACCCATTAATGTTTCAATATCGTAAAAATACTAAATCTGATTGGTCAGGCAAGGAAGAAGCTCGATCACACCATGCTTACATGTCATTAAAATCAGTCCGACTACTGTTCGCAAACCCATCCTCTTAATTTTTATTTATAAATTTTATTTCACACACATCTTTACTTTGCAACATTTTTACTCATTTTTTGTAGTATATCAGGGCACGTACGTTGGACCTTTTCCAAAGCCTACTGTCCCTAATCTTTGACTGAGTCTAGCGATAATGTGACAGGATTCCTTTTTGAAGATCGTATTACTGTCACATTTTCCTCTCCCAGAATCACTCTTTCATACTTAGTCATCCGACTAGGGGTAAGGTGCTGTGTCCATATCTCAACTGAACGTGGAACATACACTTTAACTGGATGTCCCATCACAATTGACTCACTTTGCTCCAGACTCATGCAGGTAGCAGCTACGGCTTTTAAGACCTTCGCTGCGGCGCCTATTCCGCCTCAGCGCTAAGGGGGAAGGGCGGCCGCGCGGCGCGCACATGCTGGTGACGGAACCGCTCCGTCACCAGCCTCGGTTGAGTTGTGCTGATGACGGAGAGGTTCCATCATGGCCCCGCCCGCTCAATGGAACGCCCAGCGCAGGCCCGGAATCCGCGCCGCGCAGGCGCGGCGAGCGGGCCATGACGGAACCTCTCCGTCATCAGCACAGAGCTACCGCAGCTGATGACAGAGCAATTCCGTCATTATCATCGAAAAGGTTAAGCAGCTGGGTAAAGTTGAAGCTACAGGATCCAAAGTAGCAGAAAAATATGCTACTGGACGTCGGCTTAATCCATGTCTTTGTGTCAAAACTTAATCTGCACAACTTTCTCTCTCACAACAGAGCAGTGCAAATTCTTTCATATAATCAGGCATGCCTAAGGCAGGGGCATCCCACAGACAATTTTACAATCTAAGAAATGCTTCCATGCACTCATCATTCCAGACAATCAGATCTTTTGCTCTTTTCTGTGTCAACTGAATTAATGGTTTTGCCAGCAGGGAAAACTCAATGATCCACTGCCTACAGTACCCAACTACTCAGAGAAACATTCTCATCTCCTTTTGCATCTGGGGTAATAGCATTTGCTTGATTATCTTTATTCTTTCTGGGGTCACTTTTCTAACTCCTCTTTCTATTTTGTGCCCTAAATATCTAACGCCTTGTTGAAAAAACTGCAAAATTCACAGGAGACACCTTGTGTCCTCCTTCGGCCAAATGGTTCAGTAATGCAATTGTGTCAGTAACACAATCCTCTCGTATTTTTGATGCCACCAGTAGGTCATCAATATACTGAACCAGAACTGAATTTTTGGGCATGACCAATGTTTCTAGACACTTTTTCAGGATTTGATTAAAAATTGAGGGACTCTCTCTGTACCCTTGAGGAGCTCGGCACCATGCCAAGACATGGTCTTCGAACTTAAAGGCGAATAAATATTGGCTGTCTGGTTGCAAAGAAATAGAGTAAAAGGTTTGGCATAAATCAATTACTGTAAACCAACCTGCATTCCAGGGTATCTGATAAAGGATCACTGCTGGATTTGGCACCACTGGGCAACAAGGCACTACAATTCTATTAATCTTTCTTAAACCCTGCACTATCCTGTACTTTCTGCTAGGCTTTTTAAGTCCCGTTATTGGCGAATTAAAAGGACTACTCATTATTTCTTTCAAAATGCCTTGTTTAATCATTCGGTCAATTTCTGGAGCAACTCCTGCTTTCACCTCTGGACTCATTTTGTACTGTCGTTAGTTTGTATAAACTGCACCTTCTTTCACCATTAGTTTCACTGGATCTACATTTGACATCAGCCCGATATCTTTTCCTGTAAAATCCCACACTTTGGGATTCACTTTTGTTTTCAATTCTTATGGCAATTCACTATCTGTTATCAATGAAAGCACCTCATCTACCTCAGTACCTTGCTTAGCTAACATAATTTTGTATATAACTAACTCTAGGCATAATACTACACTACCAGAGCATGCAAAGTTTGTACTAATTTGCTCTTCGCAAATTGCATGTAGTACATTACCAAAACTGTGCTTAATCACGTAGCTTAGCAGCTAAATAAACAACATCCTTGGATGCTTTGAAAAAGCAATTTTACATGCTTAAAAGCATATAACCAATTCACAAAATTGAACTTTTACAATGAAAACATTAGGCAATGAGAGAGCTGATGATTTTGGGGTCCCCCTAACCTAGTGGGAGGACCAAGCAGATGCCTTTCACAGAAAGAGCATAAACAAAAAGCACATTTTGCTGATCTTCAGTGGTGGTCCCATCTCTTCGGATCACCCCAAGCACAGTTATTGGCAAAAAAACAATCCCAACCAAACGCAATGCAAAGCATTATGGGACAAGATTAGCAGTGGGCAGTGAATATTATAGTATCCAATATCAAAATAATTCTGCAAAGAGCTGCAGTTCACCTAGTCGTTACTAGATGTCCCTCACACACTCTATCATTGAGCTCAATGGGTTTTCATAGGAAAGTACAGTTGATTACTTTACGGATTACTTTGGTAGCTCCAGGTCTATATCTTGCATTCAGTCCTGGGGTCTAAGCTGAAACCAGATTAGCAAAAACGTTTTAGTTACAGTGATGATTTTTCCTGAATATAAAGTTGTTTTAAAAGTTCACACTTAGAAACTTTTCGAGGTGATTCTCACAATGTTATTCAATGGGAGGAAATTCAGGTTACGGGTAAAGTACGATCGCGTTACTTTTGTAACCCAGCACTAGTCTCCTAGGGCCAGCACTGGGGGCTTAACTCAAAACAGGTAGGTAATTGCGTTTCAGTATTTCGTACGATTTTTAAAGAATATTTGCAGTTTTCAAAAGTAGACAGAAGAAATTTCATAGAAAAGCAGACAATGGGTTGCTATGGAGAAAATACAGGTTACTAGTAAACCCGCTAAGGACTACTTTTGTGGTTCAGTACTGGGCTGAAAGGTACAGTACTGGCTTCTCTCCTGATGAAAAGGTGAGTATTTTCGAATTCGGACTTTGGCTGATTTTATAGGAATATTTTCAGTTTTCAAAACTTCACACTTAGAAAATTTTCGAGTAAAAAATGGGTCAATGTTATCAAATGGCCGGTAAGTGAATTACCGTTTTCCAGGTGAGCACTTGGTTGGTGAAGTTAGGGTTCTGGGCATAGACTCAGGGGTCCCCCAGGGTCAGGTGAGTAAAGTTAGTTCAGTCCCAGCGGCGCAGGGGTAGCCGGTTGCAGAGGTAGGTAGGCCCAATGTTATCCAATGAGGGAAAGGGGTCCTTCGGTTGGTGGCTGCCGGCCAGCAGGCCACGCGGCTCTGGGAGCTGGGCTCCTGGTCACTTGCTCAGGTCAAGAGGGCAAGAGGTCACAGCCAGCGACCCTCCGGCGGCTGGGTGCAGGGTGCTTTTGAGCCGTTGGGCGCTCAATGTTATCCAATGAGGTTCTTGAAAAAGGAACAAAGGCTGCAGGCTCGGGGACAGTGACTCTCCAGGGGCGACCAGCAGTTCGAGAGGTAAGTTGGGATGATGGAGCACAGGTAGGTACCCCAAAGGGTGGCACCGGGGACCGGGGGCGCCGGGTGAAGGGGTGTCTTTGGGGGTTTCGGAAAAGCTTACCCTCGGCTGGTCGCGGTTGAGGTGGCCCCTGGATCTGAGTCTGCAGGCGTCAGCTGGTTCGTCGAGGAGGGTCTTTGGGCACCGGACTTCGGGTCCCAGTCACCAGGGGGACACCCTCATGGTCTTGGTTTGGGTTGACCGGCCCGGGGCTTGGCTGGTGCAGAGTGGGCTGGTCCGGAGCTTCCTGGTGGGCACCAGGTGGGTGGTTGCAGCAGAGCCTCTGTGGATGGGAGTCCCAGTCGTCGAGAGGGTCAAGGCAAGCAGGTCCTCTGGGTGTCCCAAGGTTGCTGTCCACGGAGGTCGCCGGGTTTAGGCAGGAGCAGGTTCCAGGATCAACAAGCCCTTAGGGATGGGGCCAACCTGTTGTTAGCAGCTGCACAGCGGGTCTTCTTCTTCTTGATCTTCTTTCTTCTTTTTGATAGCAGGATCTCAGGAAGGAAGGTTCAGGGAGCCCCTAAATACTAAATGTAGGTGTGTTACAGGTAGGGCAAGGGCAGGGACCAATGGGTCCCTGTCCTGGGGTGAGTACACCCCCTAGCCTGCTCCTCTCCTGTGGGAGGGGGGCAGGAGCCTAGCTTAGATTGGGCAGGACTCCCCATCTACAAGATCGCCAGAGCCCGGGGTCGTGCTTCACCTTGCCTCCTCCACCTGAGGGGTGGAGTTTGTACAGGTTGGCACACCCCCCTTCCTGACGTAGTTTTTCCCGCCAGAGCGGGGGTAGGACTGGTGGGGGGCTGGTTGCTGGGTACAGCAAATGGTCTGGAGTAGCTCTCAGAGGCGGTATGCCTTTGAAGATTCCCCCTGTCCATCCTGGGGGAGGAGACATAGCACCTTGCCCAGGATGTGCTTTGTTGCAGACCCAGGAGAGCGAGGGGCTCTCCACCCAGGGGTCCAGCAACATGTCTGCTGTGTGGCAGCCTCTGCAGCCACTCAGCCCAGACCAGGATTGTAGGTTCGGGACTTTGGAGGACATCTCTAAGATGCCCTCTTGTGCATTTTAAATTAAATCCCACACTGGCATCAGTGCGGGTTTAATGTGCTGAGAAGTTTGGTACCAAACTTGTCAGTCTTCAGTGAAGCCATTATGGTGCTGTGGAGTTTGTGAATGACAATCTCCCAGCACCATATACTCTTAAATGGCAACACTGCACTTACAGTGCCCAGGAATGGCCCTGGGTACTGTAGGGGCACATGGCTCATGCATCTGGGCCCTCACCTCTGGCATAGGGCACCCAGCTAGAGGGGTGACTGAAGTATGCCAGGGCAGTGGGTTCTGTAGGCATGGCACACAGGGATGTGTGCCATGTCGACTCTTGCTTTAGTTTTGCACTTAGGCACTCAGCCTGCAAAGGCAGTGTGTGGGAGCCAGGGTACAGGGCCCCTGAGGGTGGCACAATGAGTGCTGCGGCCCTCAGGGGTCTTCTCTGGTCACCATGCCCTGGGTACCTAGGGTACCATTTACTAGGGGCTGACAGGGGCCAGAGATGCCAATTGGATATTTTGTTTCAGCATAGCTTTGCTTTGTAGGGAAGGAACACAGGCCCTGGGTACCTGATTGGCAGGGACCCAGGGCACACTCAGTCAAAGTACATCAGCAATTCAGAAAAAAGTGGGGGCATACCAAGGCAAGAAAGATGGCACTTTCTCACAATAACAACTTCATCAGGGGTTTGGAAAGCAACACCATCTGGTGTACAGAAGATTGTGCAATTCATTTTGCACAATAGATCTCTTCCCAACAGATTTACTGGACTGGAATCGCAAACTACAAATCAATGCATATCTTTAAAATTTTCAATATCTACCTCCATTGGTTTAGTAATTGGGGTTCTAATCTGTTGATTGGACACTCCTACAAGTTGGATGGATTCTCCAGAGATGGGTAGGTTTGGGATGTCTGCTGTTGTCATGGTAGACCGGATAGCACCAGTATGCAATAGAAAGGTAATGTCACTACCCTCAACTTTCCCATCAATAAATGGACCTGACTGATCTATCGGCAAGGATGCACCATGCACGCACTCCTCTTCCTCCCCCCTCAGGCACCGTCATTGCACATAGTCTGATTCATCATTGTTCTGCAAAAAATATTGTGAAATCACATTTTTCTTACCACTTTCTCCTTGAAATCCGGCGCTCGTACTGTATTTTTGAATGTTAAGAAAGTTTGGCATTGGAGCTGGTGGCACCTTATACTGTGGAGTAATTACCTGCTGCTGCTGATTCATATTTACTTAATTCTGCATCTTTGGATTTAAAATTTGGTTTGGCCCATTATTATTCTGAATATTCTTACACTCGTTCTTCCAATGTCCAAGCTAACCGCACGCATGACAAGGAAATGTCTTCTTCGCTTCCTCTCTATTCACTCGTCCTCTTACTTTACCAGCATTCACCACTCGATCATTCTGATTCTGCTCTTTCACCTGATTATCAGTCTGGGTATTTAATTTATTTTCCTGTTGTTCTGCTAATTTCACTTGTGCCCACATCATTTTCTCTTTTAGTTTTCTACGCCTTGCCTCAATGTCATCTCCACAATACTTGGCAAACTTCAAAATCTCGTTGATAGTCTTACTCTGCCAGCACATCATGTGCTGCTGAATCATCTGACTAATATCAGGTTTCAAACCATACATAAACAGATACACAAAATGTCCCATATCCGTATCTCCAATGTTCTCAAAGCCACTATACTGCTTAAACACTTGCAATAACCGCTCATAATATGCATGTACAGACTCATTTGGCTCCTGAGTTGATCTATCTATCTTTACCCAATCTGTTTCTTTAAGAGGGATTTTCCCTTTCAGAAAAGTCATTACTTGGTGATATTTCTTCATCACCTCCTCTGAGAGTGCTCCTGTCTTCGAGTCTTTAGAATACTCCTCACTTGGCCAATCAACTGTGATCTTGCACTCTGTCCATAAGTCAGCAGGTACAACAATACCAAACAGACTATCCAGATCCTTCAATAGAACTTTCAAAACTTTCACAAATCTCTCAACCTGTTTGTACCATTCAGCAGGTTTTATCTCGTAACCTAGGGAAATTGTTTGTAAATGACAAAATAGCCTGCCTGCTCCATGGAACATGAACATATCCACCACCAGGAACCTCTGTCATGGGACTCAATATTTCAGCTTTTTCTGATTCTTTTAGCAAGAATGCAGGTGATGTTTCCTTTGCTTGTGCGTCCTCCTTCTTTCTTGTCCACCTAGTCCTCCACTTGTCAATGTCTCCCCACTTCTGCAAAATGTTCATTAATTCTTTTATCTGTAGTCTTTTACCAGACACATTCATATTCTCCAAAGCCTTATAAGTAAAGTCCACTCTATATGGTTTCTGCAATAATTTTGATCTTCCTATATCCACTCCAATCTCTGAAGCAACCTCTGTCAATCTCTGATGAAATCATTTTGCATTAAAGGTTCAGTCTTTCTAGTCCCACATTTCCAGCTTTCATCTTTTCCAACTCCACTTTCAATCTGTAAATATCTAAGATCTTTGGTGTTGAGCTTTGTTTTTCTATTCCCTGTGCCCATATTTCCAAATATCCTAGAGTGACCGCAGTTGAACCTCTAGTTCCTAAAGGTAACATAGACCCTCTTTCTTTCGAATTTCCGGGTGTGACTCTTTTTGGAGTTTCAGTTTAAGGTTCCTTTATTGTAAGGCCCATTAATGAAATGACTGAATTGCACTCACTAGCCTGATCATCAGATATTACTATCCTCTTTTCCAAGATTACTCAAAGGAATTGTTACAGCTTGAGGTTTTGGGCAACTCATTTTATCTCTATATAATGTGATAACAGGACCTATAGTCACTGGTACTGTCAAGCGTCAGTATTTAGATTCAAGGTAGAAGGACACTGCTTCTTTTGGGTCCAGTCATTGGAGTCTCTCCTCTTCAGATTGTCTGGGAAGAAAAACACATATGGAGGCTGGAATGACTGCACCTGCAGTTCACTGAGCCCCGGGCAGGTGTAATTGCCACCAGAAAGGCCATCTTCATGGCGAGAAGCCAGAGAGGACAGGTATGAAGCGGTTCAAAGGGAGCACATGTTATAAAAGTAAAAACCACATTAAGGCCCAATTGAAGCATATCAAAAGAAGCTGGAGAAAACATGTGCTGGAGACCCTTAAGATAACATCACAGACTTTGGGCAGAGGGTCAAAAGCTGTCAACTGTCATTGTTCAATCTCCACGCATGAAGGTGCAGAACCCTCCCCTGCTGCTGC
Organism: Lissotriton vulgaris; assembly: GCF_964263255.1. Classification (NCBI taxonomy): domain Eukaryota; kingdom Metazoa; phylum Chordata; class Amphibia; order Caudata; family Salamandridae; genus Lissotriton; species Lissotriton vulgaris. Next base: position 126,646,036 of record NC_141686.1, on the reverse strand, counting down.
GACAAAAGATCCTCCCGAAGGGGCAGCCCGATAAGAGAACCGATGGACATGCTCAACAGCTAGGGATATTAGACTCTCTGAGTTCAGTCTGGAGCTATTAGGATTACTTGGGCCCGGTTATCCCTGATCTTCTTGAGGACTTTTGGCAGGAGTGGTATGGGCAGAAAGGTGTACAACAGTGCAGAACTCCACTTGAGACAAAAGGGTCTCTGATCAAGAGCCCCCTTGGAAACTCCAACGCACAGAAGTGATGACATTGTGCATTCTTGTCCGCGGCATATAGATATAATCAAGCTTCTCCCCACTTCTGAAAGAGACCTTGCATTACCTCCAGATGGAGGTGCCATTTGTGTTCCGTTAGCCATCTTCGGCTGAGTTTGTCTGCTCCGACGTTCAAAACTCCTGACAGGTGTTGAACCACCAGGGAAATGCACTGACATTACAGCCAAGTTTAGAGACACAGAGCCTTTTGACAGAGGGTCCATGACCCCACCTGTTTGTTGCAGTACCACATGGCGGTGGTGTTATACGTGAACACCTGCACTAGCCTTATTTTGATGGATGGTTGATAGGCTTTCAATGCAAGTTGAATCACGCATAGCTCCAATGGGTTGATGTGGAGTCCAGTTTCTGCCAGAGGCCAGAGTCCTCTGATCTCCACATCTCCCATATAGCCACCCCACCCCAAAGAGTGGCGCATCTGTCACCTCAGACAAGCTGGGTCTAGTTGCTTTGTGGACTAATGCATTCACTGTGTTCGACCTCATGGCCATTGGTTCAAATCCCGGCGGGTCCACAGCCTTTCATCCTTCTGAGGTAGATAAAATGAGTACCATTGAGTTGGGTAACAATAAAAAATCTGCTACTTAGCGCCAGTATACCCTTGGGTGAACGTGTGCTTTACAAATGCACATGTTATGTTATGTACTGTTAGATCTGTTTGGGGAAATGAGAGTGATCTTCTGCAAAACCAATCACACTTCGTTAACCACCACTGCAGATTGTTTGCACTGCCCTTGGGCATGCCTATACAGCCAGTCATTGAGATAGGGGAAGACTAGCACCCCTGAACTCTATAGAGGAGCTGCAACCACTGCCATCACCTTGGTGAGCACCTGAGGGGCACTGGTAAGGCCAAAGGGAAGCAGAGTGAACTGAAAGTGCTTGTGACCTACCATGAACCACGGGTAGGCGTTCTACAGGTCTAACACTACCATCCAGCCTCCCAGACACGGAACAGACAGGGCTTGAGCAAGCGTGAGCATTTTTGAATTTCTCCTACTTCAGGAAGAAATTGAAAGGGCACAGGCCTAGGATAAGAAGAAGGTCTCTATCTTTCTTGGGCACCAGAAAGTAGTGGGAAGAACAATCACAAACTACTTCTGATGCAGGAACCTTCTCTATGTATCTCTTGGCCAAGAGAGCTGCTAATTCCTGGCAGAGTAAGGTGATGTAGTCCTCCGTCAGCCTGTCACAAGCAGGTGGCATGCGTGGATAAGTCGTCAAGGAGTAACCCCTTAGGACAATCTGTAGAACCAAGCGGTCGGGTGTTATTGACCTCCAGTTAGCAGGTTATGATGTTTCCTGCCTCACACTGGGTGCCCTTGATTTCTGGAGGATGAACTAAAGAGGTTTGGAAGCTGCAGCTGCCAGGAGAGTGGTAGATTAACCCAAACTCTGGCTACCTGACCCATGAGGTCTGTGGGTGCCACATACTCGTCCACAGATAGGATGGGAAGCTTGTGTACTTTGGCGGCTGGACATGTAAAGATGCAAGTGGAAGCCCCTTTGTTAGCCATGAGAGTAGCAAAAGGCAGGCTGGGGTTGGCGAGGGGCCATGGAAAGGCCCAAGTACCTAAATGTAGCTCTGGTGTCCTTGAAGCGCTCTAGGGCTGAGTCCAGCTTGTCTCCAAAAAGACAGGAGCATGCAAAGGGCATGTGCATGAGCAAGCCTTAGACATCCCCTGATAAGCCAGTGGTTCTCAATCAGGTGTGGCGCCTATGGGCCACAGATGATGAAACTGTTCTGCCTAGTGGGTAGTTTGATCCAATCCATAGCATAAGGCAAACTTAGCTGAGTTTCTCCCTTCAGCAATAGATTGCAAGAGTCTGTCTCAAGCCTCCTCCAAAACGATGCGCAGCACTAAGAAGGTTGTAGTTTTATTATGAAAGATAGGCTACTTCTCAGAACACCCCATCAGAGGAAGCATCTTCTGCACATCCGCAATCCAGCCTTACAATAACACTAGCAACATTCTATTACCTCACAAGCTTAGCTGAGCCTGTATTAAGACACCAGGCAAGATAAGCGTTACTGTATGTTTTATTAGGGAGAACAAGCAGACCCAACCAATCATCACCAGTGCTTCTCCATCTGTTGCTTTAAACATTCTCCCTCTAAGCCAGCATTCTAATGCTTGCGCCACCCTGGTAACGTATCTTAGTGCAAGGGGAACCTAGAGACCACACATCTTACCACTTAAAGAATGAATAGCGAACTAAATACAATACTAAAGACCATATTAAATTCCCTAAATACGCCAAGCAACATACACAATAAATAATACTAAATTATAGAATATGTAAATGCATGAATATGTCCAAAAAATGATTTGACAAATATAACAAATAGATAATTAACTGATTAGTTGCTGAAAGCAAAAGCACAGAAAAGAAATCACCCCATTACAAAGTCCTTTAGCTTGGTCTGAAGTTACACAACTCTTCGTGATAGAGTACTGATCTTATTATTGTTTTCATAATCTGTATTTAGAGTGTTGCAACGAGTGGGTCATCCACACCACATCTCCACTAAAAGATGAATTCATACCTGCACAATCTGCAACACTGCATTCTGAGAAACCGTTGCTATTGCAAGTCTCTCTCACATTAACACCATCTCTTAGACTGTGGTTACTAGATTTCACTTAATCATCATCATTTTCTCACAACGTCACACAATTTCTTACCTCATCTCCATTCCTCCTTTCTTCTTCAGTGTTCCAAGTATTTTTTTACACCATGACATCTTACTAAGGTTTCAGCTCATTCCTTCACTCAAATTTGCTGAACACTTATACACTTCTCGACCGACAGTGGTTGCAAAAAACTTGCTAGTTCCTTGGTGACTTTCCTACTCCACTTCATCAAATTCTGATGGTCCCAATAACAACACTCAGGGGCCCATTAGGATCTTGGGCAGATTGCCACCACCCACACGGCTGTGGCGATCCACCTGAGATCCGTCCCCCCGCCACCCATATCCCCCCTGCCATATTACTATGGCATAGGGGACCACAGCTGATGAAAAGACAGTCCGCCGCTTTTCCGCCCGGTCAACAAGTTGGCCAGGTGGAAAAGAGTTTAATATGGTGGCGGTGTCTGTTAGACACCGCCAGCCATATTACTATGGGAGCGGAAACATGCCTTTCCGTGGCGGCAGGTCATGTGGGAATTGCTTGTGGGGGCCCAATGCGGGCCCGAAGGGACTCTGAGGGGTGGGGGGGTGCACATGAGGGGGGAAACAGCATTTACAATGCTGTGTTTACACCGCACTACCTTCACAACGCTGCCATTACAACGCAAGTCGTTACTACGACTTGCTCTGGATGGCGCTGTTGGTTAAGGAATATTGTAATTTTATATTCCAACACCTTCCCTACTGTTACGTGGACTGGTGTTGGAATATAAAATTATAATATTCCTCAATCCGCGCCCTCCAACGCAAGTCGTTGTAACGACTTGCATTGGAATAACCGCGTTGTAAAGTACCGCGATCTAAAAGATCGCGTTGTACTGACATACATCCACATGGGGTGTACCAGTTCCATGCACAATATGGCAGGCACGCGCGGTGCCTGCCATGTTGTGCATGGAAGTGCACGACTTGCCTTCCTGGCATGGTGGCGGGCAGTGCTGAGTGGTTCTAATGGTCCCCACGGGACCCCCGCCCTTATGGCGGGTGGTCCCATTTCACGATGGGATGTCCGCCCGCCATCTTAATGACCCCCTTAGTCTCTGCTATTCGGATCCAACATAGTGCCCAACGCCCTTTGATCGATCCATCCAACTGATGGTCCTAATTTTGCTACATACAGTTTGTCAACCTTCTTCTTCCTTCTCATGAACCCAAAATTCAGCACTTTGTGCCCCTTCATGAGAATTGTTTACCCTGTGAAAGTTACCACATGAATGTCTGTTGGTACATGACTATTTCCCAGCATATTGGCAAACTGATTATTCCACACAAATTAATTTACAATGGTATAGGGTGACCCTGGATCCGCAACTATAGAGATATCAATCCCACCAATGTTCATGTCACACACAGGTTTGACCATTGACCCTGTTTCCAGAGTCAATATAGAAGGGTCAATAGATAGCACCACTACTGCTTCGCTCGACTCCCTTTTCACAGATTGTTCCGAATCAAACTTTGATGTAACATATTTTACAGTTTGATCCATGTTCCTATTTTTCTTCCTGCACACTTTTGACACATGACAGGTAGGTAAAATATTCACCAAACTCCAGGCAAGAAAAATTGTAACTGTAGGTTGTATTAGGGAAATCAAGCTGAAACCAACCTATTAACCTATCAACACCAGTGTTTTTCCAACAGTTTCTGTAAACATTCTTCCTCTAAGCCAGCATTCTAACCCTTGCACTACCCTGGTAACATATTGTAGTGCAAGGACAAACTAGATACCATGAAGATGAGCATGGAACACCATGACAAAGAGCTCAGATTATAGCATAAGGATAAATAAAATCCCAAGACCATTTTCAACTCTGTGGCAACTGCAGAGTATGAGACAGTCAGCATCACAATGCATCTCCCACTGCTGTCATCAAAGAGAGAGAGACAGAGACAGGTTTGTAAAGGTGGGATAGGAGGAAGGGAAGCAGGAAGATCCAAGGGAGAGAGCACAAGAGAGGGCTAGGCTGAGACCACCATTATCCATGAGGTCTCCCCTGGATGAGGACATGCAATCCTGCCTGCCGAGTAACGTGTCCTGTGAAGAGTTTTCAGCCACTATAATCCTGTTAATGGAAGCTGCCATTGGTCTTATTGTGTTGGTCAACATTGGTATGCTGGTAAGAAACCTTTGCCTGCCTGCATTTTGATAAGAGAACTTGTACAAAACAGTAGGACACAGTGGGGTTTATTTGTCACAACAGACTACCTGTACACAGAAAGTGACAACTACTAAAACATAATTATAAATGCATTTCATCTGTGTTGGCCATAGACAATGCGTTATCATATATTTCATACTTAAGGTAGCTGGGAGATTACCATTTCAGTTGCTCTGGGTACTGAGCTACTTAGGATAATATGGAAACCCTTTTAGGTTTGTTTATTGCTCTTTCGAATGAAATAACAAACATTGAGGTACTCATGTTATGTTATGTTATGTTACTGCCATTTGTATAGCGCAACAGCTGCCCCAGCAAAGGGGCGTCCCGGCACTCATAGTTAAATTACTAATTTCCACTATAACAATAAAGTTACATTTGGCAGATTATTCATGTAAAAATATCTATGACAATCTGACATGTATATTGTACATGTTCTTAATTTATTGCCATACGTTTTGTGCAGAGTTCAGGGGACTTCATTAATCAACCATTAATCCAATCAGTAATTGTCAAATCATAATAAAACTTAAACACTGTGTCATACATCAATATACAATTGAAGTACCTATCTCAAAACACTACCATCTCTCTTTAAACACAGTCATATATCATGCAAAGATTGATTTATTGCCACATCTAAATCATCTTTCATCGAAACATTGAATATAATTTCATCAAATCAATGCAACAATGCACTTCGATATGAACTGCCACATTGATATTATCATTAAAATTGAGTACTCTACTAAGTAAAGTAATTATATAACACAACCAAAATGTGTTTTGTGGTTTCACTATCTGCTGCTTCTTCAGAACTGTTAAAAATCAATACAAAAGACAAAACATGTTCAATTTGCCCACAAAATTGGAAACAGAGAGGTCATACCGGAAGAGTCACTCTATTACATTGTCAGAAAACTTATTTTAGCTATCCCCCTCTTAGTACCACAACAAATATTACTCATGCTGAAATATTTACTGCTACAAATCAAATTTCAAAACCAACAAAAAGTGAAACATTAACATTTGATTAGGGCAAAAAGTTTATCAAACAATCAAGTCCTGGTAGCACATTCTATTGAAGAGTGCCTCAAAAATGTATTCATGTTACAAAATATTCCATCAATGAATGAAACCCATTGCAAATACATATCACAGATCCTTAGGATAAATCATCTCTCATTTGGTTCTTATCATGTTATCTCTTATGACAATATACATATGCTGATATACATTCTGTCCCACCATATCATCTCATTCAGGAATTAACTGCATACCTAGATCTTGTTATGTAGATAAATATTGTGTTTTAAGTCAAAGCCACTGCCAGATACCACAAAAGAACTGCCACCCCTTATTTTTTATATATGCATCTACAGAGAAATTACTGTCTATGCACAAATATATCAGAAGACACGGAAATAAAAAAACATAAATCACACAATCCAATCACTATTAAACAAACACTTTTCTATAAGTATTTCCTTGTAGAAACGCTTAACCTGCTCTTAATGAAATGATTCATAGGCCACTTTTTACTCATAAGATTCCTTTATTCCCCTGTTCACACATGCGCATTCATGTTTCTCCACATAGCTCTAAAGACTCTTGTTTCCTTTATCACGTTTCCATCAATCTAAAAGTAATAAAATCACTTAATTGATGTTTTGCTTGTTAATATTCTGAATTCTTGTCAGAAGATGTTATCCTCCCCAACACACGTCAGCCATTTATACACAGCCTAAGCCATAACACAAGCTCTCAAGTTCCTTACACCCATTATATCTTTGATCTTAATAAAGTAATTTTTTAACCCAACATGGCATCACACCTATCCATCATTTGTACATTACTCACACCACAAATAAGGTGCTCAGCTTCCCAATGTCATCCTTGTCACTAATTACTAAAGAATGACTCTACCCAAAACCCGGCCATCTAATGATGACACAATTACGTTTTCATCAATCAGTTATACATGTTTTTCACCACTCAAATTTAAATGCAAACATTACATAACCTACAAACCAGTCAATACCTGTTGTTCTCAAAATGTAACATACTACACATAGAGTGATATTATCAAGAACGTGTGATAAGTATTGCAAAATTAGCTTAACGCAACATTAAACATTGCAGTCTATCTCAGGAAAATGACGCAGTGTTAAGTAAGTATTCATAACACGGCTGTACCATGCGATAGTCTCACGATATGGCATCAAATGACCACGTTAAAACCAACACGCTACTGCAAAAATGCAAAACACGAATGCAAAGAAAGCTGCGATGAGGCCAGTCACGATTCAAAAATCAGCGAAAATGAGCAACAGGCCTGCAATTCACATGCGTCAGGCAGGAAAAATCACCATAAAAGTAGAAACAAAAACACACAAATTCCAAACAACTGCGAAGCACAATGGACATTGCCGGAGCAAGTATGGAGGAGAACCAGAACACCACAAGCCCCCATGAAGACCTGTCTGGGACCTCAGGGTCAGGGAAGGCCAAGGAAAAGAAGAGTCGGAAGAAGCGCTTCAGTCCGCAGGAAAACAGGATCCTGATAATCGAGGTGGTAGAACACCACCAACAACTGTTTGTCACCTCCACTGTCATTGGCAACAGAAATTGGACTATGGCAGACCATAGTGGACAAGGTAAATGCAGTTGGAGTGCTGAAGAGGACAATGGAAGAGGTGAAGAGGCACTGGAATGATGTCAAGCGCAAAACCATGGTGAAACTCAACAACAACTGGAAAGTAGCAATGCAGACTGGAGGTGGGAGTCCTGAGCCGCAGGAGGAGCTGGACGACATGGAGGAAATGGTGTCCAGAGTCATCAGTGGGGAGATGGTGGCAGGAGTTGGGGGACCGGACACTGCTCAACATGACCGGACGCAACAGCACCAGGGTGAGTAATGACCAGGGACTGGGGGGATGGGGAGAAATGGGGATAATGGCACACATTCACAATTGAGTCGAGCACATCTGCAGACAAACCATGCCCCAGACCCCAACTCCCTCCAAGAAACCAATGTACCCAAGTATGCAACATCTCAGCACTGTATAAGCACCAAAGTCAAAGGCACACTGCATGAAAGGGATAAGGGTCAGCAAATAAAGAGCTGCAGGGGCGACTCACCCAAAATGCAGCACACACATAACATACAGCGCACAACAACACTGATAACAATGTGGTACAAACCACAACACGTCCACAACAGAACACAGAACACAACTGGTGCCGACTGGGTGAAGACACTGGCCAGTCACATTTGGCGTTGCAGGGAAATATGAGTTGACAATGTACAAGTACAAACACACACACCTCATGTTGTAGAAATGTCCACTGTCCCCCATCAAATAAGCAGCACCTGCCAAACAGCCACAATGTACACAGTCATGCAGACTGTATTGGAACATGTAAAATACGACAACAAACATGTGGACACATTGTTAAACTGCATCTCCCTTTCACATTGCAGAGGGACAATCAACACCTCCTGCTGAGCAGGCCGAACCTCTCTTCTCTGATGACGAAGAGGACCACCACAGCTTCAACTCCGATGCCCTTCAACAGCTCGTGGACAGCCTCCGCAGCCCAATTCCAGGAGCTGGGCAGCCCAGCTGCTACAAGGAGACTCCACCCCCTGCACAGACCACACAGCAGGCAGCACCCACCACCACGGCTACCTCCCAGGACCCCCACGAACAACACATGGCTGACAGGTGCGAGTGGGCTTCGACTGCATGGCAGGCAAACTAGATGCCATACATGAGTGTCTAAGTCCCATCAGGGACCAATCACAGTCCCTAACAGACACCCACAGTCCATTCCATGCTCTCCAAGGGACCATGGCTGACATCGCTGGAGCCCTGACTCAGAAAATAGAACAACTGTCCAGTCAGAGTGGCACTAGCGATGTCACCCAGGAGTTGAAAAACATGCGGAGGCTAATGGAGACCATGGAGCGGGTGAATGCGGAATGAGCGGCTGCCACGGCTGCACCCCAACGAGTGGTTGCTGGGTTCCTCAATGACCTCAAGACCATCCTCATGGCATTGCTGCCACAAGGCCAGGCGCATACCACAGCCACTCCCTCACGGCTGGTTTACACCTACCCCACACCCGTCCATCACACTCGTCACAAGACATGTGACCCTGCCAATAAAAACGGCCGGGCGCACGTGCCCGACGCCATTTCCACTCTCTATCTGGGTGTATCCGTGTGGTGTTCATGTAGGCATGAGGGCCAAGGGCCCTGCATCATCACATTACCCCTCCCCGGAGGTGACATGATGGCGTCTGCAACACGATACCCAATCATACAGGGTCCATGACTTGGTGGCACCGGATATAATGCAGCCGGCATAGGCACACCGCCACGGGATGGGGACTTTGGGTTAACTGAGGAAGGGGCACCTTAAGTGCTGAGCAGGTGTGCAGCCTGCGATGATGCTCCGTCCCAGCGAGCCAGACTGCTCAGGATTTGTGTGCCCTGCTGGACCGCAGTGTATGCCAGAGCCAGAGGGCAGCGTGGGCCTACCACCACGTGGCGTCGCCTCCCGGATCACAGAGTTAGTGGCACCTCAAGGGCTGAGCGGTTGTGCAGCCTGCGATGATGCCGGGTGCACTGGTATGTCCTCTGCCATGGTGAAATCAAGACCCAGAATCAAATGTGAGACCGGGTGGTTTGCGGAGCGGAGCTGCATGATGTGGAGTTTGCCATGTTCGAGGGCCCCGGGTTTGAGGCTTGCACCGGCACGTGGTGGGCCCTCATTGCAACACGCCTGTGGCGCAAGGTGAGCAGTGAATCCCGGGTGCACAGGGGGCGAGCATGCCCCACTGCGTGGCAGGAGGAGCTGAGGTGCAGCTGCCTGGGTGCACAGGGGCGGGCATGCCCCGCTAGGCAGCGGGAGGGACTGGGGTGCAGCTGCTTGGGTGCGCAGGGGCGGGCATGCCCCACTGGGTGGTGGGAGGGGCTTGGGTGCAGCTGCCTGGGTGCGCAGGGGCTGACAGGCGATGATGTTATGTGCAATTGTATGTACTCTGCCATTCATGTATCTGGACGCTATTTCAGATGACGGATCTGTTTCAGATGTGGGACCTGGTGAACTGCACTACATACCGGCATGTGGTTGGAGACACACTGGTGTCATCAGGTGAACAGTGAGGCCTGGGTGCGCAGTGTCAACACTCTCTGTCCCTGTCTCTCTCTTCTTTTCTCTGGGTCTCTCTCTCGCCCTCTCTGTCCGTTTTTCTCACTCTCTCCCTCTCTTTCCATCTTTCTCTCCCTCTCTGTCTGTATTTTCCTCTCTCCCCCTCTCTGTCCGTCTTTCTCTCTCTCTCCCACTCTTTCCGTCTTTCTCGCTCTCCCTCCCTCTCTTTCTGTCTTTCTCTCTAGCCCCCTCTTTCTATCTCTCCCCCTCTTTCTCTCTCTCCTTCGCTCTCTCTCTGTCCTTTGATGTCATCAAGACACACTTTCTCATCATGATTTTTGTCTTGCAGGCTGTGACCCTGAGGAGAGCCGCCATGTGTCTTCATTTCTATTCTGTGTTTATTTGAATAAATTTTCATTTGTTAATTCGAAGGTGAATGTGTAATGCTCATTTTTGTGAAGACACATGTATGTCACCAAATGTGATTGTTCGACATCAGGTGGATTATTTGGTACATGATTCAGTGTAGTTGATGTGTCATGTCTTTGACCGGGTGGGGTGCCCGGGGAGGGGGGCTCCTGGGTGTGGTGGCGGTGGGAGTTGTGGCTCTGTTAGGGCTCCCAGCTGCATGATTAGTGGCTCCATGGCATCTGTTGTACTTCTGGTGTGGCTGTGGGCTGGGCTCCCTTTTCTGGTGCAGACTGTGGTCTGATTTTACACCAGGTCAGAGCAGGTGTTAATTTCCTGCTGCTAATGCGCTTTGTTGCTTTTTTGTGCTCTTATCGCCTATCTGGCTGGTCGTTTGCACGGGAACGCCTCTTATTCTCATTAGCGATAGTTGTGGGGGTCATGTGGTGATGTTTCTGCGGCTGCTATCACAGGTAAACTGGTGATATGGGCTGTTAGCACCAGAATGGGAATGGGGTGATAAATTTATCGCAAGTTTGGCAGCGATAAAGTGCAGATAACTTGGCGATAACTCCTTGAGAATATGCCCCATATTGTTTCCCATACATCTGATATACTCACTTAAAACAAACAAATAAGCAAACGCTGCTTGGCAGCAACTGTTATAGAACTAAATGATGAATCTCATATTGAGCATGTGCCTCTTGGCTACTAAGTATAAAGAAAAAGTTGCAATGAGATAAAGATAAAAACTTTCTACGAACACAATTTGAAATTCCAATAGTCTGCACAGTAATTGTTTACCTAATTAATGGTCATCACGCTCGTGCAACATTCGGTTTCCGGGCATCCAAGTTTCTGAACGTTCTCAATATCACTGCTTTTATACATACAGCCTGCCTCTTCTTCAAATGCACCAATCAACACTTTATAGTCAATTATCCATTTTCAAAGAGCCATTACAACTAATTTATCCAATCTAATCCGTCCAAACAATACAAAATAAAAGCACTAGAGTATTTAAGTCCTGACCATTACTGATGTTAAGTATCCTTTTGGACAGCACGTAAACTACAAACATATCAATCTATATTGACTTTAATTTAAACATATATAATAAAGCAATACTTAATAATTCAGTTTAACCCACAAACCCACTTTCGTGTTTTAAAACACCAATGACTATTTCTTCACTTAGAGCCAATGGAAAGATGGGGAATACATTCCTTACCTGTTATCACATTTTAATCCTTTTCACGTCTTAATCCTCTGCTCTATTTTCTTTTCGACAATAAACAATTGACATTCCCTATCTTTATAAGTCTTGCAAAAATAAATACACACGCAGAAATCACTAACTACTATGTCAAATATAACTTCAAGTTCACCTGAAATGAGCATATAGCAATAGTTTATATGTACCATTGCAACAAACATAAGCTACACATTGTTCACACCACAAAATGTCAGGAGTCAAACTCCTGAACCCTTGTGAGATTTGAGTGCTTCTTTCTACATGCTGCAGTCCACTGCTCTATCTTTTTAATGATCAAATGAAGCACATTTCTCACTCTCATTATAGCCTGATATCACAAAACCATTATCAACCATCTTATCAAAATCTATATATTTTCTGTACATACTATCTGTCCCTAGTTCCATCCTCTTCCAAAAAGATACAAGGAAACTCCATAATTATATCAATGAGCAGAAATGCCAGTACCTTAAAACAACATAGTGAGTGACCATCAAATATGAAGCTCTTACAAATAGTGGCACAATTCCTTTTCTGAGTTAAGCCCAAATTCAATGGCACCCAATTTCTCTATTCACCTATTTGTGTACAAATTTGACATTATCCCCTCCCTCCTCTTCTATGACCTCTTACATGTTTTATACCCCATCACCTGATGCCTTTGAGATCCACCACATGATGTACTGTATTTTCTTTCCCCATTCTTGATGTATTCCTGCCACCTAGTGTTCAACATTCTAATAGTGGAACCAATATAAAACCTCTCACAAATGCATTGAAAAATAAACACTGTCCACTGTGGCGGGCGCATTCTAATTCCCTGGTGAGGCACACCGTACTTGATCACAGAGATGATTCAAAAGAGTTCAATGAGAAGTTTGTAGTTGTTTTTCACAATTTATTTCATGAATAAGTCTTTGATAGGTTACATATCGTTAAGATGTTGCACTCATTGAAGTTGCCATCATGCAATTAAACTGATCCAATGCATTTCGGGCGGGTGGCCCTTTATCACGGAGTGCTGAAAGGAAGACAGAACAGAAATAAATACTCAAAGTCGTATAATGCTGAAAGTTAAGTGCAAAGAGCTTAGGAGATGGGGAAAGTGAGATGGAGTTAGAGGGTACAAGGTGAAGGAGCAAGGTAACGGAGCGCATGCGGGGTATACATAATATACAGCATGAGAAGTGGGGCATAGGGTGTGTGGGTTCCGGGGGTCAGGGGTATACGCGTAAGACTTACTTTGTATCAATGATGGTGGCAGCCGCTACCTCAACGAGTCGGGACAAACGCGTGGCGTGTGACGGTTAGTGAGGAGTGTGTAACGTCAAGTGGGAAGCTTAGGTGAGACTAACGTCAAGTGGGAAGCTTAGGTGAGCGCCATGTTGGAGTGGTGAAGGGAAATGAATGAGAAAGGAAAGGTGAAAGTATGGAGTGAAGAAAGTGAGGATTTCTTTGATGTTTTTGTTCCTGGTATACGCGAACTAGGGTGGATTGGTAAACATGTCCCTGAAATCAGGCTCCATTTGTAATATCGGCCAATGCCGAAGGATGATTTTTTTGTACATAGTCATATACCTGTTATGCATTGTTCGTTGTTCATTACACTTTCTTCACTCCATACTTTCACCTTTCCTTTCTCATTCATTTCCCTTCACCACTCCAACATGGCGCTCACCTAAGCTTCCCACTTGACGTTAGTCTCTCGTTCATTTCTACCACTTCCCACACCCTTTTTAACTTCTACACGCACTCCTCACTAACCGTCACACGCCACGCGTTTGTCCCGACTCGTTGAGGTAGCGGCTGCCACCATCATTGATACAAAGTAAGTCTTACGCGTATACCCCTGACCCCCGGAACCCACACACCCTATGCCCCACTTCTCATGCTGTATGTTATGTATACCCCGCATGCGCTCCGTTACCTTGCTCCTTCACCTTGTACCCTCTAACTCCATCTCACTTTTCCCATCTCCTAAGCTCTTTCCACTTAACTTTCAGCATTATACGACTTTGAGTATTTATTTCTGTTCTGTCTTCCTTTCAGCACTCCGTGATAAAGGGCCACCCGCCCGAAATGCATTGGAGCAGTTTAATTGCATGATGGCAACTTCAATGAGTGCAACATCTTAACGATATGTAACCTATCAAAGACTTATTCATGAAATAAATTGTGAAAAACAAGTACAAACTTCTCCTTGAACTCTTTTGAATCATCTCTGTGATCAAGTACGGTGTGCCTCACCAGGGGATGTATCAGCACTCTCGTGCATACACACCTTATTAGTATCGACTCAAGTGTTTTTGACGGAAACACTACCCTCGAGAGCACCCATAAACTTTTGAACTCTTCACGACAACGTAACTCAACCGCTCTAATTCGGCTGTGCTCCGCCCTAATCTACTCACTCGAGCATTCTAATTCCCCCCACGGAACCCCCGCCCTTATGGCGGGCGGTTCCGTTATCCTAATGACCCCTATGTATCCTCATAGAGCTAGGGCACAATCATACAGAAATGATTACCTCTCCACTTCCCCTGTTTATCTCCTTACATTTATATTTTGATCTGTTGAGGCAATAGCGTTGGCCATAACCTTTGTAGCGAATGTTTATGTTCACAAGGGAGTGTGAGTTGGATCACTGACATAATATTGATTGCCATAATATCCCTACACACAAATATCGACACATAAATATAGATGTCCAAAATATTAACATCCTATCTTTATAATGTAAAGTACAAAAATATCGAAAAAATAATATAGATGTAAAAATATTGATGTGCAAAATATGGTTTTTTATATATAAAAAATAATGTTGAATAAATAAAATAATAAAATGAATATTAAAAATGATATTTGGATGTAATATACATTTTAACAAATATAATAAATACATTTAATTTAAGAAATGTAAACATACATATATAAAATGTAATATATAAATGTATATTTACTTTAAAACAACTAATAAACTAATAATTGTAATTTATTTCAAAATGTTATAAATATATAACAATTTACATATATATATATTTATATCCAAAAATAACGGCGTTCCTCACGAGCACTCGGAAAAAGGAACACACAGCACACCACAGGATTACCAAGACGATAGATTTATTCCTTCATAAATCTCGTTCGTGACGCGTTTCGCACTCCAGAGAGTGCTTGATCACACAAGTTGCACAGAGTCAATAACATTATTTATGTCAGTTACACCGTATAAACATCAAGGAAGGACTAATGATTTTGATCAGTCCTGCAAGTTTACATGACTTTGGAGGCCATATTGGCATGGTGTATATCTCATGTGATATCGTCTCGAGATGAGCAGGTTTGAGTTGTATCCACTCCCCTGCTGAGTCACTGTTGTTAGTAATATCCACAGTGTTACTATGCAATTAAGTTTATGTTCCTGTATAGTCCGCTCATGATTATACGAACAATTAAAAATAAGGTAAATAATAACATTGCAAATCAAGACAAAGAGACATAAAGAAACTCCTAATTAACGGGCCTCGTTATGTGGAAGTACTTGCTAGGTAATGTCTTAAGGGGTCTAGTGTCGGGACTCCTCCCAGCAGTGTGTCTTGCTCACCCGTAGTTATGGCTACGCGAGGTAAATGGGATCTGTTCGTGTCAAGTATTCAATTAGTGTGCATACTAGTCACGTATAGGTGATTATTATCCTCTGGTTAGTGACTGAAATGAAAAGCCCAGAAAAGGGTGCACTGAATGGATCACCTTACGGGTTAAATTGCGGGACTCCTCCCCGTTGTGCGTCATGTTCAGACCGTAGTCATGGCTACGTGAACTAAACAATGTTAGCACGCAAATGAACGTAGTTATTTCCTCTGGTTAGTGAGAAATTTTGGGAGTTCCTAGATGAGATGCGCAACTGAAATTATGCACAGTCGCGACAGTGTCTCGTGGTTCATCCTACATCTGGATGTGGGTTGTTTGTCCCTCTGGTTAGTGAGATAGGGGTAGCATCGAAGAACAGATCTACTGTGACTATAAACGGTTTTATCAATGTCACATTTCATCCTTGTTACTGGAATGGAAATAACCCTCTAGGTAACATGACACGGAGCCCAATCGAGTCCCAGTTGGAAAAAATATGATGACAGGTGTTATGGTGACTATACGTGTATTCCTGCATACAACTTGTAATTATTGACTCCAGTGCATACCTGGATTGATTAAAATTCTACTTTCGAAATTTAGATGAGGAGAAGAGGGGATAGTTACAGCATAGGTTTAAGATGAATCATGTCATTCTTAGTCTGACGTCTCCCTCGTAAGGTTATCTGTAGAAAGACAGAGAGAGAACAAAAGGTGTGAAATGGACCTGAGGGGGAAGCGGATAATGCTATAGTAAATACAGATGATCGTGTTACAAATTACACATAGACATTACATGATGTAACCTTACAAAGTCAAAACATTACATAATTCATTCTTGTAAGTGTATATTGTACTCTTCATCCATATTGTGCCCCTTCGGGTAACGTGTACAAAGGCTGATTATGTATTTGGATTCTTTTTGCCTTAATTTTAGTAAACGATTACCTCCTCTGGGGCCTATGTTAACCTGTTCCACCACAAAATAGGTAAGTTTTTTGGGATCAGAAAAATGATGACTCTCGAAATGGCGTGCTATCGGATATTGCTGGTCTAAATTGCTGATAGCTCTGGTGTGTTCCAACACTCTTTTTTTCGCCATGTGTGTCGTGCTCCCTATATACATTAGATTGCATGGGCAGGTTAATGCGTAGATAACAAAAGGAGTAGTACATGTAAGGAATTGTTGAATTTGTTGCATCTTATTTCTGCTGGGATTCCAGAATTCTTTCTTCATGTGGCTGTTTGCACAAGCTTTGCAATGGCCACATGGGTAGAAGCCCTGCAGATCAATGCCCCTGGGAACAGTGGTGTTGCTAACATCATTGTGAACCAGCAGATCTCTAAGAGTTGGTCCTCTCTTATATGTTATGCTGGGGCGTTTAGGTAAACTGTCTCCTATTATTGGATCAGAAGTTAGAAGATTCCAATTTTTTACTAAACTTTTTTGTATTTGTTTAGAGTTCCCATTGTATGTGAGAATTACTCTAGTGATGTTATCGCTTTCTTCCCTTTCATCTTTCTTGGTCATGAGTAGGTCTTTTCTCTCAATCTCAGACACCTTTTTGCTAGCTTTTTTAATCACCCACAAGGGATAGCCTCGTTGGAGGAATCTCTGTGTCATTGTTTTTTCTTCTGCCAGATAGTCTTTGTGGTTACTGCAATTTCTTTTTGCTCTCAGGAGTTCCCCATAGGGGATACTCCATTTCAGATTGTCTGGATGATTGCTATCTGCGTGAAGCAGAGAGTTGCCTGCCGTACTTTTTCTGAATAACACCGTTTTGATGGTATTGCCTGTGATCTGAACCTTGGTGTCAAGATATTCCACCTCTTTGTCACTGATGTTACTCGTGAGTTTGATATTACGGTTGTTATTATGCAGTTTATTGATGAAGTCATTGGCCTCCGATTTACTTCCTGACCAAATGACAAAAATGTCATCAATAAACCGAAGCCATAGTTTGACTTTCTGAAAGTCACTTTTCAGTTCAGTGTCATTTCTGATGTCTGCCTCCCATGCTCCCATGAAGAGGTTCGCCAGGCTCGGCGCAAAAGAAGTACCCATCGCGGTGCCGTGGGTTTGCAGAAAGATTTCATCATTAAAGCAGAAGAAATTATTCTCTAGGCAGTGTTTGATCATGTCTAGTAACATGGTAGTGTGTCCAAGAAATTTTATGTCCCTTTGTTTAAGAAATCTGGCGCATGCTTCCAACCCCTGACTGTGTTCGATGATGGTGTAAAGGGCATTTACATCCATAGTCATAAGTAGACATTCTTTGTTGATCTTTACTTGGTTGATTTTGTCAAGGAAATCCTTAGTGTCTCTCACATAAGTGGGGAGATCCATGACAAAATCCCTCAGAAAGTGGTCGATATATATATATACACACACCTATAACATAAAATCAAATAAAAAAATTATATTATAAATTAAAACATTAAAATATTTAATGAATTTTAAACTTACATTTTGCACTCCATTGAGTGCAAGAGTAGGGAAAGTGTTGGATAGCGTAGGGGTAACAATTACTATTCCAACTCCAGTGAGTGCAACAGTAGGGAAAGTGTTGGATAGCGTATTGGTATAAATTACTATTCCCACTCTAGTGAGTGCAACAGTAGGGAACGTGTTGGATAGCAGAGGGTTAAAATTAATATACCCACTGAAGTCAATTCAAATTTAAAAACAAACAAAATATTCACTACAATACTAAACATTTTAAAAACAAATAAGTAAAACATATAAAAATAATAAAAATTACAATATAGAAACATATTATAATGTTAAAAATATCTGCAATTACCTAAAACCTTTAATAAATATTTAAAAAGAATTTACAAACAAAGAACTATATTTATTACAAAATAATTATAAACAAAAACATTAATTGTTACATAAAATAATATTTTTTATTTCTTACCCTATAACACCACACAATTCACAACACACATCTACATTTCTAAAGAAGTATACCTCCATCAGAAACATAATTAATTATCAAAAAATATTAATTAAAAAACAAATTAAAACGTATAAAAATTAATTTACTCACTACCAAACATTACCCCAGTAAAACCAAAATCCACACACAAAATTAAAGTAAACAATTACCATAAACATTTATCAATTAATGAATGAATAAAGAGCAACTAATTAATAATTAATAAAACCTAAAATACTTACCACCCTCTACCCCAATAAACACCACAACACACACCAAAAAATCATTACACAATTTCCATTACTAATTTTTTATTATGAAGTTATTATCAATTAACAACTTCAATTCAATTTTTCAATTCATGAAGCTTTATTCGGTACATACAAGATGACCATAAAAGCACAACAACAACTAATAAAAACAGGTAAAACATGATTACAATCATGAATTAAAAGCATGATTCTTAAAATAACATACTTTTACGTGCCCTAATAGACTGATTTAAAAATGTAGCAGTAAAAAAACTGATATCGGCCGTTTCCAAATTAAATAGCAGACTCATTGCCTGGCTTACTGTGCATACACCATGTTTTACGAACAGGGGCTTCAGGTAAGCTATTCTAAAATTCATATACAATTTACAGATCAATAAAAAGTGCAAGGTGCTTTGTTTGGTAATGCCGTCACATTGGCACGGCCCTGTTCGATGTTTCTTAATACTCGGCTGGGCCACTAAATGATAACAACATATTAATTAATTGAAAATAATTTACTTCCCACCCTTTAGCACTATAAACCCCAAAACTCAAATCTCAAATTAATTACAAAATTGCCATATTTATTTTTTAATGAATTAGTTACAGTTAATTACCAATTAATTATTAATTATTTATAAAAAATGACTTCCCACCCTATTCTGCTATAAACCCCACCACCCATTCCCAAAAAATGACACAAATACTATATTGTATTACCAATTAATACATTAATATTAATTAACAAACAATTGATACATAATTATTAATACATTAATTCCCACAAATAACACTATACATTACAATTAAATACATATTCATATATACAAATTATTATTAAATGATTAAAATTTAATTATTTCCCACCTATTCCCCTATAAACCCACAACCTGCTCCTACAAAAATAACACAGTTAACAGAATTACTAATTATTTAATAATAATTAACAACCAATTAATAATTAATTAATAAGACATTAATTCACACAATTAACACTATAAGATCTAAATTAAATAAATACTAATAAATGCAAAATATTGATAAATGTATTATAATTAAATTATCTCCCACTCTATTCCCCTATAAACCCACAACCCGCTTCTACAAAAATTACACAATTAACATAATTACCAAATAATTAATAATAATTATCAACCGATTGTTGTTGTGAGGACGCTTATCAGCAGAGGGACTGCAAGTCCCAGGGAGCCAGTCTTATTGCCCGCACCTGAGCCTGCTTTTGCCCGCATCGGAGCCTACATAACTTCTTTCCACTCCCACTTCACGGGAGCCGCTGCACCTGTGTTGGTGTGAGGACGCTTATCAGCAGAGGGACTGCAAGTCCTAGGGAGCCAGTGTTATTATCTGCACCTGAGCCTGCTTTTGTCCCTATTTAACATTTGAACGCCCCCGCTTGGCGGAACGTGCGCCGGGCAAAGCCTGGGCCAAGGGCGGGCACGTTTGAGCCCATTCGATACCGGATGAGGCTGGGCTGGGCCCCCCATTTTAGTTGTCCAGTATTGTAAGGTTAGTCTTTTCTTACCTATTGAGATATATTGGGTTGATCTTACACGAGTTTCCAGACACTGTGCTTTGCCAACGATGAATTCCCGGGAGGGGAGGGGGAGAAACGGCTTCACGGGCGGAAGTGTTGTTGGGACCCTTGATCAATTTATAGTAAGAGCCAGCTCGGTATTAGCCCATGAAATCGCCATGACTGAGCGGCGGCTATCTCTTGATCCTCAGCAAAGTAAATGGTCGTGTTTGGGTGGATTATTGCTTACAGGCTCGCCAGAACGCTGCCTGACCATAGGTTCAGATTCACCAAACTCAGCAGGAGGTTGTAGCCAGACTCCACCATTACCACTGGATAATCCCACAACAATGGAGCTACCAACTAGTCCTGCCCCAGGGATCTGGTGCAAAAAGTCTCAATAATCTCCACATCAAAACAAGCCACTAATAGGTCTGTGCCTAAACCAAAAACCCAAGTACCGGAAACCTTACCAGAGCCGGACTCAAAGAGGAAACGGGAGGGGGCCCCCAGAGGCAAAAAACCACAAAAATGCCCAAAATGACTAAGATTGGTGGGTCGGCATCACTATCACTATCAACGACATCTGAGCCACAGCCTACCATTGTCACACCCGGCATTCAAAACATGGTTATAGCTGGAAACCCATCCCTTGAA
The DNA here is from genome assembly GCF_964263255.1 of Lissotriton vulgaris. Lineage (NCBI taxonomy): Eukaryota > Metazoa > Chordata > Amphibia > Caudata > Salamandridae > Lissotriton > Lissotriton vulgaris. The sequence continues at coordinate 126,625,058 of NC_141686.1, read as the reverse complement.
AATGAAAAAAGACTATGGGCGAGAATGGAGGCTCTTATATTGGCATCCTTTTTTCGAATCCTGAAAGACTGACTGTAATAGAGGAGAAAATAACCAACCTCGAACTTCTAGGTGTGTCTAATCATGCCTCTGCAATGGCCTTATTGAGGGAAAATAACCGGCCTTCCGAACAGACACTAAGGGGCTGATTCCGCTCTGGGTCGGAAATCACTCGGACCAAGCCAGATCTGGGGTGTTTTCCGACCGATCCAGACTCCTGGAGTCCGACCGAGCGAGTACGATGCGGCCGTATGCTGTCGGACTCGTTTCGGTCGGACTCCCATTGAAGTCAATGGGAGCCAGTCTTACAACGCGTACATGGACTCCCATTGACTCAATGGGTACGTTCCGGACAAGTGCGTCCCCTACAGTGTGTACGCGCCAGTGCCATCCGCACCGCACATGCCTGTGTTGGGGAGACCCATCGCTCTTCCCCTGTGTCTGAGCCGTAAGGCTGCGGGTACCAGGGGGTCCGATGTGGACCCCCAAAGACCAGTCCCGAGGGCTATTGCGAGCCGAAAGCTCTGACTCGATCCGGCTGTCCGAATCGCGCATCGTACTTGCTCGGTCGGATTTCGCCTCCATTGCACGCCACGGTTAGCTTACGGTCGAGACGGCCGGAGATTTCGCACTTGTTTGCATCGTACTTCGTCGTCCGGACCCGTGTACGAACCGGACGGAAATTCAGCCTCCGAATCCGACCTGCTAATCCCGAACCTGATCCGGAGCCCTTCCGACCAAGATCGGAATCGTCCCCTAAATGTGATAAGTAACCCCATCACGTCAAATCCGCTACCTGCCATCCCACTAATAACTAATCCACTGTCTATTTTACCAACTAGAAATAGGGGGGTGGTAACTGTTTCTGATGTTGACACTGTGGTTCAGGAAGGCGGCGGGAGTGAGGTGGGCTATACATCTAGTGAATTTGCCAATCCCATCCCGAGTTCTCCCAGGGTGGAGGGAGACAGACCTAATGCTAAGACCTCTAGCAGTACATAGAAAACAACTGCATGTTTGGCTTAGATAATCAACTAACCTCCGTCCCTAGGGGTACTGGGTATGTCTCCCCTGCAACACATCCATGGCTGGAAAACATCTTGACCAGATACGATCCCAGGGTAGTAAATCTCCCCCCTGCTGCCGCACCATTGGTCGTGGTCCTGAGGCATCTTTCATACAAACTGATTAGATTCACTCAATGTAAAAAAGAAATATAGGTCCTTATTGAGGTTCTGTATATTTTGCTTGGCCTACTCTACAGGAAGGCCAGAAAGAATCGACCAACCAGATAATGGCAAGGAAGCTGGGGTATGGGGCTGGGATATTTGCAACCTACTGATAATGGCTAGACATTCTTCTTGGGTTGAATATTCCATCAAGGATGGAGGGGGCGACTGTGTGGTTGCCAACTTCAATAATGAGCGTGTAGTTAGGCTTCTACTTGAATGCTTAGGGAGCAGGAATGAAGGGCATTGTCCCGGTAAAATATCTGTGTATCCCTTAGGGTTTTTCTATAGCCGTCACCACCACTCCCTATTAGGAGGGAGGGTCTGTAGTGATTATCGCAGCACCTATCATAGGGTTATGGTCCACCCCTTTGACCTAGACTTAGTTAACCGATTCGCCCCATTGTCTGGCTAAGATGGTTGTGATTGACTGATACCTGGAGATCCATCTGAAATGGGAATGACCCTTAACAATCCCGACACCTTCCATCCGTCGGACTTAAATCCCTAGTTAGCTATTGCAAATGGGACTCAGGGCATCGTGAACATGGAAATGCTAGAAGAAAGTGTAGCTTTAGCCGGCAGGTCACTGAATATTCTATCTTGGAACATTGCTAGGTTGCTCACGAAGACCAGATCTGAGGACTGGTCTAATCTCATCGAGTCTTGCGACATGGTTGCGTTTCAAGAGACATGGCCTCTGTGCACGATCTTTCGGCCAGGTTACTTGGCATTTGGCAAGCCTGCAACCCCTAGTATTAAAGGACTTGGTTGACAGTGCTAATATGGGAGCGAAATCCTGCTTGATAGGTGGATAGTATCTCGTTATCATTGATCCACCTATTTACCCTGCTTAGCACTAATCTAGTCACCAACTTTTGCATAGTGTCTATAAGACTAATGGGCCGGTAATTGGATGGACAGGCTCGTCCCCTTTTTTATATATGGGGATGATTTCCGCCCCATGGCAGGATTCCGGAATTAGGGCTCCTCTAGCCAGTCAATTGGCAAGAATGAGACTATATTTCAGCCATTTCTCCAGATCAGATTTAAATATGTCCACCAGGATGCAATCCAGTCCCGGGGCTCTACCTGCAGCCACCCCATCAAAAGCACATTCGGTTTCCAGTGGAATAAATGTTAATGTGGCCTCTGAATCCACACATTGGTACTGCCCTGAGTCATTTGGGTGAGAAGAAAAGTGGGTCTGATAATGAGTAACCCAGGCTTCAGGGGGAACATTGTTGACAGGTGCCGGACCGGCAATGTCTCTGCCCCACTTAATTAGATGCCAGAATCGGCATCAGTTTTTCCCATTACATGCAGCTAATAAGTCCTTCCATCTATTTATATCATGGGCCTATTTTGCCCGTAGTTGGATAGCCTTATATTCAGATCTCAATTTCCTTACCTCCTGAACAGAACCTGCCATTATTGCGTTGGACAGAGCCCTATAGGCATTCCTGCAAGCCTCATCGTACCATTTTGCTGACTTATACACTAGGCAGCTATTACTTTGCACTTTGGGTTTTACAAAGTAGGATCTCAACTTGGAAAACAGGGCCTCATGATGTGCTGTAAGGGCTAGTAAGTTATCCTCATTAAAGTCGAATTGTGAGAGGGCAGGAAGAGAATCTACAAGTGTTAACTTGATTTGAGTCACGGTGCCCTCATCCTCTGTAACCTGTGCCCCTTTTAACCTGCAGCAGTCATTGGACATAAACATATCTGATGTTGCGGTAACCATACTGCCACTCTGATTCAAGGTGCGTTTCGCATCTATTGTCAGTAAAAGGGGTTTGGGGTGACTCTCTGGTCTATTCATGAACTCCATGTCCCTTAACCTATGCCAAAGTTCTAAACTAATTTGAAAATAATTAATCCTACTTTTCCTTAACCCGTTACTAAAAGTAAAGTTGCCTTGAATATCTGATTTGGATCTTCCATTTACTTATTTAGGGGTTACAATGGGCAAAAGATTGAATTGGAAGCCACAGATGGATTTGCTGGTCTTAAAACACAACCAATTAGCAGGGGCCCTCCTAAAAGAACACAGTCTATCCAAAACCAAACCAGTAGCCCCGGTTTTGGCCATCTACGAAGGGAAGGTTAAAGCCTCAATAATCTATGGAGCTGAACTTTGGGGATTCGAAAAGTTAGTTCCACTAGTCCAAGCACAGAATACGTTTTTGAGGGCAATGACTGGTCTTCCGCCGTTGACACCACTTAGACCGTTATTGTTGGATCTTGGGGGTTTTACCTTTGAGGAGGCAGCGGGTTATAGACCTCTTGCCTATTGGCGATGGCTTTGGACCACCCCTGAGTTAGCTCCCTATGCGCAAGCTCTTAAGTATATTAGAGATGCTGATGAATCCAATAAAATCCCATGGTTACATAGGATTAAGGCTATCTTATTGGATATGGGCCTCAACCACTTGTGGTTGGAGCCAGAAGGGAATTCTTTCCCCTCAAAAACAGAACTTAAAGCCTTATACAGGGATGTGGTCTGGCAGAAGTTTTTTTTCTCAGGTGAATGGTGATTCCTTAACAGGCCTCTTTCTGGTCCATAAAATCGAATATAGATTGGAGGCCTATTGGGACACCATTACCAGTTTTGGTGATAGGAAGCTCTACCACCAATTTAGAGTGGGAAGCCTCCCTATAAACTCGTTTACAAAAAATGTTGGGGACTGAGCAAGATATATACTGTCCCTTTTGTGTATGTGTTGAAGAGACCCTGCCGCATATTCTCTTTCTTTGCCCAGCATACAAGGCGCCTCGCCATAAATGTCTTAAGCCAGTTTGTGCCAAAATAGGAACAAGATCGTGCCAAATGGCTTTGCGCATTTTAAAATCCAATACCAGCGAAGTCATAGCTATTGCTATGGACAAATTTTGGAGCAGGAATTGGGCCATAAGAAGTAACAGGATGCAGGGCATTATGTGATTATGTAACTACCTGAGCTTTGGTGTTTTAGTATTCCCTAATTTAAATTTGCTCAGTAAGCACATAAGATTGCAAATTTTTTGATACATGTAATTATGGTTTTACCTTCCTTTTATGGATTTTATCTATTTTACTACAAAAGTTTTATCATATGTACTACAAGTTTGATATGTTTAACTGAATTTTATCGTGTTTTATCTTGTGATATTCTAATTGTTTTAAAAAGCCATTCCTGTTTTTTTAAATGTTGTTGTTGTGTATATGTGGTTTTATGATTGGTTATAATCGAATAAAGACTAATTGAATTGAATATAATTAATTAATAATGAATTAATTCACACAATTAACACTATAAATGTGTTAGTAAATAAGTAAAAAATATGAACTAATTAATTATAATACATTACTTCCCACCCTATTCACCTATAGACCCACAACCGGATCCTAAAAAAATAACATAATTAACATAATTACCAATTAAGTAGTTAATAAAAAAGAACAACAAATCAATAATTAATATAAATAAATTCTCACAATTAACACTATAAAATCTTAATGAAATAAATATTAATAAATACATAATATTAATACATTTTCTTTAATTAAATTACTTCCCACCCTATTCCCCTATAAACCCACAACAGAAAAAAAAAACCACAAAATGTAATTAACATAAAATTAATCACCACTAAAAATGTAAAACATATATTAAAAAACAAAAGCAATACTTAGACAAAAAAACTAGATCACATACTTTTAAGATACATACTAAAATACATAACACTAATTTAAAAGTCGATATTTCAAACAACTATTTTGCAAATGATATTACTAACTTCGATAGTTTCAAAAACAATATTTCTTACCTTAAAGTCGATATTCTTGACTACGATATTCTTGCTGTCGATATTTCTGTATCACGATATTTCCAACTTGATATTTGTGTATGTTGATATTAAAAACTCAATATTCTGTCTGTGCACCGTGTGAGCTAGAAGTTCTTTATTGTCATGGGTCTTGGCCTCCAAAAGTGGTGTTGAGAAAACACTGTTTTCAATTGTTTTCACTTCACAAAGCTCAATTGTGTGGCCTCCGGGATACGATAAAGAACTTCGCTGTATAAATGGATTTGCATTAAAAAAGTGTGTTTGATGTGATCCAGAAAGGTAAAATTTCCTTTCTTGAGTCCCCTCACTCACCAGGGTTTCCCCACGGTGACATGCTTCATCATTGGGGCCATCCCAACCCCCTGTGGGTTGAGGCGTGTTGCGACTTGCGAGATAAGTAGGAGCACTTTTGTGAGGATCTATGTGGGGTGCTGTGTATGGAGCGGAGTGATTTTTAAAATATCTGACTAGTTGTAGGAAATACTTTATTCTTGCTCCTAGCCGATATATTAAAAATGGGGTGGTCTCTTGGTTAAACTGATATACAATGTGTCAGGAGATCTAGTAGAGTGTCAACATGTTTGGAGCTTACCCCCAAGCTCTTCCTCAGGACATCACAGGGACCAGCCCTGTGAATATCACTCCAAAATGTGCAAGTAAGTAAGAGAAAAAGACACCAAGATGCTTAAAATAGGATAAGGAGTACTAGAGATATGGATTTTGAATAATATTTGAGAAAAATACAGAAAAAATAGCGATGCTGGGACCAGCTGCCAATGATGCGGCGGTCCCGCACCGCCAGTCAGGATGCCACCACCACCATGGCAGCGGCATCCGGTATATATTACATTGCGGCGGGCGGTGCTGTAAGCAGCATCCGCCACAATGCAATGTATGCATGTTGTGCATTGGCATGCACAGCATGACAGGCACCGCGTGATGCCTGCCACCTTGTGCATGCCAATGTTGAGGGGTACCATGGGTACCCCCAAGTGCTGACCCCCACCACCCCAACCCCCTGGGGGCCCACAACTTTTTCCCTTTGCAGGAGCCTAGTGTTCCATTTCAGACCGATGACAATGGAAAAAAACTTCTGCTCAACCCTGACTTATATTATTGCTACATGGAGTCACCCACTTGGATTAAGAACTCAAGAACTACTGCAAATGTTATCATACAAGAAATCAGTGGAACTACAAATAATTGTTGTTGATAGACACGTAGGTTATAAAGATATTGTTCATAGCGTGTATATAATTAGTAAGGATTCAGGTGAACCATATGAAATTGTTATTGTTATTGTTAAAAATATTTATAAAGCGCACCGTTCACCGAGTAGGTTGCTTGGCGCTGGGGAGGAGGAGCTCCTAGTGGATCGGGGGCTCAGTTGGAATAGGCTTGTTGGAAAAGCCAAGTTTTTAGTTGCTTTCTAAACTGAGCAAAGAACTCTGTGGTGCGTAATGAAAAGGGAATAGAATTCCAGAGTTGGGGGTAAAGTGTCGAGAACCAAAGGCCCCCATGTTTAATACGCCTGAATCTAGGAATGGTCAATAGAGATTGGCCGGTAGACCGGAGAGTACGAAGTAGAGTATATTTCTTGAGCCTGTTAGAAATGAACTTAGGGCAGGCATCTGACAGCGCCTTGTATGTAATGCATCCGAGCTTAAAAACACTACGTTGGCTCACAGGGAGCCAGAGCAGTTTTTTCAAGAAAGGTTTAACATGCTGGCAGGCAGGAAGATGCAAAATTAATCTAGCAGCCTGATTTTGGATAAGTTGCAGGCGCTGTATTTGATAGGCCGGGATAGCTACATAAAGGGAATTAGCGTAATCCAAACTGGATATTATGAGTGCTAGAACAACCAGAGTTATTGCTTCTGTAGAAAGGAATCTTTTTATTCGTTTTATTTTCCGCAGGAGAAGGAAGCAAGCCAACACCACAGACCTAATTTGGGATTACATTGACAAGTCGTTGCTAATCTTTATCCCCAGACTTTTTACCGTTGGGGTAGGGATAGGCGAGGAACCCAAACAGGGGGGGGGCCAAAAATTAGAGCTCCATGGGTTATAGGCGCCACCTGTCGAAATCAACTCAGTTTTATCGGGATTCAATTTCAACTGGTTCAGGCTCATCCAGTTACTAATGTATGTCGTGACATACTGCAGATTGACCTCAGAGGCAATGGTGGATTGTAGGTTGAAAATCAGTTGCAGATCATCTGCATGGTTGAATGCCAAGACATCCATTTCCTGTAGTGCACAAATTAAAGGTTGCAGATATAAATTAAATAAAAGAGGCGAAAGAGAACAGCCCTGAGGGACTCCACAAAGGAGTTTTCCTTTTGGTGAGCTGAAGTTGCCAAGTCGGACTGATTGAGATCTGTCCGACAAAAAAGATTGGATCCAACTTAATGCCTGGCCCCATATACCAGCCCTGCTGACACGGTCGATCAAGATGTTGTGATTGACCGTGTCAAATGCAGCTGATAAATCCAGGAGGATCAAAGCCTGGGGAGCATTATGGTCGGCTCCTGATTGTAATTCGCCCATGGCTGTTAAGATGACAGTCTCAGTCGAATGGGCTGGCCTGAATCCCGCCTGATGAGGGTCCAAGTCGGAGGATTCCTCAATAAAAGAGCTCAAACATGCAGTCACATGGGCCTCCAAAATCTTGATCAGATAGGGCAGAAGGGATATCGGGCAATAATGACTCATCACCTGAGGGTCGGCACCAGGTTTCTTTAAAATGGCAAGAATATCCGCACTTTTGAAAGACTCCAGAACAATGCCGTTGCTAATAGAGGTGTTAAGCAGAGATAGAGCGGGCAGGACAAGCACTGAAGGCCATGCGCAATATATGTGGGGGTGCACAGTCAAGGGCGGATGCAGATTTAATTTTATCCATCAGCTTGAGGAAAGATTCTGTGGTAATGGAAGGGAAAAGGTTTAGTGCTGCAGGGTTTTGGCGAGATGGAACAGGTACGAAGGATGTATTAGTTACTGAGATACTGGTCTTTATGGTAATGATTTTTTCAAAGAAATATTTATTAAGTGAGTCACATAAAAGTTGGGAATGAACTGGTTGTGCAGAGACTCTCTCTGTGCCAACCAGTTCTTCTACAATCGAGAAAATCTTTCGCGTTTTCTTTGTGGAATTAAGGATTTTAGAAGAAATGTACTCAGTTTTACATGAGAGAATAGACGATTTGTACTCTCTCAGAAGGGACAAGTAAGTTGTCTTAAGTTCCGGCTTGTAGTGGCTTCTCCATTTGTGCACAGCTTGTGTGAGACTTAATTTAAGATCTTTTAGGGTAGATGAGAACCATTTTTGAGCATCATGTGCTCTTTTCAATTTGATTTTTTTCAAGGGGGCAACTGTATCACAAGCCGACTCCAGCCAAGTCGTGAGATTCTTTGATTGGGTGAGGAGAGAGCTATCTTCACTCGAAGGTGTCATACTTAATAAGATAGCTTGGAATGACTCGATGCATGCTCTACTCCAGTTTCTTGCTTTCATGTTTCTCGGTCTAGGAGTAGTGGTCGAGATAGCATCAGATATCCTAAAAGTGATCAGGCAATGGTCTGACCAAGTGCAAGGCAATATGTTGAGTTGTGTAATATCTAATGTTTGAGACCATACTTGGTCTAGAATATGTCCCTTGATATGCGTGGCTGCATAGGCGTGCTGAGTACAGTTTAGGCTTTTAAGAAAGTCCGAAAATTCACGTGATGTGGTGCTTTCATTTGGGTCCCCAGGCCAGTAATTAAAGTCTCCTACAATTAGGACTCTAGAATGGTTAATCACCATTTGTGCTATCATTTAGCCAAATTCCTGAGGAAATAAGGGCATGTGTTGTGGAGGACAGTAAACTACCACACATACTAGGGAGAACTGGTTGCTTTCAAATTTGATTATCAAATTTTCCGTATGTGAAACCTGTCTGATATAAAGCGAGGTGCACTGGTACTTCTTATTAATGATAGCAGCTACACCCCCACCCGTTTTTCCGATGGCTCTGTCTACATGGATTATGTAGTAAGGGTCGGGGATGGATGCTAAAATATCAGGAGAGGAGTCCGGAGACAGCCAGGTTTCTGTCAAAAATAAGATGTCCGGCCTGTGTACATCGTTCAGGGAAAAAATCTCCAACTGGTATTTCCCTAAGGAGCGGGTGTTTAAATAATAGATTTCTAAATCATCTGAGTCCTTCCTTTTTAAAGCAAGAAGTGGCCTCAGGTTCCGCGTGGATATTGAAATGGTTTAGTTAAAATTTTTGAGGTAGAGTCAGTTCTGTAATATCAGGGCTGAGCGCGTTAGCCAGGAGTCCCTGTTGGGCTAAGGTGGTTTTAAGGGCAGTGTCTATGGCGTAATTGTCATGAAGCAATATCAACTCATCTGCCGAATATCTCAAGAGACGGGCATAGGGACTAGCCCCTGGCCTCGGTCTGCCGCGGACGGGCTCAGACGGGCTTGCCTTTGGCGCGCACGCTGCGTGTGTCCGCTGCACGAGGGCCAGCACATCCGGTTTTGTAGGGAGAGAGCGGCAGAACAACTAGACCACTCTCTCGCCGCTCACCGGAAGTGAGGGAATGAAGGCAGAGGCAAAGTAAAAGAGAGACCTCCCTCCACATCAATCGAGCGGTGGACCGGGGAGTGGGAGAAAATAGACCCTGAGGTAAGAGAGACGATTAAGTGCGTGACCAGCGCTACACACAAATCAGAACAGTGCCAAACTTAAAACAAAAGGACAAATGTGAAGTTAAAATTGAAGTTAAAACCGCAGTCTGTCGTCAAAGCGCCAGAGCCAAACCACTAGGTAAAGCGCGTGAATGCTTTTCATATTTCTGTGATCAGCCTGTTCTATTTAACCACCTGAAAATGAATATAAAAAATGTAGAATTATGATATAGTCAAGAGACCAGGTGTGGCCCAAACTTAAGTGGAGACTGGAAAGACTTCTTGAGATCAAAACTGAATATAAATATCTAGGGATTTTGTTTTCTAGTGACTCAGCAGGCATCACTCACATTCAAAGGCAGTTGGCTATTATCCATTCTTTTGGAAGAGGGATACTGGTGCTTCACACCTCAATGGACAGTTGCAGTTTACAGGCCATTGTCAAAGTTTAGAAATTAAAAATTTCTCTTAAAGCTCTATACAATGCAGAATGTTTGTCCCAAGAATACCCATCTGACCTTAAATGAAGCAGAGGTGGGGATGGTGAGGTCTATTGAACCTATATGCCTTGAATTAGGCATGATGGTCCTCGTCTGTAAAGATCATGCACACTTTTTGAGATCTCTTTACCAGCTAGCTAAGGCCCCAAATGTCACAGAATGTAATTTGATCTTTGTAAACTTAGAAGGGGTACCATAAGACTCCTTTATTTTTCCCTGTATTAGTTAATTGGCCTTGCCACAATTACACTTGCAGAGACAAGATGCTCTGGGTACTGCTTCCCAAAGCAGTTTGAAGCAATGTTGGAAAGCCAAAGGGCAGAGTTTATGTCTGATATGGCTCACTGTATGGCAATTAAGAGATTACTTCCTATATGTGAGACAATAATGTTAGGTTTTCTCCAGTTCTACCTGAGGGCATATATGGAAGCCAAGGTCTGACACTTATCAGACCTTTAAATCAGGCAGCCTATTCCTAGCAAATAACAGAGGATCATGGACAGGGCAGGCCACTAGTCCTTGAGCCTGCCCTTTTAGAATATGCAGCATCCTAGAACTTCTGCATGTTGTATTCATGTTCTGGGCATTGTACTGGGCTTGCCAGAAGTATATAATACCTATATTGTTAGCGGGGAAGATAAAAACGACACAGTCAGCAATGCTATTTCTCTTTACAGCCCCAACGGTTAATGTATGTTATCACTTTTTTAGGTTTTTCAATATGATTCTAGAAATGAAAGGTTTGGAAATGCATTGGTATAGCTCAGCTACCATATCTGAACTGGACATTCCCTTTTTTATCTGCTTTTTAATATAGTTTGGTAATCAAAGTACTCAAATATTCATAATGTCGTCACATGCATATGTTTACATTGGATATTTTGCACCATAAAGTATCCTTGCTTTTATATGTTTTGGGGTTATTTTTTTGTTTTAAATCTATTTCATTGTTTAAATGTGTAGCACATGACATTTCACGGATTACGCACACAGCAAAGAATAGTTTACACATATAGCAATATATGTAACAAAACAGGCAACTAAACATCCACCCTCCCTCTTCAGAGACATGACAAATACAGTATCAGGGGTTCTGTTGGTATGCCACCCCAAAATAGTGCCCCCAACAGCAGAAAGTGATAAGTCCCGGTTACACATATATGAGTCCCTTCAGGATCACTCAAGCGCGTCTGTTATTTCCAGGGAATAGTATTTAAACCATTTGCTCCAAATTGTATGAAATGTTTTGGGGCACCCCTGCTGGCATATGTGGCGTTTCAACTATCATGTACATATCTATACCTCTCCTCCACTCTTCTTTGGTGGGGCAAACCTGCAATCCCCAATACCTAGTCATAGTCACAGTTTTAGCCGACTTTAGTCAAGTCTACATAACAGCAGTAGTGACCGAGGGAGGTCTAGATCGTTGGGGATCCTAAGGACTTGGAATTTAGGGTCAGGGGGCGGTCAGTCGCTAGAACCCTACCAAGTTCACCCGTTTTGGCCATCCAATACTTTTGAACCACGGGGCAGCTCCACAATGTGTAATACAAGGGTACCCTCTTTGCCCCGACATCGCTAACACTGGGGTGTCTGGGCTCTACCGATAGCGTGAAGGCTGCACATATCATAGTAGACCCGGTGTAGTATCTTAAATTGTATTAGGCACAGGCAAAATATGATTGCTACCTTCCCCTTTTTGTGCATATTTAAACATTGATGAGTGTTTATCCCATATTACCTCTGTAGATGACACAAACAAAATAATATCACCTCCGTCCAACAGATCCCCCACTTTGGATATGCCCAGCAAGTCCCAAGGTCCAAAGCCCTGCAGTTTCTAGATCTCTGGGTGCCATTTCCCCACCCACAGTGGTGTTTCTCTGGTGGATTTCCCATACCATTCAGTCCCTTTCAATGCCCTTTTTCCAGGCCAGTAGGGTGACCTGTGTCACTGGTAAAAGATGGCTCATCCTACTGCTCCCATATAGGTATGGTAGTTATGACCCCTCCCTCCACTGAATCCATTCCAGCCTGAATGTGGAGTGTTCGTTTGGGGCAAATACCCAGTCATTTATAATGATAAGATGTTCTGCCCAGTAATATACATGTATTTCTGGCAAGGTGAGACTCCTGTTGTATTGATTGCGTTGCAAGACTTTTAATGCAATTCTTGGGTGACCTCTGTCCACTGACAACAGTATCTGCATGTTGCTCTCAATGGATTGGAAGACCTCGGGTGGGATCTTATAATAGGTGTGTTGCAAAACGTAGAGCAACTTGGGCAGGGAAATCATCTTGAACATGGCCGCTCTTTGTGTAACATTTTGAAAATTATCGTAGATTTTATTTTGGTGAAAATTAATATAAATGTTATCATCCTCTGATATCTTTGCAAGATTGGTGTATCTTGACAGATTGCCTACACTAGATTATCAATTAAACCAGGGCAATGGGTCCAGCTACTATAGATACTCAAACGTAGTTGTAATAGCTAAACTACAACAATAGATCAGTTCAATGTGTTTGGGAATGAAATTCAGCAAAAAGCGCTAATACAGAATAAACAAAAAATAAGTTCTTTATTAAAACCTAATAAGAAAGATATAATTACGCACAATTGCCTACTGAGCATAAGGCTTATGGCCACTTAGGCCGTACCGCCTCCTATAAAATACTGCATGTCTCATTTACAGTTGTTCTCAAGTTCTACCAATAACACCAACCATTACATCAGACTCAGAGAAATACAGCTGACTGTACCATAAATTCCATATCTTCCTTGAAATCTGAAACCCCAGATCTGCAAAATGTTGTTCACAGGTTCTAATGGCTATAATCTGGGAGAAGAGTTGAAAATAGAGTAGGAACAGTGAAATGATTTCCCTGCATGATTTATACAGTACAGAAAAGGGGGTGGTGATGAACAGAGTGTCTGAATTAAGCAGACCACTCTTACCCAGTCCAAAGATCAGGGCTTGATCCATCACCGTTATTTATCTCACTGCCCCATCCCAGCTCAGAACCTGGCTATATGCAAATCAGTCTGTCCCTGGCCCAGTGCATCATGGGAACAGGGCAGACTAAACTACCAAGCCAATTCTTCACCAGAAAGGAGACAAGCTACCGGGGACCGGTTTCTGGCATTTCAAATGTCTTCGGCCCGGCTTGCTTGAATCCTGATGGAGCAGTGATTTATACAGTAGCCTTCTTGTAGACTGGAAAGCTAATTTGACAAAAACACAGTGAATTCGGAAAAGGTATGTTTAATGTAAATATTAGTTGCTAAGAGTATTGCAGACGGCTACTTGCCTGATAACCATCTCTCAATTGGCATGCTCAAGACAAAGATGATAGTGTAATCCGTGTCGTGCAGAGGTAGATTAACTTTATAGCCGGGTACAGCGGGAACGATGCAAAGCTAGTTAACCACTTCCCCTACATGGTGATACCCATGAGAATAAAAGGCATAACCCTGCATGGATAGCACCACAAACGGGAAAGGGTAAAAAGGGACAAAAGAAACAATAAAGATGCTGCTGCTAGGCTCAAAATAAGGGATGTCGACTGAATAGGTGAACCTCACTCTTCTACTCATCCACCCCGAATGCCCTGTAAATGAAACACAGTACACACTGTAGCAGGGTTTCCGTTCACCCACAGAACTGTGCACAGAGATCTAGAACCTGGGTGAGTTAGGGTGACCCAAAACTCACCTTAGTATCAGAAATCCCCTTACCAAGCTAGCTACAGTGTCTCATTGGTACTACCAACTTCCCAATGACTTAGATAATCCAGAACATGAACTTAGGGTACCTCAGGTATCGTGGAACACATGAACACTCTTTCGCTCTATAATCATTTCAAACAAAAACTGGGAGCCAAAGAACACACGTGCAAGTTTGAAATATTTATTTTTCAATGCAAGGTTCTCAAACGCAGTATCTTATATAATATCAACATACATATTATAAAAATCAGAGTTATCAGCATAGTCACTAGTCCATAGTAAGCGAACGGGGATAGCATATTATAATGCAAAATCTATAGAAATTTGTATCACCTATATTTCGCGCACCCTATTTAGCATACTATATTATATCTAAGAAGGTCTCATTTGGGTTTTTAGCGGGGCGGGCCCATACCTCTAATGGTCAGTAGGAGAAGATCACATCAACATCTACCAGCTCTCTGCATGCGAAGCATCAAGTGTGTTGATTCACTCCCTGTAACTCTATCTTAAACCCGCGTAGAGCCCAATGTTGGCAGCAACATTATTTGTGTTATGTCTAATGTGGTGCGAGGATCAGGCTTTCAGCAACCTTGTGTTAGGTTATTCTTAGAGGGTGCAGTTCTCAGTGTGCAGACAGTTGTACCAAGCACAACTGATATCAGAGCAATAACATATTATTCTCAAATAAATCACATCTTTCGTCTAGGTTGAAAGCTACAATAACAATTAGGTGTCGTGTGCAAACTGAAGCCGAAGGAAAATATGTTGTTTAAACATTCAATAAACTCATGGGGCCCGATTCACAGAATGAACTTAAGACTCAATCCTAAACTTACTACTATTTTGGTATTCACAGAATGCACTTACTAATTTTGGCATTCACAGAATGAACTTACTACTTTTGGTATTCACATAAGTTAGGATTTTGTCTTAAGTCTGTCTTAAGTCTGTCTTAAGTTTGTCTTAAGACAAACTTAGGACAAAATCCTAACTTCTGTGAATCCCAAAAGTAGTAAGTTCATTCTGTGAATGCCAAAAGTAGTAAGTGCATTCTGTGAATACAAAAATAGTTGTAAGTTTAGGATTGAGTCTTAAGTTCATTCTGTGAATCGGGCCCATGCTAACTTAACACAATATATAGAAACGCAGTAACCATATGACACCCCCCCAATGATCCGAGGACGGTTAAAAAAGGAAAAAAACAAGCCAATACTATAAGAAAGGCAAAACATGAAAGCAGAGTTCAACAATATTGAGCCACGCTAAATGTATGTAAACGTATATAAGAATTAATAATACAAAATATGTATGAATGCCTATAGTGGCCACACAAAAATATAAAAAAAACTAGAACTTGAGGCCATTTATAAAATCATAGGCCCAGAACATATAAAAGTCGAATGTTCGTAACAGAAAAGGCACCATTCAGAATTACTAAAAAGTCACGTGCCATAATAATGAAAGTCTCCAAAGCCACTCATGGGTTGATAGAATATGCAAAATAGGTAGCCACAGCTTCCAACATGAAATCACTGTCATCATCCGAAAACAGTTCAACCATCCAATTAAGCAATGGGAAAGAACATACGTGCTCCTCCAGCACCGAATCCTCTAGCAACATCAAAGGACAACTCAGTGGGTTCTCGAGAACGCTATGTGCCAGAAAGTAATGCGCCGCTGCGGATATGTCCCACTGACCCATTAGTCCATGCATCGCTGCCACGGCCATAACCCTTTCGGCAGAACAAACCAACTCGTGAGCAACTACGGGGCTCATCAGCTGATCAAAATCGACGTCAGGAGAAGTCGTCAAGCAGAGACACAAATCAATGGCCCAGTCGAAATCACAGCTCAGGCAATGAAACAGGAAAATCGAAACGATAATCCAAAAGCTGTGCTTAAAGTCGCAAGCGGCAAGGTGCCATAGTAATCAAGCATCCGGTTGCGAAACAGAGTTAGAAGGGGCTGAGCGGCTCCTTGTGCAGGATGGGCATCCATGTTTTATAAAGCAAAATATCACCAAAACGCCTGCAGCCAAAGCCAGCAAAACAGGGAATCCGCCAAACAAACTTGCGAATATAGAATGAAAGAACTCAGGGATAATACCAAATACTTTTTCAAACGTAGTCACGAGACCACTGCTAACCAATTTAAAAAAATGTGCGATTCCAGACGCGAAGGAGGCATTAATAAAGATCTGATGAACCAGCTCACTGAAATGAAACGGCAAGTCAGTATTTAAAAGTGCCTGCACCTCTGTGCGTGTGTTAGCCACGTGAAGGACATAAGTTTCACGGGCCGAGCTCAGGGCCACTTCCTTCTGAGACAAAAGGGCTCTTATTCGGCTCAAACCGTTGAACTCCGCTCTCAAGGTTGGGATGCACGGCCAGATGGAAACATCTGAATTCCCATGCGTGGGTGGATATAACACGTTCTTGCAACACACCACACGTTCTGATACAGTAACCACATAGGCGAAACCGACCATTAACCCACAACACTCCTCGTTATTCAAAAGTAAATAACTACCGTTAGACAATAAAGTGAATGTGGGAACTATTGCAGGAACCGGTGTGCCTTTTAAAACACAGGCTAAATTAGGCCTGTCCTGATTACAAGAACCATGCAACTGGATGTGCCTGCATATCAGTGAACGGTCAGGCGACTGTGTGCATTCTTCACCATTCCGATTCACTTCCTTCCCCTCCTTAAGACATCTGTATGTGTATGGTAAAGACCATGTCTCATGGAGGAAAGCACTGCCTAGTGGTTCATATCGCCCTATAGCAATATATCGCATACAATTTGTAAATTTATACAGAGCAAATGGTAAAGTAATAATACCATGGATAAGCCATGTAGCAGCAGCTGCCTCAGCTACAGAAAAGGGCAAAGATTCTAATTTTTCAATGTGTAACATAGAAAATGATGCATCTCGCATGGAAAGCATGCGCTGCTTGTCAGTCAAAGTAAATGGGGCAAATAGTGATGAGACGTTCATATAACTCCAAGGCACTCGACCAGCCTTCAGAGTCTGTAGTGTCCAAGCAAACTGCATGACAGAACGCAATTGATTTTGACCATGATACAATACGGACACTTCATCATGCAAAATGTCAACAACAGAAGACACAATATTGTTCAACGTGTAAATTCGGGAAGAAAGCATGTTAATACTGTTATCGACAACTGCAAGTACTTTTTCTAAATTTGCTTGGTCAATTGCCCTTAGGCGCTTAGTAGCCTCAATTTGAGAAACTTTCCAAATTTCATTGTAAACCGCATAAATCCACCGTTTAGATCTACCCTTAGCCGGGCCTTTTATAAAATCATTTAAATCCACATTTTCAGTTAACTGAGACAGATGTAGTTTAACTGCAGCTAACGTGGAATGTTGTAACCAATTCTGACACAGTTTCCCCACAGAATAAGTGGTGACAGTATAATCATCTTCAAAACGGGGATCAGGTCTGACTTCTGTGAACCCTTCAGCCAAACCCAGAAAACGACGTTGGCAAGAATCAGCACTCCTATGCCACATCAGCCAACCCTTGGAATCCAAACTGGAAACGTTAAAGGATGAATTGTGCAATAGAGCTTGCAACTCATGAATGGACAATTCAGTATAATTACCCCAACCTGAATATTCTTCTAAATCGGGGATGATTGGTGTATTTAATTTTTTAGAAGTAGCCAATCCAAAGCATGTTGTTTGGAAAATGGATGAATTTAGAAACAACATGTGATTCGGGATGAGACATGCACGGTGCAAAGCCTCAGTGCCTTGTACCTGCCAATCTTTGGTACCCCAAACCGATTTACGGTCAATTGTTCCTCTCCAAAACTCGTAGCCATCTACAGCTAATCTGTCTAGAAAGGACTTCGAATACAGCAATTTTGTATCGGTAAGTCTAACTTTGGACATGGACTTCTGTGTCATTTTGAAATAAAATGACTCAGGATTTGATTGATTAAAATCTGTAAAATAAGTGTATTTTTTCAGAAATGTATTGGAGCTGCCTCCTAATGGAGCAGGGCAATGTTCCCACTGTGTGTAATTTACAGCAACCCTCCTAGAATTTGTCTTATGTAAAAAATGATTTCCATAATGTTGAAAACAAAACAAATCACCATAATTAATAGAATCTAAATACAGATCCTCAGCATCAAAGGCAGCATAGTATTTCAAATCAGAGAACAATGCTTCTACGGCCTGAATATCCCAATCATCAGAACGTATATTTTGTTTAATCACATCTCCCATGTTTACTCTAAGCACATTCGGAACATTAATCACTTCAGTTGGCCCATGTATTTGAAATCTAACCGCATACCACACAATCCCATCAAGGACAGGCCACGCAGTAATGTTGACTGTATTCAAGTTTCGTTTCAGTCTGTGTGCTGAATGTGAAGAGGAAAGAGGGGCCAATGTTCCATTAAGGTACCGAATTCCTATTCTTTCTTTAACGTAGTGACCATCGATCAGGCGGAAAAAATAAAACACAAAACCAATTGACAAACCAAACGTATGTCCAAGGGGGAATTAAAAAATGTTTTTTAAATAAAGTGGCATATTTCGCAATAGTTGATGGTTTCTTTGAAAGTTCCGAAACAGAGTCAAAAGAGAACCTGGACTGGTCGGCCAAACGAGTCTGCAAATCAGGCATCGATAAATCAGCAGGATAGGTGTAATTCAGCTCATCAATGTTAGTTACAGGAATAGTATTTAATAAAGGACTGGAAATAGCAGGCATCTCGAGGGACACCTCTGGTTCTGCACCAGAAGAAATAGCCAGCACAGAGTGCCTCACCATGGAAGGACAGGAAACAGCCGGTGTCATGCTATGAAGAATCGGCCACCCTGTGTGTCTTAACATTGTCAATAGAAATAAATCTGTTTTCCTTACGACCTGGAAGTGGTGGTAAAATGACTGTTCTTGTGCCCTTCACTCCAAGAACTCGAACCGGTGCACGATATGAGGGACCAAACTCTTTCTTGTTATCGATCTTCTCTCGAACCAGTTCTCCAACTTGGGGTAGCGAGCCAACTACCGGGATCTGCAACGCATCATCCGATGTGGAGGGCAAATGTTCCTTTGCTAGACTGTCTCTGGTCTTTTGTAGATCCTGTAAAACATTGCAATGTTCATCTACGTCAAAGGCCGCGGGCTGGGCCTTGCAGTCTTGACCGTCGAGGTCAGGTACATACATCTTGATACCAAAGAGCATTTCATACGGGGTCCGCCCACCCAGAGACCTTCTAGGGAGATTATTAAGCGCACGCTGCACACCATTGAGGTGGGCCAACCAGTTTCTGCCAGTGCCTATAACTCGAGCTGTCAAAGATTGCTTTAAGTCACGGTTCATTCGTTCCACTACACTATTACCCTCGGGTCTGTACGGACTCGAAAACTTGACTTGGACCCCCAACGAAACCATAGCACCCTTATAAGCCTTAGAGGCGAAAGCCGA
The DNA here is from genome assembly GCF_964263255.1 of Lissotriton vulgaris. Taxonomy (NCBI): domain Eukaryota; kingdom Metazoa; phylum Chordata; class Amphibia; order Caudata; family Salamandridae; genus Lissotriton; species Lissotriton vulgaris. The sequence continues at coordinate 126,605,570 of NC_141686.1, read as the reverse complement.
ACCCTGATCCGAATGGAAGGTACCACAGGCAAAAATCCCTATAAAGACTCGCAAATCCTTGATGACACTCCATGAATCAGCGCTTCGATGTGGCCATACCCACACAAAGCGTGTGCATGAATCAACTGCTACTAAGATGTACTTGTATGCAGTATCAGAAGAAAATGGACCGCAGTGATCCAAACAAACACATCCAAGCGGTTTATTAGAGATGTACAACTGTGTCTGAGGCGGACGCGCAGCAGTTGAAGGTTTAATCTGCTGGCAAATGTCACATTGAAGGACGTAATCGCGCGTCTTTTTGTACAGTGCCCGCCACCAGAACCTTTGTTGTAGCTGAGTTACAGTGGCTGAGACGCCCGCATGCGCAGACGCCACACCTTCATGAGCCGCTGTAATCAAAGCAGCCCTGCGATCCGAGTTGGGAACTAGACATTCGCCAACATCAGGAATTTTCACATAAGGAACCTTATCGGGACTTAAGTGGTATGTGTATTTAGAAGGGAACCCCGCAGGATATTTACCTCCCTTCTCGGTGGCAGCAACAGCTGCCAAGATGTCATCATCTATTTTGCTTTTGGACCTCGTGACTGCTGCAACTAAGTATTTCGATACCGCTGACTTCGCTGCTTCATCAGCAAGCGAATTACCAACAGCGTGGACCCCCACGCGCTGATGGCCGAGAGTATGAATCACAAACACGAGTGGCAACTTCTCTTTAAGTTCCGCCACTCGGACCCAGATCATTTTATGTTTTATTGTGCTACCTTTGGAATCACGAAATTCATTCTGAATCCAAAAGAACAAGTTCTCATTGTAAGACTGGACACAGTAGTAAGAGTCACTTACGATCAAGGTCGTCACACTTGGATCTGCGTACTCCAATGCAAGCATCAGAGCACGAAGCTCTGCTAATTGTGCGGTGCAGTCCCCAAGCGTCTGCGTGTGCACGACACTGGACTCAAACTCATCGTTCACCATGGCACCGACCACAATGGCGCAAGCGGAAATGTAGGCATGTTTAGAGCCATGCGCAACCTGCGCCAAACCATCAGTGTAAATGATGCAATGGAAATCCTCCAATGGCCGCATTGCTAAAGGAGCAGGATGAACAAATTCATACTGTAAGTACTCCTGCGACCGTAAAATGGCGTCAAAAATAAACGTGACATCCTGGGATGTCAAGGATGCAGCCCACTGAATCCACCTAGGGTGCAAAGCTTTGGAATTTGGTACACTGGCTTTCGTAACTGCCTCCAAGGCAGGACACGGGGTAACAACCAACATGCGTTTTCCTTGTGACAGGGCACCTTCTTTAAGAATTGCCATCTGCACAGCTGTTAAAACTTTCTCCACAGTGGAAAAACGCAGTTCAGCCGAAGTGTACAAGTGTGACTTGTAAGCAATAGGTACTGTATCTCCTTCATTAAAAGTCAGGTACGTGAAACCCACCGCCCCAGGGATAATTCTTATCACCAGGTTGGTATGGTTATCACGAGTTTGTAAATATTCAGAAGCGAGCAAATCAGCCTGCAAAGACTGCAGAATGGCTGAATGCTCAGGCAGCCAGCATGATTTGGAAAAAGATGGTTGTATCAAAGCATACAAAGGCTTGATACGCTGGGCATATTCCGGAATGTAAGTCCTCCCGAAATTCAAAAAACCCAGCAAAGATTGTAATTTTTTCAGTGTTGTCGGAGAGCGCAACTGTGCTCATTTCTCCAGGAAGTGAGGTGCCAACCCCTTCCCCTCGTTGTTAAGCTCGTAGCCGAGAAACAACACTGTGTACTCTGCAATGTGAGACTTGGCAAAGTTAAACTTGTAACCTATTTCTGCAAAGTTACAAATTATGCTATTTACTCGACACAGATGCTCCCAAAGATCGTCGTCTGTGAGATAAATGTCATCCACATACGAACAAGCAACTGGGTCGAAGCCCTCGAAAAGAGAGACTATGCGGGCGGAGAATACTCCAGGACTATTCTTATAGCCCATCGGGAGACGGCAAAACATTTTTTGCACACCGCCGCATGTAAAGCTGGTCCATTGGGAACTTAGACCATCTAATCTATGGGCATAAAAACCATTGGAAATGTCAAGCGTGGTTTTGAACCGTTTACGCTCAAGACTATTCACTAAAGCAGAGCCATGAGTATTCTGTACTGCGCAGTTACGGCAATGCGAGTTTAAATGTCTATAATCCAAAACCAAACGATATGAGCCGTCTGGCTTGTTTACAGTAAAAAGGGGGTTATTCATCGGTGACACACACGTTTCAATTACACCTTGATATTCCAATTGTTCAAGGATAGCCGCGACTGAAGGTTTGGCTTCACGCCGTATGGGATATTGAGGTTGAGGCTGCGGCTGAGACCGTAAAGGAATCTCGCGGCTTGGAGACAATTTATCCCAGCCACACTGTTTGCGGTACACAGCCGGCGCAAGCGCCAGAGCCCACTCTTCTGCAAAATGCAGCGCCTCCACTCTCGATACAGTGTGCGCGAAACTGGGGAGGATCACCTCCTCCCCTCGCGGAGCTGCGAGAACAAAAGGTGGGGGCCAGTCAGCCTCCGAAAGCAAAATGTCATACGTAGACGAAAGATTTTCCCAAAACACCCCTTTTACATTTCGCTGCATGTCACCTTCGATTAACAGGACAATTTCAAAAAGACGTTCAGGGGGACCAACATGCGTATCAGCAGTTTCAATTACAACATAGGTGTCAGTCGCTGTCACCTTCAACAGTGGACGGAGGGCCTCTCTCACTATGGTAATCTCTGCCGCGCTGTCCAGCAAGGTCAGAGCCCACGTCAGATTCCGAAGCCGCGTTCTCACTATCTGGGGCATATCGATGCGCTGTCAGGGCGGCGACTTTCTTCGTGGCAAACTGTGGTCTCTTGGGCGTAGCGCCTTCCAGCTGGTCTCCACCATTACGCGGGCGGGGCTGACCACGTCCTTGCTGGCCACCCCGGCCCCAGCCGCCCCCTCCACCACCGGTTGACGGAGCCGATGAGTCCTGAAAGGAACGAGGAGAGCGATGGTCAGAAGCCTGAAACCTTTCAGGTGATTTAATCATCGCGCAATCGCGCAAATCATAAACTCGATCCGACTGCGCAGGCAACGGAGACGCAGGAGCAGAAACCTGTGTTTGTTGTTGTTGTTGCTTACCCTGATTCTGCTTTTTAGGCCAATTTTGTTTCTTGGACTTATGTTGACCACCAGTGTCCGAAGACTGACCCTGGGGCTGCTTTTTCTCTTTATCAGAAAAAGTCTTAAGACCCTTTGCATTGCGGCCAACCGTTTTATAAGCCGCCACAATTATCCTTGCTAACTGACGGGGTTTCTCGGCCTCGGGAATTAACGCTAAAGCGTTAGCAACCTGAAAGTTCACTGCATCCCCCTTGACATTTGCAAGGATCAGATCGCAAACTATATCAAAGGTGCCACACAGGCGCATACCCAACTCAACCGCCGACTCCGGTCCCTGATCGTCTTGAACACGTTTAAGGACCGCACCCAGATTGGTCACAGATGGGGTGCCATAGCACCTCGAATAGACCGCTGCAAAAGTCTTACCCCAGGTCTCACAGTCAACAAGTTCAGGGGCCAAATCTTTCGGTAAACTTAGCGTAAGAATCCGGTGTTTGTCACCAGGATTCGTATTAGGAAACACAGCTTCCAGCTGGCCGAATTTCTCCGCAAGCCAGAAAGGAAAATCATCCTTATCCTGGGGCTTCTTGCCCATTACGGAATTCACCATGACAGGATTGATTTTCAAACCAGCCTGTTCTGCTCGAAGCTGCGCACCCCTAGGGGCTACGTCCTGAACATTACGGCTTGTGTAATGAACAAGTGCTCTAATCACAGACACTGCGACCTCATGAAGACGCCGCAGATCAGCCACGTTACAAGTGGTGCGATTAGGGTGAGGAGTGAATCCAGCCAAAGCGGGCCAATTAGTGCCCGGAATGGACAAAGGACCCAATCTCGGAGCGGTTAAAGCGTGTGGTAGGGCGCCACCAAACCAAACTCCATGCTGCCAAGCATCAATAGGAACCTCCAGTGCTCTGTACGGAGCATACGCAACCGGTACAGCTGAAGCAGTGTATGAATGGAACACTCCAGTATTAGCGTCCACCGCCGGAAATGTCACCCACGAATAAAACAATTTGTACGGGTAAGCATGTCCCGCACTCACCACCAGAACCACAGCCAAGCCATCCACAGGGACTTTAAAAGCCCGCAAGTGGTCACGCACCGCAATGCGACTATGCTGCGGGATGTCCACGGCTTGTGCCATGTCAGCACAGGAACTCGAAAAAACAAAGAATACTTTGTAGCACAACTGGGTAGTAATTCAAAGAAACCGTTTTAGATTAATTCAAGCTTGAAAAAGACCTATGTCAAAAATAGGTAGGTTGTCCGACACCACCTTTTTCCGGAAATGGGAATGAAGGGGTTAAGGTTTGAATGATATACTACTCGAGTGTCATGATATAAGGCCAACAACGTATGGGCGCCATGTAGCAGGGTTTCCGTTCTCCCACAGAACTGTGCACAGAGATCTAGAACCTGGGTGAGTTAGGGTGACCCAAAACTCACCTTAGTATCAGAAATCCCCTTACCAAGCTAGCTACAGTGTCTCATTGGTAATAACAACTTCCCAATGACTTAGACAATCCAGAACATGAACTTAGGGTACCTCAGGTATCGTGGAACACATGAACACTCTTTCGCTCAATAATCATTTCAAACAAAAACTGGGAGCCAAAGAACACACGTGCAAGTTTGAAATATTTATTTCTCAATGCAAGGTTCTCAAACGCAGTATCTTATATAATATCAACATACATATTATAAAAATCAGAGTTATCAGCATAGTCACTAGTCCATAGTAAGCGAACGGTGATAGCATATTATAATGCAAAATCTATAGAAATTTGTATCACCTATATTTCGCGCACCCTATTTAGCATACTATATTATATCTAAGAAGGTCTCATTTGGGTTTTTAGCAGGGCGGGCCCATACCTCTAATGGTCAGTAGGAGAAGATCACATCAACAGCTACCAGCTCTCTGCATGCGAAGCATCAAGTGTGTTGATTCATTCCCTGTACCTCTATCTTAAACCTGCGTAGAGCCCAATGTTGGCACCAACATTATTTGTGTTATGTCTAATGTGGTGCGAGGATCAGGCTTTCAGCAACCTTGTGTTAGGTTATTCTTAGAGGGTGCAGTTCTCAGTGTGCAGACAGTTGTACCAAGCACAACTGATATCAGAGCAATAACATATTATTCTCAAATAAATCACATCTTTCGTCTAGGTTGAAAGCTACAATAATAATTAGGTGTCGTGTGCAAACTGAAGCCGAAGGAAAATATGTCGTTTAAACATTTAATAAACTCATGCTAACTTAACACAGTATATAGAAACGCAGTAACCACATGACAACACATGAGATATCTGTTCTACATGGCCACACCACAATACAAAACAAAAGGGAATGATGGACGGAGCGTATGAGCAAATCAAACACTCACCCCCAGTCACCTGTTCTGGGTTTAATCCATCACCATTCTTTAGCTCACTCAGCCACCCCAGTTCAGATATGGCCATATGCAAATCAGTCTGACCCTGTGCCTCATGGGAACAGTCCAGCCCAAACTGCCAAGCCATGTCTTCCCTGGACCGGAAACAAGCATCCTGGGACCGGTTTCGGATTCATAATCCTCATCAGCCAGGCTATCTTGAATCCAGTGGCCAAGTGAGCAAGGGACTCACGTCTGAGCATACCCTGCCAACTTAGGGCGAACAAAGCAAAACAAAAGGGGATGATGGACGGAGCGTTTGAGCAAATCAAACGCTCACCCCCAATCAACAGAATGAACTTACTACTTTTGGTATTCACAGAAGGTAGGATTTTGTCTTAAGTTTGTCTTAAGACAAACTTAAGACAGACTTAAGACAAAATCCTAACTTCTGTGAATACCAAAAGTAGTAAGTGCATTCTGTGAATACCAAAATAGTAGTAAGTTTAGGATTGAGTCTTAAAATCATTCTGTGAATCGGGCCCCTAGAGAACACGTAAGCTGACAATGTTGTTTATTCCTTTCTAGGGTAGCGCTTCCTTAGCGCTTATTCCAGGTTACTGGCACCACGAATATGAACAATTCCAACCTTTGTGATACGGGGGTTCCGGGGTCATGGAGTGAGGCTAAGCGTGTACGCGCTGTACTATTGCTCAAAAATAACAGCAGCCGCGCATTGCTTACCGGGCAGTTCCGCTAGTGAAACACAAAGAAAACTTGGATTCAAGGTCGTGATAGGGCCTTACACAACCTGGGATGCGTATCGTGAATCCTGCCACAGTGGCTGAAAACTATACTCTACCTGTCCACCAAACTCTCAGTCCACCTGCCTCATTTAGAGACAGGGGGACCATAAGCTTTCTGTCAGAGCACCCGTTGACTCCTTCGATAGAAAGGTTACTCAAATAGCTTTGTCACAGTGAAGCCATCAACCCGCCTGTTCCACAACAAGAAGATATTGTGATGTCTTTTTTCTATCCATCACTGCCAGAAAAAAACCTTGCCCTCTAGAAGTGAGAAGTGATGATGCTGGAAACTACTTTGAAAGGACCAAGAGGGTGTTCTCCAGAACAGGTCATGAGAGAGGATTCTTTAGACCCTCTGACATCATGGACTCAATCAATGTAACAATATGAGACAGAGCACCTGCTTGATTGCAACTTCACACAACCCACTGAGCATTACTGTAATGTGCGTATTATGTAACCATCAGTCCTATGAGATGCACAGGAGTAATTAGTAGACGCCAAACCCTGTTTCATAAAGAATAAACACACTAAAGAATTCACACTGTGGACCTAATTACAAGTTTTGGGCGGAGCGTTGGCGCGTCGGTGCAGACCACCACACCATTGCTCCTCCAAAGCTTGCTCCACTTGCCAGATTACGGCTTTTGAATAGTCTGGTAGGTGGGCGGCCTGCTGGTCCCATGGCAGTGCCTCTTTTAAAGGCGGTGGTGCCATTAAAAAAAGCACCTGCAATAAGACCGCACGGTAGAACTGCCATGAAAAGCCTGGTAGAGAGGAAACTCGTAATTTGCTGGGCAGGACCGTGACTGTCCCGCCAAGCATATTGCTCCCTCTGACCACTCCTCCTACAGCAGGGAACAGCAGTTTCCTGGCAGAGCCAGCAGTTCCAGGACAATCAGACTGCCCGAGTCGTAGTCGATCAGACGGACTGCTGGTGCGGCAGTGGCTGGATCCACCACCGCGATGACACTGTGAGTTTGGCAGTCCGAGGACCGCCAGACTCGTAGTTAGGCACAAAGAATGTGCCTTATGTTTAATTAATATTAGAAACATATTCTAATACACACAATATGAATCGAAGTTGCTATTACACAACTGTGGCAATGATATTTGTCAATGGCAGAACAGAAAATACTGTAGCTTTATCACTGTAAGTTAAGATTTCTATACATTTTTCCCACCCCTCATTCCCTCAGCTAGCTAAATGTATCTTAGTACCAAAAAAGCTTGTTTTAGTTTCATAGATGGCCTTGCTTGCACCTTCATACCTTTTCTGAACAAGAGAAATAGCATTCAATAAGGAGACAGCTGTTGTTACTTCCTCTGTGCCTCTGTGGATATTTTGTCCTCGGGTGGGCAGAAAAGCCTGTTGGAAGACTAGATGTACCTCTTCTGTAGCCTTCTGCAGGGAAAGGTGTCTAGAGTTTCTTAGAATGGAGTACCTGGATTGAAGTTCCTCACTAGCTAACAATGATTAAATGCAGCTTAGAAACTCTGCCCTAAACATTTTGAACATTATAAAATAAACAGTCATCAATGAAAGCCCCTCTGGCCTTTCGCCTACGTATGTTCCATGAAACATTGTTTACTATTTAGAAACAATAACTGAGAAACATAGGGGCTTATTCTGATGGCGTAACGATCGCCACTGCCAAGCAGTGGCGACCGTTACGCCATCGTAACGTGAAATACCCTTGCCATATTATGATGGTGGTGGTATCGCAGCGGATGCAAAGTCCGTTCCCCCCGCTTTGCCGCCAGTCAGTCAGCAATCGTTACGATTGCCGGCCGAGCGGATTTGGGGCACTAATAAGGTTGCGGTGCCTAGAAGGCACCGCCAGCCATATTAGGATGTGTGTGGTGAAAGGCCTTAGGCTGGTGGTATTTGGCTTTGGGGGCCCGTTGCTGGACCCGTGGGGTAGGGGGTGCATTTGGGGGGTACCCATGGTACTCCCCTGCAGTTCCCTGCACCAAGTGGCAGGCACCGCGTGGTGCCGGCCCTGTGGTGCAGGGAAATGCTGTGCATGCCCTTTGACCATTGCGGATGGAGCTGCAGCCAGCAGCACCGTCCGCAATGGTAAAAGGGCAGGATGCGCCCGCCAGTTTGGTGGGCGCATCCTAATTGAGCCGGTGGGACCGTCGCACGTATGGCGGTTGGTCTCATCAACGTTATGGTGGCGAGCGGACTTATGTCAGCCCGCCATCATAATGAGCCCCTACGTTTTTAAAGCCATGAAACCTTATTGTCCACCTAGGAGTAATAAATAGAAAATCACTATATTAGGATAGAACAAAACATTAAGCAATATATCCAAGCAAGCTGAATTATCGCATTGCATTAAAACAAATGTTTCAACAACATTGGTGATTATGTATTTGTATGTAAATGCGTACATCTGAATAAATTAACATGTATAATGCAAAAGGAGGGGGGGCACCTAGATGAAAACTATATGAATATATATATATATAATATAAGATACAGATCTAGACAGCGATTGTTTTTAATGTAACATGTGATATTTTACATGGTTTTCTAACCGTATTTTAATTGCGCTGTATTATTAGATCATCAGCCTCTTGTAAAGCGCCACTTGCCTCGTGGAAGAGATTAAAAATAAAGCAAAAGTATTAGCAATTACCTTGGCTCGATTCCTCGTCCTGCCCGCCCCGGTCCGACTCGGCAACCAGTGCCGTTGAGCGGAGGGCGGGTCAGGCAGAGCAAGGTAACTTCCGCTTTCTCTGAGCGGTCAGCGCTCTAGTTGCTGCACCTGAGGGTACTTAGGCAGCGAGGAGCAGGCGGCGCATTGCGGTAGGGGGGACTGTGAGAGCGTCTCCTCAACCCGCTGACGCCCAGGTATTAAGATACAGATCTAGACAGCGATTGTTTTTAATGTAACATGTGATATTTTACATGGTTTTCTAACCGTATTTTAATTGCGCTGTATTATTAGATCATCAGCCTCTTGTAAAGCGCCACTTGCCTCGTGGAAGAGATTAAAAATAAAGCAAAAGTATTAGCAATTACCTTGGCTCGATTCCTCGTCCTGCCTGCCCCGGTCCGACTCGGCAACCAGTGTCGTTGAGCGGAGGGCGGGTCAGGCAGAGCAAGGTAACTTCCGCTTTCTCTGAGCGGTCAGCGCTCTAGTTGCTGCACCTGAGGGTACTTAGCCCCCTCGTCACAGCAAGCGCGCAGCGGTCGCGCGCAGCGGTCGCGCGCAGCGAAGCGCCTGAGACGCGCCAGAGAGAAGCCCGTCTGCGCCCGTCCGCGACAGGACGGGACCAGGGGCCTCTCACCTTACCCTGCTTGCCTTTTCCACCATGGCCTCAACTAAAGACACTCGCATCAGGTACACCTCGCAGTCCCTGTTAGCACTTCAACCTCAGGGATTACATAGGTGTGCCAGCGACAATTGGCCTTTTCCCGAGGGCCCGTTCTCATGTCCCCTATGCAGATTCCAAGCTACCTCCAATGGCATTATCACTGGTTCTGCTAGGGACAACGAGACTAGCTTAAATACAAAAGGCTGGAAAAGTTTTCTCTTGAATGTTCGATCCTTACCCCGACATCATGTCGAGATCTGGGATACTATCCAAAGTCACAAGCCTGAAATATGTTTCCTCACGGAAACCTGGCTGAAGCCTCAAACTGTTTCATCCATAACTCTGGGTATCCCTCAAGGATATAAAATTTTAAGACAAGACCGCCCTATAAAAATTGGTGGAGGAATTGCCATCATTTTTAAAGATAACCTCCATATTACGGTAGTGGAACAAATTAATTTACCTACTATGGAAATAATGATTTTTAAAATTCACACCAAAACTAAGGATCACTGGAAAGGCGCCCTAGTATATCGACCTCCGGGCCCCAATGCTGGCTTCTCACTCGCCTTAACTGAAATACTAGCTCCACACTTAAGAGCTAAAGAAAATTTTATTGTTCTCGGAGATTTCAACTTCCATGTAGATATTGCAGAAGACCCTGATACTAAGCTTCTCCTTGCCGATCTGGCTCTTTTAGGTCTTCACCTAAGAAACTGTGGCCCCACTCACAGGAAAGGCCATACATTGGACTTGATTTTTACCAACTATCCTTTAATACACTGTCACCCTCCTATATCCATCAGCTGGTCTGACCACAGCATGTTGGAATTTTCCTTTTTGAGACTAGATAAACCCTCTGCGCCTCCTGCTACTATGAGCATTACCAAAAGAGCATGGCATAAAATTACACCTATCTCCTTTGAACAAACCTGGAAAGAGCCAACTATTTCCGATTCTGACAATATCGATTCGGCTTTATCCAAACTAAATAGCTCCCTTCTAGAGACCATAAATTCTCTAGCTCCGCAAAAGACTGTCAAAAAACCCCCGACCACCAAAAAAGAAATATGGTATTCCGACTCACTAAAAACAGAGAAACAAAAATGTAGGAAACTGGAAAAGCAATGGAGAAAGGATCACTCTCTTGCTAGTAAGGTACTCTATCAGCAGGCCATATCCATCTACTATAACAACATTAAAAAGGCAAGAAAAACCTGCCTGCGGTCCCAGCTTGATGAAGCTGCCAACTCTACTAGAGAATTATATAAAATTCTCAAGACTTTCACTAACCCCTTGGCATGTGAAAGTCCAGATACCTTCTCTCAAGAATTATGCAATAATATTTCTCAATTCTTTGAGGACAAAATTGACACCATTTATAATAAAATCCTGGCCAAACACCCTAATAACCCGGAAGACTCCACTACCTTATGGCAAGAAACTCCTTCAGAGATCCTTAAAGTCATTCCAGAAGTTACAGAAAATGAAGTACAAACACTTCTGGAAAATATGAAATCTGGCTCTCCTCGTGATCTTCTCCCGGCTAGGTTAACCAATAACCTGAGCAGATCATTATGCCCCATCATCACTAAAATCCTTAACCTCTCTTTTAAAGAAGGTAAGCTCCCGCAACAGTGGAAAGAGGCAACTGTGAATCCGATACGTAAAAATACCACCTCTCCCTGGACTGAACTATCCAACCTTCGCCCTATCTCTCTTTTGCCCCTCCTGACCAAACTGGCTGAGAAATTTGTCAACACTCAGATCTCCAGCTTTATCGAAGCAACAGGGGGCCTGGACCAATCCCAATCTGGGTTCAGGCCCAACTACAGCACCGAATCTGCACTCCTCTCCGTGACCGATAACATCAAGATGTCGCAGGATAGAGGAGGCTCGATGATTCTGGTGCTGTTAGACCTGTCAGCTGCTTTCGATACTGTTTCTCACAAGATCTTGCTGAACCGGCTACAAGGAGTGGGCATTAGAGGTCAGGCGCTTGCATGGTTGGAAAGTTTTCTCTCTGGGCGCTCACAATCTGTCAGCCTGGGCCCCTATCACTCCATCTCTAGGGCGCTCACTAAGGGGGTGCCACAGGGCTCATGTCTAAGCCCCACATTATTTAATGTGTATGTGGCCCCCCTTGCTGAGATTGTGAGGAAGTACGGATTCACACCAGTGTCGTACGCCGACGACACTCAACTCCTCTACCCTTTCCATGCCCCTGACCCTAATGTTAGGGAAAACTTTGCGGAAGGCATGAGGGCCATCTCTAACTGGATGGCCGCCAACTACCTCCAGTGCAATGTCGGAAAGACCGAAGTGATGTTCTTTGGGAAAGCCAGCATGCTTTGGTCTCCTGATTGGTGGCCCCAAGATTTGGGACCTGTACCCTCCCCTAGACCCACCATCAAAAATCTAGGTGTGAAACTAGACCAAAATTTAACCCTTAAAGAACATGCAAATGTAATTGCAGGTGCCTGCTTTCACACCATTGGTTTACTCAGGCGAGTCTTCCCTCTGTTACCAGACACCTACAGAAAGACCCTGGTTCAAGCCCTTGTAATAAGTCGCCTCGACTATTGCAATGGGCTTCTGATACAGGCCAATGAGGATGCCATCAATCGTTTGCAGGTGGTCCAGAATACGGCGGCAAGATTGATTCTGAATGCCCCCCCTAGAACATCTTCTGGACCCCTGTTGAAAAAACTACACTGGCTCCCAATACGCCAACGGGTTAAATTCAAAATTTGCTGTACTGTACATAAATGTCTATTCGGAAATGGCCCCAAATATCTAGCCAAACTACTCCAGCCCTACAAACCGGAACGAGATCTACGGTCAAGTAACCTATTCCTGCTCAAACCACCATTCATCAAAAAAGCCAGACAAGGTGGCCGAGCCCTCTCATCAGTGGGGCCGGCCCTGTGGAATAACTTGCCGCTCAGCTTAAGACAGATCTCCAATCACCTCACCTTTAGAAAAATGCTAAAAACACATTGTTTATGGAGATATAACTAAAGGACGCCCCTCTTTGCTGTCTGTACAATATCTTTGCCGCCTGTTTGCTGTCAAAGCGCGGAGATAACCCTTTCGGGCTCGATTCTTGCGCTATAGAAATATTTAAATAAATAAATAAATAAATATTATATCAAGTGTAGACCCAGCAATCAAGGGCACTTGCAGCCACACCACAAAGAATAAGTAACGACAGACAACACAGGGAGTGATTAATGACACACACCGTACTTGCTGGTACCAAGACTTGAAATGAAGATGATACCCACAGTAACCAACAAGACCTTGGAGACAGACACAACATAACGAAAGATATGCAGCAAGAGAAACTTAGCAAAAAGTCAAAAGGATCTTGGCACTATATTTTGATAAATAGTATTAATGAATATCACTTTTCATGAACTTGCCCACCATAGCAGGCCACCATCCATTTTCATAATAGGTCTCCCATCAAATCCACAAATTTGACTTTCAACAAAGACCGTTTTACAGTTTTTCAGTAGAATAAATACTACATTAGGACTTTCGTGGGGGGAATCTAAATGGAGCCCACCCAGCAAGCTCGTGACAGCATTATCCTGTCCTAGATGATTTATGGTCCTTGAAATTCAGAGAAAGACTAATCATCTCACATCACTCAAAGCCAGAGTGTAAGCAAGAGTAGACTGTGCCGCAGTATAGCCATTAATTCTTAAGAAAAAAGTTATTTTGCCGAGACCCACAAAATATACAGTCCCATTGCTCAAACCTGAAACAGCCTAAAAGAAAACACTGTCAGAAGGGCCATCTTTATAGATAGGAACACATACTTGTTTTGTATAGCAGTTGATTAACATCTCTCATATACCTACTAAACACTTGAGTTCACCAGAATATGTGGAACCAACAAAATGTACTGAGGGAGAGGTAAATAAAAATGGTGAACAATATAAAGAACAAAAAGTAATTTGACTTTGCACATACCAATCTTGTTTAGCAATGGCATGCATAAACATGAATACCACCTTGCTTGATGTGGTAGAGAATATCTGCCCGACTCTGATTTGTGGGTATTGGATCATGCCGGTCTCATAGATTTCACTGTGTCACTTCTACGACCCTTCCTTGCGTCAATGCACCCCCCTTGCATACATTATACCTGGCGCAGGTATAATGTGGCGCAGGTGTTGCGCCACATTATACCTGCGCCAAATTGATGCACCTACCTAGATGCGTCACTTTTAAATATGGCGCAACAAGGCACATTTTTTCACGCCACTGGTGCGTCACAAAAGATGACGCACCGGCAGCGTAAAACTGACGCACAGCCTCATAAATGAGGCCCAGGGTGTAGCTCTGGATAAGCAACTTTCCTTCAAACCATAGGATGACAACATCATAAGAATCTTTACTAGTTGATGGTGCAATCAGTTTTATCCTTAGTTCTGTAAGGGACCTGATTGTTGGAGCTCCAGTGCATTCTGTGGACATTGCAAAACAGTTGAAACAGAGGCTCCAGTAAGCACAAAATCCTGTGGTGCATCTGTGTAACAGTGTCTGGAAATTCCACCAAACCTCAAGTTACTGGGAAGGCTCTACATTTGTTAGAAGTAGACAAAAACATCCATTATATGTACCTCTCTTCTGTGGTCATTCAATTTCTGTTCTAGGGGTAGCTTCTCTCTCACTTGGTTTGGTGCCAGCCTGGCTGGTGGATGAAAGGCTCTCACCTTACATTTACTTGTGAAATGGCAGGCCTCTTTACAAGTTAATGTAGTCCTGGGTTCACCCTAACTGGTCCTGGAAGGGGAAGAAAAACACTTCCCCCCACCCAGACCATCGTTCCTGCTCTGTAAGCAGTTTTTACATGTCATGAAGGTCAAGCATTGGCTGGGCAGCTGCTGGAGAGATAATGCAAGTTAGCCTCAAGGAGCGTCTTGCATGTAGAATGGTAACTTTCTAAAAGGTACTTTTCATAATTATGCATTTAAAACCCAACTTACCATTAAATTGGAGTTTTATTAAATAATAAAAATAGTGGGTGAACTGATGTTCTAGCTGGTCCTAAACCTGAGATAGCAGAATGAATATTTTAATATGTACTCTAGTTTTCCTTAACCCCTTCACTGCGGCGGCTATTCCGCCGCAGTGCTAAGGGGGCGGGGCGGAAGAGCGGTGGGCGCATGCTGGTGACGGAACCGCTCCGTCACCAGCGTCGGTTGCGCTGTGCTTATGACGGAGCGGTTCCGTCATGGCCCCGCCCACTCAATAGAACGCTCAGCGCAGGCGCGGAATTCGCACCGCGCATGAGCGGCGGGCGGGCCATGACAGAACCGCTCCGTCATCAGCACTGCGCCACCGCAGCTGATGACGAAGTGGTACCGTCATCAGCATACAAGGGGTTAAAGGGCAGTCAGACCCTTCTACAGTAAACATATCTTTTTGGCCCTTGACACTCTGGGGACAAGCTAACATTACATTTCTATACATCCCACTTTTAAATACCATGCACCCTTCCTTGTGGGCTACAAGGCCAACGTAGGAGCGACTTATTAATATTTAAAAGAGACATTTTTCCATATCACATAGGGTTATTCTGAAAGGTTGGTCTTCAGGTTGAAAATATTTTTCTTTTTTTAAATAACCCTCAACGGGTGATGCTAGTTAGTGGCATGCTATATCATAGAGTTCCCACCCGACACACCTAGTGCATCTGGTTGTGCTGCTATGCCTGATTACAGTGGAGCACGTTTTGTTTGGTGAGTCTCAATTGAGGTGGAAAAGGACCTGGGATGTGAGAGATCATCGCCATCTCAGAGCGTATCCACTACTTTTTTTATACCTTGCCCTAGGTTACCATCATTAAAATGACCTTCCTTGGTGGGTAACCTAGAAGCAATTTTAAAAAAAACTTTACCACCTCAATAGAGACTCACCAAAGAAAACCCGATCTTCTGTAATCAGGCGTCGCAGCATACACAGATGCACTAGGCGTCTCGGGTGGGAACCCTATGATGAAGCATGCCACTAACTAGCGTTACTCATTGAGGATTATTTAAAAAAAAACATTTTTTTCACAGATGTGAGAAGGGCATCTAAAATAGTTTATGGATCATGGTAGTGAACCTGTTTTCATTGATTGTTGCATTTAAAGTAGGTAAAAGTCAACTTTCTAAAAGTGGCATTTGCTAAACTGGAATTTAAAATCCAACTGCACCACAGGTTGTGACTTTAAAATGTGAGTTGCATTTAATAAGGGAAAGCGCTTTCCTCATTCTCTATTTGTGTTACTTCTCCATTTACTTACTTTAGCCATTTGGTGCCTTCTGCCTGTCTCTGAAATACAGGTCTAGGGTGGCTGACAGCTGGCTTCCTGTATTCCTTCTAGACAGTCACACACAATTGAAGGATAGGTGTGCCTGAGTGGTCATCCGCATGCAGAACGCCCATCCTGAACAGGTTGTGTCCTGTCCCCAAACGAAGGATTGATTACCCCCCTGTGGTGTGCCTGGAGCGAGGGCAGGAAGGGAGAACTCCTGTGCACTTGAACGCTTTCTTTGAAGTCTCCCCCACTTCAAAGGCACAACTGGGTATAAGTACTGGACCTCTTGCACTACTAAATCGGTACACTTCTGGACCTGTGACTGCTCTGCCAGGAAGAAGAACTGCTGTGCTGCTAAAAGGACTGCCACTCTGCTGGACTGCTGCTTTTATAGACTCTGCCTTGCTGTGCTCTTGCCATGCCGAGCTGCCCTGCTGTCTGTTGTTCCCCTGCCTGGGTGAGAAGGATTGCACCTGCATCACTTGAACCCAGAGTGACTCCAAGGGCTTGCTGGCTTGCCTCCTGTTGCATAAGTCTCAGGACCCTCCTGTTCCAACACTTGGGATCATTCGCTTGTGAGTCTGTCCTGCCAAGTGGTGCCACCTTAGCTCTGGATCCTTGGAAGTGGACCTAGGGATATGCTCCAGTAGATCCAATGCATTCTCTGCTGCAAGTGCAGAATCCAATGCATCAGCGCTGTTGCGGGAACCGGACCAGCACATCTCACTCGGAACTGCAGCATTGCACTCGGAACCACCGCTTCAGAACTGATGCATCGCTGCCACTGCATGGAGAAGATCGACTCATCGCCTTCACAATGTGGAGAAACCCAGTGCATCACATTTGAAACCTCTGCACTCTGGAACAGATGCTTTGCTCACGGAACCCATGCATTGCTGCAGTTGCGTGGATAAACTTGATGCAATACCTCAACTGCGGAGAAATCACCGACGCATCTCACTATTGTGACTAGGATCAAGGTAATTTTGCTCAGCGGGCCCTATGTGGGTCCTGTATTCAGAGTGTGCTCCATCACAGCTGGCCTGAACTCTTGACTTATTTTGGTCCAGTGCCCCCAATTAACTCTTAAGGTGCAACTTGCTTCTAAGTGCTATTTTTGCATTAAAGCTTTAAACATTCATACCTCAACTTCTTCACATTGGGCTTTTGTTGTTATTGTCTTGTTCTATTTATAAAATCATAATCTTATTTTTCCAGCTTGGTGTGTAGTCTTTATTTGGTGTTTTCACTGTGTTACTGTTGGAAGTGTTACACAAATACTTTACACATTGCCTCTTAAGTTAAGCCACTGCTCTATGCCAAGCTACCATAGGATAAGCACAGGATATTTTAGGTTGTGTTGTGCGTTACCCATACTAGGATTGTGGTTTCTGCTTGGACACGGTGCATACTTCTGCCAACCAGAAACCCAATTTCTAACAAAGTGCAACCAAGTAAGATTGCAGAGCAGCAGGTTGTTTGAGCAATTCTGATTGGTCAGCAGGCCACCAGAAAGAACTGATCTCTAGGTTTAGACTGATCTTATTAACTGCCAAAATGGCTCACGAATTGTAGTAAAAGTCTATTCTAAACAGTTGGATGACATCATAACCTTTTATGGTGAAACGTCATGATGTGCATAGGATAGGTTTCATGCTGCATTTTCATTAGTAAAACTCAAAGTCACATGTGGCGCACTGTGAGATACCACTCACAAATGTTTCTTTCTGTGGACGTGCATGCCAGAAAAGGCAGACTCTCTTGATAATCTTCTGCATACCTGGGATAGAGAATAAATATTGACCACTCCGCTAAGAAGATTCTTTCAGAGGAAGCAGTTCAAGGTTGAGAGGACAGTGAGTGGGCTCTGGGTTAGGAGTCTGTAATGGACCTTGTATCTTACAAATGTGCTGTACTTGTTTCTGCCGCATGGCATTTAATTGTGCACATTTTCTGAATGTTAAAGTTCAGGATTCTCCCTTTCCTGCCCATCGGCCCTCCTTAATTTAATTAATTAAGGGAGGAATTAAACGTTTGCTTTATATATTTACATATGGCTGGGTCGAAAGTGGAATGACATGGTGACCAAAAAAACGCTGGATTTAGGCCCAGATCTCTGTACTGGGGTGAATGTATGACATTGTTCTGCATTCTGGCCATCAATTGTTCTTTTTGCATTTATATATTTAGACACAATATCTTAAACCACCAAAAAAGATCAAATCTGATGGCAATGTATAATGAATGCGCATCATAATAGTAAAATGTAATTTATGTCATTGCATATGTTATCATATAATTGATATAAATGCTAAGTTATCATTTTTGATTTTACATTAAGTGTACGCCGCTGCCCAGTTTATTGTGTTGTGTAATGAAACCAACTCTTTCAAAGCCTCAACCCAGCTGGGGTAAGTTTTCATTGTAGCTTGTACTAGGCCCAACCTCTTTTGGCTTCACAAGGCCCACCCCCTTTTCTCTAGTAATTTGTTCAGTTCTTTGGCACCACCACTAGGTGACACTCTAAGGCCTTACCTCGGCTTATGGGAGTGCCTGTTCTGACCGCAGGGTTCTCTACAACCTTGGCATCTCAGGAGACTGGAGAAGAGAGTCCCTTGTAGGGAGACACGTACCTGGTTGCCAGCCAAGCGCCATATGAAATGTAGTTAATAGCTGGCTGGGAGAAGGGGCCTAGAAAAATGCTTCAGAGAAAGCTAAACATTGCTTGTAAAGTCTGAATACTTTCACAGAGGGGATTAAAAGGAAAGCATTGGAACAGTAGTGTTGTGGCAACCATGGAAACTACCAGGTAGTGACTAACGCCATTGTTAGCTCATTGGAATCCTGCATGGAATGCTGAGATTGGCTACGCCAATCAGGATGCTTGTAATGTTAGTGTTGTTTGTCTTCATGAGAACTTTAATGGTAGGGTCATGACGTAGACATGTTTGCTTGGTCGCGATTAGAGTGACCCACCTGCTGTCATGTGTTAGCCGTTTATTTTCCTTACCATTGTGCACTCTTGCCTTGTATTCAAACCTATAACTGTTGGGTTAACTAGTCGTATAGCAGAGGCAATACAAATTAGAGAGGACAGTTTTCTGATTTCCCTAACTGAATCAAATGTCGGCAGCTCCAGTCCTTTTGTTATGATCATGGTCCTAGGTTACTAATTGCCATGTGATACTCTGTGAAACCACTCTCCAACCCTCAGCCTAACCCTGGAACAACCTTGGCACACTGTATTTAATTTTTCTTCAAACCCATTCACATATCATCTAAAGACCTCAGCATACTGTATGTAGGTCCAAGCGGTCACGCGATAACATTCTAGAATAGGCAACATATCATTATTCATATCCCTTCAAACACTCATTTTCAGACATTTCTTTGCCTTGTGCTTCACCCATCCTTTCCAATTACCTCTCGTCTGTTTCCACTCTTGTCCTCCCTGACTTTGTACCCTCTCTCACACACTGTCTCCCTCTTACCTGTTTTTCTGCCCTTCCAGTCCTAACTCCTGCTCACCGCCTTTACTTTTGATTTAATTTTTGGTTTATTATCAGTCATACATCGTGTCTCATTTTTGTATGTCATTTCCCGCTCCGTTCCTCTACCACTTCCACTATTCTCATCATTTCTCTTATTTTGTTCTATTATTTCCTGGTTTCTATTCACTTTACAGTACATTCCATTCCTCCTGCATCCCAACACCGCTGTCTTGTTCATATCACTTTGCTGTTAGGGTGGTCGTAAATACGTAATTTTGCTATCGAGTAATTGCGCAAAATACACAAGATTATGTGGAATTATGCCTGGTGCGTAACCCAGCATTTGGGGCCGATGTGATTTTGCATGCGCAGACAGGTTTGCAAACCCATTTGCGCATACAAAATCACTGTTGGCTGTAGGAAGGTGGATATCTGACTATGGTTACCCCCAAACTTTTTGCCTGGTGTTTAGCTGGTTTTTGACATAGTTGGCCTGGGATCCTGCTATTCAGGGCCCCAGGCTGATTGCTCTCTCCTTAAAATGGACTCCATGTACCTTAGGTGCATTGCGAATTGGAACTGGTTCACCTTATTGGCCCCTGTAAAAGTGTACCCTAGGTACCCAGGGCATAGGTGTTTCCAAGGCCTACCAGGGGCTGCAGCATGTATTGTGCCACCCCTGGCCTGGCCTCCATATTTGACACAACTGGCTGATCACTCAGCTGGGGTAAGTTGGTGTAATCACCTCTTACTTAGATATAGTATCCCTATATCTAACCTTAAACTGGACACATATGTTCCTATCAGCCACTCCTATGGAAGGCCTCATCAATCCTGGAGGCAGAGTGCTTGGAAATATGTGAGATGGTGCCCTAGCATGAGCTGAGCCTGTCTGCAGCTGTCGGGAACCACTCCCTTAGCTGTTCCGGGATATTTCCATACCATATACTCTTAAGTGCATTATAATCCTCGCGGTTATTTGCTATCTTTGGTTTGGCTTTATCAAAACTTGTCGAGTAAGGTGTCATACGAATTGGAATACTATCCCCTCGACAGTTCTGTTGACGGGGATAGCATTCCACCCTTCTAGAGGGACACGACATGTGTGTAGCCTTAACCCCAGTTAAAGTTAACCAGAGCCTCAGCATCACAAAATGGATGCTGCCACCACAGACACAAGTCTGACCTCCTGCTGCTGGGAGTCTTTCCAGCGAGGGAGGCTTGGACAAAGAGTTTCCTGCCTTGGGAGGTGCGAGCACCACCCCAGACAGGGTTTTGTGTATTGGGTAGGACAGGGCTGAATAGATTGAGACATGCCCGGGCAACACAAGGTGTCCCCGTGCATAAGCCAGTCCAAACCGGTCCTGGGACTTTCCAGACCCAGACCCAGGCCTGGCGAGGAGCTGGACAAAGGAAAGGGGGTGTAACCGCCCCCCTTCCTGGTCCCACCCAGAGGAGGGACCTAGTAGGTGATCCACCCCTCAGATTGGGAATAAGAGTGGGAGCAGTGCCATTGCACAGCAGATCATCCTGAATCAACTTTACACGAAGAAGAAGACTGGACTTCGACATTCTGCTGCACAGAAGACTGAAGAGAATCTCCCTTGTGGCCTAGGAGTGGCCACCCTGCGAAAGCAGGCACCAACCAGCGAATCGACGTCTGCTTTGCCGCCGCCATCCCGCCGGAGCCCGAGCACAGAGCCTGAAAAGATCCAGACTCCCAGACTTCCCACCGCCCGATCCACAGTCCCTGCAAAGAAGGGACCCGTGGAGGCACCGAGAGACATGGGACCGGACATCTTGGAAGACACCCAAAGAGCTGACAGCGCAGCACCAGAGGCATCCTCGACGTTGTGCTTTGGAGACTGAGAACCCCCACCACCGAGCAGCCCTTACACCGAAGATCAGCCCCCCAGCATCTCCACGATCTGCGTGGGGCCCTTTTGCATTGTGCCACTCGACGCGCCATCCCGGCCACTAGCCACGTGGTCAGCGGCCATCTTGGCGACTACAACTACAAACTACACTGCGGGTCTGGTTGCTCCAGACTTGCCCTCGCTCCTGTAAAAAGGAGCCCCTGTTCTGACCTTGCTGGTCCGAGTGACAAGCCTTTCTTGATTCCTGCGTGGCTTGCATTAGCCAAGGCCTGTTTGCTACAATCAAGTTGCCGACACCGCCAACAGTGAGAAGCCTGCGTGGGACAGCTCGTGACCGACTCCTGGACGTCCTCAACCCCCGGTGTCCACGTGGCTGCAGAGAGAAGCTACACCTCAACGACTGTTTGCACCCAACATCGCCTGGTTCCAATCTGGTTCCACGGTAGTCACTGGCTAGTGACTTTGAACATTGTCCCCTCTGCTTTCAGGTCTTCACATCTTCAGATCCACCCTTGGATCCACCGGAACTCTTCACATCGAGCCGCCTGCAGCATCTTCAGCTCCAAGCACCATCGACCAGCGTGACGAAACTCGACACTACTTCGACCCTGTGCACCCGCTTCCTGTGGGTGAGGTAACTCAGCTCCGCCGGTGTTCCTACACTGGTACACACCTCTAGGGCCTGTGTCTCAAGTTTCAGCTTTCTAGGTCACTCGGAAGGTTCCGAACTAACTAACTTTGTACTTTTTACGCACCATAGACTTTGCATTGGTGAGTGCGTGCACTTTAAACACTGCACCCGAGTCCCGCGGGCTTTTCCCGACTTAGTCACTGCTAGTCCCGATCAGCTCCAGCGATTCCGAAGGCCCTAGGCCTGTTTCCTTTCTGATTGGTATCTCTTATACCACTTTCTTAGTATATGGTTTAGGTGGCCCCTAGGGCTCATCCATATTGTGCAACTTTTGTGTATTTTAAACTGTCTTGTGTTTTAACGCTTGTGCTTCTGTGGTCATCAAGAGTCCAGGGGATACTTTTAATTAATAAATGTATATATATTTTTAATATATATCTGTGTGGTGTCCTTTCATTTGGTATTCAGTTGTGTATGGTAATACAGCTGGCTTCACATGCCTTTCAGAGTTTAGCCTAAGACTGCTTTGTCCACGTTACCACTAGGATAACTGGTCTATAAGGTTGACTTACAACCGATCATCATAAGGGTTGCTTGGCATGGTACAAAGTGATCACTAGAATTAGTGAGCATTATATACCAGGCCAAATTCTATGTACAATTCCTAAATAGCGAGTCGCAATTTATTTGCGTTGCTATTTAGGAATTTCGAGTTGCAATTAGGAAGGGGCATTCCCCTCCTAATTGCGTCCGCAATGCTATGTGGGAATGTTTTGAGACCGGAATTGTAGTCGCAAAACCCTCGCAAATTACCACCCTCTTCAAGAGGGTGGTAAGGCAGTCGCAATTTGTAAGGGGTCCCCAAGGGACCCCTTCCACTTTGTGAATGTCTCTAAAAATATTTTTTGAGGGCAGGCAGTGGTCCCAGGGAACATTGCCTACTCTTAAAAAACGAAACTAAAACGTTTCATTTTTTTAAAAAATGCATGCTGTTTTACTTTAAGGAAAACGGGCTGCATTTGAAAAAAAAATAAAAGCTGCTTTATTAAAAAAGCAGTCCCAGAAATTGTGGTCGGCTGAGCCCAGCAGGCCACCATCCCTGGGGGGCCTGTCATTCCCAATGTGCTCGCAAATTGTGAGAGGCTCCTTAATATTCATCAACATCACAATTTGCGACCCCATTGTGAATCGCAAACAGTGTAAAACAAACTGTTGTATATGCAAAATAGCACCTCGCAATTTGCGATGCGCTGTTTTGCAGGTCCTACATCTTCACCTTAGTGCTATTTTTTGTTTGCAAAATGGACCTCGGATGCATTTTGCGCTAAGAAAATATTGCTAAAAGCAAGAGAACATGAACAGCAGAAACCGGGAGCCGCTCACTAAGTACATGGTTCCTGTGCTCCTGCAGTATGATTTTTGTGCAAGATTACTTATTACACGCACAGGCACAATTGCATAGTTTTGGGTAACTTTGTGGCCAAATAAGTGATGTAAAATTACCAACATTTCTATGATTACTTTGGAGTAAGTAAAATTTCACCTAAGCCTACTCTTAAGTCATTGCTGCGTCCTCTTCTTATGTCAAAATTTCCTTTTATCACCAGTCTCTCTCTTCTTGATTCCTATCTATCGCAGTACCTATTGTCTCCTTTTTCTACCTCTCCTCAATGCATTCCTGGCTCCCTTCTGTGCATTTTCTTCCTCCATGCACTCGCATATATCCTCTGATCCCTATATATTTTACTCTCCACCTTCCTTTTCCCACTCACACTTATTAGTCTCCGTGTATCTTCTTCCACAGTTCCATTTCTCTATCTGCTCTTTCCATTTTACCTACCTTGCCTTTTCGCTCCATCACTATCCACCTCTCAGCTGTACTCTGAGGGAGGGTGGTTTTGGACCCCTGAGTGACCGTTTTTGTTACCAGGGTCCGATGCAATATTGGCTCGGCCCCCTGTAACAAAAGCAGCAGTGGTGAGACAGGAGTGGAGCTTTCCTCAAGCATCCCCCAACCCACCAAGGGCCGGCCAAGCTGTTTCCCAGGGACGGTTACAGTTCCCAGTCCGGTCGTGATAGAATGACTCATTCAATGATGCTGAAAATTTCAAATAAGAATGACAGACAAAAGTTCTCATTTCAATGCTTAATGTAAGTATTAGCTGGCAAATTACAAAAAAGGTGCCATGACCAAATTTAGCAAACCCAAAGAGGATGATGGACGGAGCGTTGACAATACAAACACTCACCCCCAGTCAACTGATCTGGGCTTAATCCATCACCGTTCTTTAGCCCACTCTGCCACCCCAGTTCAGACATGGCCATATGCAAATCAGTCTGACCCTGTGCCTCATGGGAACAGTCCAGCCCGAACTGCCAAGCCATGCCTTCCCTGGACCGGAAACAAGCTTCCCAGGACCGGTTTCTGGCATTACAGCCGTCTTCAGCCGGGCTTGCTTGAATCCAGTGGAAAAGTGAGCAAGGGACTCACGTCTGAGCATACCCTGCCAACTTAGGGCGAACAAAGAAAAACCAAAGGGGATGATGGACGGAGCGTTGACAATACAAACACTCACCCCCAGTCAACTTATCTGGGTTTAATCCATCACCGTTCTTTAGCTCACTCCGCCACCCCAGTTCAGACATGGCCATATGTCAAATCATGCACAATACTCCTTTAGGACCTCTTTACTATTTCCAATAACATGCTCTACACTTGTTTTATCTTGACCTTTTTTCCATCTATTTTTATTCTTTCATTCAACTCATCTACATTTTTGTTAACTTTGCACGTTATGTCATGCAAACTATGATTTGCAGTGCTCATGTTAGTCACAGGGGTGAAGAAGTTTATCATATACTCACACTAATCTCTTGATTTTGATCGTTTGTGACGGCGAGAAATGTGTTTAGTAACACATAGATACAGGTTTTCTCCACTGACAATAGGTACATTTTCTAAAGAATCATCAAGTAAAACAATTTAATGGTGTTCATGTGGTTAAAGGAATTTAAGAAAAAAGAATAGGAGAAAGTGTAAGACAAATATAGGGAAAGGGGCATGGCCGGGAGCAACAGGATGCCGGATGAGTAGGTGCTGAGCTCCGTCCCAGCCTGACAAAAATCTTGCAATTATCCGGGCAACAGAGGAAAGTTGTCCAGCTGAGGGGACTGATTAAACTCCCCAAAGCTCCATATCAGGTTGAGAACTAAGAAATGTGGGAAGCGAGCGGCGGCCCTGCTGAGGCAGACAGACCGGTGGGCCCAGAGAGCACGAAATCCATCCACTACCAGGGCTGCGGCCGTGAGTTTGGTGCTGCGGGACAAGGGCTGCGGCACACCTGGAGACTCTCCCATCGAAACGGCGACTGGGCCTTGAGTGCAAGGGTCAACGGGGCTGGAGACCAGAGAGGCGGCGGCGCTGCAGAGGCTACAGGCCTAGTAAGCCCGAAGAGCGTGAATGGGACAGCGGTGGCCAGGGCAACATCTTCAGGACCGGAGCTGTGGGAATCTTCTGTACCTGCGACGGAGCCTTGAGGGCGAGCGCTGACAGAACCGGTGCCACAGAGAGAGAGAAACAAACCAGGACAATCTGAGTGATGCACCGAGGCATGTGAGGTAGAGTAATGTAGCGTTTCTAGCCTGGAGCGGGCGGCTTACGGATCTCACGTCTGGCTGGTATCATGCCCTGTCTGGAGTGATCGGGGAGTAGCCGCGGTGCAAGCAGTAAGAAGGCCGGGGCTAAGTCCCGAAGCCTAGTTCTGGGAGATGCACTCCCATTGAGCAGAGAGACTAACTTTGATTGGAGGGCTGATGAGCTGATACGCCAATGGCGCAGAGAAGGTGGAGGGGCCCGAGACATAGTGGAGGTACCCACCACCCGAATAGCATCTGGTCTATGTAGGGCAGAGGTCTTCAAACTTTTGTAGGTTGAGTCCCCCCAGCTGAATTTTTTTAGATGTTGGGCCCCCCCACCACCTGACAGAAATTTCTGGACTTGACCGCCACGCGCACATTCCGGGCATATTCAGCACATCACTCCAGGACACCACCACATCACTTGGGGACACCACCACATCACTCTGGGACACCACCACATCACTCGAGGACACCACCACATCACTCGGGGGCACCACTACATCATTTGGGGACACCAACACATCACTCGGGGACACCACCACATCACTCGGGGGCACCACCACATCATTTGGGAACACCACCACATCACTCGGGGACCCCACCACATCTCTCGGGGGCACCACTCAGGGGCACCACCACATTACTCTGGGGCACCACCACATTACTCTGGGGCACCACCACATCACTCTGGGACACCACCACATCACTCAGCCCAACCACATCATCACTCAGTACCACAACAGCACTGTCCTTGCTTGCTATCAACAAGCATTGCCGTAGCCAACAGGACTCGCATTAGGAAAGTGAAAGCTATTGGCTTTGTGAATAACGATGCTATTAATTTATATATTTTCAAAGCCAACACATATTAAAAAAAAATGTCATTTACAATACCAATAGCTCACACTTTCCTAATGCGAGACCTATTGCATTGTAAATGCTTGTTTTATTTTTTGTTTTTTTATTTTACTGAGTTTTATATAGCGCAATCTTGACCTGAATCAGGTATCAAAGCGCTTTACATAGCACCAGTTGCATTGAGGACATATTAATTTTTTTTGCTAGGCAGAGGGAGATTAAGTGATTTGCCTAGAATCACAGGATGTTCAGCTTCATTGCCGAGACTGAACTCTAGAAACTTTGTCTCCATTCTGGGAAGAGCTAACTCTCCCAGGAAGGGGTTAATTCATAGAGCTGAAATGTTTCAGCTGCAGTGGGAGGCAAGGGGTCTCCTCTGCTAAAAATAAAAGCGTGTCTGTTAGTTTGCTTTAGGTTTTAGCAGAGGAGACTCCTTGCCTCCCACTGCAGCTGAAGCTGTCAGCTCTGTGAATTAACCCCCTCCTGGGAGAGTGAACATGACAAAAGAACGGGCACCTCTTGCCCCATCGATCCCCCCTCCCTCTCCCTTCCACATACCAGAATCCTCCAAGAAGACTTGCACAGACGGAGGGACGCAGGGAACAAAGGTTATATTGAAGTGGAGTGCGCGCCCCCCCTGGGAAGGTGTCGAGCCCCTAAGCATGGGCGAATTTTGCGAATCTGGCGTTCGCGAAATTTGCAAATTTGCGAACTCGCAATCCGCAAAATCCGCAAATTCTCGCAAATTTGCTGATTTTTTTTTGTGTTCGCAAGGATTTCTGCCACTTTGCAAGGATTTCTGCCATTTCGCGAGGGTTTTGTACCAGTTCGCAATTG